>NC_137273.1:27100906-28310906 GCF_053477335.1 Acartia tonsa | reverse complement strand
GGTAATTTTTTTTCTGGGGGCGATTTCTCTTCGGAGGGTGGTGGTACCCTGCCCCAAAATAGTTACAAACCTTCCCGGGACCTATGAGAAGCTATCCTTTTAAGGAGAACCCGATCGGTTCAGCGGTTAGCGAGATCATTCGGTACAAACAAAAAGACAGACACATATATCCTTTTATTTCATTATAAGGATAACAATAAGCAATGCATTCACTTACATTATAACTTACTTAGTCCGGCTGTCCCTAATGTTTATCTCTATCCCTGTTGTTTCATACATGATTCTAATTATATTTTAAACAAAAGACATTCATTTTCAGCATTTTTTTCATCCGTCTTCATATGTCTTTTTACATTCAACTTTTAGAAAAATTTGCTTAATTGTCAGAGGGTTACAAATATCCCCCCCCCCCCCCCCTCCATACTATTGTATAGAAGTGGTTGTGACTGGCAAATTATCGACATTAAGACAAAATTATATATATTTATCTGATTTTTAAATAATGATTCCTGTGACAACAAGGTAAAATATTAAAATTGACGTATCTCCTTGCCAAGTCTTAGAAATTAAGTGTGTCCTTAAGGAGAATAATGTTTTAAAGCAATTTTGCAATTTTAGATTTTAGAGATTTCATTTTAAGGAAATTGCCATACTTGTTTGGGGTTTACAGGTGTACTGAAAGAATATGTTGAATTTTACCCTTTTCTATTATCATCCCTCTCTCTCTCTCTCTCACACACACACACACACACACACTCTCATAGTTATCTATTCATCTTAATCTGTCATATTTTAACCAGCAACTTAATTATACTCAGGCTTACGTTGAAGCTCTTTTTTACATTTTCATGCCTTTTTGGAAAGAAGGTTTATTGGTTTTACTCCTTCCACCAATAAAAAAGTAATTTTTATATAGGCAATTTTCGTCGGATTATTTTTTGCTTTTGTTAATTGTCAGTACACGAAATCAGTCTTTAATCTATTTTGTATAAAATGCATAAGATTTCAATAAAGCTAATCCTGTTAAAAGCAATGTTAATTTGGTTAAATCAAAAACAATCTGCCAACTGCGAATTTTTTAAGATTAACATTTGGCTCATTCAAGTACCGCCATTTTAAGTACCAATTTTTTTAAAAACATATTTAGGGGAAAAAAAGTATAAATTAACATTTATTTATTTTCAGGCTGGTGATTATCAGCTGGGCAACTGCAGAATCCGCTGGGCCTTCGTTCTCGCCGTTGTCGCATTCTTTGACTCCATCATCCTAGGCTGTTTGGCTTTCACATTGGCAGGTGAGAAACAGCTACGACTATAGCGTAAAGAACAGGGATTGTTAGCCGCGACTAGGCCTTTCGATAGCTTTGTCAATTTTTTTAAAAGAGGGATTGCAATATAGGGTTAGGTTAGACTTCCAGCTGATTTTTAAAATTTTGAATAGTTTGATTTTCCTGAGGCATGACATCCAATGCCGAGCCCTGGTAAAAAAAACGTATCCACTCGTTGGAGGTTTGAATCCCGGCCCAATTGAATCAAAACAAAAGACTGATGTTATGTTCCTATTAAAACAGGCGCAACTCATGACCATACAGTTGTAAAACATCTTGGCAAATGTTGTGAAATGTTTAAACTTGAAAAAGGACTATAACGTCTAATAGGAACGAAAGACAGACAGAAAGATTAAGACTTGGCTTTGAGAAGAAAAATTAAGAGAAGACAAAATTTACGACAATTTGTATGCTGTATTAATAATCTATATATTTTTTTTACTATTTTTAGGAAAGAAAGTAAAGTTCCAAGATGAGCCCACTTATATGAATCCCTCTGTATATAAAGGTACTTTAATTAACGCGATTTTTGCTGATTTTTGGCTCTTAGGCTCTTTTACTAGGTTACTTTGTCAGACGGGCAAATAGATGGACAGAAAATACAGAAATATCTATAATTATATAAAAGTAACAGTATGTCTGTCTGTGTGTCTTGATCTTGATAACCGGTGAATCGATATGGTTGCAATTTAGCTTCTGATAGGTCCCGGGAAGGTTTATAACTGTTTTCGGAGAGGGTACCACCACACTCCAAGGATAAATCGCCCATAGAAAAAATGACCTCCCTCCAAGATATTTTTTGCTTTTTCGTTTTAAAACTACTATTGTAAATAAGGGGGTAGGTCAACTTCTCCTCTCCCTCTAAATCTAAAGGCCTCTAGGGGCGTAGGTCAAAAGGTATATGTATATTTTACTTTACCTTTCAAAGAGAATTCGCCTTTAAACTAAAATTGAATGTGGATTTTTAAATGCCCCCAGAGCATCCAGCGGCGTAGCCGCAAGAAGATTACGTAACAAAGTAGCAAAGTATCTGTGTTACCTAATCTTGTTGTGAAAGAGTAAAAGGTGACATTCTATTAAACAAATAATATTGTTTACAATTTTAAATAATGACATTATCACAAATTTTCCCATTCACCATTATCAGAACTTAGATATTTTTTCAAAGGCCAAAAAAACACATTTATTTGGAGGTTGTAAAGCCGTTTTTTGAGATTGTATAGACAAACATTTCAATATACTACATGGATTATTTAACTTAATGAACTTACATAAAATCCGCGAGACAAAAACACATAAAAAAATAATTATATATGACGTTTTTTTAAATCTAAAATTGTTGCTGACATAATTTCTAAAGAATTTGTCGACTTTAAAAAAAAAACATAAAAAAGTCTTATGTTGATACAATAACATCATATACACAATATCTTTGAAATCTCAGTTCATTGTTTAATCAATTATTATCCTGAAAACTAGTTCCCATCCTTGGGTGAGTTCAAATGTTCACCTCTGAAAATTAATTCACAGAATCTCAAAATTCAAATTTAATAAATTTGATTTTTTACTGAGATCGTTGTATTAGATAAGGGGGGATATCCCCCTTTGAACAATAAGACCACCCATTATAATTCTAACAAGTTTAGTAAGAACTCTACAAATTAGAGCAAGAAGTATTAAGACGGAAGGTCGGGGAGGGTGGGTAATAGAAAAATACCCCCACCGTAAAGATTGAGGAACTATAGCATCTGAACCCCCCCCCAAAAAAAAAAAAAAAAAAAAAATTTTTGACAATTTTTACTTTTTAATGGTTATTAATCCCCTCACTTATTTCTAATGGAAGAAATTAGTGGAAGTAAAAGCTAAAAAGAATGCAAAAAGATTTATTCAAGTTAATGAAGAGGGGGGTTCACTGTTTAATTTAAGGATTCAACCCCAAAATCATGAGAAAAAAAGATCTAATATTAATGTATACTGTCTATAAATATTATTCAATTATAGGAGAGATAAACAGTGGATTTATTGGAGACACACACAGCCTGGCAGGATCCAGGAAATCTGCCAACCTCCAGCCTGTACTTCTCATGCCACATGGACCTGAAATGGACAGGTAGAGTTTCAAACCGTTTTGCACCAGGATAGGACAATAGATCTAAATTTTCTTTTTTTTTGTCTTGGACTTTAGGTACTAGAGCTAACGCAACCTTTCCCATATTTGCTACTTTTTAAGACAATTGGTACTAGCGCAGAATGCCGCTAATTAGATAATTTTCTAGAAGACCAAGCTTTCTAATAATTATCAATACAAACAATAGCAGACAACAAAGTTCAAAATGAACTAAATACATTTAAAACAAGATTCTTAAAAAATTGTTTCATTGAAAATAATTAAATTTTATGATTATAAAAATTTACCAATAGCAATGCCTTATAGAACACATTTTGAAATAAATATTTGTAGACAATTTTTAATTAAGATATTCCGAGTATTCCCACAGAACAGCGAGAAGCAACCAATCTCCGTTTAGAGGTATATTTTTTATAAACAAGTGTTACAACATTCATAATAGTGACAAACACTATAGGATTGACTTTTAAATTATTAATAGAATTGCATGGTTTAAAAAAACCTGAATCAATTATCATTTTAATTTTAATTAAAGCTACAAAATTATGTTTTCCTGTTACTTTGTAACTGAATTAGGGATATTCCACCTATCCTCTAGGTTTTGCCCAAAAAGGGGGTAAGGTTAGATCCCCACCCCATAAATTAAAAAATCTACATCGGCCTTGGACGGGTGAAGGGATGGTAAGTTGAAATTTAAATGATTAGAGCAAAAAACTAGATGGAGTAAGGGTTAAAATAACTGAATTTCCCTATCCCAATGACCTTGTGCCGACTCTCCATTCTGTCTTTGAAAATTAACCAATGGTGTGGGGAATATTAACAAAGTCAAGTAACAGAAAACAATTTGTCAGTAGACGAAAAAGGTCATTGGAAAAGGAGGGGAGGTAGTTATCTGTATATACACTATACATACATCTATACTATAGATCTTTTTTTTTAAATCACAGTTTGCGAAATTTAAGGGACTAACTATAGGACAGACAAACAAACAATTATCCTATTACGTTCCATAAATATCTAAATTTTTAGGTGGACCCTACTCCCCTCATGTACAACACAATTTCCAACTTTAATCAAACCAAAAGGAAGCTATAAGAAATGATGAACCAATGAGAAGAAGAGAAGAATATCTGTCAACCAATTAGAAATGTATTTAACTAATAGGAATATATTTATTTTTTTTATCTATCAATCGAATTGGTTTATGTCAACCAAAAGGGAATCAGAAAGTTTATTTAAATCAATAGAATCCTTTTTTTCTGGTTCGGGCCTCTGAACCCAAGGGGTCAACAAATCACGAATTAATCATTTAATTTTCAATATCATTCAATGCGATATCTTGTTTTAAATGTTTTCACATGTTTTTCAAGGCAAAAATAACGTTAAAGATATTTTAATTAAAACTTTTATTTATTTGAATACTTTTTATCAAACTATACCTAACTTAATTTCAATTACTTTTTTTAAAACATATATCAGGGGTGTATATTTTCAAATATGACCCTGCAAAGGGAGGGGGGGATAAAAAAAAATAAAAAAATATGTGGTTGGGGGGAAAAAATGTAAAAATTAAGAGAAATGAAAGCATTTTTTTCAAGTTTTCTCACCTTTTTGGTGAAAAAACTAAAAGAATTGGGAGGGGGGATAATATGAATAAAATAAAGAGTTTTGAAAATATTTTTCCATTTTATTTCCGTCCTTGCTGGAAAAAACTAGAAGGGGAAAAAATATAAAAATTTGCAGCAGGGGAAAAAAATGAATCTTGTGCAGAATATACACCCCTGACATATATTTAAAATAAAGTTAAAAGTTTTTGTATTGAACAAAAAATTTTGTCATATTTGTTAATTTTGTAACTGTAATTAATTTCATGTGCTCATATAATGTATCTTTTTTATGTATTTAAAAGTACCTTTAGATATTGTTAGTGTTTTTATTTTTACATAATTTTTGTGCTATTGTACTTTGCTTACATTTTGTATAAAGTGTAGAAATATAATCTAAAATGACAGTTTTACTTTTACATTTACTAGCGACTACGCTATAGTTTCAATTTGAGTTTTATAAAAGGAAAATATATTTTTTTCTCGGGGGGTCATTTTTCATGGGATTGTGGGGATACCTGCATCAAAAACAGTTAAAAACCTAGCCTATTAAAAAAACTAGCTTCTTTGTAAAGGAGAACCATATATGTTCAGCGGTTAGCGAGATCCTTCGCTACAGACAAAAAAAGCTTACCACTTAATATGATAGAATAATATCCATAAGTAGCGAAGAAATAAACTTTAATTAATTTTCGGTTATTTAGATGAACTCCGATAATAGCCCGTAGGGTTTTTGACTTACAGGGAGTAAGTATAAATAAATATGTCTTTTTTTATTATGGAGGGTAGGTTCGATGGTTAAAAAATAGGTTTAAGTGAAAGTATCCTTTTTATTTAAAATCCATTACTAATCAAGGAATTTATAGTCAAGTAATTTACTGCAGGGTTCGGAAGCCGCGCCTCAGCCGCGCATAAGCCTCAGTTTTAAACCTGCTTGTAAGCAGAAAAATAAATTTCAGAAAGAAGGATTGTCTGCAAAAGAGCAGTTTTATACATCCAGCTAAATTTTATAGTGATAAAATGACGATTTCAGTGAGGCTTACACGCGGCTTACGCGCGGCTTCCGATCCCTGATTTACTGAACAGCCAACAAAAGCATTTAACTTTTAGAACATTTTTACTGCAAAAATTCATAAAAATCAATCATATATAGAAATACCACATGTGAAGATATTTATCCCGTCCGCAAAAGTGACCTAACACAAAAAAAAAATATTTTCTTGATTCAGCCTTCCAATCCAAAGACACTTCCAAGCTGGACCCGTCTGCCTTTGTCTAAGTTAACTTTGCCGACTTTCATTATTTTTTAGAGGTTTTGAACCTTGGAGACCTGCAGATTCATTTTAACGAAGCATTTTATATCCTAGAAATCACAATAGCAAATTAGAATTAGTGTAGATTTCATACTTATTAATTTCGTGTTCATTATTCAATTAGCAGATTCAACCCAAGTCTTTTTGGGCGTGGCCCAAGGAATCCTTCTCCCACAAATGCATAGTCTCAAGATACAAAACGCAGAACTGTTAAAGATTTAACTATGTGAAAGATAAGTCCATCTGTAGACCTTAGCGAACCACACCTCAATGGAATACGATTTTGAAACATGTAAAAGACTTAAACCTTTAATTGTTTAATAACACTTTTTTTTAATAACAAGAACACAAAATTTGAGATTAAACAGATAGGGAGTTGAATCCATTTTTAAAGAAGCAGAAATATGATCTATGATTATGGTTTGGACCCTCTAAAACTGTAATCTACCTTTCCACTTTCCCCTCTCTTGGTAAAGATATCTTCAACGCCGATACGATTTTTGAAATGTAAGATTCTACTTTCCCTTCTCTTGGTGAAGAAATCTTCAACGCCGATACGATTTTTGAAATATAAGATTCCACTTTCCCCTCTCTTGGTGAAGATATCTTCAACGCCAATACGATTTTTGAAATATAAGATTCCACTTTTGCCTCTCTTGGTGAAGATATCTTCACCAAGAGAGGGGAAAGTGGAAGGGTAGATTACAGTTTTAGAGGGTCCAAACCATAATCATAGATTATATTTCTGCTTCTATAAAAATGGATTCAACTCCCTAACTGTTAAATTTTGGATTACTTTCGTCATATATGTAATTGAATGTTTCTTCTTCTTAGGGGAATAGACAATGGACGATAATTAAGCACAAACACATGATGATAAATTTGGAAATTTCATAAAAAGAACCCAAAATTCTTATGCCAATGAATAAGAAAACTTTGGTACAAGTGTAATTTACAGTCTAATATCCCCTCTCTCCCTGGGCTATTTTACAGTTTTCAAACTAGTATTTCATTGAGAAGTAAACAATATAAAATATTAAATTTCAAATATCAGTTTCTTTAAATTTTACACATATGAAAAATGAAGTTTAGTGAAATATTTTATGTTATTTTATCCATAGTAAAGTATGCCTCTATTATTAGTAGCAAAGCTAAGTTATTATTCACTTTGTATGTCCGTCAGTCAGTCCGTAACGCTATGGGGGAAAAAGATTTTTTTCTACAACATAATTTTTTTTGTGAAGATTCCTATGACATATGCGCATCTCTATAACCTACTTTGTCCGTTTGTCCATTACATGTTTTTATCCTTGTTTTTTTTGTATTTTTGCCTGTGTCGTTACGTACGTCCATCCATTTTTTGGCAGTATTTAACCTTTAAGTAAATTGTTATATTTAAGACCTTTGCTATGTATCATCCTTGTTTGTGAATAAAATTGAAAGCGAGGCTTTTCTACAGTTAGGTTCTGTCTGTAGGTCCTCCAGTCAGTCCGTAAAGATTAGCTTTCGCACTTAATTTACAGTCAAGTTATCATAATGTAATCGATTTTAAATTTTGCATGATGAATCTTGTAATAGTAAGGTATCATCTGGAAAGCACTCCACGAAAATCCATACGTCAAATATGCTGATTTTCAAATTTTTCAAAAACGAGAATCCTAGGACGATACGGAATAATAATAACTACTTGTTAGTTTAGTAACTGGATGTAAAATTACGGGTATTGAATATAATCTGGAGCTTACGGATGGTGATACTCAGAAAATGGTCCATCGTAAGTTTTTTTTTAGTTGCAAAGCTACTCTATAATTCACTTTGTCTGTTTGTCAGTAAATGCTATGGTGGATATGTGTTTTATCTGTTGCTATTTAAGATTTTTACCTCATCAATTACCTCATACGAGCGGGAATTCTGTTTATGACACTCAAATGCCAGGTCCAACAACCCAGATAAAACTAAGTGGAGTCAAATATCTCTATTTCAGTCCAAATATCCGAGGTATTAGGTTAAAAACACCCATCAGACAACCAACTCTTTGATTGCATGGCCTTTTTCTGAGAAGTCCTTACTGTGCATAGTAATGCGTTGCGCCTGTTTTAGGTTAATGCATTTTCTCCTACTCTATTGGTGTCGTGCACCTGACATAGTAGCATTAAGAATCATTTTTAATGTCTCTATTTATGACGCGGTGTTAAGCCGAGATTCGAGCCTATCACCTCCCCAACGACGAGCAGATGCACTACGGGTTGAGCCATGGTCGCGGGTTAAATAGAGAACTGAAATGTTTGGTCAAGATTGCCTGTACCGATAAGCATCCAGTATATAATTTACTTGGTCTGTGTGTCTGTCGGCCATCAGGGAGTAAGGGAGGGGACAATGGGCAATTAATTCAATTTAAGAGTTTTCGCTGAAAAGCAATGCAAACCAGATTTATCAAGAAAATTTGACCAAAATTGTAAAGGGATCATGATAATATAATTTCTGGTTCTAAGAAAAAAATAATTTACTTAAAAATTAAATTATCAATGAAGTAAACATTCTGTAATTAATCACTAGAAAAATCTTGTTTAAAACTTCGTCAACCCCTCTCATATATGAGAGCCAAATACTTGTTAATACAGAAAAATCACGCATCAAAGGAAAAGGTCTTAAATTATCCTAAATTGTTAAAATACATTAACAATTGATATTTTGTTTTAAAAAGCTACCTTTTTTATAAATATAAAGAAAATTTTAATTTTTTCTTATTTTCTATGGTGAAGCCATGGCTGCCAACACAAAAATGTTAAAACCGTATTTTTGTTCTCATTTCAACAATTTCCAGAGTTGACATGAATTTTATACCTTAAACTCTTCCTTTAAACTTGCTTGACAATCAAAAACCTTTAAATCAACACATTTATTAATGTCTAGGAGTACAGCTCTACACAAGTCATTTTTACCTGGAGGTCGATTGTAGAAAAACCCTTGCCTAATACCAATTTTTTTTCATAAATGGAATAGTCTATACTTGAGTAAATTATGGTATCAATTCTAGTTCTATAATTGATTAATCTGTTTCCAAAAATCTAGCTTTCTTTCTTTGCCCTTCTTTGTACTTGTTTTTTTGTCAACCAAAAAATGAATATTCTATCCATTGTCCCCTCCCTTACTCCCTGATCGGCCATGCTTCAAAAGACATAAATACTTATGAAGTTTGGTGATTTTTCATTAATCATAGAAAACTATCTATAACTTACCATTATTTTTTTCTTATGGATTTGGTCATCCTTGTTTTTTTCTTTAGATACATAAAATATATTGTTACTGCTGCGCTGTTTATAGACAAAATCGAGCTTGTTTTTACACTATTTAATCAAAATATCTAAAGATTTCACATTTTATGAAATCAAATTTACACATGTGTTTGACACATTTAAATTTCAAGTTTTGTGATATTTTTCATATTTCTATCAAATGTGTAATTTCTTATTTTGTTGAAATATTAAAACGAACATGTTTACTTAATATTTCAAAATTCAATGAAATCTTGTTGTATGCAGAATTATATTAAATGCAACAATCTTACACATGTAGGATATGGCTTTCTTTTTTAGAATTTTAGAATACTGACTGCAAAGTGACGATTTGCCTTAATCTATTAATTGAAGCAACTCTGTAATCTGATTTGCATGTCTTCTAAAAATCTTATCTCAAATCATCTTCCAATCGGTCTTTTTAGATCCGTAGCTACTCTATAAGTATTTACTTCCCTCACTGGCGGACTAATAGCATTTACTCTAATAGAAGTATCTACCATTCGCAATTGTGACTTTAGAGCATTAAAGTACATATATTTATAGGTAAGATGACATCCATTTTATAATTTTAGTCGTTCAATTTTAAATATTCCCCTTTTGATGGTGACTAATAAATTTTATAAGGTTGAAATGAACAGAGCTGGATCTTTAAATCATTTTAGTGGTGAGCCAACTTTCCACCAATGAGAGCACAGCATTTTATGAAATGCCGCGCTGTGATTGGCTGAAATTCGGCGCACCCCGATCTGGCTCACCACTAAAATGATTTAAAGATCCAGCTCTGTAAAACATTTTCTCGTATTCATTCGAATCCGGTGGATAGGAACCGGTTCTCATCCATACGAAAAAACTATGTCTAGCATCGTATTATATCCAGTTTTTACAAATATAGAAATGTACAATCATAAGATTAAAACCAGTTTTTTTAGCCGGTGCCTCCGGCACCTCGGGGCTAAAAAAACTAGTTTTAATCTTATAATTGTACATTCTATATCCGCGGAAAGCCGTTTATAATACGATACGAGAAATAACTATTCTCGTATTCATTCGAATCCGGTGGATAGGAACCGGTTCTCATCCATACGAAAAAACTATGTCTAGCATCGTATTATATCCAGCTTTCTACGAATATAAAAATGTACAATCATAAGATTAAAACCAGTTTTTTAGCCCGTGCTGTCACCTCGGGGCTAAAAAAACTGGTTTAAATCTTATAATTGTACATTCTATATCCGCGGAAAGTCGTTTATAATACGATGCGAGAAATAAATATTAAATTTTTTTCTAAATAAACTAATATATGTTATTTATTTTGTGTTAATCATATAAATTTTATGTATATCTACACATCTATGAACGTTTTCGGCCTTGTTAACATAAGAAAGTTTTGTTATTCAGCCTGTATTTATGAAAATCGAAGTTTTGACGCTGGATTGCCATCTGTGTATTGGTGTGGTACAGGTATTATCAATAAATCTAAATTCTATTTATAGAAGGAAAGGTATTTGTAAGCCCCCCCCCCCCCCCTCCCCATTGCTGATATCTTGAAAGCTTTATAAAGGAGAAATTAAGACACCCTTAAAAGCAAAGATTTTCAGCATTACAAAACAAGATTTAACCGCCGTGAAACCGTTATTTACAATGTTAACGGTAAAAAAATGAATAATGTGTATAATTAAAATAATTTCTTTAATATTTCTGAATGAAAGAGTTTTAAAGTTGTTTGAAATATTCTTTTCATTGCGTTTTAAAAATGGCGGAAAATCATCCGGCAAAAATCGCCGTTTTAAAAATGGTTCTTTTTTTTAAGGCCGAGGTGAAACGGTAGAAATGTGCAAGGTAATAGTTAAATTAACATGTTGTTTTTTATATTAAAGGACAGCTACTCCTAAACATACTGAAATCGGCCCTTTTTCGGATTTACAATATCTTTTGAAATTTCTAAACCTAAAGAAGCATTTTTAACTTTTTTTGGGGGAAAAAAAGTTAAAACACATAAATAAAAATGATTTAATAATATCGAAGTTAAGTAAGCTTAGGCTTAGGCTAAAATTTAAACAATAACAAAGATATATTTTAGGCACAATGTTTAACAAAGCCTGCTAAACTTGTAAGTATACTTATTGTTACAAGGATGACAACATCCATAAAAGCGAAGCACTGAAACGGTAAGACAAACGGACAATAACACTTGTATAGTGTCAGAACTGAATAATCATAATATAAATGTATAAGAGTCAAAGCAAAATTGTAAGTAAATTTGTTGAAAAACTGCTTGATTCAGGATAATGTTTATGGACGTACTTACATTTTTAGGACTTGATTATAGAGTTGCTTCGCTTATTACATTATACTTTGTTGTCTCAGGAATCAATATACCAAAAATCAGATCAATCGGATGATTAGATCACATAAAAATTTGTTGTTAAAAAAGTAAAAAAATCAACATGTTTAAAATGGACGTACGGACATTTTGGTGATGATTATAGAGTTGCTAAATCGTACCTAACTATTAAAGGAATCACCATGCAAAATTTAAAATCGATAGGACAATTCTAACATGCCTAAATTAACAAAAAAAGCTATCCGTTACGGACGGACGGACCGACCCTAATTATAGAAAAGCTTCGCTTTTAATAATTTTAGCCATATAATGCACAGCAACTATATAATTAGGTATGTCCGTATGTCCTTACGTCACAACGTAAAAATATTTTAATTTACAAAGTTTAGTGATTTTTCATATTTATAGTTTACTTACTTTTATTATTTACTATCGGCTACGCCCCTAGAGTCCCCTTGGGGCACTTGAGGAGGGAAGATCTAAATTCCAAAACCTATTTTTTTATTTAGATTTTTAAAAAATATTTAGCTTTGTTTTTAAAAAAATTAATTCAATTTTTTGAGGGGGGGGGGGGTGGGTAATTTTTTATAGGGGCGATTTCTCTTTGGAGGGTGCTGGTACCCTCCCCAAATATATTTATAAACCTTCCCGGGACCTATGAGAAGCTACCCTGTAAAGGAGAACCCGATCGGTTCACCGGTTAGCGAGATCCTTCGGTACAGACAAACACACTTCCTGTTTTACTATTCCAGTCATCCAAGTATGTTAACTTGTACTGCTGTGCTACTCATGGATATAACTGTTCTTGTTCAAAGCGAATAATTAGGGTCGGTCCGTCAGTAACGTTAAGCTCTTTTCATTAATTTAGGCATATTAGAATTGTTCTATTGTTTTCAAACTTTTCATAATGATTTCTTTAACAGTAAGGTGTGCATTAGAAAGCGTAGCAGCTCTATAATCGTTACCAGAAAGTCCATATGTCCATTTAAAACAAGCAAATTTTTACGTTTTGGCAACATGTTTTTTGTATGTTATGATCCTATTCAACTGATTTTTGGATTAATGAATCTTAGGTCAACAAGATTAGTTATTTCTCGCATCGTATTATAAACGGCTTTCCGCGGATATAGAATGTACAATTATAAGATTAAAACTAGTTTTTTTAGCCCCGAGGTGCCGGAGGCACCGGCTAAAAAAACTGGTTTAAATCTTATGATTGTACATTTTTATATTCGTAGAAAGCTGGATATAATACGATGCTAGACATAGTTTTTTCGTATGGATGAGAACCGGTTCCTATCCACCGGATTCGAATGAATACGAGAAAAAGTATTATAAGCGAGGCAACTCTATGGTCATTGGTCAAATCCTAAAAATGTTTGTCCTTTTACTGTATCCTATACTAGCGGTTACGCCCCTAGAGGCTTCTAGGGGGACTTGAGGAGGGGGGAGTCGAATTTGATAACCCAATTTCTTATTTTAGATTTTAAAAGAAAAAGTAAAAAAAAATTTTGGGGAGATGGAAATTTTTTTTTCGGGGGGGTATTATTTATTTTTTTTGGGGGGGGTTAGGGGTGTCCCACCCCCCAAGAAAATAGTTATAAACCTTCCCGAGTCCTATGAGAAGATACCCTGTTAAGAAGAACCCGATCGGTTTAGTGGTTAGCGAGATCCTTCGGTATAAACAGACAAACAAACAGACACACAGACAAATATCCTTTTACTTTATTATAACAAATTCATGTACAATTTCGTTTAGACTTAGAAATTAATGTTCTGCTTGTTAAGTTCTGACAATACACAAGTTAATGTTCGTTTGTCCTTCCTTCTGATTTTAGAGCTTCGCTTTTATGGATGTTGCCATCCTTGTTTTAGTGTGATTGGTGGGTCTTTAACAAATCATTGGAAATTGAATATGGATGTTATCCGAAAGGACGTAAAGTATTTTTAGGAAGTGTAGCTGCTATATAGTTGGTGCGTGTACGTACGTCTGCATGTCACCCTACGATAATTTTTAAAAAAATAGTCTCTATATAGCCTCTCAGGTCTATTTGTGCAATTATTTTATCATACACACATATACACACACACACACACACACACACACACACACACACATACACACCCTCACAAACACATACACACACAAACAAACAAAGTTGTATACAGCTGTAATATATTATTTGACTAGTTGAAGTTTAAACATTACATTTTCTAGATAAGTCATAAGATTTAAATTTTTTTACTGTAGAGTTACGAATGATTTTTGTCTGTTTTTTTACTCACGAATAAAATATATGGCAGTTCCCCTCAAAGTTTGTATTCAAGCACAGAACACCGTTACACCTATTTTCTCTTTATTCAAAAAGCGTTGATGCCTTTCGAAAAAATCATCCTTGTTTACTTTTAGAAGCTTGTTGCTGTCATTATTTTGATCACAAAGGAAATCATTTGTTTATTATCATATTTTTTTAAACTTAAGATCACAATAATTGGGTTATCTATTCAAGGTTAGCTGTACATAGGTCCTGTAATGGTTTTATGCTATTTTATCTTTAGATTTAAATCTTAAGCTATTTTTCTAGCACTTAAATGTTCTAATATTAGACGCTAGGGGCGTAAACGCTAGTCCTATTATATAAAGTAGTAAGGTTTGTGGCCTTAAGCTTAAAATTTTGATACCTGCTGGATGGATTTAGCTTTCATTTTTTAATTCTATGGAAGTTTCACATAGGTCCTGGAATGGTTTTAGACCATTTTTCTGTTCCTTTCTAGATAGAGCCTCTATAAATGTTTAGAATACTAAACTATACTAAAAGTAGGGGGGTGGTCGAACCCTTTCCCACTTTCTCTTTTAAACTACAATAATCAAATTCAACCTCACCCCTTCCCATTATCTCGAGTTCGTCTGTTTTATAATGATTGACCTTCTAGGGCAATATATCTATTAATACAAATGATTGAATGTATATGCCAGTACTGACAAAAGATTATGATAAACCCAGTGAAAAAGATTGTAAGTATTTTTTTAGTATCTAAGATATAAGCGATTATGCCTGTCTGTCTTTCCTCTGTAATGCTAGGTGTTCTATATTCTGGCATTCTCTAACCATTAGTTACACGTGCCAGACAAAGCAGCAGTATGTACATTTTTAACGTCTCTAGTATGACGTCTCTGTAAGCAATTATTCCTGTCTGTCTTTCTTCTGTAATGCTAGCTGTTCTATATTCTGGCATTCTCTAACCATTAGTTACACGTGTCAGACAAAGCAGCAGTATGTACATTTTTTAACGTCTCTAGTATGACGTGGCGTGGACAAGAACCCCACAACTCCCCGACAGCAAGCAGGCATCAATTACTGTAATGCCCTTCTTGTTTTTTATTAGAGTTTAAGGATCTTGTGACTCTTGTTAAAGTTGCCATTTTTTTCAGGGAATATGGGTGGCCCGCGTAAATGCAGAGAAATGTGAAAAAATCCAATTAATTACTGCTGAATTAAAACCAGTTCTTAGCTAAAACAAGTGCCGTATTATCTTATAGATAATTTTCTACAAAAGTCATAGTATTAATTTCAGTTTATTAATTATTAATCCTTATAAAATAAATTTGCTAATTTTCAACATGTCTCTATCAAATGTTTTTAGTAGCGAAGCTACTCTAAAAATGAAATGTCCGTCTGTCTGTCCGTATGTCGTAGTTTGGAGAAAACGTGATTTTCTCGGCTCCTATAAAAGATAAAAGGCTGAAACTTTTTGACAACATTCCCATAATTAAGGAGCAGAATTAACTATAAAACATCAATGGCGATCGGACTGCCTTTTAGCAGGTTTTAGACTATTTTTTTTATATTTTTTACGTTTTCCCCCATATCTTTGGTGTTTATGGTCCGATATTTAAAATTTTTTTTAGTTATTAAATAAATATCCGCTGGATTAGAACTGGTTCTCAGCCATATCAAAAAACTATGTATAGCATCATATTGCAGACAATTTTCCACGAATATTGAAATAAAAATCATAAAATTAATACAAGTTTTGTCTATTTATGAGAGACCAACATACCACACAAGTTGTATGCGTGATGCTCTTGGTATTGGCTAATTTCATCAAAAAAATCAGCGATTTTTCAAAAATAGTATCCAAGAAAATTCCCAATAAAATTACAAACTGACTTAATTATAGAGTAGCTTTGATACTAAAACAAGTAGAATATTTTTGAGGTTAACCATATTTGACTCAAAATTTATTTATTTCAACATTAATATAATTGACAAATTTCATTAAAACACTAAAAAATTTATTTACATATTATCATAAATGCAAAATGACAAATCACATGTAACATATTTAGATTTTTTTAAATTATCTGTCTTAACAATTATCTATTTTTTTTAAATTCAATTATTATATAAGATGAAATTCAACTTTATAAACCTTTAAATAGAGAAATGTATTATTTCTTCAGTTATTTTTTTTATATTTCATTTTTTCTTTCACTTTAGAAGACAATTAAATTTGACTATAAGAGCAATTTAGATTTTCTAGTTATTTTATTTTTCTTTTATTGTTGCTCTTTTACGATCTTTTCAATTATATTATCACTATTTGCGTTGCAGTATTTTTAAAACAATTCTGCTTGAATAACTTAATTTTGGTTATTTAAACCAGTTTCTTTGATATTTGGTTTATCCTCTTCAATATCTCTAGATTCTTCTTTAACTGTCACTGGTTTATTTGCATATTTGTCAATATCAACCTGCATATTATCATATTCAGTTTTTGATTGTTCATTGTCAATAATTGCAGGAATATTTTCACTAGATTCAGTAATTGGTTCCTCAGATGGATTTGCTGTTATCTTAATTTCTGTTTCCGCTGCAATGATTTCAGTAGATTCTTCTTAAACATTTGTTGTTACTGTATCCTCAGTTTTTGCTGTATCTGTTGTTTCTTCTATAGTATTTTCTAGTTCAGTAACTGAAATATCATTTGAATTTTCTGGTAAAGGTTCATTGGTTGAATCAGATTCAAGTTGAAGATTTTCATCTAATACAGGATTTACAGTTTCATCTACTGCAGTTTGTACAGCTTCATCTCCTGCAGGTTGTAAAGTTTCATCTAACGCAGGTTGTACAGTTTCATCAACTGCAGGTTGTATTGTTTCATCTACTGCAGATTGTACAGTTTCATCTACTGCAACTTGTTCAGTTTCATCTACTTCAAGTTGTAAAGTTTCATCAACTGCAGTTTGTTCAGTTTCACCAACTGCAGATTGTACTGTTGCATCAACCACAGGTTGTACAGGTTCATCTACTGCAGTTTGTACAGTTTCCTCTACTGCAGGTTGTACAATTTCATTTACTGCAGGTTGTATAGATTCATCAACTACAGGTTGTACAGTTTCCTCTTCCGCAGGTTGTACTGTTTCATCTAATGCAGGTTGTACTGTTTTATCTACTGAATGTTGTACTGTTTCATCTACTGAAGGTTGAACATTTTCATCTTCTGCAGAATGTAAAGATTCAACTACTGCAGGTTGTACAGTTTCATCTAATGCAGGTTGTATACCTTCATCTACTACAGGTTGTACAGTTTCATCTACTGCAGGTTGTATAATTTCATCTACCGCAGGTTGTACAGTTTCATCTATTGCAGGTTGTATAGATTCATCTACTGCAGGTTTTACAGTTTCATCTACTGCAGGTTGTACAATTTCATCTACTGCAGGTTGTACAGTTTCATTTACTGCTGCTTGTACAGTTTCTTCTACTGCAGGTTGTATAGATTCATTTACTGCAGGTTGTACAGTTTTATCTACTGCAGGTTGTACAATTTCATCAACTGCAGGTTGTACAGTTCCATCTACTGCTGCTTGTACAGTTTCATCTATTGCAGGTTGTATAGATTCATCTACTGCAGGTTGTACAATTTCTTCTACTGCAGGTTGTACAGTTTCATCTACTTCTTTTTGTATAGATTCATTTACTGCAGGTTGTACTGTTTCATCTACTGCAGGTTGTACTATTTTATCTACTGCAGGTTGGATAGTTTCATCAACTGCAGGTTGTACAGTTTCCTCTACTGTGGCTTGTAAAGTTTCATCTACTACCGGTTGTATAGCTTCATCAACAGGTTGTACAGTTTCATCTACTGCAGGTTGTACAGTTTCTTCAACTGCAGGTTGTACAGTTTCATTTACTGCAGGTTGTACAGTTTCATCTACCACAGGTTGTACAGTTTCATCTACTGCAGGTTGTATAATTTCATCTACTGCAGGCTGTACAGTTTCATCTACTGCAGGTTGTTCAATTTCATCTACTGCAAGTTGTACAGTTTCATCTATTGCAGGTTGTATAGATTCATCTACTGCAGATTGTACAGTTTCATCTACTGCAGGTTGTACAATTTCATCTACTGCAGGTTGTACAGTTTCATCTTCTGCAGGTTGTACAGTTTCATCTACTGCAGGTTGTATAGATTCATCTACTGCGGCTTGTACAGAATCAGTTACTGCAAGTTGTACAGTTTCATCTACTGCAGGTTGTACAGTTTTATCAACTGCAGGTTGTACAGTTTCCTCTATGGCAGTTTGTACAGTTTCCTCTACTGCAGATTGTACAGTTTCATCTAATACAGGTTGTATAGCTTCATCTACAGCAGGTTGTACAGTTTCATCTACTGCAGGTTTTACAGTTTCAACTACTGCAGGTTGTACAGTTTCATCTACTGCAGGTTTTACAATTTCATCTACTGCAGGTTGTACAATTTCATCTACTGCAGTTTGTAAAGTTTCATCTAATGCAGGTTGTACATTTTCATCTACTGCAAGTTGTACAGATTCATCTACTGCAGCTTGTACAGTTTCATCTACTGCAGATTGTACAGTTTCATCAACTCCAGGTTGTACAGTTTTCTCTACTGCAGGTTGCACAGTTTTATCTACTGCAGATTGTATAGCTTCATCTACCGCAGGTTGTACAGTTTCATTTACTGTTGGTTGCACTGTTTCACTGACTGCAGGTTGTAATGTTTCATCTTCTGTAGATTGTATAGATTCATCTACAGCAGGTTGTGCAGTTTCATATACTGCAGGTTGTACAGTTTCATCTACTGCAGGTTGTACAGTTTCATCTACTGCAGGTTGAACAGTTTCATGTACTACAGGTTGTACAGTTTCATCTACTGTAGGTTGTACAGTTTCATCTACAGCAGGTTGTATAGATTTATCTACTGCAGGATGTAAAGATTCATCTACCGCAGATTGTACAGTTTCATCTACTACAGGTTGTACTGTTTCATCTACTGCAGGTTGTACTGTTTCATCTACTACAGGTTGTACAGTTTCATCTACTGTGACTTGTACAGTTTCATCTACTGCAGGTTGTACAGTTTCATCTACTGCAGGTTGTACAGTTTCATCTACTGCAGGTTGTACTGTTTCATCTACTACAGATTTTACAGTTTCATCTACTGCGGCTTGTACAGTTTCAAATACTGCAGGTTGTACAGTTTCATCTACTGCAGGCTGTATAGATTCATGTACTGATGGTTGTACTGTTTCATCTACTGAAGGTTGTACAATTTCATCTACTGCAGGTTGTACTGTTTCATCTACTATAGGTTGTACAGTTTCATCTACTGCTGCTTGTACATGTTCATCTACTGCAGGTTGTACAGTTTCATCTACTACAGGTTGTACAGTTTCATCTACTGTAGGTTGTATAGTTTTATCTACTGTAGGTTGTACTGTTTTATCTCCTGCAGGTTGGACAATTGCATCTACTGCAGGTTGTAATGTTTCATCTACTAAAGGTTGTACAGTTTCATCTACTGCAAGTTGTATAGATTCATCTACTGCATGTTGGACAGTTTCATTTCCTGCAGATTGTACAGTTTCATCTACTTCAGGTTGTAATGTTTCATCTATTGCATGTTGTAAAGCTTCGTCTACCACATATTGTACAGTTTCATCTACTGCAGTTTGTACTCTTTCATTTACTGCAGGTTGTACAGTTTCATCTACTACAGGTTGTATAGATTCATCTACTATAGGTTGTACAGTTTCATCTACTGCAGGTTGTACTGTTTCTTCATCTGTAGGTTGTACAGTTTTATCTACTGCAGGTTGTATAGATTCATCTACTGCAGGTTGTACAGCTTCATTTATCAAAGGTTTTACAGTTTCTTCTAATGTTGCTTGTACAGTTTCATATACTGCAGGTTGTATAGATTCATCTACTGCAGGTTGTACAGTTTCATCTACTGTTGCTTGTACAGTTTCATATACTGCAGGTTGTATAGATTCATCTACTGCAGGTTTTATAGATTCATCAGCTGCAGGTTGTATAGCTTCATCTACCGCAGGTTGTACAGTTCCATCTACTGCAGGTAGTACTGTTTTATCTACTGCAAGTTGTACTGTTTCATCTACTGCAGGTTTTACAGTTTCATCTACTGCAGGTTGTATTGATTTATCTACTGCAGGTTGTACAGTTTCATCTACTGCAGGTTGTACAGTTTCATCTACTGCAGGTTGTACTGTTTCATTTACTGCAAGTTGTACAGTTTCATCTACTGTAGGTTGTACTGTTTCACTTACTGCAAGTTGTACAGTTTCATCTACTGCAGGTTGTATAGATTCATCTACTGCATGTTGTATAGCTTCATCTATTGGAGGTTGAACAGTTTCATCTACTGCAGGTTGTACAGTTTCATCTACTGCAGGTTGTATAGTTTCATCTACTGCAGGTTGTACAGTTTCATCTACAGCAGGTTGTATAGATTTATCTACTGCAGGATGTAAAGATTCATCTACCGCAGATTGTACAGTTTCATCTACTACAGGTTGTACTGTTTCATCTACTGCAGGTTGTACTGTTTCATCTACTACAGGTTGTACAGTTTCATCTACTGTGACTTGTACAGTTTCATCTACTGCAGGTTGTACAGTTTCATCTACTGCAGGTTGTACAGTTTCATCTACTGCAGGTTGTACTGTTTCATCTACTACAGATTTTACAGTTTCATCTACTGCGGCTAGTACAGTTTCAAATACTGCAGGTTGTAGAGTTTCATCTACTGCAGGCTGTATAGATTCATGTACTGATGGTTGTACTGTTTCATCTACTACAGGTTGTACAGTTTCATCTACTGCGGTTTGTACAATTTCAACTACTGAAGGTATTACAGTATCATCTACTACAGGTTGTACAGTTTGGTCTACAGCAGGTTGTATAGATGTATCTACTGCGGGATGTAAAGATTCATCTACCGCAGATTGTACAGTTTCATCTACTGCAGGTTGTATAGATTCATCTACTGCAGGTTGTACTGTTTCATCTACTGCAGATTGTACTGTTACATTTACTGCAGGTTGTACTGTTTCATCTACTGCAGCTTGTATAGTTTCACTTACTGTAGGTTGAATTGTTTCATTTACTTCAAATTGTACAGTTTCATCTACTGAAGGTTGTACAGTTTCATCTGATTCAAGTTCAGTTTGCAGATTTTGCTCATGTACAGGTTCAATTGTAGATTCTACAAGTAATAAAGTTTTAGCTGGTTCATCAGTAGAATTTGCTGAATCTGGTAAAGGTTGTACAGTTTCATCTAGGACAAGTTCATGTGTAGTATCTACTACAGGTTTTACAGTTTTATCTTGTGCAGATTCATTTGTAGATTCTCCTGTAGGTTGTGAAGTTTCATTCACTGCTAGTTGCACAGTTTCGTCTGGTACAAGTATCTCTGTAGAATCTTTAATTGGTTTTACAGGTTCATTGGTAGAATCTTCTTCAGGTTCTATTGTATCATCTGGCATAGGTTGTACATTTTCATCTGGTACAAGTTGTACAGTATCATCTTGAACATGTTGTACAGTTTCATCTGACATAAGTTGTACAATACCATCTGGTACAGGTTGTACAGTATCATCTGGTACAGGTTTTGCAGTAACATCTGGTATAGGTTGTACAAAATCATTTGTAGATTCTACTGCAGGTTGTACATTTTTATTCAAAACAGGTTGTACAGGTTTTACTGTATCATCTGGTACAATTTGAACATTTTCAGTTTCATCAGTTTCTTCAGGCTCAAAGTCATTGTCATATTCATCTTCATATCCTGTCTGAGTTTGTAATTCATTTTCTGCTTCAGCACTTTGTAATTCTTCATCTATTTTAGTTACAGGTTCAATAACCTCAACATCAGCTGGTTTAGAAATTTCAGCATCCCAGAAATCATCATCTTCATCATTTCCTACCTTATCTTGGTTATCAACATTAGAAAGATTTTCTGTAATACTTATTGGAAAATTTTGATTTTGAACTTGTTCAGCATAATTAGTGCTGTTATCATCTGCCTCAGTAGTTTTATCCATTGTTATGTTCTCTGTATTTAGAATTTCAGTGGTGGCAATCATATCAGTATCTTCTAAAACACTGCAAATATCATCAACAACTTCAATATTTGCAGATTGCTTTTCTACAACATTATCTAATGTTGAACTAGTCTCAATTGCTTCTACCTCAGCATTTTCATTAGATTTTTCTGTAGTTGATTCTGCGATTATTTCTTCCACATCTCCAGAATTATTTGCTGACATAGTTTCTGTATGTATTTCCTCATTAATATGTTGTTCTTTTGGGCTTTGAACTGTTGGTTCAACATCTATCTCCTCAGTATCAATTCCATTATAATTTAGATCTTCATCACCAACAGACATTTTCAGATTTTGTAAATCTTCTCCTTGCTCAACCAATTCTTCAAAGCTTTCCACTTTGTTATTTGTATCTTTTTGATTTTCTTCAGTTATTTCCTGTTCAATTGGTAAAATGCTTTCATCACTGACAACTTCCATGATTTCTATTTCTAAGGGAGAATTAGATACAATTTGGTCTTGCATTGGTTCTTTCTCATTGGCACTTATCACTGCTTCATTTTCATCTAATTCTATAGTTTCATATTCTCCTTGACTAAGGATTGTGTTACTTTTGATAAGTTCAGATTTCTTAATATCATCAATAATACCTTTAGCATGACCATTACAACTTTCATATGATTGTTCTTCAATTATTTCACTTGGGAATTGTTGAGGATCGTCACCTACTATATCTTCATCAGAATGAGCTCCATGACCATTACTTAGATGAATCTCTGAACTTTTTTGCTCTATAGATTCATTAAGTCTCTCCTCTTCATTGAACTGTTCATCTTGGTATTCAATTTTGTTCATTCTTTTTGTGGATAGTGACTCTTCAAGTTTTTGTATTTTTTCTTCTTCCATCAAAGGCCTCAGGTCCATAACATTTACTAAGCTTCTTAATAGAAAAAAAGGTCTGCGATTCTCATTAGTTTCCTCATCTGAACTAAACTCCACATATTCTTCATCCTCTTCAGCTGAGCCCAATTCAGACCCTGTGTATGATTCAAACTCCTCTTCATTTGAATATCTTTCACAATTATCTTCCTCCAAGATGATAGGATACTCCTCTATTTTATTTTCCCCTACAACACTAGGAGGTAAAGTTCCATCATCTTTCTCTTCTATGTTGTTATTGTCACTGTTTACTTTTCCCGTAACCTCCTCAGTTATTTCTATCTTTTGGCTAGTTTGATTATTTTCATTATTCCCCTCTTCTATTGCAGCAGCATTTGCTGCTCTTAGATTACTTAGAACACATGTCAATGTCATTCCTTGGGATGAAGTAGACAGTGTATCACTTAAAGCAGATGCTCTTCTTATTATATCATACTTTCTTTTTCTTTTTTCCAAAAGCTTAGACATAACCATACACATAGAACCAAGTCTTGGGGAAGGAGAGGGAGATGGAGTCTTTACAACCTCAACTTGAACTTTCTCTACTGCAGTTGGTGGGGTTTCTGGTCTTTCTTCTATTGAAATAGAGTTATCACCTTCACTCTCATACCAATAAGATTCTGACCCACATTCTGATCCACAATTTGATGTGGTATCAACCATTTCTGATTGTTTACTGTTACTGCTAAGTTGACTTCTTGTCTTATGACCTCTAAAAGTTGCCTGTATCTTAGTAGCAGCAGCAACAACTTCTGGATCCTTGAGATCAATATCCTGTTCAAGCTTCTTAATCTTTTTTACTCTCTTTCTGTCTTTTTGTCCCTTGAATGCAGCCTGAATTTTTACTGAAGCTTCTTCTTTTTCCCTCATTTCTTCCCTTGTTTTCATGCCATGGTAGCTAGCTTGGATACGGGTTGAATAATGGTCCATTTCTGGATCATCCCAATTGATAGGATATTCTGATTTTATTAAGTCAGTGTTGGTTGCCTCTACTGATAACTGATTTGTTTCTTCCTCTTTTTCTTCTTGAATAGGAGTTGTGCTTAATGATGCAGGTTCCCTGGTGGGTATTTCTTCTACTTTACTTGATGAGCTATTCGCAATTGGGTTATCTGTAAAATTTTCAGTCTTGATAATTTCCTCATTACTAGCAGTTGATCCAAATGATCTAGATTTCCTCTCAAGTTCTAAATGCTCAAAATATTCTTGCTCTTGAATCTCAAGACTATCTTCCTTGATTTGTGATAAAGGATCAACATAGGCAAGACTCAGCCTTCTTTCTGGATCAGGCGGAAAACTCTTTCTATTTTCTAATATTTCTTCTCTAATTTTGGCAGTTTCTTCATCTTCCTCAGATTCAGATGCCCAACTTGCTCTACGAGACTCAATTACAATTTCTTCTCTCATCATGGCCACCTGACCTCTAGCCTTCATACCCCTAAATCCTGCTTGCAAAATTGTGGCACTTTTAACCTCAAGATCAAGTTGTTCTTGAGGCTTTATTAAGGGACTTTCTATAATGTCTTCTTCATCTAACTTTAATCTAAATTCTTCTCTGGCCTCCTTTCCTTTATAATCAACTTGGACTGTAATAGCCTCTTTATCTAATTCATCTTTAATCTTTTTATTAAATTCTTCTCTTGCTTTCATGCCCTTGTAATTTACTTGAATGACAGTTGCAGTCTCATTTGCATCATTTAGTGCTGCCTCGTCTCTTGCTAACCTAGCTTTGATCTCTGCTTGAATAACAGTTGCACTTTCTTGCATCTCTCCTACATCTTTCTTATCATCAAAGGACTTATTTAAAATTATCACTTCATCAGTCTGTACAGATGAATGGGATTGTTTGCGACTTACTTCTTCGGGATAAAAGCTGACTGACTTTTCAGGTCTATTTAATCCAGTTGGAGTATCAAGGTTGATTGATTTGTGCTTGGAAGACTTCTTTATTTTTGGCTTTGGTTCTTCTACTATTTCAGGAACTAAAATTTCTTCTTTTCTATCTAGATTATCATGGCAATTAATCTGTGAGGTAATAGAATTTTCATCTGAACTATACATTCCACATTCATCTTCAATCTTTTGATAGTAATGATTTCCAATTTTGTTCAGATCAACAAACTGTGAAACAAATGTTTTCTCAGATGCCCCCTCTTCATCAGATGTTGGCTCAAATTTTAGTTCATAATTTAAATTTTCATTATTTACATAGTTATTGTTTTGATTTGTTGAAGTAGTGGCTAAATCATTCATAACAATTGTTTCTGGGATATATTCTAGTCTAGAACCGCTTTCTTTTAGCTCTACATTGGTTTTTGATCTTTTGCTTTTTCTTGAGGCTGATTTATCTCCATTTGAGCTTCTTTTCTTCTTTTTGCCATTCTAAAATAAAAAGGTAAATTTAAAGCTTAAAATCCTAGTTCTATTAAAATAATTATGGAAATTTTGTTTTAAATTAGAGAAATACCTTTATGATAATGGAAATTTTTTATTAAAATTAATTGATTACTATTAGTTTTGAATTAAATGAAATGTTCTCTTGTACATTAAAAATATCGTATTATTCATGCTTTATCAACAGCAAATGTAATGTGTAATTCAAGTGAAATAAAAAAACATAAAAAAAAGTTTTATTTATTATTATCAAAAGCACAAAATGCAGTACATTCAGTTATATATTTCATGGGTATCTTTTAACATATAACCATTTTATTCATATATTATCATGCATTAAAACTAACTCTATGTTAAAAGATTTACAAAATTATGATACATAAAAGTGCATTTATTCTTTTAGAACATTGTCTAACAAATCCAAAAATTAAAATGAGTAAAAATGTAATGAATACAAAAGTTTCTACAAATGATCAAAATGTAAATAGAAATGATCAAAAAAGTATAAAAAATGCAGTAGAAATGTATTAAAAATTCATAACAATGTTTTTTTTTATTTTATTATTATCAATATCACCAAAGTTTATTTACATCATGTTAAATGTCCTAATATAATTGAAATGTTATAAGTTCATACTCTAAAAGCTAGATTATTAGATAAAGATATGTATCGTATTTGAAGAGGTACTTTATTCATTGATTTTTAGAGGTAATTGTAATAAGTTTTTTTGTGAAAATAATTTTAAAGTTTACCCAGGTAAATTATTTAAAATTAATGACAAAAATATTTAAAATTATCAATTTATGCTATACATATTATTCTAACTCTAATTGAATTAACATATTTATAACAAGCATTATTAATGAAAATCAAGCACATTTATTTTAAAAACTCTATTCTATTTTTATCATAAAGAGAAATTTATGTAATAAACAATTTTCATATTTTTTTTTTCTTATAAGAGTGCACGTTTTGAAATATTTACAAACCCAGTTTAAATAATTAAATTTTTCCATAAATTTCTCTTTAAAACCTTATAATACAGAAGATTTTAATAAATCACAAATTTATTTATCATTAAATAGCAAATTTTTTAAGTAAATTTCCAAAATCATGTTTTATTGTTAAAATCCTTTATGACTTTTGTAAAAATTTAAAGATGTCCTTTAAGTGCATCAAATAGTTTTTTTTTTCTATCTACATCTATATTAAATATTGTACTTTATAGTTGCAATAATTTAAAACAAAATCAAATTAAGAAATGTATCATATTTATAAAAAAAAATGATCATGAAAACTTTTCTGCTCAGATACTAATCAAGCATTTATACAATATTTATATAAAATTCCTAATTAATCAACATTCTGTGTATCAAACAAAGATGCAAAAAATCAGTGTAATAAATTTGTTTAATTTTGTTTTGGTATCAACTACAAACTTTTAATAACATTTTTTTACAATTTATTTTCATTATTTAAGCTAGGATTTTAAGATATTCAATCCTTTGGTGAAGTTGTAGGGTGACACCAAAACAAAGAATAAAAACTGAATGTTTAATTATTAACTGTGTTGTATGCATAACTAGTTGTTTAAGTCTTCAGCCTCACTTACTTTATAATCAGTGTTAGATCCAGAGGAAATTGTAGACCTAAAACAATAAAACATATCATTCAATATATTGTGGTATCCGCCGAGGATAATGGCAGACACCGGAGTTCAATTAGATTACGGCAGTGTGACAGACGTGGACACCTTACTATAGAGAAGCTACGCTTCTCTAGCATTCACTAAATAATAATCAACATCTATTTCAGTTGTCACTTTATTGAAGGTCTAAGAGTTACTAAAGTTGTACAACATAATATAAATACATATGGATTAGGAATAAAGATAGTTAAAGATAAATCATACAAGTAAAACATAGATAATTGCAATGGTTAGGTAGATAGCTATCCCTGTCTGGGGAAGGCAGGATAGCCCATGGAACAGCACAATAGGTAGATAAGCATAGAGGGGTTGAGTGGTAGGTCTGGGTACTAAAGAGGGAAGGTTTGATGATTTCTGTGACAACAACAGTCTGTGTGGGGGGTGATTCTATCAGGTGAGGGAAGGCTTAGATCCTTTATCCTCAGGGTTGAGGTGGTGCTGATAACTTGGTGGTTGAAGGGGAAGGTTCCGGTGCTTAAGATGGGAGAGGGAGGGGTAACACCCCTCCCTCCATTTGCAGGACAACTGAGAGATGAAATCAATACCGTTATCTGACATATTTTCAGGTGGCTTTACAATTGTAGAATAACAGGATTTAGCTGGGTGCGTAGCATCACTATAATGTCTTGGTTTCTGCATGGTCCAGAGTTGCCGCATACCACAACTCTCCCCTCGGAAGGCTGGGAGGGGTTGTCTGCACCGCCAGACTTCCGACAGTGGTTGCGGCCTTCAGTTTGTTGTCCTTGTGGAATGGGTCCGCCAGGATACCAGCTGCTGAACGGTGGTGGACTCCAGCCCTCCCCAGGTCGAACGGAATCTGCTATATCTGCTGGAGTAGCTGGTCCTGTTGGATGTTCTGGCCGTTGGATGTGTACCTCTGAGGCCACCCTGGCAACCTCCAGGGGTGGCACAGCACATGCGGAGGCTTGGACCAACAGCCGCCTGGTATACACCTCTTCAGGTTTCTCTACTGGGCTGGTGGTCTCCATCGTGTTGGTCACCTTGCTGCTGGCAGGCTGGCTACTGGATGCAGGCGCAGCTTCTTCGCCCTCGGGGCTGGTCAGGTTCATTCGGCTTCCAGGGTCTCTGTCAACGCGGGCAGGTGGTGGTTGCCATACTGTAGGAGCGTTGCCTCCCTCAGGCTCATCCTGGACATTGGCAGGGTGGTGCATGGCAGTCAGACCCGCGGGGTAGGGGAAGGTAACAGTCCATCCCTTATGCCAGAGGCTGTCTTGGATCTGCAAGGGTGGCTCCGCTCTAGTTGGCTGGGAGACAGGCCCATCCACGGCCACTGCTGCTGGTGGACTGGAGGCACAAGGCTCCGGATTTCCTCCCCTAGCCTGAAGGGGTCCAGGCACATCGTCTCCATCTTGGGTAGACATAGTTGTTGGGGATCCTCTACTTCTATGGTTGGGCTCGGCACTTGGCGCATCTAGCTGAGTTACTCCCCAGGCAGCGGTCAAAGCTTCTTCAGTTTGGCTGGTAATGGCTGATATCCTGGTTCCTGGGGCAGATGCAGGGGGCGTAGGCAAGTTTGACCCAGCCCAAACTTCCTGGTACACCGGTGCAATACAATTACCCTGGCTTGGTTGAGGGAGGTAGACAGCTGGATGCAGTTGAGGGTGAGGGACAGCTGGACTCTCCCTGCTGGCTGGGGGTGACGGGTGTCACCCCTTCCTCTGGGGCTGCGGGCTCGTTCCGGGGTCCAGGTATCTCGATGGCGGCGACGGCTGTCGCCCCAGGCACCAGCGTGGGGGCGCTGGATAGCACCCCCCAGTCTTCACAGGGGTCCAGGTCTCTCGGTGGCGGCGACGGTTGTCGCCCCAGGCACCAGCGTGGGGCGCTGGATAGCACCCCCCAGTCTTCACAGGTGGCGGCGACGGTGGTCGCCCCAGACATCAGCTTGGTGGTGCAGGGAAGCACCTCTCGTTCCTTCCAGGTGGCGACGCCGGTTGGCATCCCATACATCGACTCAGACTCGCTGGCTAGCGCCTCTTGCCTCTCCCACTCGGCGGCCGCCAGGGCCTCCCCGTGCCCCGTCCCGGTGGCGCTGGGTAGCGCCCCTCGGCTCTTGCTGGGGGTGACAGGGGTTACGGACACCGGTCCCCTGTGGTTGAGGCTGAGGTCCAGGCCAACCCGGTTGGGTTCAGCCGCTCCTCCCAGCACGTTGATCCTGGCCACTATGGTCCCAATCTGAGACACAGACTCCTGGGTAGCCGCGGCCCCAGCGGCGGCAGCTGGTTGGAGTGACGGCTGGGCATCTCCCTCCAGGTGGACCTGGGTGTCAGACTGGTTGCATGCAGGTTGTTGGGCGGCCTGGTGTTTCTTCATTGCCTGGTCCCAACCGGTTCTACACTTGGCGGCTGTGTGGCCGTTGAAGCGGCAGCGCCCCTTCGTCCAGCTGGGTCCCATCAGGCCGGCTTCCCCAGGGTGTATCAACCTGCCAGGTCTCTCCTCCTCCAGTTGGGGCACCAGCTGACAAACAGGGTCTCCTCTACTAGGGGTCAGGCGGTGCTGGGCTGCTTGTGGTGGCTCCTTGGTTACATTCAGCCTCCTCCCCATACACACAGGTCCCTTCCATCCAACAGCGGCTCTCCTCTCCTGGGTGGCGAGGCCAGCCTCGGCCTTAGCTTCTGCAGGTGCTTCTCCACATGAGGGATCCTGCCTCTGGGTACGCCAGGTAGTTGGTAGCAAAGGCCGTTGATGGTGCCAGTCGGAAGGGGGGCTATGATCTCTGGGGGGTACCTGTGGCCAGTGTGTGGACAGGTACCCACAGTTGACCCAGCAAGGCCCAGAAGATGCCATACTGATGGTAGCCTGAACTGTATTCTGGACTGCCAGCAGGCTGTTGGTAGCCACCTGAGTTGGGCCAGAGTTGCCAGCTGGTATTGCGTCCCTGCCAGGCTCCGTCAGCTGCTGGTGGGGAGCCCCTGCGGTGGTTCTGGTTTTGGCAGGGGGTGGCCTTCTTATTGACTTCCCTAGTTGGAGCTCTGCATCCTGGTGGGCCTCCATCTTCAGCAGCATGGGGGGTCTTGGCTGGGACATGTGCAGTGGTTCAACAGAGTAGAGGCATCTGGTCTTGGAGTGTGGGGGAACAGCCTCACTGCTGCTGGTCAACCCTGCTCCCTTCGTGCTGGGTAAAGCCTTCCACTGCAGCAGGTCACCATTCCCCATCCTTAGGCCGGTCCCCAGTCGTTCCATGCCTGGGGGCTCCCAGGGAGGCTTGGGTGGCGGCTCCCCCACCCCCAGGTACGCGTCGGGCATCTGGGTGAAGAGCCTATTCCCCTGGGACAGCTCCCCATCCTCCAGCTGGGTGAGGCCAGCGTCAGGGAGGACCTTTCCACCCCAGGAACAGGTGGTACTGGCCCTAGGGCTGGGCCCCTTTGGAGTCTCAGTTCTGGTGGTAGTGTCCATCTTGGGGCTGGCCACTAAGTCTCTGAAGCTTGTCACCTTCTCATTAGGCTCAGTTGCATCGTTCAACACCCCCAGGAGGACACCTACAGGTTCAACAATCCCCAGTCCAGTATCGCCATTTCTCGTGCGTTGAGCACCAACTGAACAGGAGCTGTGCAGCGGACATTCAGTCACCCTTCCAGACAAGGGCATCTCAGGGACCAGGGGTCTGTGACCTGGCATGTGTTTGATGTTCACTGTACTCAACACAGTAGGCCAAAGTAATAACAGAAGCAGTATCTTGTATGAAGAAGCAGAGAGTGGTGGGGTACAGATGTTGGTGGTTCTGGTCCAAATGAAGACTTCTGTCCACCACAGTGCCAGCAGCAGGCCTAGGCACACAGTTGATGCCCAATCAGGAATGTCTTCTATTGCCGCACGTCTGGCTAGGGGCTGACAATTTCTTATCTTGCAGATATAGGAGCAGAGTAGAGTAGCCGCGCCGCAAGGAGGTTCGAGCCGGCTCACCCCTAGTATAAATACTATAGCTGTGTAATTAGGGTGGTAGTCCACGTAGCCGTAGGCTCGGTCCTCCTGGCTCAAGAGTTTCTGTGGCTGGCGCGTCCCCATGATAAGTAGCAGGGGGTTGGTCTGTTGGTGCCAGCGTCTTGTTTAACTGTTGAGCCTGAGTTGTTCTCCTTTCCAGTATAGCTCTTGATTTCTGTGATAACCAGCGGATCTTAGCTTAAAGATAAAAGGGAATATGTTAGGTATCCCTAGATGTCTCTAGGAGCGTATCCGCTAGTAGATATATGGATAGGTAGGCTATCTATATATATATGGCTACACTCCCATATATATATATACGTGTATAGGAATATCCCCAGAGCTAGCTAGCTTTCCTCCTTGCTCCAAAAAAATCATGCTTCCTCTGTATATAGTTCACAACTATGAGGGTCGATGGTCCAGGTACACACCACCACTGCCCAGTGTGGGGCATCAAGTCAGGCTATGTCCACAGGGTGGGCGTACTTTCGTTCAGTTACCATATCAGTTTCCAGTGTTGTATGGTGAGGTTAGTATTCACTTACTTGCACCCATGATACAAAAAAACAACACTATTTATCACTTGGGTATTTATATATACATATATTTGTTTCACTAACCAATCAGCTTTGAAGTAGGGTTGGCAGGGCTAGGAAGATGTTGAGGGTCTGAGCGGGTTTAAGGAACTGGTTTAGTTTTCCTTATCACACTGTAGATAGGGAGGGAGGAGCTTGCAAGTTTTTCTCCTAAAAAAATATCTCTGTTGTATGCTATAGAGTGGCCCCTCTCCTGTGTGTGTGTGTGTGCGTGAAATCTCCTTTCCTTGCAGCGCGCTTACGCACCGTCAATCCGCGCACACAGGTAAAACGCGCACTTATCCCTCAACTCGCTCTCTCGTTGGTCCGCTTTGTCCGTTGAATTTTATGATATTTCCGCACTCCGTTGCGCTACCCGTAAATGGCGCTATGTGTTCCCGGTCACTAGCTCCACACCGTGGGCGGACTTAGTCAAGTGTGGGTAGGAGGGGGGAAGCGCGTGAGGGGACGGGGTAAATCCGTCCGTTCCCCCTGTGAGGAAGGGGGGAATGCTGTGGGTTTGAGGTAACTGTGTAATGAGGTAATGTTGCCCTCTCTCCTTAATCCTAGGTTTATTGTTATATCACCTTGATTGTATTCTCTTCAATGGAGAGTGAGCCCCTCCCTTTCCTCTGAAATAAGGGGGGTATTGTTGTTGTGCTGTAGGCTTGAGGTGATTAGATTGTGTATCAGGGCATTTGTTATATTACATCTAGCTTCTATTTTTGTCCTTATCACAATTACATAACAGATTTGTTTACCAACCCTGTTCTATTTTTAGTTGTTATCACAATACACAATAAATCCAAGCCTGTTCTATTTTTAGTTTTATCACAACACAACAAATTGTTTGCCAATCTTTGCTCATAAATCTATTGTTTAGCCATCACACCAGGGTGGTAATCCCTGCAATGTGATATAATATCTGTTTTTCTAGATGGGTGGCTGCGTTGTAGCCTCTCAGGATACTTGGAGTTGACGTAGTTTTCTCTGCTTTGGTGCACTACACTCGTATGTTGGCTCGCAGCTCGCAGCTATGTGGCGTGTTTCAGCCTATCGGCGGCAGGGAATGTCCCGTCCTGCAGCGCCGTATATCCGAATCCGACTGTTGGCGGCAGGGAATGTCCCGTCCTGCTAGCGCCGCTGGTTCGAATCCTTGGCTTGTTTCAGTCTATCGGCGGCAGGGAATGTCCCGTCCTGCTAGCGCCGCTGATCCAAATCCGGCTGATGGCGGCAGGGAATGTCCCGTCCTGCTAGCGCCGCTGGTTCGGATCCTGCTATCTCTTGCAGTAAGGTTGGCCTATTTTCAGCCGTTTGCACTTATTTGGCTTGTTTCAGCCAGTCCGCAGGCCTGTTTCAGCCTTTTGAGCGCTCAATTCTCCGTTAGATGTCGGCGCTTCTCGCGGTTCTCCGTCAAGTTTCGCTGTTTCACTTCCACAACTGCCGGATGCAGAGTTAGACCTTGCTATCCAGGGTGGGTAATTCAGGTTGCTTGTGTCAGTTTTGCCAGTTTCACTGCTGGGAGTACCTTAGCCTCAGCTGCGCGTCTGCTCTACACTTGTGGTTTGCCGTAATCTCACACAGCTGTCACCAAAAGTTGTGGTATCCGCCGAGGATAATGGCAGACACCGGAGTTCAATTAGATTACGGCAGTGTGACCGACGTGGACACCTTACTATAGAGAAGCTACGCTTCTCTAGCATTCACTAAATAATAATCAACATCTATTTCAGTTGTCACTTTATTGAAGGTCTAAGAGTTACTAAAGTTGTACAACATAATATAAATACATATGGATTAGGAATAAAGATAGTTAAAGATAAATCATACAAGTAAAACATAGATAATTGCAATGGTTAGGTAGATAGCTATCCCTGTCTGGGGAAGGCAGGATAGCCCATGGAACAGCACAATAGGTAGATAAGCATAGAGGGGTTGAGTGGTAGGTCTGGGTACTAAAGAGGGAAGGTTTGATGATTTCTGTGACAACAACAGTCTGTGTGGGGGGTGATTCTATCAGGTGAGGGAAGGCTTAGATCCTTTATCCTCAGGGTTGAGGTGGTGCTGATAACTTGGTGGTTGAAGGGGAAGGTTCCGGTGCTTAAGATGGGAGAGGGAGGGGTAACACCCCTCCCTCCATTTGCAGGACAACTGAGAGATGAAATCAATACCGTTATCTGACATATTTTCAGGTGGCTTTACAATTGTAGAATAACAGGATTTAGCTGGGTGCGTAGCATCACTATAATGTCTTGGTTTCTGCATGGTCCAGAGTTGCCGCATACCACAATATAAACAGGATCTGTGTCTGTCTGTACCGAAGAATCTCAATATAAGCTTACAGTGTAACTTTCCATATGTCCTGGAAAGGGCTATAGCTATTTGGGGGAGGGTACCACCACCCTCTCAAGAGCAATCGATCCTAGAATACCAATAGAAAGGTGCCACTAGACGTCGCAACATTATGACATACTGGATTTCCTTTCTAATAAGGGTGCTAAAATTATTTCTTAAAAAAACTATAATTCAAAGGGAGTTTGACTTCTCCCTCCTACCCCAACCCACCTAAAGGACTTCTAGCGGCCTCTAGGGGCGTTAAATAGTATATAACATTCAAAATAATACCTATTAGAGTAAAAAACTAGAGGGAAAAGGGGTAAAATAACTGTATTTCCCTATCACAATGACCTTGTGCTGACTCTCAATTGGGTTTTTGAAGTAGCAGAAAACAATTTGCAAGCAGACGAAATAAGTCATTGAAAAAAGTTGGGGAGGTAGTTATTTGTATATGGTTGATAGATCTGTTACATCTGTATCTAATTATTTGCTTACCTAACAGAATCTACATCCTCATGGAAAGATTCATTATCATATTCATCCACCACAACTTCTTCCTCAACAGAAAACTCAATGTGTCTGGTTTTGGTTTCCTGAACAAAAATATTGCTTAACTTTCTTGGATTAAAAACTTGTTCTATTTAATGGTGGCTTTCATTTTTGGGGGAATATAGGTTAGAATATGATAATAGAACAACAAATATATATTTTCTTAATGAATTTAATTTACCAAATGGGTATTTTTGTTTATCAAATCTGGCGGTATATTTATTATACATTCTTCAACTATTGTCCTAACCCTGTACCCAGGGCTTGGCAATCACTTGTAAGCTTTAAGGAAATTAACCAGCTATTATTTAAATAGGCTAGAAGTCTAATCCTAACTCAAAAATGTTGAATATTCTTTTCAAAAAAAATTCAAAGGATCCAATTGAGGCTTTGCCGCGGCTCTGGAGCCATGTCTGTAACTATAGTTTTGCAGGAACATACCTGTAGCTGTGCTTTGTGCCTTAGGGAAATGGGGGTAGATGTCACAGCTTTTGGACTACCTATTATATTGACATGGTAGAGGGAAAGAGAAAGCGAAAGGGGAAAGAAACCCCCTTTAAAAGAGATGGGATATAGGCTAAAATAGAATATCCACATTTTCTTAGGGTACTATAGACAGCTACATGCATACCTTGACGCTGATCTCCTCAGATGCATTCACTTCTTCAGATTCTTCTTGATCTTGTTGCTGAGAGGAGTCTTCAACCTGGGAAGAAAGAATGATTAATTAAAAAAGATTGATCGATAAAAATCTATAGAAATAGATTAAAGGCACCCTGCAAGAAATACACCGCTTTAACTGCTGAAAGACTGCCACGAGTAGACTCAATGCCCAAAATTTGAAGCCTCCAGCTTCAAGAACAAAACAGTTACAGATATTTCAAAATAGTTTCTGTAGTACAATGAAAATTTTGAAAGATTTTCGTTGATCAAGATAGAAATTTCAATATTAAATTACATCGTTTAGAAGCAAAATTAAAAGCCTATTTTATCAGAAACTTAGGCTGCCAGTAACTGATAACATCTTTACAATAAAAACACGCCTTTTCATAGTCAAAATCTCATTAAAAAATTCGGTTTAAATTACATTTGTAAGCGTAAAATCATAGCGGGAAAAAATGAAACTAAAGTAAGTAATGACGTTATTTTTATAGGCACTATCAAGAGCTTGTACCTCAAATTGGTCCAGATAATATTCATTCTTCTCCATGACAGTAGCTCTGCCCTCAGTGGCAGGAGTAACTGACAGATTCTCTTCATGGAAATCTTCCTCATAGTAGTCAAGATCAACCTTAATGATATCAATGTTGTAGAGGGATCAACCATAGAATTCAAATCTTTACTACTTTGCGATGCTGTTTAAACCCAAACATAGCTTACCACGTAAGAGCGGGATTCTCCTTTGATTTTTAAGTGATTATCTAGAGAATCCATAGCATCATCCGCTTGTAATAGCATGCAATACTTCAAGGATATTAGGTTAAGTAATATCTAGCAGACAACCAACCCTTTGATAGCACTACCTTTGTCAGGAAAGTTCTAACTGTGCACAGTAATGAGTTGCGTCTGTTTTTGGATCAACAAGCCATTCCCCCTACTCTGATTATTACAATATAAGGAGGTGGGAGGTCTATGCCTTACTAGGCACTTTGAAAGAAACCCGCTGTAACTTTTCAAATGAATTGAAAACTTGTTCATGGCAACAAGAAAATATTATTTATAAAAATCAAGAAACAATTAGAGAGATTAAACACTAAAAGCATAACTAAAGACTGACGTTAACACTTATAGAGTAGCTACGATAAAAAATAATTATTCTCACCTTAGAATTATCTCTATCTAAGTCACTTTCGCTGTAATCATTGTCAGTTTTGGATATTTCGACAGAGACCTGCGGGGAGATTTTTCTCTCTTTCTCCTTATTCTTGTCTTTCCTAATACAAATTAGTTAAATAAGAGGAGAATAAATCTATAAATATAGATCTGTATAACCAGACAATTACCTGGATCCCTCTGATGGAGACATTTTTCGTATGCTAGCAAATTGCTTTCTGCTCTTTTGTAGCGACTTGACTGTGTTAAATAAATTGAAGACCCAAATTGAATGTCGGCACAAGGTCCTCGGGATAGGGACATACAAATATTTAACCCCTTCCCCCCTCTATTGTTTTACACTAATGTGAGAATCAGGCGCGAGCACAGTCATTTTCCAGGGGGTATTAACCTAGACTGAGTTAAAAGTCCCCTCTGATGTTTGTTTTATAGAGGTGGTAACACGACAATTTCACATAAAGTTCTTTTAGTGTACTGAATCCCATCTCCTTATTGTTCAATAAATTGAAAATATTGAATGTAGTTTTTGTTTGTTTGTTTATTACTTTAGGTCAGTCGGGTTAGGTTACATAGGGTACTGTTGTAAACCCGCAAGGGGTTAGACAGAGGAAAAAATTAACCTTTCCTTATTTTCAATTTAATTTAAAACACTCGCACGTCCCTAATTAGAAGGAAACCATGAGGGAAAAGCCCAATCTGTCCTATTTTTTATTCCTGTGGCGTCATAAAATGAGCAATTATCCATCTCTTTTAAGGGGTTTTCTTTCCCACTTCTCCTCTCATCTCTCTCATTTTTATGACGTCACAGGAATCAAAAGTTGGACAGATTGGCCTTCGTCACCATGAGGTAGCATCTACCTTATTACCCTCTAAAATTAACTATAGAGTAGCTTTGCTACTAAAACAACATAGAACATAAACTTACATTAGAATATGTCTATCGCCTCGCATAGCAGTGTATGTGTGTTCTACTTCTAATTTGTCTTTGTAATTCATCTTAGACTGTTTAGTCTTTGCTTTTTCCTCCTAAATAGATAGATAGAAAGATAGTTAGAGATACTAAATCAATATTTAGCAATTTGTCAGTTAGGTAGAAAGAAAGAAAGGTAGACGAGAAGATATGTAATTAGGTAGAAAAATAAAGAGGTAGGTTGGTAGAAAAATTGATATGTAGATTGTAGATGGGTAGATAGTATGTATAACAGACAGACGTACTAAGTAAACCAAATACTGGATTCTCACTGGTACAAGGAATCATTACGCTAAATTCAGCTCTATATACAAAAGAGCAGCTGAGAAAATCACATTTCCACACAAGCATCGATTTTTTACCTTTTCAGCAGCTTTCTGGGATTCTTTTCTACGTCTTAGCAAAGGACCATTATCAAGCATAGACAGGTCATCATCAGAACCTTAAATACATTAATTGATTGATTTATAGATAAATTGATTGATTTATAGATAAATTGATTGATTTATAGAACAATTGATTGATTTTTAGATTAGTTGATTGATAGAACAATTGATTAATTTATAGATTAATTAATTGATTCATTAATAGATTAATTATTTAATTAATGTTTGAGGATTAATTGATTGATTATTTTGAGGAAAAATTAATTGATTAATTGATTGATTGATAAACTAATTGATAGATTAAGTGACTGATTGATAGACTAATTGAATGATTGTTATATGAATTGATTGATTGATAGACTAATTGAATAATTGATATGTTAATTGATTGATTAATTGTTTGATTGATTAATTGATTGATTAATTGCTTGATTAATTGATTGATTAATTGATTGATTGTTTTGAAGATTTAATGATTGATTGATAAATTAAATGTTTAACTGATAGATTAATTGATTCATTGATTAATTATTTTTTTTGATTGATATATTAATTGATTGATAGATAACTGATTGATAGATTAATTGATCAATAGATTGATCGATAAATTTATTTACACATTTTCATTTTTATAGAAAAATATAAAAAAGGGTTAAAGGGCGAATATAGGTTCAATATGATATGAGCTTATATCAAAGGTGCTATTACATACTTTTAGAATATCTATTTAAAAATTCAAAAAAATCCTTAAGTAGATTTTGCAATTTTCTGTTTCAATTGAACATATAATAAATCAGATTACCGACAAAATCGTTTATTTTAGCCCTTTACAAGACTTTTTTTGACTATTTTGCTTAAGTGTGATTGACTATTACATTGGCACGCACCTTAAATGATAATTTAAATGTTTATTATTTTAGATTATGTACTAGTTTATTAAATTTTTAAAAAGCGTAAAAATAATTTGTGTAGAAGGGCGTCAGGAGTATTGACAGGGTAAATAATACGTCTTAAAGTTTATTTTCTGTACAGAGATCATTGTTTAATTCATGATGATATAAACACCCTTGAGTACGCTTTTTCAACACACACACACACGGCCACAAAAAAACAGGGATTTGAAATCATTCTTCCTCCAAGAAAATTTTATCGATTATTTTTTTTTTACTTTTTACATTATTTGATGTTTTTTTTTAACTTTTAAATAATTTACTTTATGAAGGTAGAAGGAGGGTATATTTAACCCTGATTAATTGGTTTCCACGTTATTACGACTATCATTTAACGAAAGCTTTTTAATTCAACCTTGCCACGAAGCCTTGTGTGATGCTAGGGTGATTTAGTTCTTAGGGAACCACACTAATTACATAATATTGTCTTCAGATTGACGGGTTTTAAGCTATAAACAGACTTATACAATTGAATATGTCAATATTTTTAAGTTATTTATAATCTATGGAACGGCAAGGTTTTTTTGAGCCCATATCATATTCAACCTATATTCGCCCTTTAAGTTAAAAATGATTAGCGATCAATCAGTTATTTACCGAAGAGAAAGATCAAATTAACTAGAATAACAGCACTAAATTGACTTACATTTGAAATGAACAGCAGGAGAGTGGTCTCTGTAATAATCAAAGTCCTCACTAGGTGTCTCCAGTTCATAGCTTGAAGAATCCTGAAGATAGATAGATTAATGCAGTAACCCCATGGAGGTGATAAACAGTAATCCACAAAGTATAATACTAAAGATGTTATAGCTATTCGAAAAGCTTTTTCAGCAAAAAATAGTGAATGGGGAATGTCTTTGACCATAAACAGGCGCGTCTCATTAAAATGTACAGCTTAGACTTTCATACAATCACAATTATTAACATTGAAGTAACAGGATGTTTGACAGAGAGTCAATACCGAAATATTTTACTAATTGATAAAACGATATAGTATCGTGACAAAATGCCTCAAAAATCAGCCATGTGACGTCATAAAAATGAGCGAGATGAGAGAAAACTCCTAAAAAAGAGATAGATAATCCCTTATTTTTATGACGTCAAAAGGCTGATTTTTGAGACGCTTTTTCCCGCTAACCGATATGACTTATGGCAGCTTAGTGTGTAACAGAGGGGTTGGGGCGGAAAACACCTTAACCCTGACAATAGAAAACCCTTCCACAGTGGGATCTTTTGCCAAAAAACGGGACATTAAGGGTAGACAAAAGTAAACATCAATAAAAAAGCTTGTATTTGACAAAATAATGTAATTTCTTTTGCTTTAACTCAAAAATAACATAAATTTTGATCCTGTTAACTTCTAATGTGCATTTGGTAAGTACGTCTGGCGGTTTTGGAGGAGCGAAGCTACCCTATTTTTAAAAAATCTATAAACCTTCATAACTTTAGTTAGGATAGGAATATTTTAACAAAATAAACGTCTATGTAAATATTTCTTCAATGCAAACAATGTTTGTGAACATGAATATAGCGTCAGGTGCACCCAGTTCGAGTCCCGGCATTTTTAGGTAGGTCCAGTATAAGTAAAATAGGACACTAATAAGGCATGTTTTCTAATGTTTTTTTTACAGATATAAACAACAATAACATAATTTTCAAAACACTTTTGATTTTGTGTTAATACCTTTATTCTAAGTCTAGCTATCTTCATTTAAAGTTTGAATAAGAATATAAACATAATTGCTTATATTATATTCTCTCTCAAACGTATATTTCTCTCTCTCTCTCAGACGCATATATAATGTTTTTGCAATATTATAAATAATCCCCGAATTTGAATTTCTGCTGAACCAAAACCAGTTAGAAATACAATTTTTTTCAGAACACATGAAATTTAGCAAATTTAATTGCTAAAATAAAAGTATTTATAAGTCATCTTTTTTTAAGGACTCCTTGTTCCCTTAAATGAACGGCAAAAATCGTTAAAAATCACACCTACGGCGGCAAATAACGGCGAAACGGTTGGCCGGAGGCAAATAATGCAAAAGTAAAGAAAGATCCGCCTTAAAAAGTTAGAAAACATTGCAGAGATGACTTTGGGCTCTAAAATGACTTCTTCCCCCTCTAACGAGGGAAAATTTCAAATTAACAAGAACGAAATTGTTCAAACCATGCAATGTAAAATGCTCAATTACTCAAAAACGGCCGGGAGGCCCAAGGTTATGAAAACTGTTTTAAACACAATACATGTTGCATATTAATATTATTATTGCAAAACCCGGGGCATCCTGGCCGTTTTTGGGTAAAATGGAGAAAACTGATTTTTTGGGGTTAAAAATCTTAATATTTTTGTGAAATTTTCTCACAAAATGTCAATTTACACCACCAAAAAAATATTTTTTTTATAATTTTTCTTTAATTAGACATTGGTACAGGTATCTGAAAAGTACCTCAATCAAAAATTATTTTCATAAGATGAACATAAATGTATTTTTTGTTGCTTTGAAAAAATTGTGTAAAAAAATCTGGAAAATCATCAAAACTGAAAAGAAATTTTTCACTACCTTGTTTAAAAATGGCATAAATCCGCCAAAAATGAATATTTTTTAAAAATTTCTTTTCTAGCTGTCTACTTACAGCCATTATTAATTCCTAGGATAGATAAAAGTCAATTTGAATTTTTTTGGATGTCCCACTGGATCCCACTGTGCCTTCCTAGGGAAAAATACTCATCTATTTTTTTTACTTTTTATTGCACAATTTATTCAACATACCCTTAAAACACACACACACACACAATTACACAGGCACCTAATAAACACACTCTTACAGCAAATATATTCTATAAGTGATGCATTTAATTATTATTAGCGCAATGTCCGTCCGTCTGTCCGAGACAAAATGGGGGAAACTTGATTTTCTCGGCTCCTATTAAAGATAGAAGGCTGAAATTTCTCGTCAACATTCCCATTAATAAGGAGCATAATTAAGTATAAAACATCCGTAGCGTTCGGACTGCTTTTAAGCAGATTTTTAGCAGCTTTTATTTTTCACACCTGATTTTGCATATTATTTTTTGTTTGTTTGTAATACCTGTATTTGTTTCTTTTTCTTCTTTTTCTTTGCAGCTGGCTTAGCGTGCTCAGGAGAATCTTCTACAAAAAAAAACAAGCATGTTTAATTTAGATTAAATTGGTCCCTTGCCACCAAAGGATTCGTCCATAAAAGTGGATATGGTAAAATTTAATTTTATATATTTTTTATTATATTAATTGTTTAAAGAAGTTACACATTGCTTTTAATTTTAAAGCGCAAATGCCCATAAAAATGCTATAGAACATAATTTCAATTAATTGTTTTTTAAAAACAAACATCGTGAAAAAGCAGAGACTGTAGAGAAGTGTGATAGGAAAATATGAGAGGGCAATAGCAAGAATCAAATAAAAACCAGAATCAAATCAATCTACTGCAATTTTGTGATTTAAATGGACGGACAGACAGAATATAAGTCAAGATGTACAAGATCTGAATGCACAGCAGCAATTGGTGAAATTTATATCTATCAGACAACCAACCAATTTAATAAAAAAAACTTTGTCCTGAAGTATGTTTAATGTTCATGGCAATTGAGTTGTGTCTATATCCTTACAGTAAAGTAACAGGATGTTTGTCTGTTTGTACCGAATTATCTCGCTAACCGGACGAAGCCCAATCTGTCCCACTTTTGAGCAAGACGATTCATACATGACGTCATATAAAGGGAAAATGGAAGGGGGGCAAAAAATCTCTTCAAAAGAGATGGGAGAAAAGGGAATCGTCTTGCTCAAAAGTGGGACAGATTGGGCTTCGTCGCTAACCGCTATGGTTCTCCTTACTGGGAAGGTTTTTAGCTTTTTGGGGGGAGGATACCAAAAATGAAAGAAAAATCGCCAAAAATGAAAAAAATAAACAACACCGCCTAAAGGATATTTTGATAAACAGCTAAAACAACAAATAAAAAAATAACTAACCCCATCTAGCGGTGAAAAAAATATTATTTGGTAAACAGCTGATCTTGACATAGATTGAAAAGAAAACATTTTACGTGCTCCTAGAGGCTTTTAGGGGCGTATTTGCTAGTATAAACTTAACATTAGATCTACACTTTACAAATGCTGTGATGCGACTGATATTGCAGCAATAGAAACGGTTATTTTTGTTCGAAACTGTCCTTTGATTGGTAAAAAACGGATGAAAGCCTATTGATGGCTTTTCAGAGGCTTCCTTTGTTCAGACAGACAAACAAACATCCTAGCCTTTATTAACATTGTACCTAGTAGTCTGAGGGTAGTTCTAGATATTCTACAGTATGACCCTCGAAAAAGTATCTTTAAGGGTATACAGCCCTTATTTCTTAATGTATCACAAAAATAGCATATGTCCTTGTTCTCTGTACATTTACACAAGCATATATAAAAAAATTAATTTTACCTCCATTAACACTGGAGATTTTTAGAGCTAAAGTTTTGAAAAAGTGACTGAGCAAAAAGTAACTTTTAACATAAATTGACTTTTTTGGCAAAACTAAGATAGAAATCCTATTATTTTTGTTACTAGCAAAAACTTTATACAAAAATGAAGCAAAAAATTTAGGTTTTAAGTTAAAAGTCTTTTTTTTACACATATTTTTGAGTCTTTCTTGTGTAATGATATTTTGAAAAACTTACTTATGAGGCAAAATTGTTTTAGATTAAAAAACCAAATAAATCTTTATGAATATAGCAGGAATATTGGTGTGTTTCATAATCATAACTTTAATAACAAAAAAGTTATAAGGAAAATAGAATTACATTATAATGATTTTTTAGTCTAAAAAGCTTAATTAACCCTCTATTAAGTGATTGAGATGTCAAAAAAGGGGGCGGAGCAACTGTCATAATTAATCCTTTTCTTAAATAAGGGTAAGTAAATTGCCTGAAATTTGCAAATAATCAATTTATTCAGTAGTATTTTTTGCCTTTAAAAATTTATATTTTTTGGTGGAATAAAAAGAAATAATTAGTTACCATGTTTTTCTTTGTTTATCATTCTTCAGTTACCAGAAAGACATTATGTAACCATCCAAAAATAGTGGGAAACAAAAAAAAATTATTTTTCTCAGTCACTTTTTCAAAACTTTAGCTCTAAAAATCTCCGGTGTTAATGGAGGTAAAATAAAAAATTTTATATATGTTTGTGTTGAAATGTACAGAGAACAAGGACATATGCTATTTTTTGTGATACATTAAGAAATAGGGACTGTATACCCTTAAAGATACTTTTTCGAGGGTCATACTGTATTATATTGTACCTAGAAGTCTGAGGGTAGTTCTAGAGATTCTATTATATTGTACCTAGTAGTCTGAGAGTAATTCTAGAGATTCTATTATATTGTACCTAGAAGTCTGAGGGTAGTTCTAGAGATTCTATTATATTGTACCTAGTAGTCTGAGGGTAGTTCTAGAGATTCTATTATATTGTACCTAGTAGTCTGAGGGTAGTTCTAGAGATTATATTATATTGTACCTAGTAGTCTGAGGGTAGTTCTAGAGATTCTATTATATTGTACCTAGTAGTCTAAGGGTAGTTCTAGAGATTATATTATATTGTACCTAGTAGTCTGAGGGTAGTTCTAGAGATTCTATTATATTGTACCTAGTAGTCTGAGGGTAGTTCTAGAGATTATATTATATTGTACCTAGTAGTCTGAGGGTAGTTCTAGAGATTCTATTATATTGTACCTAGTAGTCTAAGGGTAGTTCTAGAGATTATATTATATTGTACCTAGTAGTCTGAGGGTAGTTCTAGAGATTCTATTATATTGTACCTAGTAGTCTGAGGGTAGTTCTAGAGATTCTATTATATTGTACCTAGTAATCTGAGGGTATTTCTAGAGATTCTATTATATTGTACCTAGTAGTCTGAGGGTAGTTCTAGAGATTCTATTATATAGTACCTAGTAGTCTGAGGTTAGTTCTAGAGATTCTATTATATTGTACCTAGTAGTCTGAGAGTAGTTCTAGAGATTCTATTATATTGTACCTAGTAGTCTAAGGGTAGTTCTAGAGATTCTATTGCCCCACTCATCATAATGTCCTCTGTACTTCTTCATTTTAGCCAGGTGCTTCTGAGCTACAGGGTCCTTCTCTAGGATACACCTAGATAGATAGATAGATAGATAGAGGCTTATAGCGGAGCCTTTACAGAAATGATAAGTTGATTAATAAATATTAATTGAATAAACAACTGAAAGCAAAAAGGATAAAATTCTTAGAATTTATTCCAGGGCATTTTACATTTTCTTTTAGAACAGAGACAATTTTTTTAAATATAAAAAATAAACTATTGATATCTGCAAGAGCTCCTTATATTGCCAATAAAAATTGGATAAATTGAAAAACTTTAGGCCGAAGTATCCCATTATATTAGAATGGTCCATTATTCTAACATGACGTCATTTGGGATTTTTCGGCCAAGAGTTTTTTCAATGTATCTCTTTTTAAAGGCAATATAAATATTTAATAGATAGCATTTATAAACATAATGTTTTGGAATAGAAAATTAAAACATATTTGTTTATCAATTTCCAGTAGTTGTAATGAATTCAAAATTAAAACTTAATTTCTCAAAAAAAAACCTTACTGCTATTATCGGATATAATCATTTTTTGTTGTATAATATTTATTCATGTTAGGGAGCCAGACAGACAAAACTTGACAATTCTTCTAAATATAGAAGAAACAACTTTCAGAAAATTTTATAAAAAAGTTTCTATTTCTGCGAAGCTTTTTTACAAGTTGATTTTTTCAATTTTTAATTAGTCTTGATTACAAATTTTATGACATAAATGACATGTTATCTACCATATAAATATTCTTCATTAAGGCCATTATTAATATATCAATATAATAAAAAAGGAACCCCAAAAAAACAAAAACAAACAAATAGTAACACAAACTGCTAAATATTTGTTTCAAGAGTTCCGCTACATGTTGTACATGTTTCAGATTGTTCTTGTTTTCTATTTATAAACCATAAATCAGTAATTCTTTATAATTGTTTTAACAGAAAATAGTTTTGCTTGAAATTAATGGAGGTATGGATAAATGAATAGACAGACAAATAGATTGATAAATGAATAGATGAATGGATGAATAAATAGATGGATAAATAAATTGATGAATAAATAGGTAGATAAATGAATAGATACATGGATAAATGAAAGGATAAATAAATGGATAAATGGATGAATGAATGGATAGATAGATGAATGGATAAATAAATATATGGATGGATACATGGATGAATAAATGAATAGATACATGGATAGATGAATGGATCAATGGATTGATAAACGGATGGATGGATGGATAAATAGATGAATAAATAAATAGATGAATAAATAAATGGATTAATGTAGTAATAGATTGATGAATGGATAGATGTTTAGATGTGTGAATAAATGAATAAATAGATGAATGGATAGATGAATGGATGGATGGATGTAAGAATATATGAATAAATGCCTTGATTAATAAGTAAATGGATGCATAAATGAATAGATGAATGAAAAGTGGGGTGGATTAATGGATAAAAGAACTAATGGACAATTAGTTTTAAAGATGGATCCATAGAAAGATAGCTAAGATAGATAGACATATAGATGACTAAAATAGGTACATAAAAACCTGATACACGGCTGCGCCCCTTCCACAGATACCAATGTAAACATTCCTTGTCCGAGACGCGTTCCCACGGTCCGTTTACTTTCACAACAAGCACTTAATAACATAAACAAGGATTAGAACATCCATAAATACAGAAGCTCTTACATTTAAAAGTAAGATGCATAGATGCTCAATAGTCAATAGTCGCTTGGGAAAGGTTGCTAAAAACGTAGACCTTTTTAGTAGGTTTTTAGGCACTAACATCCCAACTATTGCAGACAAACAATCTTTCCTTGCACAAACTTTGTCTAGAAGTCTTAACGTTTGTCTAGAAGTCTTAACTGTCTATGCATGGTGATGTGTTCCGCCTTTTTTTGGGCCAAGGCATTCCACATGTCTTACTGTTAATGTCACACATCTGACATAGCTGAAGTAGATAAATTTTTCATCATTTCTAGTTATGACGTATAGATTCGCACCCGAAGAGTGGCTGCGCTACGTGTTACGCTACAATAGCGGGTTATAAAATAGAGCACTAATAATCCTTATAATAAAGTAACAGGGTGCCTATTTGTCTGTACCGAAGGATCTCGCTAACCTCTGAACCGTTATGTTCTCCTTTATGGAGCTTCTCATGGGTCCCGGGAAGGTTAATAATTTTTTTGTGGAAGGATACCGCCGCCCTCCCAAGAGATACCTCCCCTAGAAAACAATTAGCACCCCCCTTAAATTTATTTTTTACTTTTTCTTTTTAAATTGAAAAAAAATTAGGTTATCTAATTCAAGGCATCCCTGATCAAGTGCCCCTAGGGGCGTAGCTGCTAGTAATTTTATAAAGCAATATTACGCTTATGTCGATATAATGTGAGCCCCGCAGTATAACAGGATACCTGAGTCTCACGTGGCACTGTTTGTTTACAAACACTGTCAGACTGAAGGCAAAATTTTCAACTCGTTTCGACGTAAACCAAAACTCATCTAGAAATAAAACAAAAATGATATTGTCTCTCATTCATAATTTAGTGGTCGATATTTATTTTAGATAGCAGAGCTTCTCTATAACTCACTTTGCATGTCTGTTCGTCTGTCCATCCGTCTTGTAGTCTTGTAATCATCCATAATCATCATAAAACTTTTTAATCATCTTTTTCGCAAGTAAAAGGTCATTAAAATCTTTTTTTTTATGACATTAAATCGTATTTTTGTTCACTAAAGAAGAACAAAACAAAAAGAAGAATAACAACTAACTGTTATACAGTATTAATATAGAAATAATCTATTTAGAATTGCGATTATAAAAGTAATTGAAATGCATGTTTTGCCGTGATATTTTGGATGAAACGGTATTGCATGCAAGCTTTGCAGACTAACAGACATAATTTTGATAACATAATAATATGTAGACATATAAAAACAAGGATGACAACATCCATAAAAGCGCAGCACTGAAACGGTAGGACAAACGGACATTTACATTTGTATAGTGTCAGAACTGAATAATCAAAATATAAATGTATAAGAGTCGAAGCAAAATTGTAAGTAAACTTGTTGAAAAACCGCTGGATACAGGATAATGTTTATGAACAGATTTACATTTTTAGGACTTGATTATAGAGTTGCTTCGCTTATAACATTATACTTTGTTGTCCCAGGAACTAATATACCAAAAATCAGATCAATCGGACGATTAGATCGCATGAAAATTTGTTGTTAAAAAAGTAAAAAAATCGACATGTTTAAAATGGACGTACGGACATTCTGGTAATGATTATAGAGTTGCTACGCTTTCTAAATCGTAACTACTAAAGAAATCACTATGCAAAGTTTGAAATCGATAGGACAATTCTAACATGCCTAAATTAACGAATAAAAGCTATCTATCTCGGACGGACATTGGACCGACCCTAATTATAGAAACGCTTCGCTTTTAAAAACATACCTCCAACGGCCAAGTAACCCTTGAACACTTCCAGTGTATATGTTCCTCTAGGCTGCTGAACAACTTGAACCTACAATTATAAAATCTTTGCCATCACTGTTTTATCGCAGCACTGAAAAGAATCATGTATGACGTCATAAAAATACGTCTAAAAGGAGGGATGAGAGAAGAAATGGGAAAAGAAACCACTAAAAAAGAGATTGATTTAGACGTCCACATGACACTTTTCATCGCCTCATTTATCAATATTTATAAACGCAAAAAAATAAAACTTTTTTAATCAAAAAAATCTATTTAGTTTAGGATTAGAAGGGACATTGGACTGTAATTTTCTTTTACTCATAGAATTTTATGAACACGTATTCGTTGTTTTTTTTCTATTTTTTTTTTCGAGACTTATATTAATTCTTAATTGGTAGGTACAAAGTAACAAATTGTTTAAGCTAAAACAGAAATTATTTTGTTTGTTATGATTTGTATTAGGGTTGGCAATCCGAATCCGGGATCCGGAATCCGCCAAATTTTTAGCCAATTTTGGAATCCGAATCCGGAATCCGTTTTTTAATAGCGGATTCGGATTCTTAATTGGTAGGCTAAAATTAGCGTCTTGAGTTTTTTCTTTCAACTCGCCCTTTTTGAAGGCAAAGATTATCATCATTATATATAATATCTTTTAAAATTTGGTTCTATTCTAGGAAGTGAATAATTGAGAACACCAAGAACATTAATTTTTAGGACATATGTAGCACTTAAATTTAAAAAAAAAGCCTTTAAAAATATTGCTAGAATCCGGAATCCGAATCCAGAAACCGCCAAAAATAAGAATCCTGAATCCGCGGGAATCCACCTTTTTTTGGACGGATTCTTGTAAGAATCCGAATCCGGTCAAAAAATTTGACGGATTGCCATCCCTATTTTGTATACAATTATTATCCATCGTCTCAATATCTAGATTCCTGATTACTGAATAAAAGTAACTTAATTTATTGAAAGGACAATTGTGGTGTAAATATCAAATGCTATGTACAAGTCAAACTAACATAAATTAATCTCTGTGTTTTAATTGTCAAAAGAACTCTTAGTATATCTGTAGAGAATGAAAAATCGGCCCTCTATAATACAAAGTAGAACGATGTCTTTCTCTCTGTCTGTCTGTTGTACCGAAGGATCTCGCTAACCGCTGAACCGATCGGGTTCTCCTTAACCGGGTAGCTTCTCATAAGTCCCGGGAAGGTTTATAACTATTTTGGGGGAGGGTATCACCACCCTTCCAAGTGAAATATCCCTTAGAAAAAATAAACCCCCCCTCAAAAAAAATTTAAACTTTTTTTAAAATTCTAAATTTTAAAAATTGGGTTTTGGGATTTAACTCCCCCTCCTCAAGTCCCCTAGAGGCTTCTAGAGGCGAAGTCGCTAGTAATTTCATATGCTGTAAGTACAAATAACGGAATAAATGGTTCAGGGAAAGAATAATTGTGTAAAAAAAATTGTGTACCTCATCTAGATAGGCTGGAACTATGGGAGACTCTCCTCTTTTACCAACTTGCGGATTTCTCATTCGGGCTCTAAATGACATATAAGATTAATCTGATGTTAAATGCAGAAAAGTAGGGGGCAAAATAGTTTACTTTAGATTGCCCAAGACTCCTCATATAATTCATATAAATAAACCTTTCCACTTCATAAAGAAAAACAGCTTGATATGCAGAACATAACAGGCTCAGTAGTTAATTGCAAAATAACCCCCCCCCCCACTAGTTCCTTACCTCCACTGCAAGAAAAAAATCATCTTTTGTTTTTAATAAACAGTATAGAATTTATGCTCATTAAAGCATCATGTATTTTTATTTATCCAACTGAAGATTGTTCTTGACATGAAACACTGTGTATTGGACTTATCAAATAAAAATAACATGTTTAATTAAACTGTGTTGATCACTCTATGTTACATAAAGTAGTAAGGTTTATGTCAGTATCTTAAGATTCCGATTACTACTAAATTATTAGGATCTTCATTTTAGGTAAGTCTCATTTAGGTCCCATGGTGGTGCTCTAATAACCTTACATTTGAGCCTTAGGATGGTTTTAGGCTTTTTCTGCTTTTGTCTACCTTTTTGAATACAAATCCCATAGATGCTAGGTAATTTTCGCTTGTCTATAATACAAAGTAAACGATGAATGGCTGTCTGTCCGTTTGAAGCTTAAGATCTCTGTAACCGCTGAACTGATTGGGCTCTACGCTTTAGGGAAAAAGCTTATGGTCTTGTGATGGCTTTAGGCTATTTTCCTGCAATGAAAAAAATATCACTCCCCAATTTTGGGGGGGGGGGGTTAGGGCTCAGACACTAGTAGATACTTAATAGATTAAGAAAAAAATGGGGTATAGTCCCCTTCGTGACAACGCTTCTTAAGGGGCGTTTCTTCGTACTTTAACAGTAGCTTTTCTCCTATTCTAGCCCCATGCAAGGCAATCACCTAAACTAATATAACCTTACCTATCCTAACCTAAAATAACCTATCAAAAGCTACTGTGGGAATACAAAGATACGCCCCTTAAGAGGCGTTGTCACGAAAAGGACTTTAACCAAAAAATGTTACCTATGATCAGGGTTTCCAACGTATTTGAGAGTGACAATGCTCTGTTGATATTTTTCAGGTTTCACGCTTGAATGATTTCCCTCCCTAAACAAATAAAAACGAATGGTATTATTGTGTTTATTATAGTGGTGCCATGTATAGGAATCAGATACAAAAATAGGATCCAAAGGAATGTGTTTGCTATGAACTCCACATTAGACATAGAATGGCAAATCTGTATCCCATGACCTACGTATGGTATGATACAGAGGATTTAATTCAAATCATCGCATACCTATTTTAGGGAAAATTTAGGAATATTGATTAGAAAATATAGAATTTATCTATAATAAAAAGTAGCTTCATGTCTGTCCGTCCGTCTGTCTGTCCGTCCCTTAAGATCTTGGTAACCACTAAACCAACTGGATCTACTCTTCAGGGAATATACCTACTGGTCATGTGGTGGTTTTAGGCTATTTTAACCCCCCTAAATTACCTATTGGGGCAAAGCCCCTAGAGGCTAGGGGCGAAGCCGCTAGTATTTTATAAAACACCTTTAGCTAGATAACTGACAAACAAGGATGACAACACTAATAAAGTGAAGCTCAACAAATCAAACTTCCAGACAAACGAACATTTAAAAATATTTATTGATATCGATTTGGATATATGTTGAAAATCCGAGGATAAAAAATGTAGTCAATTAGGTTAAAAAATCATCAGGCTTGAAATGGACCTTACTGAATGTGAAGATTATAGAGTTGCTTTCTAAATTTTAGTAATATTATGAGAATGCCTTGGCCCATAAACAGTGGCAACTCTTACCATGCACAGGTAGGACTTCCATATTGTGCTATTAAAGGGTTGGTTTTCTGTTGGGTTGCCCAAGAGTGGTAATTGTTGTTAATATCCTTGTAAATAATAATTGTACCTGTTGCTGGAGGTTGGTGCTGTTTTAGGTCTTGCCTCTTGGCCTCCAAAGCTTGTATCAGGTACACTTTAAAATCAACAATTTATTAACATTAGGGTTGGGCCGGATATCCGGTCTGGCCGGTTATCCGGTCATTTTCAATATCCGGCCGGATACCGGATATTAAAACTATCTGGTCACATGATATCCGGCTGATTTTTGACGCCGGAAATCCGGTTATCCGGCCGGATATCCGGTAATTTGCCGGATATCGAACGTTGGCCAGATACCCGGCCAGAACCGGATATCCGAGTTTAGAAATCAGCCGGATATCCGGTATCCAATCAAAAAAGTATCCGGCCCAACCCTAAATTCAACATTTATCCTGGTTAGAAATATCGGTGGAAAAGTTTGGACATTATTAAGATGACTCTAATTTCTAAACCTTTCAAGTAAAATTTATCAAAGGTTTATAACTAATTAGTGGAAAGGTAACTCCAACCTCATAAGCGAAATCGCATCTGGAAAAAAATACTCACCCTCCCCAAGAAAGGCATCGAAGGGCGCAGAGGTTAATGCATATATAGTGAAACTTTCATGGCCTTAATTTTTTCACTCGCTTTACTTCGCAGCAGAGTATTATTTTTTCTCGTATTCATTCGAATCCGATGGATAGGAACCGGTTATCATCCATACGAAAAAATTATGTCTAGAATCGTATAATATCCAGCTTTCTACGAATATAAAAATGTACAATTTTAAGATTAAAACAGTTTTTTAGCCCGTGCCTTCGGCACCTCGGGGCTAAAAAAACTGGTTTTAAATTTATAATTGTACATTCTATATCCGAGGAAAGCTGTTTATAATACGATGCGAGAAATAACTATTATTATATAATTTATTACAATATTTTTATTTTACTTTAATAATTTACTTGATATACCACAATTTGATGATAACATTTAAATATGCATATTTTTGGTTTTTCAAATAACCAAAATTGCTTAATTACTTTAACATAATCTATTAAATTATAATTATATGCACTTTTTACATTCTTTAAGTAATAAAGAAAGGCAATAAACAAGCAAATTTTTGTGAATGGCCTGAAAATGATATATTAAACAAATCTGCTGCAACTAATTCAAGTAAATTATTGTGTTGGGCATACGGACAATATTTATGATAGATTCGCATCGCTCTATTATTTTCTATTTGTTTATTTATGTAGATGTCGGCGGTGTTGAATGTAAATATCAAAATTATATTACGCAACAAATGCATTACCCACAAATCATAGTATAGAGTAGTCTAACTGTATAAATATAACTTACTTTATGTTTCTTATTTTCTTATCTCCAGAGCTGAACGGCCGCTTCTGCTGGAACAAAATATTTACTGAGCATGTCAAAAGATTTTAAAATATGCTCATAGTTTTTGTTACTTTTTGGTAAAACATTGTTTTAGTAATATAACATGCAGTTTAATATACTTTTTAGTAGCGAAGCAATTCTACATAAAATTCACTTTGCCTGTCCATCCGTTAGTCATTCCCTACTGGCTGCTATCTATCTATCTTTATACTATCTATCTATCCATCTTTTTATCGTGCCTGCTTGCTGTCGGGAAGGTGTTAGGTTCGAGTCTGATCTACAACGATTCATATTAGAGACGTTACAAAAAAAGAGCAGGGGTAATGCCTTGGCCCATAAACAGACACAACACATTACTATGACTGAACAGTTAGGACATCCAGACAAAGAATCAATTCCATTATAAGTGGATGATCACTTAAAATTGAAAGAGATAGCCACCTCAACGAGGCAATTGGCTAGTTAAGGTAAAATCTATCTATCTATCTATCTATCTATCTATCTATCTGTCTGCCTGCCTGTCTGTCTGTCATATATCTATCTATCTATCTATGTAACCTGTGTTGTGCTGGATGATTGTGTAGTGTATTTAGCTCCAGCTGTCAGGGGGTGCATACTCTGGGAGCGTGGCGCAGCCACTTTCGGATACCCGTTCACACTCGTCTAACAAAGTAGAGTTAAAATTTATTTTAGAAACAAGAGTCTTTCGGAATTCTGTTACAACAAAAAGATTTGTGTTACAGTGTAGCTTTGAATCATTATTGCATGATATGAACACAAAGAATAAACTTTAGAAGTAAAACTTATATCAAAGTATAAACATAAATTGATTGAAAACTAATATTATTATATAAGATTATATAAACATGCATTGATAAGCTCAATATAAGGGCATACATATACAGGAAGGAAGGAGAAGAAAAAGAGACAAAGAGTGATTAAACAGACAGAAAGACAGACAAAAAATCAAACAGAAAAACAGACAGAAGAACATACAAAACAACAGACAGAACAACAGACATAAGAACAGACAGAAGAAGATACAGAAGAACAGACAGAAGGACAGACAGAAGGACAGACAGAAGAACAGACAAAAGAACAAACAGAAGAACAGACAGGAAAACAAACAGATGGACAGACAGAAGGACAGACAGAAGAATAGACAGAGATACAGACAGAGGTACAGACAGAAGAACAGACAGAAGGACAGACAGAAGGACAGACAGAATAACAGACAGTAGAACAGACAGAAGTACAGACAGAATAACATACAAAGGGACAGACAGAATAACATACAGAAGAACAGACAGAAGAATATACAAAAGAACATACAGAAGGACAGAGAGAAGAACAGACGGAAGGACAGACAGAAGGACAGACAAAAGAACAGACAGAAGAACAGACAGAAGAACAGACGGAAGAACAGATTGAAGAACAGATTGAAGAACAGATTGAGAAGAACAGACACAAGAATAGACACAAGAACGGACAGAAGAACAGACAGAAGAACAGACAGAAGAAGAGACAGGAGAACAGGCAGAAGAACAGACAGAAGGACAGAGAGAAAGAACATACAGAAGAACAAACAGAAGGAAAGACAAAAGGAGAGACACAAGAATAGACATATGGACAGACAGAGGGACAGACAAAAGAACAGACACAAGAACGGACAGAAGAACAGACAGAAGGACATACAAAATAATAGACAGAAGAACAGATAGAAGGACAGACAGAAGAACAAACAGAAGAACAGACAGAAGAACAGACATAAGGACATACAAAAGAACAGACAAAAGAACAGATAAATAGAACAACTGACAAAAGGACAGACAGAACAACAGACAGAGGGAAAGACATAGGGACAGACAGACAACAGAAAGAACAACAGACAAACGAACAGATATAAAGAGAGACAGAAAAAAGTACAAACACAAGGACAGCCAGAGGAACAGACAGACACGATCACTATTAGATAAGCGTGACTACTCTAAAACAACTGCTGTACTTTACCTGTTGCCTGCCACGGGTGGTAGAACTCTGTGTTCGTTGTTTCGCTGATTTAGGCTTCGGGGCAGAACTTGTCTTTCTAAAATTAAATACAAGTTAGACCTGCTTCGAATCCGCGATTAGTTTCCGTTAGATATGAACCAGTCCTTAATATAGATTTCTATAGTACGATGCGATTACTAACTATCCGTCAATATCTTACTATATTGGTCTTTGACAGGTTTTAAGCTATTTTTATCGTAAAATCTAAGTCGCCCCTAGATGCTAGGGACGCATCCCCTAGTTTACATTTATTTTATCAATATATTTGAAATGTCATTATTGAAATAGTGTTATTTAGTAGTGATACCTAACTACTTTTATTTTTATGATTACGTTGATTACATATCAATAAAGCTAAAATAAATAATCAAGATTTTATGTAGATACAAGGAACCTATGAATTTGTATATTTTCCAATCATATAATTGTAAAATTAGGTTATTATGTTGTACGTATATATCCCCTAATATTTATTTCAAATTCTCAAAAATAGTTTTTCTATACAACAGCAAAAAGGTATGTTTTTGGCTAAGTAGATTAAATTAAAAATGTGGGTTTTATAAGTAATCTTAAGGGATAAGACAAAGAACGATAAATTGATGTACATCTCCAATGATTATACACAAAATTAAACCTTCCGTAGATTAGGATGACTGGTTAAAAACTTTAGACACTATAGTTTGAACTAAAAATTCATGTTTTAATAAATGTACCCAAAGTTTTTATGCCTACTAGTTATATAGCGTAGAAATAAAACTTTGGGTGAAAAGTAATGGCTCCTATCGGTTTCATGGATTGGAGACAAAACAATGATGACAACATCCATAAAAGCGAAGTACTGAAACGGTAGGACAAATGGACATTAACACTTGTATAGTGTCAGAACTGAATAACCAGAATATAAATATATAAGAGTCGAAGCAAAATTATAAGTAAATTTGTTGAAAAACTGCTAGATACAGGATAATGTTTATGGACATACTTATATTTTTAGGACTTGATTACAGAGATGCTTCGCTTATAATATTGCACTTTGTTGTCCTTGGAATCAGTATGATAATTTTATCTGATAAAAACTTTGTTGTTTAAAAAGTTGAAAATCAACATGTTTAAAATGGACGTACGAACATTCTAGTAACGATTATAGAGTTGCTACGCTTTCTAAATCGTACCTAACTACTACAGGAATCACCACGCAAAGTTTGAAATCGATAGGACAATTCTAACATGCCTAAATTAACGAAAAAAGACGTACGGAAGGACGGATGGAAGGACGGACGGACCGACCCTAATTATAGAAAAGCTTCGCCTTTAAAAAATGTATAAAGAGGAAAGCAGGCAACAGGCAACGTTATTCTTTACATTTTGCTGTTTTATTTTCAAAAAAAAAACTTATCAGTTTTAAGTAACACTTTACAAACAAGGAAAAAAGGGGGAAATATTAAATATCGGAATTTGAAAAATAAATATCTAAAAAAATTGTGTTATTTATTTGTTCCATTTTTAGAAGCAAAGCTTTTAGATAACTTGGGATAGTAAGTACAGCTGACAGTTTGTCAGCTAAAGATAGTTAAACCATATCTACGCAATCTATACTCTACGATTTTTATGCCATTTCAAAAGTGGTGTTTGTTACCATTTTATCGACTATATACTATATTATGAGCTATATAACTTCATAAAGGGTTGGGCTTTTAAAATCTGAAATATTGTTGCTTTGTTATATTATTGATTCCTGGGACAATTAGACGCAATGTTCCATGCAAAGCATCCGTATGATTAAGTCAAAATTGTAAGTATGTCCATATTTAAGTAATTTTAAATATATTTTAAAGCGAATTTATTTGAGACTTCTGAATAATGTTGCATATCAAATGAATTGTTACTCTATAATTGTTATTGTTCGTTTGTCTGACCGTCTGATTGTTTAACTACACTTTCTTGGATGTTGTCATCCTTGTTAAATCATAATGTAATAATTCAGCCATGAAAGTTTTTGTGGGTAAAAATATAGTTATATAAGTAACATTAACTGTATTATAAAAGAAAACTTTTTAATTATGTTTTCCAAGCACAAAAAACATTCCAAGCTATTCTATAATTTAAAATGTCGATACATCTGTCCGTCAATCCGTCCGTCAGTTCGTTCGTATGTCCATTAGATTTCTATATAAATTTAATGTTTTTTGTCCAATTTATTTTTTTGTGATTAATAATATAAAACAAATTTTCCGTCGTTCTGACGTTTTTTGTGTCTATAGATGAAGTGACATGTAGCTTTTTTTTATTTTTAAGATGTTTCCAAGAAAATTTTGTGTTATCAGACCAATTAAAATTTTTTTTGTGAATAATAGTATTAAAATTAAACAGATGAAAAGACAATAAGCTTTTTGGTTTAAATTCTAAGTTGTGCTACTAAGGGATATTTATTTGTAGAAAAAGAACAGGTGTGGTATTCGCCACCCAATGCCCCTAATTGTAGATTAGCTTTGCTTCCAATTTAAGGGCGGTCCTAGTGATCTCCCCTGAGGAGGAGGTGGGGCCATCAAACCCCCCCATGTAGTAAAGTATTTATAGCTTGACAACCCTATTGTGTTTATTCTGATTTATCTTACCATTCCCCACCCCTTTCGGGGAGGGGGATAACTTTTGCCAATTATTGTTGTTGTACAGATATATTTAACCTCTGATTTTGATTATTAATTATTCCAATCCATGTATTTAGCATTTTGTTGTATTATAGTTAGTACTTTGTGAACCTTTATAAATCCACATCTTAACTGATATTCTAGCTGTTATTGGTGAAACATAGAGAAGCACAGCTCCTCTATAATAACGCTTGTCCACGTCTGTTCCCACCGCCGTAATATCCGAACTCAGTAACGGCTGATGACTGCGGCCGCTACTACACAGGCACCTTTTGGAAAATGCGAAATTTGCTTCAGATTATTACGGGTGCTATCTATATTTTAGGGATGCTTCGCATAGATCCCGGAATGGTTTTTGGCTATATTATTTTAAATTTTAGTTCAGGAATGGTTTTAATCTGTTTCCCCATTCCACTTGGAGAACATATGCCGCTTTAAAAATTGACGCAGATTATACGCCATATTGGAAGGGTGACGCAAATTTTATATCTTAGTTTTCGCGCTTTGAAAAAAATGCATCTTTACATCGAAGCGAATTAAAAAATATTGCAATCATCGCATTTATGATCTAGAGGAAAGGAGTAAAAAGGTACGCCGTCAATATTATTTATGGAAAAGCAAAGCTTCTTAGCAACTTACTTTGATGGTGCAGACGTAGGCCGTAGAACATATTCTATTTCATAATTTATCATGTCTACAATTTTCTTCATTTCCTAAATGAAAAAAAAAACACGATAATATCGATTTAGTCCTCAGCTTTTTTTATTCAATTCTTCTTAAATAAATCACCTATCCTTTTAAAAAGTAACAGGATGTTAGTCTGTGAGTGTGTGTGTCTGTCTGTTTGTCTGTACCAAACGATCTCTAACTACTTGACTGATTAGATTCTGCTTTACAGTGAAGCTTCTCATAGTTCCTGGTAAGTTTTTATTTTTTTAGGATGTTACAACCTCCCTCCACAAATATTCGTTAGACAAAATGTAATTCCCCTGCTCACCCCCCCCCCCAAAAAAAAAACTTTAATTGAAAGTGGTGTGGCCTTTTCTTTCTATTTCCCCCTTCAAGTGCCCCTAGTTCTCTATAAGGGGCGTTGCCGATAGTTCTTAAAAATAGAGAGTAATATTTTTAGATGCCTTTTGTCTTTCATTCATCTAAAAAAACTGGATGTTTATATAAATAGCTAGCTATTAGAACCAATCTTTTCAATGGTTTTCACTGAATGTGATAGACAGACAGTAACACATAACAATCTAATTATTTCACAGGTTGATAAAAAAAAGAATTACCTGTGGATCCAGTTTTGGAGCGGTGTTGTTGTACATCACATCTCTGAACATTTTCATATTATTGTTAATTTTTTCTACCTTTATTAGAATTAAGGGGGGGGGAGGGGGGTTTAATGCAACCATCTCGTAATCAATGATTAAATGGCACTAATGGCACTTAGAATTCGAATTTTTATCTGAAATTTTGCATGAATAATCATTGGTTGGAAAGTTGGAAAAGTAACGGCTAACGGCTGGCAGCTCAGCCGTTTTGCTATTTTTGGGCTATCTTAAAAGCAAATTAGTCACGAAACCTATATCTACATAGTACTTTTTGTCGCTCAAAAACCTTATCAAACGGTTCTAGTTGGTAGCTGTTGGTACTAGAAATTTTAAAAATGGTTATTGCTATCATTTAAACCAATGAATTTGACATGAATTAAACTAAAAATATGTTTTAAAAAGTTGATTCCAACGTAATTAATGATGAATTTAAAATAGGCAAAAAACGGCTAAACGGATGAGCCGCCAGCCGTAACTTTTTCAACTTTTTGTTTGATTTAGGGAAAATAGACCTACCAAGGATTATTCATGAAAAATTTCAGATCGAAATTAGAATTCTAAGTGCCATTTAATCATCCCACCTTAATACTAATAATTGTAATAGTAATTGTTAATTATTTAATGTTTAAGACTGCTCCATTCAACCTCCCGTTATTTTTTTTCTGTTTGTAAATTCAAAATATTATTTGTAATAGAACCCAAAAATGACGCAAAAAAGTCATTCAGTTAAAATTATGTGTTGGAACATTTAAAGTTGAAATATCTATGTATCTATCTACCTAAAAATATATCTTCCTATTTATCTGTCAATCTGTGAATCTGTATATCTTTCTTTCTATTTATTTTTTTAATTATTATTATTTTTTCTATTTATCTATCATTCTCTCTTTCTATTTATACATACTAGCGGCTTTGCCCCAAGAGGTATGATTACATCTTTTATTACCTGGAGATCCCCCTCTCCACCACTATTTTAAATAATTTTTTTTGAAATGGCGGGGGGATTTTTTGTTTTTTGGGGGGTGGGGGGTGTCCCACCCCTCAAGAAAATAGCCTAAAACCACCACAGGACCAGTAGGTATAATCCCTAAAGAGTATAATCCGATCGGTTGAGTGGTTACCGAGATTTTAAGGGACATACGGACAGACAGACATAATTCTACTTATTAGATTATAAATATCTACCTATCTATTAATTTTTGTATGTATCTGTCTATTATTCTATTTACCTATCAATATTTCTATCTATCTACCTATTTATCTACCATTCTATCTGTCAAGAGCAAAATTATAGGTGTACCTTAACAGAAAATATTAAGTTGATATCTAAAGGGTGTTTAAAAAAAAACCAATCGCTCACAATTTGAACCACCATAAGTACTTCAAATCTTGGAGATAGACCCCATAATGTTTAGAGTTTTTGATGGGGCATGTAAAAACCTTTCTTTAGACACCTTAAACAGGTTTCTACCTCAATCCTAGCCGATTTGGGATAAAAAAGGCAGACCCATCCAACATTGAGGCATGGCGGCTCTGTTTAAATCTAGTTCTTGATGTTTGTCAGGTGTTTCTTTTTGATGCCAAATTGGCTAGGATTATGTTAGAAACCTTGTTAAGGTGTCTATAGAAAGGTCTCTACATGCCCCATCAAAAACCCCAACCATTATGGGGTCTATCTACAAGATTTCAAGTACTTAAGACGGTTTGTTCTTTTTTTAAAGAGACAAATTTGTCTTAATTTTATTATAAAATATGCACTTTCGGCGTAGGGCAAATTTCTCTGCAAGGGCTAGGTTTCGAACTCTAGTGCTCTGGAAGGGTGAGTAGATTTAAAATTCAATATTGTTTTATTATTGTCATTGCTTGGGCATGAATTGTACTATTTTTTATTAGTTTTGGACCAAAACTGTAAGGTTTATATTGAAAAAAGTGAAGCGATTGGTTTTTTTTTAAACACCCTTTATCTATCATTCTTTCTTTCTTTTTATCTATCTACCTATCATTGATTCTAATTCTATTATTCTATCTATTTTACCTGAGGCCTGCTGCACTTTCTCTCTCTTTTCTTCTTCTCTCCTCCACTTTTCTCCTTTCCATCTCTTCTTGTTTGGCCATTTGTCGTAGCTCCATTCTAAAATAATACTCAGTTATGTGTCCTGTAAGATCTTAGAACAGTTTTCAGATAAGGGTAAATTATTAATATAAAACAATAGAGGGTGAAGGGGTTAAGTGTGTAAGTCCCCATCCCGTGGACCCTGGGCCGACTTTCAATTGGGTCTTTGAATGTCAGCTAATAGCGTCGATAATATTAACACAGCCAAGTCGCTACAAAAAAGCAGAAAGCATTTTGCTAGCAGACGAAAAAGGTCTTCAACACTGGATCTCTTTCTTTCTCTCTGTCTCTCTATGGCTAAGCTTTTCAAATATTTCAACTCCCACCTTATTAACCTTAGTAACAGCTAATTACCTGTGTTTTCTCTCCTCCTCCTCTCTCCGCCGTCGTCGGTCGTCTTCCTCTCTAAATTATAAATCAATAAATCAATTAAGTGGTCGTCATCCATGGCAATCAATTTAAAAGTCATTTTCCTCTCTAAATTATAAATCAATCAATTAAATAATCACATTTTCTCACAATACCAATCAATAAAATATTCGCTTTTTTTCTCTTTTATCAATTAATAAGTATAATAGTCATCTTCCTCTCTAAATAATCAATCAATCCATTAAATGGTCGAATTTCACTTTAAATAATCAATCAATCAATTTAAAAGTCATCTTCCTTTCTAAATCATCAATTAATCAATTAAATCATCCCTTTGTCTCGCAATATCAATCAACTGAACATTCACAATTTTCTCTAAATTATCAATCAATTAATATAATAGTCATCTTCCTCTCTAAATTATCAATCAATCAATTGAATAGTCGTCTTCCTCTCTAAATTATCAATTAATCAATTTATGTATCTACCTGGCATCTCTTCTTCTCCTCTCCCATTCTAAGTTCATCCGTCTCCATTCCTTCTCAGGTATTGGCCGCCCGTCCGTTGTCATCTAGGAAAAAAAACCCTCAAAAGTGCAGCCCATCATTAAGGGACTTTAGTAGTGCTTTAACACAACATACAGAGATGGTAATAAACTTATTCTTATAGAAGAAAACAATGATTATTTTACTCATTGTCGTTTAGACAGCAAAATAAAAGTATTACCATAGATAATCAAATCTGTCCCAGGAAATTCAACAGAATAAGATACTTTTTCATGTTCAGAATATTTTTGATGATTTCATTTCCCAAAGCAAAAGATTAACTTAGGAAATTCAATTATTTTTATAGCTGACTTATATGAACGTACTTTCAAATATAATGATGGCTATTTCTTACCAAACTGTGTACACTTTTTAACCATTTATATTGTCAGATTTTTCCTACAATGTTTTTCTATTAGTCTAAGTTAAGGATTGGGGATCTAGACTTTTTACATTCATTGACAGGCAAATTCTGTTGCTTCATTCACTAACCCATTAGCAAAAGGCACCTTTAACAAATTTATGATTTATACAAAAACAAAAATCATTGAATTTTTATGATAAAGCTTGTAAAACTTACACATGAGTACATAGTAATCATTTAGAACACCAATTGTATTATTTTTTAATTTCACCATTAATCACTTTTTCTATCTTTATTTTTGAATAAAAAATATATATTCACTAAGACTTATATTGATAACAGTCACTATTCATTAATCTAATTTTAACAGATATTTTTTCTTCTGAAATAAAAGTCATTATCAAAATATTTAATAAGAAATCATAAGCTGTAAATGTTTAATTTTTCTTTTAAAAGTATTATTTATTTTAGTTTTCAATTGTTATGTTATAGCTCGAGTTAGATAGGCTAAAATTAGATTTCATAAAAACTTATGCCTTTCTTGTACAGACATCCAAACTAAATAGAACGTCTACTAGTCCTAAAGCTAAAATAATGAAAATATGAAAAATGGTCAAGATGTGCGACCTTTCATGTAGACATACAATACATTTTGAAAAATTGGAATTTAAAAAGAATCATTCTAGGGATGTAAAAGAAGCTTGCAGGGTTCTTTTGAAAAGTGTGAGACACACACAAAAATTTTTTTAAGGCCAATGTTTTAAAGGTCCTTGGAGCCATATAATAAGTAGGCATAATTACTTTGTCATACTGTGTTGATTCTAGATAGTATCAATCAACATTTTCATGATCCTTTTCAAAATTAGTGTGGTCTTATATTTCAATTTAATGTGATTTCACTTTAAAATTCGTTATTTTTACTTGAAAAGCTAAACTTGATCCAACCATTATATGATATTTCAATTTAGTTTCTGTTAAAAATTATCACATTTGAAGTATTTAAAAAAATATTTTATGTCCTTCAAATCATAATTTTCAAAATATTTTTTTTTTTAGAGAAAAACGTATTCTGATGTAAAAAGGTATTTGACAGTGTACATCACGGGATTATAGTTGAATATTTGTACTTGTAACTTAATAACAACGACAATGAAGTTTTGCTCAAGACTAAACAAACTTTTGCTTAAGCATTATGCTTCAGGATTAGAGGGAAGTAATAGAATTATTTTAGAATGGTTGCACAAATAGAATTACAAGATACAAGATTACATGGTAATTAGTTGTGCCTGTTTTAAGGTCAATTCCTTACCCCTCTTAGGGGGGTGGGCCCGGGGGTGTTCTTTTGCACAGAAGAGGCGAAACTCATTAATGCACAGTTGGGACCTCAAGACAAAGTTCGTGCAATCAAATAGATGGGACATTAGTGCCATTGAATTGAACCAACTTTAAAGGTCTAGCACGGCCTATGTTTCAATCAGCTGTTTCCTGTGGTATTAATCAGGTTATCAGTTAATCAGTTTATATCATGTATACTGATTAGTCGAAAGCTACGTCTATTGTGTAAATCAAAAGTTGAGGAAAAATCGGAGGGAAAGGAAAATTTGTAAAATAAGGTTAAGGAGAATAGAAGTGGCAGTGGCAACTCTATGGAGGCAATTAATGCAGGGAGGGAGGGGATGGGGAATTCATTACACTAGTCCCCAAAGTTTTACAAAATTGTTTTATTATTCGTTGACTTAAAAACCTTGGGGACTTTTATTGAATTTTGATGGGTTGGTTCAACGTTTCAACTTCTCTTTGTAATCTTCAGTAGGGGTAATTTTGTGTATCAACAATGGGGATGTAAATCAATTTATCAGCTGTTGTCTTATCCCTTTAATTCCCTGCAATTAATGGCTGCTGGGATATTCAACAACAGAGAGAGTAAAAGTAGGGAAATTATTTGTTATTGGGTTATGCAACTAGATATTAGCATCGTAGCTACTCTGAAAATTATGTCGTCTGTCCGTCTTTACATTTTTGAGAGACGGCTGATTTCTTAGTAAAATATATAATTCTAGGCAATTAAGAGTCCTTTTTTCGGGCCAAAATTAATATTTTTTGTGTAATAGTTTGTTTTTTTAGATTTATTGTCATTTTCCTTCGTTAAAGACACTAGAAATTTAAGGTTTGCATTTTAATAAATACTGCGAAAATAATAATGCACTTTAAAACAGGTATAAAATGGATAATAAATTAATCTGCTCCTAAACATAATTTAAAATTAAACCTTTAGGTTGTTTATGTAAGATTTCGCATTTAAATAGGAGAAAATAAATAGTATTGCGGTTGCGCCCCTAGTATCTAGGAGCTCTGTATTCAAAGATAAGGAAAGCAGCCTCAAATCATCCCGGGAAATTTGTAAAGCTTTCATCAAATTTAGAACATCATCGGATCAGACAAAACCTTACCTCTTTATGTAAATGAACTAGCGGCTACGCCCCTAGAGGCCTCTAGGGGCGCTTGAGAATGGGGAGAGTCGAATTTGATAACCCAAATTCTTATTTTAGATTTAAAAAATAGTAAAAAAAATTATATTTTTTCTTTTTGGGAAGGTTGGGGGTGTCTCACCCTCCAAGAAAATAGTTATAAACCTTCCCGGGACCTATGAGAAGCTACCCTGTTAAGGAGAACCCGATCGGTTCAGCGGTTAGCGAGATGCTTCGGTACAAACAAAGACACAAACACACAAACATACAAACACATAGACACACAAACATCGTGTTACTTTAGTTAAGGGATTTAAATGTCAATGGACGAAAAAGCTTTCATGAAATGTTTATAATACTTTGGTAGGTTGGGAGAGGGGAGGGATTAAGAATTGTAAAGGTCACAAGAAAAGCTAACTGTCAAACACTTTGTTTATATCTAATTGCTGCTAATTTAGAGATTTAAATCACAACAAAAATATTTTAAATACAAGACACTGTCTATAGTTCAATTTAAAAAATTTACATCTTTTTGCAAGCGTTGAAAATAAAGAATATATGTCATTCGTTTATCTATAAATTTTTTTTCATTTTCAATATAAAAGGCGACAAAAATCAACTTTTCAGTCGAAGTTGCAAACACCGCTAAAAATTGTCAGAAAAAATGCGTTTTATGAGCATGACTTTAGTTGTTAGATAACTCACGTAGTTAACTATTTTATAAAAAAAAACCAGGGAGGTAGGGGTTTAATGATGCAATTTCACCAACGCTTTAAGAGATTAGTCCCTGCAGGGGCTTAAACTACATTTTTAAAAGAAGTATTACTAAATGTAGATGTTACGGGTCCAACTGTAGGTTCAAGTTATCATACTTTTTAATTTAAAAAAAGCCCACAAAACTACTTAAATTTTCTTTCAAAATAAGTAATTTAAAGAAAAAATAAATTATTGTTACTGTTCTGGTGGCTACGCCCTAGAATGTTTGAGGAAAGGGGGGTGATTCAACCCTTTCCCTCTTTTTGAGGGTCATTTTTTTTATGGCGATTTCTCTTTGGATCGAAGAAGACCGTCCTCTCAAAATAATTATAAACCTTTCCATGTCCTATGAGAAGCTACATTGTAAAGGAGAACCATAACGGTTCAGTGGTAAAAACATACAGCAATGCACAGAGATAGATAGACTCGCAGACATCCTGTTACTAATGTATAACGATAATACCTTGAATCCTGATAAAAATGACATTTTTATTTGTTTCACTTTTAGCATTGGTTTTTGTTACATAATTGAGTTTTTTAAGGAGTGTAGCTGCTATATCATTTACTAGCGGCTATGCCCCCTAAAAGCCTTTAGGGGCACTTAAGAAAGGGGGAGTTGAACTCGATAACCCAAATGTTTATTTTAGATTTAAAAAGAAAATGTAAAAAAAACACCTCCCCAATTTTCAACTTTAGTTATAAAAATAAAACAATAAAAATTTTAGGAGGGATTATTTTTTTCTAGGGGCTATTACTCCTTAGAGGGTGTTGTTACCCTTCCCCAAAATAGTTATAAACCTACCAAAGACATGCTACTTTATTATTAAAAAGTTGCTTAATGTGACGTAATAAACATGAGGGATTATCCATCTCATTTTTCGGGGATTTCTTTCCCACTCCTCCTCTCCAAATCCCTCCTTTGATGACGTCAGAATTTTTTTTGAGGTACTTTCTTCGTCTTCGAACGGATATATTAAAAACTTATAAAGGGAAAAAAAACATTCGTTCTATTCAAATCATATCCATAATACAAATATAACTTTATTATGTGTCCTTCATAACAATAGCAAATAAAAGCTTTCAAAAAAAATATTCAAAGAAAAAGATAAAGTTTTCTGAAAACCTTTTTTCTGCAAGAAATATTTTATAATAGCAGATTTAGAAATTCAACTTTAAAATTTTTTTTGGAAACCCCATAATTGTTGATTATTAAAATTATACAGTTCTTATAGGTTCTGTCTTAATTTTAGTAAAGAAATGAATCCATATCTTACTTTGTCTGTCCGTCAGTTAGTCCATAACGTTATAGGGTAAATGTGAATTACTTTTCTATAGATAGATAGATGGCTGAATTTTGTCGTGAAGATTCTCCTTAGCAATGGACAACTATTGGGCAACTTTCTTGGTCCGTTGGTCTGTCGTAATGATAATAACTTTTAAAAGGGGAAATATGATTTACTCAGCTGTTATGAGAGATAGTCGGCTATTTTCTGTAAATATAAAGCTGACTAAAGGGCATCTACTATATAACTTTCTTTAAATATCAATCTGTAATGATCTGAAGTACATAAAACATAAGAAAATGTAATTTTCTTAGTGGTTATTAGATATAGATGGCTTAATTTTGTTTTGAAGTTTAGGAGCTTCACTATTCAAGAACGTGATCATCCTTGCTAAAATATTTTTTGCTAAAACTTTCCCTAACCTATGATTTTGAAGTGAATACACTTTTGTGAATCCAGGGACAATAATACAGTTAGGTAAATAAACATGGAGTGGTATATTTGGGTGAAAAATTTATTTGAATTATAAGACGGAAATATTAACGAAGGTTTTTTTACAACTGTTTATTTAAGACATGGGATTTTTTTGGGGTTGATAATGTAAAAAGCCCCTCCCCTCCATCTTTAATTATTTTTGGGAGTGGAGTAAAACCTACATAATGACATACGAAATGTCCCCAATTCACCTGATTTGAAAAAAATATAAAAACCAAGGCTTTTACCATAACAATAAAAAAATCAAGGTAGGTTTCAGAGATTTTGGACATTTTTGCTGCTTACATTGAAAAGGATGAAAGAACAGAATTACATGAAAATTATAATAAATTTTCACTGCACAAAAATGAATGTGAGTTTATTTACCCTACTGGTTTATTCCCTTACAAAGTTGTGTTTATGATTCATGCAATCAGAAATAGGTTGGGGGACATTTATACAATTTTATAGAAAAAGTATTATTTTATAACTAGGGATTGTACGTCCGTCCGTATGAGGATTCCTATATTAGTTGGAAAGCGTATAATCGATTTGATTTGTGGAACATTGATACCTAGGACAATAAGGTAAATTATTTTATGAAAACTGTATCTATTTGTTGTTCTAAAAAAAATATAGATTTATTACCTAGATGGTCAAATAGACACATATTATATAAAAAAAAGTGAAAATAGAATAACCTTTACAGGAATTAAATCAATAGATCGAGTCTAACATTTAACTTAAAGATGAGAGGTATCAATACAGACGCATGTCAGACAAACCTTATATATATTGAAAAGCTATGCTTTAAATAATCTTTTTGCAATAATATTTTCAATGCAGCTTCGAAACCGATTAAAATCCGCTGGATTAGAACCTGTTTTCAACCATACTGAAAAATCATGTATGGAATTGTATTACAGACAATTTTCCACGAGTATTAAAATAAAAAATATAAGTTTAATATCAATTTTGTTAGGCCGGGCCTTCAGCCTCTCGGAGCTTACAAAACTGGTTTTAATCTTAAAATCTTTCATTTTGATATCCGTGGAAGGCTTTTTATAAATACGATAAATAACTGTTCTTTATAACTAATAAATTTTCAAAATGAATGTCCACGCTAGAATATAGAACAAGAATCCCAGGACTACAAATAAACTTCAACATTGTAGGAAACAGAGAAAATAATTGTTGAATTATTTTTAAAAGCGAAGCTTTTCTATAATTAGGGTCGGTCCGTCCGTAAATAAATAGCTTTTATTCGTTAATTTAGGCATGTTAGAATTGTTCTATTCATTTCAAACTTTGCATGATGATTCCTGTAGTAGTTGGGTACGATTTAGTAAGCGTAGCAACTCTTTAATCATTACCAGAATGTCCGTACGTCCATTTTAAACATGTTGATTTTTCTACTTTTTTAACAACAAATTTTTATGTGATCTAATTTTCCGTTTGATCTGATTTTTGGTATATCGATTCCTGGGACAACAAAGAACAATATTATAAGCGAAGCAACTCTATAATCCAGTCCTAAAAATGTAAGTATTTCCATAAACATTATCCTATATTAAGCAGTTTTTCAAAAAATTTACTTACAATTTAGACTAAGACGCCAAACAATAATTTTGGATATGTAATACGTGGATATTGTGATGGATTCTCGCATACACTGATAAAATATTTCTATTCGCTGGCTAATATAACGCTACCCCCATTTTCCCTCTCCTTAGCATGGAGTTACGCATTGACCATTATTTGAGGACTATATTAGGAACCTAAATTGACGATAAATCACCCTGTCACAATATCCGGATAATTTATATCCATTCGTAAACTGCTTATGTTTGATGCGAGGGAAAATGAGTCCTAATTTTGATCCAAACTATGCCAAAGACGTTAAAATTTGTATTTCCTGTTGCTATGGCAGATCAAATGGTTAGAGTATGGGTTAAGTGTAATTCAATAGAACTTAAAGATAAATGTTAAGATAACAAAGGGTTGGTTGTAATAGAGCAATTTTTTTTTAAACCTACTTATAAAATCTCTTATAGGCTAGATGCATAGTCACAAGTTTAATATAGAAATGTTACAATAATGTATTTCGGGAAATGAAAATGTAATTGATATAAATAATATTTCATATCTACAATTGGTAATTAATAGCATACAATTTTATATCAATTTCATGATTAAAAACAAGAATAGTTATAAGTTATGTAAAATAAAAAGTAGAAGGATGTCTGTCAATCTGTTTTTAAGATCCTTAAGACGACTATAGTTTTAATTAAACAATTTTGAAATTTTAAATCTTATTAAAGCTTTTCATCAATCAGGGTAATCAAGAGACCAACTTAAAGTGAAAGGCCTATATTATAAGGCCATGCATTAAAATAGTTTTTAAAGAAAAACATTTTCCCGTGGCGATATATCTTGGGATGGGTTAAGGTAACTTCCTTCCAAATAGTTATGAACCTTCCCTGGACCTATTGGAATCTTCACTGTAAGAAAGAAACATGTAGGTCCAGCATTTAGCAAGATATTAGGCTACAGACATTCATACTTACAGATAGACTACAGGTGGAGAGCGGGAAGTCAACCCTATACAATTTTAAATTCTAGTTTTAAAAAGGAAAAGGTCGAAAGAAAATTGTATGAGTTTTATTAGTAGGGTTGTGGTAATCTCTCCCCCTTCCAAAAACATGAAAATATAAATCTTCCCTAGATATTTGAGAAGCTACATTGTAAAGAAGAATTAAATCGGTTCAGCGGTTAGCGAGATCCTTCGGTGTACACAGACAGACAAATATCCTGTTACATTACCTCGTAAGGGCGGGATTCTCCTTCGATTTAAGTGATCATCTAGAGATTCCAGAGCATCATCCATGTGTAATGGAATGTGAACACCCAAGGATAATAGGTTAAGTAACATCCATCAGACAACCAACTCTTTGATTGCACGACTTTTGTCTGAGAAGTCCTAACTGTGCATGGTATTGAGTTGCGCCTGTTTATGGGCCAAGGCATTTCCCTACTCTTACTATTAATGTCGCGCATCTGACATAGCAGCAGTAGGAACCATTTTTAACGTCTTTACTTATGACGCGGTGTGATCCTGAGATTCGAACCTATCACCTCCCCGGTGACGAGCGGATGCGCTGCGTGTTGAGCCACGATCGCGGGTTAAAAAAAATTCTAGTAAATATGCCTTGAATGAATTCAGTTAAAGTTTAGGAAAATTTATTTTTGCTCCACTAGTCAAGTCATGAATATTTCTGTCCTATTCTTATGGAATTTATGTATCTACCCCTGAATAATCATTGGCCTAATATCTTATTCCCCTTTTGCCAAAAATCCCTTTACGTTAAACATAAAATTTATCATTTAAAAATTGCATTTACTCGCAAAGGATTGCATCTTAAAACTGCAACCAATCCTCTAGCCCATGTGGGGGCCTTAACCTTGTGGTAGTCCAATCCAGCTGTACAAGGCTTCGCAAAAAATGGTAATTTGATTTTACAATTTTTACAAGAAATCTTTAATATTTTTTTTAATTCATGCATTTTAACTGTTTTTTAGCATTTTTAACTGATAATAACTGACACTTTATAATTATAAAATAGATTAGCTTCTAAATAAAAAAATTACTACAAAAATAATAAAACAAAAATGTTTTGACTTATAGATGACATTATTAATAGAATTTAGCAAAAAGTAATTCAATAAAATAACAATATTTAATTTCCTCCTTCTTGTTTATTCAACTTAGTTTAACAAGTTTTCTTTAATTTTTAGTAGCGAAGCTACTCTATTATTCCAAATGTCCGTCCGTCTGTCAGTCTGTCCGTAATCAATGAATTGGGGGATACGTGATTTTCTCGGCTCTTATTCAAGATAGACAGATGAAATTTTTAGGGAAGATTCCTATGACATATGTCCATCTAATCTATACATTGTTTTGTCCATCTGTCTGTTATTTTGGGTGCTAGATCGATTCCTAGATTTTAAGTTTTCGTGATTTTCTCAATTTCTTTTTTAAAATAGAAAGCTGAATTTTTCAGGGATTAATTGATTTTACAATTAACATATGTTCACCAAGTTTTATCAAGATTTGTATATTAATTGGGGTGCTAGATCGATTCCTAGATTTTTAATTTTTAAAGATTTTTTCGATTCCTATTCAGGATTTATGGCTGAAATTATCAAGGAATAAATATACCCATATTTTACATATTTCCATCAAGTTTCATTTGTCCATTAATTGCGGTGCTGGATCGATTCCTAGACTTTTAATTTTTCGTGATTTTAAAGGTTTCGTTATTTTTCTATTTTATCAAGTTTAATGTTTATTGTATGACACTGCTCTATAGTACATTTTTCCCGATATCCATTCATAATTTTTGAGCTCTTTATGGATATTATTATGTTGGATAGTGTCTAACTTTTTATCTTTGTTACGTAACAAAAATCGAAGGATGAGAGGGGAGGTGGGAAAGGAAACCCCTAAAAAAGAGATGGATTTTTATTACGTCACAAAGATAAAAAGTTACACACTATTATTAGGTTCAAAACAATTGTTTGAACCATTAAATTAAGACTTAATAGAATTGACCAAATTTCTGAAACATTCAAAATCAAAAAAAAAGTGTCTATAAAACAATTTAGAATTTAACACATTAAATTTATTATTTTTTCGTACTTAGTACTATAATTAATTTGTGTTTTATGTTTATAGATGTCATCAGCAAATTGGCAAAAATTTTGTAAACTTTAAATCTCCTTCCATTATTCAATTTTGGACAACAAAAAAAACGGTGTAAAACGTGATGAAAACACATATCTCGTAAAGTTTGTTCATCGATTTTTTTTAAATGAAAGGATTAGTCTCCCATTTGTAGGCCCCGGCCTATGATATACTCGGGAACAATAAAAATGAAAATAATTCAATAATTTTTATTTTCCTATCTGCGGACATCTGTCTATAAAACCATACCTATACTATATTTGCTTACCTGTTTTGATTTGAGTAGCGCCGCCTTTTTGCCAGGTTGCTGAAAATACTGCCGTAAATGTCGATCTTGTACACTGAAATTAAGAAAATATTAATTATTTTTCAACATTTAAACATAACCAATTCAATTGTTCAATCAACAAAGATAAAATACGATAATTTGTTAATTTATCCAATACAAGCAGCTACCCCTTTAGAGGCCTCTAGGAACACTTGAAGGTGAAGGGTTGATTTCGACAACCCAATTTTTAAATCTAGATTTAAAAGAAAAAGTTTTTTTTTTAATTTTTGGAGGGGGGTTGTTTTTTTCTTGGGGCGATTTATCTTAACAGGGTACTACTTGTACCCTCCTCAAAATAATTATAAATCTTCCTAGGACCTATGAGAAGCTACCTTGTAAAGGAGAACAATATCGGTTCAGCGGTTAGCGGGATCCTTTGGTATAGACAGACTGAAATCCTTTTACTTTATTATAAGGATGATTTAAATATAAATTTCCACTACTTTACAAAAGGGGAGTATCCACGAACAAGAGCAAATGATTTTAAGCAACTTCCAGTAGTGATTTTAAATGTTTTTTTAGTGAATATGTTATGTTTAATATCGTTATACTGACTATTTTACCATGGATTTCTACAAATAAAACTTTGAAATGTTAGATATTTTTGACGAAATATCATTAAATGATTAGCGTATTTACATATTTGTGTTTAAAGATTTGATGTACATTCAAAAAAAATTTCTACCATAATAGTTTCATGCATAACTAAAGGACTTACGTACAAAGTTATTTAATATCAGTTACTATCAGGCGCTTACATTTAATAGCACCTGAATAAATTATGAACAGACAGACAATGTTACTTATAGAGTAGCTAAACTTCGCTGCCCTTTAAAAGAAAACTAACCTATTATAATCAGCAAGAAAGTCTCTGTTCCAATCTTTATAGAATTTTGATTGGCAGAAATCATTGCGCATCTTTTCAGACAGGCTCATCTTTATAGACATCTCTAGTACTACACCTTGGTAAAGAATCAAAATTTATCTTGAATTAAGTTAATAACTCCCTCAAACTACTACTGTAGCTTACAAGCATAGACGTCTAAGGGGAAGGTGTTAAACCCCCAACAAACTTTGTAACTTGTTATTAACCCGCCAAAATTAAAAAAATATATATTAGATTATAACATTTAAACCTGTGAAACCTTTCAATTTATCCCCCTTCAACAAATTCTTGGACGTCCTTTCTTACAAGGTTTCGTGTTTCTACAAATTTTTTTATTCTATAAATAAACTAAGTTTATGTATTTTTTAAAATTTAATCAACTTCCGTTTTTTTATCAAAGCTGTTATTAAATTGTATGATGTTTATTTTAGGTTTGATTAGGTTAAGTTAAGGGTCAATAATACCATAATTATGCAAATCTGTATCATATTTGCCATAATCATATGAGTTAGCTTGCTAAAATTCAGGTATCTAAAGGGATATTAGACAATGGACGATAAATTTATGTACTTATGAAGAGAAAACTTACCCTCTCTGTAGATTAAAATAATAGGTTGAAAAGTTTGAACACTATTAGTTTGAAATTAACAAATCAAAATTTAATAAAAGTATCCAAAGTTTTTGACCAAACGAATAAGATAACATGATTAAAAACCTTGGGTACCATTAGAATTTAAAGGTCAATCTCCCCTCTTTTCCTGCTTCTATTGGCTGTAATCAACCTTGTTGAGTTTTTAAAAATCCTAAATTCTATTCAAGATAAACTTTATTATGCCTAGAAATGGTAAAAGATAAAAACGTTGTCTTCTTCGTTTTGTTTTGATCTGTTTTGATGGTAAAGATGGAACAGATCACAAGCTAGTCATCTGAAAACAAGGACATCATTATATGTAGCGCAGCCATTTAACAAGTTAAAACAGATTCATATTATACAGAAGACCAAATAATTAAGTAAATTAAATTTTCATTTCGAGGACGAACTAAGAAGATGATTAAAGTCCCTCCACAGATTATGACTTCATGCGATAGAATAACCAATGAGAGGCCAGCATAAATTTTACCATTGGTTAATTACAATGTATACTGGCCTCTCATTGGCTATTCCATCGTATGGCGTCATAATCTGTGGAGGGACTTTAATCATCTTCCGAACCAATTTGAAGTATAAAGAACGATTTTCCTTAAATTACATAACGAGTACTAAAGTCACCTTAAGGATTTTAATAAAATTAGGGTGGGGTAGTTTTTTGTAGCGAAGCTACTTTATAATTCGAAATGTCCGTCTGTCCGTCCGTCCGTCTGTTAGAGACAAGGTGGGGGAAACGTGATTTTCTCGGCTCCTCTTAAAGATAGACACCTGAAATTCATAGTGAAGATTCCTGTGACATATGCGCATCTAATCTATACATTGTTTTGTCCATATGTTTGTCAATTGGGGTGCTAGATCGATTCCTAGATATTTTTGTTTTCGTAATTTTCTCGACTCCATTGCAAGACAGACGACTGAAATTTTCAGGGATTAAGTAAATTTGCATCCTACATAAATTTTACTAAGTTTTATTAAGATTTGTATATTGATTGGGGTGCTAGATCGATTCCTAGTTTTTCAAGTTTCCATGAGTAACTCAACTCCTGTACAAGATAAACAGTTAGAATTTTTAGGGATTAATTAATTAAGTCAACATTCTACACATTTCTACAAAGTTTTCTTAAGATATGATAATTGGTTGGGGTGCAACATCGATTTCTAGATTTTACGTTTTTCTTCTTAGCTTAATGCTTCAAAAGATATTATACATTTTTAAAAGGTTTCGTGATTTATTTAATTTATGTCTATTTATCATACTTAAAAGATTTTTTTTTCCAGATGTCTATCAATAAATTTTGAGCTTCGCTACTTGTGAATGTTGTCATCCCTGTTTTCCTATGCTTAATCACTGAGGAGGCCCCTGTCTAACCCTGTAGGGCCCAAACTGAGGTGCACTAACCCTGCAGGGCTACCAAGTTCTGAATATAAACTAAACTAACCCGATCTAAATTAATAAACAATTAAACTAAAAACTGCCTTTATTTCTGATTAATTGCAAAGTGAGGGAGGGGGTTTCTGTGCACAACTTTGAGGGAATCCGCCGCAAGAAGATTCAATAAAAATCAGCACAAGTTGATTCTTGACAACATTCATAAGTTAAGTATAGAAGCCATGAAAAATATAGAAGCCATATAAAATATAATAGACAAACAAACAAAGTGAGTTACAGAGCAGACAGACTAGTTGCGCTCAGGCCAGAGGAATCTTCACTGAAAATCTTAGCTGTTAATCTCAAATAGCAGCTATGAACATCATATTTCCACTTAGGCATTATGGACCTAAGGAATACGTGTCGGACGGACATACAAAATGAATTTAAAGTAGCTTCTCTATAAAAAAAAAACAAGGATGACAACATACATAAAAATGAAGCACTGAAACGGTAGGACAAACGGACATTAACACTTGTTGAGTGTCAGAACTGAATTATCAGAAAATAAATGAATAAGAGTCGAAGCAAAATTTTAAGTAGAAAAACTGCTTGATACAGGATAATGTTTATGGACATACTTATATTTTTGGACTTGATTATAGAGTTTCTTCGCTTATATTATTGTACTTTGTTGTCCCAGGAATCCGTATACCAACAAGGATGACAACATCCATAAAAGCGAAGCTCTGAAACGGTAGGACAAACGGACATTAACACTTGTATAATGTCAGAACTGAATAATCAGAATGCGAATGTATAAGAGTCAAAGCAAAATTGTAAGTAAATTTGTTGAAAAACTGCTTGATACAGGATAATGTTTATGGACATACTTACATTTCTAGGACTTGATTATAGAGTTGCTTCGCTTATAAAATTGTACTTTGTTGTCCCAGGAATCAGTATACCAAAAATCAGACCAATCGGATAATTAGGTCACATACAAAATTGTTGTTAAAAATGTAAAACATCAACATGTTTAAAATGGACGTACGGACATTCTGGTAATGATTATAGAGTTGCTACGCTTTCTAACTCGTACCTAACTATTACAGGAATCACCATGCAAAATTTGAAATCGATAGGACAATTCTAACATGCCTTAATTACCGAAAAAACCTATTTAAAAAAGTAAAAAAATCAATATGTTAAAAATGGACGTACGGACATTTTGGTAATGATTATAGAGTTGCTACGCTTTCTAAATCGTACCTAACTACTAAAGGAATCACCATGCAAAATTTGAAATCGATAGGACAATTCTAACATGTCTAAATTAACGAAAAAAGCTATCCGTTACGGACGTACGGACGTACGGACGTACGGACGGACGGACCGACCCTAATTATAGAAAAGCTTCGCTTTTAAAAATCATATCAATCGGATATTAGATCACATAAAAATTTGTTGTTAAAAAAATCAACGTTTCGAAAATGGACATAAGGACATTCTGGTACCAATTATAGAGTTGCTACGCTTTCTAAATTGTACCTAACTACTACAGAGATCATAATGCAAAATTTGAAGTCGATAGGACAATTCTAACGTGCCTAAATTACACATGAAAGCTATCCGTTACGGACGTACGGACCGACCCTAATTATAGAAAAGCTTCGCTTATAAAAAAAACAGACGAAGACTTAAATAGGATGCTGTGCAAAATGGTACAAAAAAAATGACGCCATACTATAAAGTTGTCCAATGAAGGCCAGTATACATTGTAATTGAACAATGGTAAAATATATACTCGCCTCTCATTGGTTATTTTATCATATGACGTCAATTTTTTTGTACCATTTTGCGCAGCATCCTTAAATAAAATAATAACGATAACATCCATAGAGGCTCAACAAAAAATAAAATGGTCATTCGAGTATTAATACTAATAACCTATTAAAAATTCATTAAAATACATAAATCATTCTTTAATTATACTAAAATCTTTGTGTTCAGTTTAAATAGATAGAACGATAATAAATTGGCGTAGAATAGACAAAAACATCCAAAATGTATAAAAGCTTTGCTTTCAATAGATTGAATTAATTTGTCCTCATAACAAATGAAAAACAAGCTTCAGCCGGCTTTTTGTTTTGAATAAAATACTTTCCAAAACTTTTTACAAAGTACGTCCTGGGTAATTATACAAAAATAACAATATTCTACCCATTAATTTATTGAATTTCTAACAAATTATAACAAAAATCACTTATTTTAACAATTTTTGGTATTATTTAATGTTTATTAGAACCTGTTTATTATATAAAATAAAATAATACAGACACTTGCATTTTTCCCCCACCTTCATTTTTCCCCTTTTTCTATTACCCCTATCTTCCTCCATTTGTAATAAAATTCCCTTAATTCTGATTCAATTTTGTGATTTTCTTTCCCTTTTCCCATTTCTTATGGTTCGCCATTAAAGTTTCATACTTTTCTTTTTACCCCCCCCCCCCGCTCTCTCTCTCTCTATCACTCTCTTTCTTTTTCCCTTTCTTATTTTCCCTATCTCCCCTGAAGGGTTTACTATGTTAGATCAATAAGAAATGAAGACCCCCTCTTTATTGCAGCCCTTCTTATATTATTATCATCAAGTTATTTTAATTCGTCTCTAGAGTAATCATAATTAGTTTTTTACAAGGAAATCATAAGGAAAACCTTTGAAACTATAAAAAAAACCATAAATGAAAAAAGCTTAATAAATTAGACTTTAAGAATAATAAAATATATTAACACCTAATTATAGAGATGATTCTCTAGCAAAATTACCCCAAATTAACGACTTGCACCTTACCGCACCCCCTCAAAGGCCCATTGAGGCCTCTAGGGACGTAGCTGCTAGTTGAATAAAAAGCTAATTTAATGTGTTTAAATGAACGTACGGGTTTTATTGTTTTTACTTTTATTAAACAGCTACGCTAAGCACTTATTGCCTAATTAATACAGGAATCCTCTTGAAAGGTTAAAATCGATAGGACGATTTAACAAGCTTAAAACTTTAGTTAACGTTCTTTCTCTCCAAAATATTATTACAATGAACTATTCTAAATTATATGAAGTTTTAACACTAAATTTTTGCTGCAATATTTGTCATAAGTTTATTCTAACAAACTCTATTATGGTAAAAAGTAAAAAAGGGGATATTATAGTGCTTTGATTCAAGCACCACTTCTTATGTTCAATGATTCAAGCCACACTAGCAAATATTAAGGGAGTTTTATGAAAGTAAACTTTATAATTTTTTTAGAATACGTCTTTTTGAAAGCTTTACAGCTTTACTCTATATTTATGTAGGTTAGACCTCAACAAAACATTTGTCTATCACTATACACTAGTTTTCCTTTTAACTCAGGGATCTTTAAGGTGTAAGACAATGGACGATTAACTAATGTATACATACCCAATGTTGATAAACAAAGTACTCCTGCGGCATGCAAAATTATTGGTTGAAACATTTGGACATAGTTTAAAATGAACCAACCAGTTTTAGATTTAACGAATAAGAAAATGCGATCGTGTAACTTTGTTAATGTTAATTAACATTTCATGTTACCTCCCACACTGATATAACTATAATTTTTTATAAGTCCTTTTATGCAGGAATAAGGTATAACCAACAAGCAAAATAAATCTAAAATAATATTTGGGGGGCAAATGGAGAGGTCGTCAATTTTACGATGTGTTGCCCCCCAACGACAGCTGAAAAACACGTATAGGTTTCGTGATTTTCTTCCGAATTAATTTCGTTATTGGTATGAGCTGCCTTTTATGATGTAAGTTTTTAAATTGTTATATTGTTTGAGAATAAATCCTCTATGGATATTACGACTTACAAATATTAAAATGTTACCTTTAGTTAGTAATTATAATAAAACGGCTTTAATTTTATCCATTCTAAACGTCTAAGTTATTGTCACCATACACTTGTTCATTACTAATTAACAAGGATGACAACATCCATGAAAGCAAAAGGACAAAATGACATTAACACTTGTATAATGTCAGAACTGAATAATCAGAATGTAAATGTATAAGATTCGAAGCAAAATTGAAAGTAAATTTGTTGAAAAATTGCTTGATGCAGGATTTCAGAACATACTTACATTTTGGTAATGATTATAGAGTTGCTACGCTTTCTAAATTGTACCGAACTACTACAGGGAACACCATGCAATACTTTACATCGATAGGACAATTTTAACGTGTCTAAATTAACGAAAAGAGCTATCCGTCACGAACGTACATACCCTAATTATAGAAAAGCTTCGCTTTTAAAAAGCATGGCCTTTCCTTATTTGAAGTATTTTTCTTTTATTTCCACTGTGTTCCTTACTGTAGTGAGGGAGGGCAAGTGAAACAAAAGGGGAGAAGTGTAAAAGAAAGGGAATTGAAATGGTAAGTGGATAATGCATGTTATTCTTATTCTTTCAGGGATGGTACAATGGACGAGAAATTAATGTACTAACAAAGAAGACAAATACCTTCTGCAGATTTAAACTATTGGTAGAAATGTATTTAAACTATTTTTTTGTATAGACAAATCACAAATTAACCACATCACCAAATTTTCTAAGCCAACAAATGGTAGAACGAGTTTATAAACTTTTGGGACCAATCATAATTTCCCTATTTTTAATAGATTTTTAGTGGTTTTAATCGGTTCCATAATTTTTTTTCTATGGGATGCGCAAAAAAAATTTGCTATGCACTATTCCTTCCTAAAATAAGTAATTTTGAGAGGATGTAAATTATTATTGTATAATATACTAGAGACTATGCTCCTAGTATCTAAGGGTCTCTGTTTTAGAGGGTGAGAATATAGCTTAAAACCATGACAAGACTTAGCCTAGCTCCCCCCCCCCCCCAAAAAAAAAATATACTTTCAGTTCAGCAGTTAGATCCTTCGGTACAAACATAAACACAGACAGACAAACATCCTTTAACTTAAATTAAACATAAAATTATTAATACAAGGTAATTTTATTTTATTCAAAAATACATAGTAAAAATTATTTTTTTAAATAAAAACTAAATTAATGTTGAAAAAGCATAACAATGTTCAAAAGGAGCGCAATTATAAATTACATAAAATATAAAAACTACAAGGACAAGAATACACTATTAAATAAAAAAAAACATTTCATTGATTATATTCAAATGAAAATGGGAAAATATTAGAGTAACTATAGTAAGTTCATTTTTATAGTTCTTAAAAGAACCCTGCAAGAAATGCACCGATCTAACTGCTGAAAGACTTCCACAAGTAGATCCAATACCCCAAATTTAAAGCCTTAAGCTTTAATAACAAAAAAGTTCTAGGCATTTCAAAATAACATTTTATGTACAATGAAAATTTTGAAAGATACTCATTGCTCATAATAAAAATTTTGAAATTAAACTACGTAGCCTAGAAACAAAATTATAATCTTATTTTTGTCATAAATTTAGGTTGCTAGTAACTGATTATGTTTTTACAATAAAAAAAACTCATTTTTATAGTCAAAATCATTAAAAAAATTAAGTTTAATTTACGTTGTATGGAGAGTACTGTAGTATTTCCAATGAGATGTAATAGTTTCATTTGTTTCCGTTATGATTTTACACTGATTTTTTTCTAGAGATTTTGACTATGAAAAGTGGTGGTTTTATTGTAAAAAAGTAATCAGTTACCGGCAACCTAAGTTTCTGATAGTTTTATAATTTTGTGTCTAGGCGACGTGATTTAATACTGTAATTTTTATTATGAGCAATGGAAATCTTTCAAAATTTTCATTGTACATAAAATGTAATTTGAAATGCCTAGAACTTTTTTTGTTATTGAACCTGAAGGCTTCAAATTTGGGGTATTGGGTCTACTTGTGGCAGTCTTACAGCAGTTAAAGCATTGTATTTCTTGCAGGGTTCCTTTAATCTATGTGTAATGAGCTCAAATGATAGTTGCATAGACTGATGTAAGGTATTCGTTTATTGAAGTCAAAATTTACAAATAAAAATCCTTTTGCATAAATTAAAAGAGTATCTTTTTAGTGAATAATATCACAAATGAAGTAATTTTACAAAAACAAGCGCAACCAAAACAAGCTCATTATATTGCAGATGACTATACCAAGGATCTATAGGAATACCACAATGGCCAATAAATTGATGTACATTCAAAACAATGTGACTCAAAATTACCCCTTCTGTAGACTACAATTCGTGGTTGAAATGTTTTGACACTCAGCCTAATGAACCAGTCCATAAAATTTCAGTAAAAGTCCTCAAAGTTGTCAAGCCAACGAATAAGAAAATAGTATTACAAAACTTTAGGGACTAGTATAATAAACAGCCCAATGTCCTTAAGTTTTACAATAACGTTTTCTTATTCGTTGGCTTAAAAATTTTGGAGACTTTAGTGAATTTTGATTGGTTTGTTTATTTTGTTGAGTGTTCAAATGTTTCAACCTATAATTTTAAGCTACAGAAAGGATAATTTTGTGCACATAAATACATATATATACATCAATTTATCGGCCATTGTCTTATCCCTTTAGATCCCTGAGTAGCTATACTAGGAACTAATGAATCAGACAGGTATGGCAAGAAAACACTGGACCATTGTTACAACTGGGGAGGCTGCAAGACTGAAACAAAAAATATGGGTAATGGGTATTGTCGGTTTCGTGTCTTCGCCTCTAAAGGTTCGTTTCGTCGTATTTTTACAGTAGCTTTTCTTCTATTTCTAGCCCCTGCAGGGGGGTTCTAACCCTGCGGAGCAATTATTAACATTTACTTAACCTAGCCTAAAATAACGAATCAAAAGCTACAGTGAAAATTCGACGGAACGCCCCTTAAGAGGCGACAATAGTAATTATTATCTTAAATATCAGAATCATATACAAAAATATAAAAAAGGGCAAGAATATCAACATCCATAGAAGGAAAGCTCATAACAAAAGAAAATTATAAGAACATATAGGTAATAGAGATATTTTATAATAGAATTTCATTTTCATTATTAAAAGCGAAGCTTTTCTATAATTAGGGTCGGTCCGTCCGTCCGTACGTCCGTCCGAGATAGATAGCTTTTATTCGTTCATTTAGGCATGTTAGAATTGTCCTATCGATTTCAAACTTTGCATGATGATTCCTGTAGTAGTTAGGTACGATTTAGAAAGCATAGCAACTCTATAATCATTTCCAGAATGTCCGTACGTCCATTTTAAACATGTTAATTTTTCTACTTTTTTAACAACAATTTTTTATGTGATCTAATTATCCGTTTGATCTGATTTTTGGTATATTGATTCCTGTGACAACAAAGAACAATATTATAAGCGAAGCAATTATATAATCAATCCTAAAAATGGAAGTATGTCCATATTCATCATTCTGTATCAAGCAGTTTTTCAACAAATTTACTTACAATTTTGCTTCGACTCTTATACATTTATAATCCGATTATTCAGTTCTTACACTATACAAGTGTTAATGTCTGTTTGTCCTACCGTTTCAGTGCTTCGCTTTTATGGATGTTGTCATCCTTGTTTTAATACAAAAAGACCAGATAAATGGTATAACCAACAAGCGAAATAAATAATATTTGGGGGGCAGATGGAGAGGTCGTCAATTTAATTATGTGTTGCCCCCAACAACAGCTGAAAAACACCTATAAGTTTCGTGATTTTTTCCCGAATTAATTTCTTTGTTTGTAGGTATAAGCTACAAAAAGACTAATTGAGAAAGAATACTTTGTTTTCATAGATAAAAATCAACGTAGATCCTCAATAAGTTACAACTTAGTGTAGCTGTGTAGCTAAATAAAATAAAACTAAGATAATAAACTAATTCATAAATAAAACAAGGATGACAACATTAATAAAAGCGAAGCACTGAAACGGTAGGACAAACGGACATTAACACTTATATAGTGTCAAATCTGAATAATCAGAATATAAATGTATACCTATCTACTAAAGGAATCACCATGCAAAATTTGAAATCGATAGGACAATTCTAACATGCCTAAATTAACGAAAAAAGCTATCCGTTACGGACGGACGTACGGGCGGACGGACGGACCCTAATTATAGAAAAGCTTCGCTTTGAAAAATATACTTACCAATATGGAAAATCCATAAGTAGAGGAGAACCTGAAATAAATAGGTATTTTTTACAAAAAAATTATTAATAAGCTGCCAAAAGTTGCATGAAGTGCATTTAACGAGTTTGATTGCAAGCATAAATTACAAGAACAACATCCAACATATATGTATAATTTTGCTTTACAATAAATAGCACCACCAAAATAATCATCATGCTGGTTTTTCTATTAAACAGAACAGCCATAGAAATTGCATATATCCAAAAAATATGAATTTCAAGTCTTGATATTTTTAAAACTACCTGGTAGAAAATTCTAATTCTTTCAAATAAATGTCCCATAGATGTAGTTTAAACTATTGAACAGAAAAGAATATGCAGTTCACTAAATTCAAGTTTAAATGCACTTCGTTCAACTATACATTAAAAATTTAAGTACATTACATTCACGTCATACAAAAGGTTTTAAAAAGAGGCTGGGGACGTTAAAGAACCCCGCCTTTTAAGGAAGATTTTTTGCCTTCCATTATAATTGTGTGAAAGGTACAGTTACAAAATTTTCTGACTTTTAATTGCACAAATATGCAACTTTTTGTAAACTTTTTATGATCCATTAATTCTGGCGGCCATAGGAGCCATATAAAAATCCAGGTAAATTTTAAAAGGTGCCTACAACGTTTTAAATCTAATTCTTAATACCTTTTTTTGCTCCAAACACAAAGTAACTTAGGTGATATTACCCTAATAATATACCTAGATATTTGAGGCTTAAAAAAAATAAATGACTTACCTAAAGTTTGAATGAGGACAGCAATTGCTGTTGAAATACTATGAAGTCCAATAGAAGCATTTCTCTTGCTGGCTACTATCAGAACTAAAACAAATGAATTCTAATGTTAAATCTTTCATAAATGGAATGGTATTCGTTGAAAATTTTCTATAAAACCAAACATGTATTTCAATACCGGTTTATAACGGGTTCTTGTTCATCAAACCTCAAAATTAAATTTGAGCCACAATTATCAGCCATTTATTTGAGTTAAATTATTTTTTTCTCGTATTCTGTCGAATCCGGTGGATAGAACCGGTTCTCATACATACGAAAAAACTATGTCTAGCATCGTATTATATTTAGCTTTCTACGAATATAAAAATGTACAATCATAAGATTAAAACCAGTTTTTTATCTTATAATTGTACATACTATATCCGTGGAAAGCTGTTTATAATACGATGCGAGAAAAAACTATTATTCCATTTTTCAAATTTCCCCCACCCCAACATAAAAATTAAAATAAGAGATGGGAGGTGTCGTTTTTTTTCCTATGTGGGTCATTTGCCCTGCGGAGCCACTCAGCTACTCTATATAACCTAACCTAATCTAAAGGAATACACAAACAAAAAACTAACACTGACACCCTCCCCCCCCCCCCCCCTCTTGAGCTTTGTGTAAAATCGCCAAAGAACGTGTCCTAACTTTTGTGATTTTTTGTCAACCCATTCGTGACGAGCTCCCAAAGTTCAAAGTTTTGATTCGACGGGGTTAAAAAAAATTTTTCTTCAAATATTACTCAACATAATTAAAAAAGTAAGGTGTCAAATTAAAAATCATCTTGCTATTTTTGTTCATAATGGCAATTGTCTTCTTTTTTTGTTGAGTTTTAGTACCTTAAAACCAACTTAATTTTAAAAAAATTAAATTGCTTCAAAAATAAGAGGTCTACCAAAAAACGATTGCATATCTAAATTCTATGGATCCTTATACATCTACTACTTACTAAAAGCACCGACTAGCTATTTTTTTTAATCACAAAAGTTAGGACACGTTCTTTTGTATTGTACCTGTAGCAACAATAGAGCAAAGAAGGTAAACAAGGTAACTTCCCTGAATAACAATTATTATATTAATGATAAACAAAATAACCACTTCTTTAGATTACAATTAGTGGTTGAAACGTTTGGATATTCAACCTAATACACCAACCAATCAAAAGTTCAATAAGTCACCAAAGTTGCTAAGCCAACGAATAAGAATTTTAAACTTTGGGGACTATTGTAATGTCACCTCCCTTCCTGTTCCGTAACTCTATTGGGGGAAAATGATTTTTTCGGCTGCTTTTTTGGTGAAGATTCACCTTTTGACAAAGAGCATACAGCATACAAAAGACATAGAGACTTTTTTTTGAAAGATTTTCTGCTTTTCTATTGTTAACTAATCACATATACTCTCACTTTCGTTTTCTTATTATGACCACCGAACCTCTGCTTTATAACTGAATTTTACTAACAAAAACGCCAGACACAAACTGACCATTTCAAGTTTAATACAAACATTGCCACTGATGATAAACAAAATTACACAGTCAAAAGATTAAAATAAATTTTTACCCAACAATTTAGAGCCAAGGAATGTGAGAATATAATAATAATATTAGATAACAGTTTAATTTACACTCCGTTGTCCCTTCCCTACCTAGCAGTATAGCTCTTTACCACTACACGTGTTTCTGGCGAATTTTTTAAAGAAATATTTTGGAGAATTTTTGTACCTGGCTATGTTTGAGAATTGTAAAAAGTAGAATGAAATTTGAAAATAACACAAAGATGGGATTCTCTATTAAAGTTGGCATTTTACCAAAATATGCAAGTATGTCCTGTTTATCTCTTTTTAATTGTTAAATTTAAACTAAACTCAAGTACAAGAGATAATAATATTATTCTATCGTATTATAGTTGATAATGAGGACATTATTGCATGGAAAATAATTTGGGTAAAGCTTTCATTCAAAATTTAACCTTTTGATGATACATAAGGATGTAAATTAATTGTAAATTAATTATCCCTTGTGTTTGAATTTCATTATCTATCCAAACCTTATTGATGACAAAAATCAGATTTTTAAGATTTTACTATATTTCTTTATTCTTTCAATAATTCCCATCGTTTAAAATACAATCGTTATTTAACGCACATCTTTCTGCTGATATAAAAAGAAAAAGAATATAAGATTTAAACCAGTTTTGTTAGCCCCGAGGTGCCAAAAGCCCAGGCTAACCATACTATTATTAGTTTTATGATTTTTATTTTAATATTCATAGACTATTGTCTTTAATATGATGCTATACATGATTATTCAGTATAGCTGAGAACCGGTTTTAATCCAGCGGACATTAATCGGTTTAGAAGTCATACTGAAAAATAATATTATCTTAAACAATATGATTTCTTCCATGCGACAAATAATACATTATTTCTTATCTTATGATAAGCCATGGATATCAGGGAGATATTACTTGAATTTATTAAAGAAACTGCATTATAAGATAATAAATAGAAACCTTATCTCTTATTTAAAGTGAAGAAAATTGAAAACTTATCCCTTAATTTGAGATGTCCCTAATTAAACTTGCATATTAAATACACCTGTTAAAAATTACGTTGCAATTAGGTAAAAACAAGGATGACCACCTCCATAACAGCGAAGCTCTAAAATCAGAATTAAGGACAAACGAACAACGACTCTTGTAGAGGATAAGCAGAACATTAAATTGTAACATAAATTTGTTGCAAAATGCGGAAATACAGGATCTGTAAAAGGACATACTTTAGTTTTTATGATTTAATAATAGAGATGCCTTGCTAATATTTGTTCTTCTAGAAGCCATTATTCAAAAAATCAGATGAATGGGATAAGTGAAGTCAAAAAGTTAAAAATTAGCATGTTTTAAATTGACGTACGGACTTTCTGCTTCCTAAATTCTACCTAATTGTATATGAATCATTATGCAAGATTGAAATCGATGGGACAAATCTAACAGTGTCCTGTGAAAAGAGCTATCAAGATAAAAACAGGGGCTAAGCTGTGATGAAGTTACAAATATAATTTAGTTTACTAAATTTACTTAGAGAGTTAATAATATTTCGTATATGTACTTGTATGTAAAATCATAATAATGGGTATTTTTCGCATCGTATTATAGATAAGTAGCTCTCCACTGATATGAAAATGAACAATTAAAAGATTAAAACAAGGCTCGGGCTAGCAAAACTGGTATTTTTTATTTTTTTTTATTTTAATATTCATAGAAAACTGGCTTTAAAACGATAAGATACATAATCTTTCAGTATGGCCTAGAGCCGGTTCTAATCAAGCGGATATTAATCGGTTTCGAAGTCATACTGAAAAATTAATATTAATTTTATAAATAATTGTTTAATTTCTCTTTTAAATAAAAATTTCTAATAAAAGATTATACCTATAAATGTTAAAAATTAAGTTTTAATTTTATTTAAAATTTCTTTAAATTATTTAAAAACAAGCCTTAAATCCGAAAAATGGGCGGAGTTAGGTTTAAATATGTTGGTAGGGGGACAGGGGCGTCCAAGCTTTTTATTTTGGGGGGGGTAAAAATTTTTGAAGGGGGGGGGGTAAAATGGCGCGCGAAGCGCGCCGCAAATTTTTTTACCCCCCCGCAAATTTTTTTACCCCCCTAAAAATTTTTACCCCGGGGGTAAAATTTGCTTGGGGGGGGGGGGGGTAATTACCCCCCTGAAATCTGTTGGCAGGTGTAAATTTAGTTTACCCCCCCCAAAATTTACCTCCGGGGTAAAATTTTTTGGGGGGGGTAAACTAAATTTTATTAAATATATAGTATTAAAAATGCGCGCGAAGCGCGCAAAAATTTTTTTATTAGAGATTTTTTATTTTGGGGAGGGTATTTACCCCCCCAAAAGGATTCAAGAAGGAGACGATTAGGCAAGCAGCTGCCGATCTAGCCAGACTGCAGCTCAATAGCAGCAATAGCCAGGTCGTGATGATGAGCAAACCCGTCATTTACACCACCAACGGACCTACCCCCAGCCACCATCAACAACCCGCGACAAATAGTCAATACAGCCTGGCCAATGTAAATGGACAACCGGCTGCTGTTACAAGCAACTCCAGCCCTGCGGACTCCAACCTAACCAACCCGGAGTTTTATACCCTTAAAGCGTTGGAGGAAAGTGTCAACTTTGAAGAATTACTAAGACGACAACTACGCAACATATGTCACCAGTAACCAATTTATGCAAGATTTTAAAGATGAATTAAGTGTTGATTTTAGTTTTCCGTTTCAGTTTGAAGAGAATACCTAACAATATTTAATAGTACCTATTCATTGACTGTTGTACATTATATGTTATTGTAAAATTATAATTATATATTTATTTTACTACTTTTCAGTCTAAATATTAACTAATCCATATGTTTGTTATCTCGGTTGTATATAATAAATCAAATAAAAAATATTCTTTGTATTTTCATCGAATAAGTTTTCAGCGAATAAAACAAAAAGCGCGGCGGTATCAAATTTATTATTTTTATGCTTTTAAAAAAAATATTGTTATTGTTGAAAATGGTACCTAACAAATATTCATAATAAATGAAATCTTTTACTTTTTATGTTTTTGATATCCTAAATAATAGATAAATACTACTTCGATTTAATGGATGTTGTCATCCTTGTTATTAGTGTGTTGACTAGTGTTCTTAATTGTAGGAGAAGAATATAACCATAGTAAGGCAGGAAAAAATGAAAGTGTCCTTCGGTGGTTTCCCTCAAAGCGCCTAGTCGAGCAGAAATCGCCACCTCTTTCAATTTTGTTCTTTATGCCAAGTTTATTTGGTTGTGGGTAGCCCATGCAGGGTTAAGGCTTTCCCCAGTAGTTAGATATAAGGACAAAATTTCTTCTCTTACTTTCAATCTATTTTTTGATGGGTGAAGGGGGGGAAGTATCATTTCTCTAAGGTAATTTAGAGGGAACGAACCTGGCCTCTTAAATTTTGAACCATTAGTTCGGGTGTCAATTTTAATCACTAACCATGCTAAAAGTAAAAAATATTTAGATAATGACACAGCCTGTCTGCCTATCAATCTGTTTGTTTGTACCGAAGGATCTCGCTAACCACTGAACCGATACTGTTCTCCATAACAGGTCCCGGGAGGGCTTATAACTATTTTGGGGAAGGGTACCAACACCCTCCCAAGAGAAATCACAAAAATATCCAAAAAAAATTATATTCTTAAAAACTTCAACGCAACATAGCAAAAATCTGTAAACATGTATGATATCGATTGAAAAAAAAGTGCTACTGTCTTGGGGCGTAGCCGCTATCCATAGATCAAACCTTTTGGACAACGCCCCTAGAGGCTGGTGGCGAAGTCGCTAGTAATTAATATATTGCAGTCATTAATAAATTTCAATAATCAAAAATAAAAATAGACACAGAATACGTGGATATTGTGAGAGATTCTTGCATACCCTGATAAAATATTTCTCCGAGCTGGCTAACACCCCCCGGGCCCCCCCCTCCAATTTACCTGTTTGCATATTTAAACTTTCTAATCCCGCATTTTTATCTGAAAAAATACAAAAAAAAATTTGAAAAGTTGTAAATGATTAAAAAAATAACCACAAGCATAGATATAGTACATATTATAGGACATAAGTTCATAACAGAATTAATTCAACAATATCTTTGGAAAAATCAATATTTTTGGTTTAATAGTTGGTTTATTTTTGGCTTGATAATTGGTAGGGTGTATGGCATGGGCGGGCAACTGTAGGAAAACTTTTTTACCAGTCAATTTTAAAAACCTGGTACTTTCAAACATCATAATATTTTTTAAATGCTATTTAATGAGTTAGAAAATCAAAACAAAAAATGAGGTGGGGGCGGGGGGGGGGGGGGTGGTTTCATTATAAAAATACTGTAATCCCATCCATAAATATGAAACATGAAAGGTCTGCCTACCTTTCTTTACCCCCTAATGGTTTTACGACCCCACGAAGTAAAAAATCCTAAAACCTATAACTCTGACATGAGGATCTTACATAAAATGGAGAATTCAATCTGTAAAGTGGTTAGCTAGATCTCAACGGATAAACTAACAACTCGAAGATATCCTAATTTTAGATTGGCTAGGCTGATACAATTCGGAGGGAGTAGGGGACATCCAAAGTTGTTTGGAGGAAAAATGCTTAGTTACCTATCCAATTACCTTCAGTTTACAATAATCGATTTCAATAATACAATAGTGTTACAATTTTAGATAATTATTACAATGGGTAAAAAGTAAAAGTTTTTTGCTCTTTTTAAGAGTAATAAAAGTAATATCAACTTTAAAACTCTTGAGTTTTTTATTTTACATTTTTAAACTAGGTTTATTTTTTTTATATTACACAGCAATTTTGAAAAAAGTATGCCGTATCTTAATGCTGTTTAAACATTTTGGTATCCACCACGTCAAAATAATCTTTGTCTTCAGAAAATAGTTGATGGTCCTCAAATTGCTTAGTCGAGAACAAAGAACCTCCCCCCCCCCCTTATTGTGATATAAATTGAAAATAATGGATAGGAATTATTTTTACATTGGTTATTTATTACTTTATGACATGTTAGGTTGGGTTATATTAGTTGCCAGGTATCCCTGCAGGGTTAGGGCACCGCAGAATAGACCCTTCAAGGGTCAGACATAAAAAATTACTCCACATTATTTTCAACTAATTAAAAAAAATAAGGAGGAGGTGGGAGTTCAGTGCTCTATTGGCACTAGGAGAGATTGCACCAAATATCAAAATTTCAAAACCGAGTTTTGTTCAATTACAAATTCTTTAGAAGAAAGTAAATTTGTCTTTTATTAGTGTCATGCCAAAATGTTTTAATGGCATCAATGGATACTTAACTTGGTACGTGATATTTAACAAAATTATTATACAATATTTCAATTAATTGGTATTTGGTAATTATGCTAAAAGCATAATAACAGATTTCTTTTTCTTTTAATTCTTTGAGACTCGCCTAAAAATAATAAAATTTTGTAGATAATGTATAAAAAAAACATACATGACGTATGTCTGTCTGTCTGTGTGTCCAATAAGATCTCAGTCCCCATTTTTAGAGTAGCTTTAAAATAGTTTATTTCAGATTATTAAAGGGATATATTCAACACAAGTAAAAGAACTAATACTTTATTTGAAATAATAAATTTAATATTCTAGATGGTGTCTCAAACACAGCAATGCGACCCACTTAAAAAGGAATTTCTGGCAGACAGAGGTTTTTAGATAAAACGTACCTTAAAAAGCTGCAAATATCCTTCTTTGGCTTGGTTTAGCTGCTGTTTGTCTCGAATTTTTCATTTGTTTACCTAAAAAATGCAAAATGGGTGCTTTACCACAAAGCGTCTGTTGAAAAAAAGCATACTTTTAAGTTACCAAAAATATACCTAAGTACATATCATAAAGATTTGTTTTTATAAATTAAAGAAATGCTTGTTCATGGAAGAGACGCAAAAACCCAGGGAGTAAGGGAGGGGACAATGGATCGAAAATTCAATTTTTAAGAAGTCTCAGACTTTGGGGACTGGCTTAAAGGGAATGTGCACGAATACAGCAGATTCTTACTGATTTTGGGGACTTGCGCATCAATGCCCCGCTAACTAGCTGAGCTAGTTTTGAATATGCAGACAGAAAAGTTTGTTATTTATCGCTGGTTTTAACAAATATTTTTTCCCAAGAAAATGTCTTTTCATGTATACAGCATGACCCTCAAAAAAGTATTTTTAAGCATCTGCAGCCCTTATTTCTCAATGAATTATAAAAAAATGCTTATGTCCTTGTTCTCCATAGTATTCCACATAAGTAGATATAAAAATATTTTTTTTACCTCCATTAACACCGGAGATTTTTAGAGCTAAAGTTTTGAAAAAGTGACTGAGAAAAAGAATTTTTTTTTGTTTCTCTTATTTTTTGGATGGTTATATTATGTTTTTCTGGCAACTGAATAATGATACACAAAGAAAAACAAGTTAACTAATTATTTCTTTTTTATTCCACCAAAAAATATAAATTTTTAATGGCAAAAAATACTACTGAATGAATTGATTATTTGCAAATTTTAGGTTATTTATTAACCCTTATTTGAGAAAAGGATTAATTATGACAGTTGCTCCGCCTACTTTTCTGACATCTCAATAATTTAATAGGGGGTTAATTAAGCTTTTTAGACAAAAAAATCATTATGTTTTAATTTTATTTTCTTTATAACTTTTTTGTTATTAAAGTTAGGATTGTGAAACAAAAACAATTTTCCTGCTATATTCATAAAGATTTATTTGGTTTTTTAATCTTAAACAATTTTGCCTAATAAGTAAGTTTTTCAAAATATCATTAAACTAAAAAGACTCAAAAAATATGTGTAAAAAAATGCTTATTACTCAAAAACTAAATTTTTTATTTCATTTTTGTATAAAATTTCTGCTAGTAACAAAAATAAAAGGATTTCTACCTTAATTTTGCTAAAAAAGTCATTTCATGTTAAAAGTTACTCTTTCCTCAGTCACTTTTTCAAAACTTTAGCTCTAAAAATCTCCGGTGTTAATGGAGGTAAAAATAATATTTTTATATCTACTTATGTGGAATACTATGGAGAACAAGGACATATGCATTTTTTTATAATTCATTGAGAAATAAGGGCTGCAGATGCTTAAAAATACTTTTTTGAGGGTCATGCTGTAGAAACTCTACTGTGATATTTATGTATTAAATAATCTAAGAACCGCTTGAATTTTGGGGTCAGTTATAAATATATAAGAAGGGTTGTGGTAGTTCTAAACAAGATTTTTCTAGTGGTTAATTACAGAATGTTTACTACATTGTGATGTGTTGATAATTTAATTTTCAAGTAAATGATTTTTTTCTTAGAACTAATTTTGTTCTAAATTTGGTTACCATGATCCCTTAACAATTTTGGTAAAATTTTCTTGAAAAATCTGGTTTTTATTGCTTTTCAGCGAACCCTCTTAAATTGAATTAATTGCCCATTGTCCCCTCCCTTACTCCCTGGCAAAAACCCCACATAACGTATAGAAATTGAAAATCTGAGAAAAAAAGGCGAAGATGCGCAAGTTTGTATTTAGACAGACACTCAGACATACATCCAACTACTTTAGCATATAGATTTCCAATAACTTCAAGGTACGATTGGAAGTTAAATACTAAAGCTTTTAGCATAAAAAATGAAAATTCTGTAAAAAATTGACAATTATCTCCTAATATTATGTATGGATATAAAAAGCTGCATACCTTTTTCATAATTTCATAAAAAGCAATGTAAATTTAAAGCACACTTTTAACCTGTTAGATTTAGCATTTCTTTACTTCATCTTTGAATTTCTCTATTACAAATATTCATAAAATACCTATTCAGTATAATTAAGTTTGTAAGAAAGTAAGCTGTTACTCGTAATTTGGTGCTTTCCCTTTTGAAGCAAGTCGAGCAATGAATCCCCCTTGTTTAAAATAATCTACAAATATATGGGGGGTATAAGTTTTTCCATATGTCTAGCTGTGCCAGTTAGGGCCCTAACCCTGTAGGGCCTTTACTTGTGGTTCCCTAACCCTGCAGGGCTATCCAAGACCCTTTGATTGCAAATCCTAAGTAAGGCAGATAGTTATAAGCAAGCAATGCTAGTTTGTGGGCCATAGCATAGCAGGGTGGGCATACAAAAAGCCCACCCAAAAAACCCACCCAGGGTTTTTTTTAAAAAAACCAATAAAACCCCCATAAAAACCCTTAAAACCCTGGGTTTTTAAGGGTTTTTGGGTTGGGTTGGGCTTGGCTTTTTAAAAAAACCCTGGGTTTTTCCCCAACCTGTAGCATAGCCTAATTTCTTAATATAAAGCTGTTTGGACCAAGACTGAATCCAATCAAAACACAGATAACATTGTGGTAAATTCGCGGGTTAATTATTGTATGAATGCCTGCTGCAAAAACATGTTTGTGGGCCTTCTTTGTTGGCCAATGGTGAGTCTACCGCCGTGCCCAAAAGAAGTAAATCCTTGGTTACAGAATAAAGGAATAAGTAAACGACTTTCTAGAACATAATAAGTCCATGTAAAGTGCAACAAAAAAAAAAAACTTTTAAATTTTTTTAAAACCACAACACAAATAACACTTTAAATTTTTTTTTTTGGTGAGGTAATGGGCTTCTATAATAGCTTTAAACAGTTTTTGGACATGTAGAAATCTTCACTGTAAAGTAGATTCTAATAGATTCAGCGGTTTGCAAGATTCTTCACACAGAATTACATACATCCTGTTACTTTTACATAAGTATGAGTAAGTAGAGGCAATACTCATATATTTTAATTTGTGCCATTTACTCCTCACTTTACTCCTGCCTCCGTTATGTGAAGACGAATTGCCGTCATTATACAGAAATGACTGTCCACCACCGCCGTAGGGTATAGGAACAAAGTCCATGTGACGTCTTTGTGGCGATATTGTTGGAAGAACCTAAAACAACAGTTACTTGTTTAGACAAAATAATAGTTAACTGGAATTTAAAATTACTTTTTTACGTCTAAAAGATATATATCTTTGCTATTCCTTAATTGAAATATATGTTATCATTTGGATATAAAATTTATTTTATTTATCAATTGAATTTTCTAGGATGTCCGAACAAGTTGAGCGATTTTTTCAAGTTTTGCTCGACAATATTTTTGACCCTTATAAGGCCCAAAGGCATAATAATCCAAGGTCTTAATCTATAATACAAAGTAGCTTGATGTCTCTCCGTCCGTCCGTCTGAAGCTTAAGATCTCGGTAACCTCTGAACCGATTGGATTCTACTCTTCAGGGAATACATTTACTGGTCCTGTGGTGGTTTTAGGCTATTTTCTTGGGGTGAGACACCTTCATTCCCCAAAAAAAAACAAAAAAAAACCTAATTTTTTTAAGGCAGGTTATTTAAAACATTGGTACAATGGTGCTGCAGCACCACTACCACAATTTTTTTTTTCAGGCAGGTAATTAAAATATTGGTGCTGCATTACCAACACCACAGTTTTTTAACTCTTGGGGCAAAGCCCCTAGAGGCAAGGGGCAAAGCCGCTAGTATGTATATAAAATAGAATTATAGGCATGGTTACCTGGGTATAAGTAGGATATTGAGAATGTATTGGATAGTTGTGGTGAGGGGATAATGTTTGTGCCTGAGTTGTTATAGATTACCTGGGTATAAGTAGGATATGGAGAATGTATTGGATAGTTTTGGTGAGGAGATAATGATTGTGCCTGACTTGTTACGGACTCCCTGTTTAGTTGCCGCGGTAGATATCCTGGATTTTCTCTGATTAAATTATGAATTTTTAGATGTGTATTATCTATGCATTAATTAGGACCCGCGACCGTGGCTCAACACATTGCGCATCCGCTCATCCTCAGGGAGGTGATAGGTTCGAATCTCGATCCTTCAACGCGTTATAATAAAATACGTTAAAAAAGTTATAATTAACTTCGTCCGCGTTCCGTCAGCCCATAAACTATTTTCTTGGCTGCTCTTCAAGTTAGATAGACTGCACATTTTTTTCTTTGAAGATACCATTTACCAAAGAAAATCCAGTATTCAACTTACATGGTCCTTCATTCTGTCAGTCAAGCTACAAAATACATTTATTCTATACTTAAATGAGCGACAACTTTTTCTAAATTTAACTTTATGAAATATTTTGAAAGATTTGTTATGATATGTGAAAGTTTTGTGATTAGGTATCTAATATTAATATTTTCTTTTTTCTTTCCCCTTATTTTATGACCACTAATCATCACCTTTAAAACTCCTTTTAATAGGTTGTCTAATCATGATTTTTTATGCTTTTACATACTCAACTCGTGGATTTTGTCCTCTGATTTGTTGATCTCTGCTTTAATGGATGTTGTCATTCTTGTCATTTGCGTTTTTGTAAGTTATCCAAACATTGGAGAAAACAAATAATGGGCATACTGATTACAGACAGAGCATCAGACATACTTACACAATGTATAAGCTACTTTGCTTCTAAAAATTTCTCATTCCTGTACGTTAAACAAGTTGGCTTCATCTTACACCTTGGTCCAGTTTCACCTTAAAGTTTTGATATTTTTATAAAATATCATTACAAAATGAGGATGACAATATCCATGAGTAGCAAAACACAAAAAAAAACATAAAGGTAATACTCACAAACAATTATAAGAGAAGATATCTAAAGGTTATAAATCAAGAATATTTTTTTAATTATGAAACCTTTGACATATATTTTTACATTCATATTTTTTAGCATGACTAATATACCGACGGATGCAGTTGGGTTGAATAGCATCCGCGATAATCTCAATACTGCCATAACGTTACGATCAGACTAACGGAGTGCAGGCTGGACAGGCAAAGTGAATTACAGAGTAGCTTTGCTTCTAAAAAAAGAATTTTTATTTTCTTACCTGTATCAGATGAATAGGGATGGAAACCATTAGTTGTGGTGGCTTTCTGAGATGGTGAGGTGTAATTTGTTGATAATGGAACAGAACTGTTTGTATACAATCTACTATGTGTGTTCATTCAACAAGAACACAAAAAGTTTTAGATGCATTTAGACTGTTTATAGAAGCAATATTTGTAACTAGAGGCTACAACCCTTGATGACACAAGGGACACTAGAATGAGAGGTAGGAGGATGTCGAAAATATACTTTTAATTTTAGATTTGAAAAATACATTTTATTTTAAGTGATTCACCATTGGAGGGTGGAGGTACCCTCACCAAAAATAGTTAAAGACCTTCCCTGGATTTATGAGAAGATACATTGGAAAGGAAAGCCATGACAAAATCCTTTGCTGCACACATAAAGACATCCTGTTACTTTTTTATAAGGATAAGAATCATTTCTATACCTACTAGGAGAAAGAAAGAATCAAGGGGGGGGGAAGTTTTGACACATTTGCGTAAACCTGGCACCCTGGCTTTATCTTTGGACTAAGAGGGTAGGTTATTAGGGATAAAATTATTCTTATATGATGAATTTCACGAAGTTTTAAGATTTTTTGGATAGGCCTCCAGGTTCCGGAGCTCCAGGCCTCCAGGTGGTCTCTGGACAGGTAAAAAAATAAAAAATTTCTTATTTGGACAGTTAGAGGTAAGTTTATAAAATAACATAACCTTCTTTTAATATATTATTTACATATTTGAAGAAAAAATTACAATCGGCCTCCAGGTTCAGGTGCTGGAGGCCTCCAGGTGGCCTCTGGACAGGTAAAAAATCAAAATTTCTTATTTGGACAGTTAGAGGTAAGTTTATAAAACAACATAACCTTCTTCTAATATATTATTTACATATTTGAAGAAAAAATTACAATCGGCCTCCAGGTTCAGGTGCTGGAGGCCTCCAGATGACCTCTGGACAGGTAAAAAATCAAAATTTCTTATTTATACAGTTAGAGGTAAGTTTACAAAACAACATAAGCTTCTTTTACTATATTATTTACATATTTGAAGAAAAAATTAGAATCGGCCTCCAGGTTCAGGTGCTGCAGGCCTCCAGGTGGCCTCTGGACAGGTAAAAAATCAAAATTTCTAATTTGAACAGTTAGAGGTAAGTTTATAAAACAACATTACCTTCTTTTAATATATTATTTAAATATTTGAAGAAAAAATTACAATCGGCCTCCAGGTTCAGGTGCTGCAGGCCTCCAGATGGCCTCTGGACAGGTAAAAAATCTAAATTTCTTAGTAAAACAGTTAGAGGTAAGTTTACAAAACAACATAACCTTCTTTTAATATATTATTTACATATTTAAAGAAAAAATTAGGATCAGCCTTCAGGTTCAGGTGCTGGAGGCCTCCAGGTGGCCTCTGGACAGGTAAAAAATCAAAATTTCTTATTTGAACAGTTAGAGGTAAGTTTATTAAACAACATAAGCTTCTTTTAATATATTATTAAAATATTTGAAGAAAAAATTACAATCGGCTTCCAGGTTCAGGTGCTGCAGGCCTCCAGATGGCCTCTGGACAGGTAAAAAATCTAAATTTCTTATTAAAACAGTTAGAGGTAAGTTTATAAAACAACATAACCTTCTTTTAATATATTACTTACATATTTGAAGAAAAAATTACAATCGGCCTCCAGGTTCAGGTGCTGCAGGCCTCCAGGTGGCCTCTGGACAGGTAAAAAATAAAAATTTCTAATTTGAACAGTTAGAGGTAAGTTTATTAAACAACATAAGCTTCTTTTAATATATTATTCATATATTTGAAGAAAAAATTACAATCGGCTTCCAGGTTCTGGTGCTGCAGGCCTCCAGATGGCCTCTGGACAGGTAAAAAATCTAAATTTCTTATTAAAACAGTCAGAGGTAAGTTTATAAAACAACATAACCTTCTTTTAATATATTACTTACATATTTGAAGAAAAAATTAAGATCAGCCTCCAGGTTCAGGTGGTGCAGGCCTCCAGGTGGCCTCTGGACAGGTAAAAAATCAAAATTTCATATTTGAACAGTTAGAGGTAAGTTTATAAAACAAAATAACCTTTTTTTAATATATTACTTACATATTTGGAGAAAAAATTACAATCGGCCTCCAGGTTCAGCTGCTGCAGGCCTCCAGGTGGCCTCTGGACAGGTAAAAAATCAAAATTTCTTATTTGAACAGTTAGAAGTAAGTTTAAAAAACAAAATAACCTTTTTTTTAATATATTACTTACATATTTGGAGAAAATTTACAATCGGCCACCAGGTTCAGCTGCTGCAGGCCTCCAGGTGGCCTCTGGACAGGTAAAAAATCAAAATTTCTTATTTGAACAGTTAAAAGTAAGTTTATAAAACAAAATAACCTTCTTTTAATATGTTACTTAAATATTTGAAGACAAAATTACTATTGGCCTCCAGGTTCAGGTGGTGCAGGCCTCCAGGTGGCCTCTGGACAGGTAAAAAATCAAAATTTCTTGTTTGAACAGTTAGAGGTAAACTTGTAAAACAAAGTAAGCATATTTTCAAATGTTATTTATGTATTTCAGGTATAACCTTAAAAATATTTACCTCAATAATTGAAAATAAACATATTTTTTTATTATATTACTTACCTACCTCATTGATATCAAAAATTCAAATTACCTTCCATATTTTATACTAGGGACCGTTGGGAATCAATAATAATATAATAAATAATATATTAAAAGAAGGTTATGTTGTTTTATAAGTTGACCTTTAATTTTGATTTTTTACCTGTCCAGAGGCCACCTGGAGGCCTCCAGCACCTGAACCTGGAGGCCAATTGTAATTTTTTCTTGAAATATTTAAATAATATATTAAAAGAAGGTTATGTTGTTTTATAAACTTACCTCTAACTGTTCAAATAAGAAATTTTGATTTTTTACCTGTCCAGAGGCCACCTGGAGGCCTCCAGCACCTGAACCTGGAGGCCAATTGTAATTTTTTCTTGAAATATTTAAATAATATATTAAAAGAAGGTTATGTTGTTTTATAAACTTACCTCTAACTGTTCAAATAAGAAATTTAGATTTTTTACCTGTCCAGAGGCCACCTGGAGGCCTTCAGCACCTGAACCTGGAGGCCAATTGTAATTTTTTCTTGAAATATTTAAATAATATATTAAAAGAAGGTTATGTTGTTTTATAAACTTACCTCTAACTGTTCAAATAAGAAATTTTGATTTTTTACCTGTCCAGAGGCCACCTGGAGGCCTCCAGCACCTGAACCTGGAGGCCAATTGTAATTTTTCTTGAAATATTTAAATAATATATTAAAAGAAGGTTTTGTTGTTTTATAAACTTACCTCTAACTGTTCAAATAAGTAAATTTAGATTTTTTACCTGTCCAGAGGCCACCAGGAGGCCTCCAGCACCTGAACCTGGAGGCCAATTGTAATTTTTTCTTCAAATATTTAAATGATATATTAAAAGAAGGTTATGTTGTTTTATAAACTTACCCCCCCTTATTCAATGAGGGAAAGGACACTTGTAGAGATTCTACTCTTCATAATATTACATATTAAATTAGCATATACTGGAAAATTAATTTCTCAGTGATGTTTAAGTTATTGTGTGTTGAACACTCCTGCATGTTATTTGTCCTTGTTGTCTAGATGGTGATGGCGTTGCTATCATCTTTACAATAACAAAAAAAACATTAACGATAATTTTAAAATTTGCTGGGTAGCACAGCAATCGTAATTTTTTTTTACAATTATCTCTTACAATAAGTACATCTCAGTTTAGTTCAAGGTAGATTGTTAGAACTGTAACCGACATAATCTGAAATACTAAATACTCAATAATGCAAAGTTTGCAAGCATAAATGCGCGATTATTTTAAATGAGTATCAGTGGACCTTGCAAGATTATTTATAGACCATTTTTATGCTGCTTATAACAATGTTAGTGCATTAGATGTACATTAAGCAGAATGGTAGATAGCAGCATTAATAGTTGTTATTTCTTTGAAATGCGCAAGATCCGTTGTTATTGTTGATGGGCAGCAAAGATATTGTGTAATTAGTTTTATGTTTCCTTATCAGCTGGCATAGATCTACCATTGTTGTTGTTTTCACAAGTGACCCAGGAATACTGCTGAAAGTAATAGCAATTGTTATTCATACATTTTTATGAAAATCTACGCTACATGTCAAGCTTGAAAGTCTGTCAGTCTTTTAAACTATAGTATTCTCCTCTTCTTTTAACCAGAATAACTTGTGAGATTATCAGACTGACGGTCAGACTTTGACTTATAGAATAGCTTTGTGACTTTTAGATGATACAAAATATGTTTATGAACTCACACACTTTATTTATTTACACTTCTTATAAATTCCAGATGTAGCATTTCATTTTTTTAAAATCTAAGCTTACGTCTTGACAATGGATATAATATACGTGGATATTATGACAGGGGTAACATTGTCATCAATATAGGTTACGACTTAAGTCCTAATGTATTAATAAGTACTTTCCTCTAGTAGAAGGGGAGGGGTTGGGTAAAAAGGTCGTTATATTAGCCAGCTGAAAGGAACATTTTATTAGAGTAGATTGCTATGACTAACCTTGTTGTGGAAAGAATTGTCCTGGATACATATGGCATCATTATCTACATAATTATCATCACATCCAACATCTGGTGCATCATCTAAAAATACTTAACCATTTTTAGCAATAGATTCATCATTCTCCCCCCCCCCCCTCATCAACTTTAAATGAAATAAGTTTGGAAACTTTTAAAAATAAAATAAGATGACTGTCCCGTCCCCTTCATGTACATTGTTCATAAAGACAAAGCAGCCAGAACTACAGAAAATCTTTTTCCATTAATATTGACCCCTAAAGTTTTTAATTTAATAGGTAGTTCATTACGTAAGTTTACTTCATTAATATTGCGGAAATTACAGTTTTAAAATAGGTACACAAAATAAAAAGCTTTAATATCAAATGATTTGTTTTAATAAATTGCATTTATTAAAAGAGTAATTGAAAGATTAGTAGTTTGTAAATTAGAATGTTTTTCAACCTATTTTAATTAAAAATGTCCAAAGACTTGAAGATATATTTCGATTTTAGCACTAATTCTCATTTCATTTTGTCCTTTGTGTGAGCCAAACAATATTAGCTAGGTCATTTTAAAGATGAGATGAAAAATTAACCATTACTCAAATTACTTATAATTTAATTTAAATGGCTAAACATTATTCCTTGATTATCTAAATTATCATCAGCTCCTTGTGTGATCTTTCCAACAAGCGTGGTTGTGTTCAGATCAGCAGATTCAGATTCAGTTGTTGAAGGTTCTTTTAATTTATCTTTATAACCATTTATAGCAAATGCAACAACAATCCTATTAAATAAAGTAATAAGGGCTTTTTGTCTGAAGCTTAAGATCCTTATAACTACTGAACCTTTCTATTTTCAGGTTTAATTATTGGAATGGGTTTCAACTTTTTTTAGCGCCCCCCTTTGCCTCTTTGAATACAGCGCCCCTAGAGGCCGCTAGTTTTAGATATAATAATTATCTAGAAAACTGGTCAAGTAATTTCAGTTTGTGTATAATACAAAGCTCTTTAGCGTAAAGACTAAAGAGTAAGACCTCAAGTAATGATAAATGAAGTAAGTAAATTGGAAAATAAAATGTAGCATAAATACAAAAATTCTTTCAAATATTTCACTCTATATAAAACTAAACAATCAAACAACATTTTACTAAAAAAAGATTTTTCTCCATCATTTATCTATCCATATTCCATATACATATTAATAGAAAAAAATATTTTTGCAGTTATAAGAAAATTGCCTGAAGTTAATTTAGAAGCTGTGTTATTAGTTTGAGACTGGTTTTCTGACTGCGTCGCATTTAACACTGTTGATACTAAGAGAGTGGATTTTTATATAATGACTCCTAATACGATTAGGCTTCACTGCTTCTATATATCGACATGCAAGTGTATCCACATTAAGCATTTAAGGTTTTTTTTACGACGGATTGAAATATAATTTTTTCAGATTTATAAAAATATAATCTTCCATGTCTTACTTCAATATACCAAAACTAAAGTAAAAATGGATGTGTGTGTGTAGTGTGCATTGGTGCAACGTCTGTTAAATAGCTTAAAGCCTGCCCTGGACCAACACATTTAATGGATTAATTGATAGGGGCATCGTATCTCAGTGGTAAGCACTGGGTTACGGTGATGAGAGCTCGAGTTCAAGTCCCCATGTGGCAACTCGAATTTCTCAGTTGAATAAGTTCACGCAACTTCCCCTGGTTGTGTAAAAAGGGAGATTATTGAGTGGTTTGGATACTTAATAGTCACGTACATAATATCTGTACAACCCTGATTCCAAGCTCCTCTGCGGAGAGCGTCATTCAATACGGTGACCTAATTTGGGACACCTGCAATACTCGGCGAGGGTGAGGTAATAAAGAGTAGCTCCCTTGAGACAGCGGGTCAAGGCATAATGTACTAGAGCGTGGAGCTTGATATCCCTCATGGCTATACAAAAGTGTCTCGTCCTTCTCCATGACTACTTAGGTCCAAACACTAAGAAACTATGGCTACACACACACACACACACACACACACATGGATTAATTGTTTTTTAAAAATGGTGAATTTAATGCAAATGAAATGTATTATTGAAAATAAAATGGTCTCTTCCTGCAATCCCGCTGTATGCCTCAATGTATGCTATGTAGGCGGGATCAACACAGGAATCCTCTTTTCCTGGTCATTAGATATCAAGATTTAACAATCTTTTTTTCCAAATAATTGTAATCTACTAAATGGGTTAATTTAATATGTTTGTTCATCACAATTGGGTGTGGTCATCAATTTATCGTTTGTTGTCTCGTCAAGGATTTTCTAAGGTGTTTGTGATCCAAGTAGGGAGGGAGAGGACATTAGGCTGTCTATTACTAAGTCACCAAAGTTTTATAATAACGTTCTCTTATTTGTTGGCTTAACAACTTTGGGAACTTCAAATGAATTTTGATTGGTTGGTTTATTAAGTTGAGTGATTAAACGTTTCAACCACTAATTGTGACCGAAAGAAGGATTAATTTTGTTTATTATCATTGGGGATGTAAATCAATTTAAGATCCCTGGATGAAAAGCCTGTCACGCAAGAACACATTCACTTACTATGTAACCAACCTATTAAATGACTTGTAAAGTAGTTTCATTAAAAAAATAAGTTGTGCCTCTGGCATTTAAAGCTCTGTATTCAAAAAGTAGGGAAAGTAATAGCATAAAACCACATCGGGACATAAGTGAAACTTCCCTAAGATGGAGAACTCAATCAGTTTAGAAATTATCTCAATTTTAAAGTACAGAACAAAAAACTACTATTTCATAATTATAATTTTGTAACATCTTGATTCCTGATACTGATGTGGGAGTGGGAGGATTATTGACTATGGGTACTTCTGCCATTACACCATGGATAGGATTCAAGGTTTCCTCTTCAATAACAGGATACCTAAAAATGCCCAAGTACAGAGAATCTGAATCCCAATATTCCTCAGCAATCAATGGAACATACTCTTATCATTAATCAGATAACAATGGATTTATTACTACTTGGATCTAACGCCAGATTATATATCATGTACTCTAATAAAGTAAAACTTGTAGAGGGCTAAAATAACGATTCCCCAACTCACCTCCCACTGGATGACTAATAAATGACATTGGAAATGGCAACCTAAATTGACGCCAATTTTTCCCCGAAGATAGTATTCAAATATATCATTCTTCCATTTAGATAAGCAAGAAGAACCATATATACTGACCACCAAAGGCTCCGATAAAGTCAAACTAACAGTAAATTGATAATATATTAATATTAAGTCACGAAAACTTTACTAAGACTCACAAAGCCTATCTGAAAATAAGAGACACACAAAACCTACATAGCAGGTGGTGATTATTTCTCTTATTTGTAAATTGAATGTTTAAACTGATGTAATATGGAAATCTCGAATATGATTATACTTTTAGAACATGCTTTTTAAAATCATACACTGGTTGAGTTGATTTTTTGTCTTATTTATAATACAAATGACGAAAAAGCATTAAGCTTAAATAAAGGAGGGAGGAGGAAGGGGTTGGGGTGGTGGGAGTTTAGTACAACTTTTTGTAACCAAACTTAAAACACAAAAGAACTTAACCCAAAAAAATAGTGATAGCACATGGGTTTGACATGACAGTTTTTTTGATGGATACAATGTGAAACTGTAAAAAAACAAGGATGACAACATCCATAAAAGCGAAGCACTGAAACGGTAGGACAAACGGACATTAACACTTGTATAGTGTCAGAACTGAATAATCATAATATAAATGAGTCGAAACAAAATTGTAAGTAAATTTGTTCAAAAACTGCTTGATACAGAATAATGTTTATGGACATACTTATATTTTTAGGACTTGATTATAGAGTTATTTCGCTTATAATATTGTACTTTGTTGTACCAGGAATCAGTGTAACAAAAATCAGATCAATCGGATGATTAGATCACATAAAAATTAGTTGTTAAAAAAGTAAAAAATTAACATGTTTAAAATAGACGTACGGACATTTTGGTGATGATTATAGAGTTTCTACGCTTTCTAAATCGTACCTAACTATTAAAGGAATCACCATGCAAAATTTTAAATCGATAGGACAATTCTAACATGCCTAAATTAACGAAAAAAGCTAAAAAACTAAACTAAAAAGCTTTTAAAAACTGCTCAGTGCTCAACTAAATGCCATATCAAATCTTAGTGCTGTTACTCTTTTTGATTATGTTGCCCTTTGTGTTTTAGGTTTAAGTATCCCTCCCCTTTAAATATGTTAAAACAGAAGAAACATTCAAAGTTTAGGAAAAAAATTGAGAAATAAAACTTACACATATGTTAGATCTTCCTCATTCGCGAATGCCACTGGAGCTGCTGAATTTCCTTATAATCAATCAATCAACTAATCAATTGAGAATATTGAAATCTAAAATATCCTTAGGAATATAAGTGGAAAATAACCTTGCAAAATTTGCCTTTTTAGAAAAAACAAACATATATTTTGGACTATTTCCTAAAAAAAAAACCAGTTGCAAAATTATTTAAAACTAGTTGATTGATTAATAAACCTAAACCTGTGTTGGAACTATTCTCTTGTTGTATTGAATTCTCAATGTGAGAACTTTTATTATTTACATCCTTAGCAATTTCATCTGAAGCCCCTAAAAAAGTAATAACTTACTAACTGAGAAATACTAAAACATGGATAGCAACATCCATAAGTAGCGAAGCACAAAAAATCAGGTATGCAGGGAAAAGGAAATGTGATTTTGACAAACAATTCTAATTGAAAATTCCCCTCAACCCCCTTTCTTATCCACTTTTCTTTCAGTTACACCAAAAAACAAGTTTTACTCCAACTATACTCCAAAAAATATTTGATTTTCGGGAATTTCAAATGGAATTAATTGGCTGAATTGGAATTACGGACAGCGTGATTTTAAGAGAAGACGCGTAGTGGTCATAAATCAAGAATACAATCATATACATAAATAACGAAAGCTTTTACAATCGGTCATTCATGAATTCATATTTTTGTGGCATTACTGACAAAATTACGGACCAATAACATACTCGATGCTAATTCAACTGGTATAGGGAATCTTCACACAAAAAATCAGCCCTCTATCTTTTCAATCTGCCGAGAAAATGACATTTCCCCCCTTAATGTTACTACCTGACGGACAAAATGAATCATAGAGTAGCTTCGCTTTTTAAAAACATAAAACACCAAGGAGGCTAATGAAAGTCATGAAGTGGTCTGCCTGCAGAGATTAAAAGTAAAAGTATAACATAACCCGCGATCGTGGCTCAACACGTAGCGCATCCGCTCGTCGCCGGGGAGGTGATAGGTTCGAATCTCGGGCTGACACCGCATCATAACTAAAGACGTTAAAAATGGTTCCAAGTGCTGCTTTGTCAGGTGCGCGACATAAATAGAAGAGGGAATGTATTGGCCCATTAACAGGCGCAACTCACTACCATGCACAGTTAGGACTTCTCAGACAAGGGTCGTGCAATCAAAGGGTTGGTTGTCTTAACCTAATATCCTTGGGTGTTAGAGTATCGCATCCTATTACACGTGGATGATGCTCTGGATTCTCTAGATGATCACTTAAATCGAAGGAGAATCCCACCCTTACGAGGTAATAGTAAAAAAAGATTAACATAAATACAGTCCAAAGTCCTCTGAGTGAATAAATGATTTTCCATAACGTCCCAATTATAAGTACCTTTGTCATTAACTCCACAAAGTTCCACTATTTCTCCACCATCATCCTCTAGCCCCACCAGCTGATTTTTTTCAAGGATTTTTAAAATTTATCAAATAAATATTTGTTTCGTTTGTAACTTGTTATATAAAAAAAAATCTAGATGCCCTGTGTCAAAATCTCACCAAACTATTCTCTTTCGGTTTAATCTACCCCTCCCACTTTCTGTTTTTTTTTGTTTTGAAAATCTCTTTTTCCTGATAATCGTCCTGGCTGCCATACGGATACAATAGCAAATCTTCAAATCTGAAGAAGACATTCGTTATGTTCTTAATTAATCAATTTGTTTAAATTGAACTTTTCATCATGGCAATTTTTTTTTGTATTTTTTACAGCTTTTCTCTGACATTGCAACGCTATTAATGTACGTTATTTCCCTTGTTTAAAATCAGAAAGAGTACCTATCTCCAATAGAAGTTAAGCTGTTTAAATTGTTAAGGAAGATATTTTAGTGTCTGTTTATTGGCCAATACATTCTACCTACTTTGACTACTAATATTAAGGGCCTGGCATGGCAGCATTAGGTCACACTTTTAACGTCTTTAGTGTGAGGAGATTTGGTCCAGATTAAAACCAGAAAACTTCGACAGCATAAAGACACATTGTTAATTACTGCTTGCTACCAGAAATCCAAATGTTCTTACCCTGAATCGTCAACAAGGCCAGTTCCATCAGGCAAGGTTAAATCTAACAAAACGGATAATTCCATGAAAAGTATCTATTATGCAAGGTTAAATCTAACAAAAGGGATTGTTTCATGAAGTGTATTAATCATAGAAAGATAAATCTTACAAACAGGATTATTTAATGAAGTGTATCTATCAGGCAAGGTTAAATCTAATTAACGAAAGGGATTACTCCATGAAGTGTATCATTTAGGCAAGGTTAAATCTAACAAAAGGGATTGTTTCATGAAAAGTATTTATCATGCAAAGATAAATCTAACAAAGGGGATTATTCCTTGAATTGCATCTATCATGCAAGGTTAAATCTAAAAAGGGATAATTCCATTAAGTGTATATTTAATGTAAGGATAAATATAACAAAGGGGATTATTCCATAAAGTGTATCTATCAGGCAAGAATTAATCTAATAAAAGGGATTATTTCATGAAGTGTATCTATCAGGCAAGGATAAATTTGACAAAATGGATCATTACATATGGTGTGCTTTACAAGTTAAGCTGCGTAAAACCAATTTTTGATCGTTAAAGTTAATGTTTCTACAATTTATTTGTAATATTTACATAAAAGACCCTATTATATGGATTTCTATATAAGAATCCACCAGAAAATTTTTAAATTGAAATTATTATACCTTCATTCAATTCTAAGTCAGCCTCATTTTCTAAGCTACCCTAAAAAAAGAAAGAAAATGTATTGGTAAATATTTAGGTAGAAAAAGATTAATGTAGAAAAAAAACAAAAAGTTATTTAAAACTGAGTAATACTTTTTGCTTGTCCGTAAAGATCCATTAACCACTAGACGGATTCATTTCTAGATTTAATAGAAGCTTTACATAGAATCTGAGATGGTTTTAGGATATCATATTCTATCTAAAGGTTTAGGACTTGGGATGGTTTTATGCTAGTTTTCTTAATGAAAACGAAATTTTACCTGGCTAAAAGCACTTTCCGTACTGGCACTAAAGATCATATAATCATATTATTATTTCATCTTGATAGTTAAATACTTTCATAAAGTCAAGGTGTCTTAAATTATTTCTATAACCCGGTAAGATACTAATTTCAAAAATATGTTTTACCAATTCTATCACAGTTTTAAGAAAATTTTATACATAAATACTTTAAAAGAAAATAATACTTACATGTAGGGTCATCTTTATCAAGGTAACTTAGTGAATGATACTAGCTACAAACGCAAAACTACCCCTTCCCCTTATTTTCAATTTATTTCCCAATAAAGGTGGGAGGGAGGGGGTTCTGTGCTTAACTAGGTACTTTGAGGAAACAAGAATTTTTTTCCAAAACTCTTCAAAATCTATCTAAGATGTATGAAAACAAAATAATAATTTTCCTATTTGACTCATCATCCATACTCGCTATTTCATTGATGAACTAAAATAAAACAAGGATTACAACATCTTTAAAAGTGAATTTCAAAAAATCAGATAGAAAAGGAAAGTTGACAAACATAGAGAAATAATCCTAAATCTGATCAAAACTAATCGTACTATGAATCAACATCCTAAAAACATGATGATGACAAATGATTATCATAGTTTCAACGCTACTGGCAAGCGATTATAAAGTTGCAACGCTCTCTAATTTGTAGTATTTCAGAAATCATAATGAAAAGTTTTATAAATTGATAGGACAACTCTAACATGCGCAAATAATGATAAGAACGACCCTCATTGTAAAAAAGCTTAGATCTGTATATATATTTTAAATTGAATATTTCTTAATACTATAGCAAAACTTTGAATTTTTGAGGGGGAGGTTTCAATAAAAAGGGAATAAAAACTGACTGACAGACAAATGTGGTAGGCGGCATACGGACAAGCCTTTTACAGAGTATGCTATGCTTCGTGCTTATCAAATCACACCCCGGCGCTAATCCCAGCTTATCACCATTCTATCCAGCCCCCTCTGGGCATTGTCTACACATCAGAAGTGGCGGTCAACTTATTACACCGCCGATAGTGGGAGGGGCGCTGCCCCTCTCTCCTTCATGCCCCCAGCAACCTACCCTTTTCCGGGAGATGTCTACCTTCCCCCTTTATGGGAGCCTACCACTCTACTGCTCACCTGAATGGGGCTCCGCCCCATCTCCCCCACACCCTTTCTACCTAACCTATTTATCATCTATTTTGTATATAAACTAGAAACCTTATTATAAATGCATTCAGTTCAAATATATCTCTTTAACAGTTACTACTTGTAGTTCTTTATTGATAGAATCTTTGGATCTACTGCAGTTCACGGTAAAATATTGCTGGTAACGAATATTGCTAAAAATTTATGAATTTTAAAGGCTGCTAGCTGCCATACGGCTGAACGTACAGATCAATCTTGCACACTGTTTTAAGCGGTGTAAGAAGGACTACAAATAATCTGGAATAGCAATAAATCAATAATGCCTAATTATCTCGCAGTGCAGAGAAATGCGCGAAAAAGACCTATTTTTCGCGGTTTTTCTTCAGTGAAGCTTTCCCTGTGCATCATTGGATCTTGGCTATTTCAGATTATTTGTATTCCTTCTTATACCGCTTAAAATGGTGTGCAGGTATTATCTGTACGTTCAGCCGTTTGGCAGCTAGCAGCCTTTAAAATTTATAAATTTTTAGCAATATTCGTTACCAGCAATATTTTACCGTGAACTGCAGTAGATCCGAATCTTTAAGGCTAGGGGCTCTTTTGAATCGAACTCGTGTTGTAGGGTTGAAACGCTTCACCCTACCACACAAACATCATTCTATTTAGTATCATAGATAACCTGAGTGTCAATAAGCATTAGTTGATCATCACATTCCTCCAACTATTGAAAATTCATTTTCAGTATTTTTTTAATATTTTGACCAGTGGGGGGGAGGGGGATAGTGGCAAAACCGCCTTCCTTACTATAATAAATAAGGGCTACGATAATGGTCAATAAACTTGACCATTTTGTAAAATTAAATCATTGGTTGAAAGTTTTGAAGCCTATTTCCAGGCCAATTTTAGTGTCCAGGTATGATCCTGCAGATCTCCAAGAAACTTTGAAGAACTCCTGTGAAAATACTTAGTTGTTAATAACACATTCATATTTTATAAAAGTCCTCAATTTACCTTCCTTCCATTGTTATAAGATGTGAAATACTACCATTTTAATTAAAATTAAATATTTTCTGCATGTAAAAATTGCAAATGAAAATGATTCCTGATTGAGTAAATGTTCAGTTTCATGTTCTACACTTTCAGGAACTATCAGTGGGTTTAGCTCTTCATCTCCGCGTTCTAATAAAAATAAGCACTGCGTTTTTACAACAAAAAAGTTGTCTGCATTTAGATCAATGATTTAAAATCTTAATAGCACAGTTTAACGAGACTTTTAATTGATTGTTTAAAAAAAAGGCGACATTTTTGTCTTGACACTAAGGGGCAGAAAAAAAAATAAAACCTGTCAAAGACTTAGAATTTAAAATAAAGTAGCCTAAAACCATTCCGGGACCGATGTGAAGCTTCCATAAAAACAGCTCAATCGGAACAGTAGTTATTGAAATATTAAGCTTTATTGACAAAAAAACAAGGATAACCTACCAGATAAAAAAACCTTCGAACTAAAAAACATTGAAAAATAAATCCTCCAATGAAAACATCTAATACCTAATGTTAATAAAAATCTTTCTAGAGCTCTGATTAAACATGTGGAGATTGTTAAAACTTATTGAATACTCTGTATATAATGTAATAAGTGAATCTTACCTTGTTCAGTAACTTTTCTATTCTTATTTTGATCTTTGAGTGATTTCTTATTTGTTGGATGGTTATAGTCTGCAGTTTGTATTGGCTGTTTATAGAAGTGGAGATTTAATTGGGTTGGGGGTGGGTGTTATAAGGATTACCCAAGCAAAACAAAATAAACGGTATTTTCAAGAGCTTAATTCAAAGCAATGCTCAACGCAGAGGTCATGTTTAAACCCAAATACATATTTTGAGAGATTTTGAAATAGTTATAAAAGTGTTAGTAATCTAAACCTTCAAAGTCTTTATATATGTTAAGAGTGGGTTAACGGGATTTTGGAAGGTTCTAATGTTTTAAGGTTCACATCAAGTCGAGAATCTTTGAGAAAGGATTGCTGAAAAAATATCTTATTCAGATAGGATTATAGTTTTTTAAAGGTCAGGTTTTTGTGCTCGGACATGACCTAAACCTGAGGCACTCTAAAGAACACTACTAAACTATTAAAGTTGTCTATGTATATTAGTTTAACTTAATCTCCTTCCCTGCTGAGTACGGCGTGCTTGATTATTGTGGTGATCATTGCCATATTGCTGGTGATGATTTCTTTGTGTATCTTGATGATGTTCCTCTTCAATAACCTCCTTTTTTTGATGAATTCTTAATTGACTTTTTAAATGTAAAAGAATGCTAAAATGTGAATCTTTTTACAAAAGTAACAAGATGTCTTTCCTTCTACAGCGAAAGATTTTGCTTAACCAATTTAGTTCTCCATTTCATTGAAGATTCTCATATGGCCAGGAAAGCTTTATAACTCCACCCACCTCACCCAGGAAAAATCGCCCATTGAAACCCCCCCAAAAAATTAAAATCACAATTAGAAGTGGAATGAAAAGGAATCTTTGAGCTCTGATATAATAATTTTAAGAATTGCCTGTTTGATTTGCAATTGCTGTTGCTCTCTCTGTAGCTGCAAAAGTTGTTGTTGCTGATATAATTGTTGTTGATTTAGCTGTGGAATATGATGCGCCTGAAGTTGATAACAAAAAAGTCTTTAAACATTTCGAAAAAAAAATTATGGGGGATTAGCCAGGGACCCAAAGGGTTAGGACAATTGCCGATAAATCTGACGTACATCCCCAATGATATTATACAAAATTACCCCTTTTGTAAATAACAATTAGTGGTTGAAACGTTTGTACACTCAACTTAATGAACCAATCAATTAAATTTCAACTAGAGTCTCCAAAGTTGTTAAGCCAACGAATAAGAAAACATTATTATAAAACTTTCAAATGTCCCCTTCCTCGTTGGATTACAAAGAACTGTTGCCTTTATAAAGTTAAAATTGATAAATTTGATAGCTAGCCAAGCCAACCATAGGTTAGGAATAAAATTCATTGAGCAGGTTACCATGTTTAGAAAAATGGGGGGGGGGGGGCAATGCAACCATCTCGTAATCAATGCGCAAATGACACTTGGTATGAGTAATCTTTGGAAGGTTAATTTTCCCTAAATCGAAAAAAAAAGTTGGAAAAGTAACTACTGGCGGCTCAGCCGTTAAGCTGGTTTTTGGCTATTTTCAGGACAAATCAATCATTAATTCCAAAGGAATCAACTTTTTGAATGATGGTTTAACATTATTTGGTATAAAAATGATATTCTAGGCATTTTCTAGCTTCTACTAACCTTTTTCAGTCGGTTCTAGATGTTAAGCAGCTAATACTAGAATTTTATTTGTATTATCATCGATAATTTTTCCCTAAAAAAGTCTTAAAACGGCTGAACGGCTGAGCTGGCAGCCGTCAGCCTTTACTTTTCCATTTTTTTTTTCAATTTAGGGAAGATAGACCTACCAAGGATTACTCATGCCAAATTTCATCCTGAAATTCGGATTCTAAGTGCAATTGATTACGAGATGGTTGCATTGCCCCCCCCCCCCTCCCCTTTAGTAAAATGTTATAAATGAAAGACTTATTAAATTCCTGATGTTGTTCAATAATAAACTGATTACCCAATTCCTGAAAAGAAAACATTTATAAATATGGCTTACAAACCAATTAATATCCGATGGATTAGAATCGGTTCTCAGCAATTCTGAAAAATCATGTATAGCATGAATTTTACATAAATATTAAACTAAAAATCATAAAATTAATACAAGTTTTGTTATCCCGGGCCTTCGGTGTATTCTCAGGGATCCTATGGATAAAATGGACAAATTGATATAATATAGTTCCCCAATGATGATAATCAAAATTAGCCGTTCTGTAGATTATAATATTTGATTGAAAAATTCGGATACTACAAGTTAGGATTCAACAAATAATTTTTTTTTCTCAGCAAATTAATAAATTTTTAGTGGTTCTAAAACTTTGGGTACCTCCCTCCTTGGAACTAATGTGCTTTTTTATAAACCTGTGAAAGCTGGTTGATGAGCCTGAATGGGTCCACTATATTTCTCAGCTGTTCTTCGGTCAATCCGTTAGTGGTCATGTCCAATAAACTTTTCTAAAAAAATAAGGAAGGTAACGTTCATAAGCAGTGTAGGTTTTCAACATACATGCGTTTGATTACATACAGGGGTTTTAAGGGATATGACAATAGATGATAAACTAGCCGCTGCGCCCCTGGCATCTAGGGGCTCTGTATTTCAAGAGCTAGGAAATGGCAAAAAATGGCCTAAAATCATCCCTAGACATAAATCCTGAAATAAAATAGCCTAAAACCATCCGAGAACATATTTGAAGATACCTTGAAAAGGAGAACTAAATCGGTTCAGCGAGTAGTGAGATCCTTCGTTACAGAGAAAAAAGTCTAGTACTTTATATAACAGGATTGTAGAATTGATTGATGCACATCTCCAATAAAAAAAATGAACCCTTATGTAGATTAAGTTAATTGGTGGAACAGTTAAGATACTGATAATTTGTACCATCAATCTAAGCTTAAACTAAAGTGCCAAAAGATTTAAAGCCATCGAATAAATAAGAGAACGTTATAAAACTATTTGAAACAGTATAATAGTCCTATGTCCCCTCCCTTCGTAATGTTTATTTCTGATTGTGTCACTTATAGAATAACGTACATACAGTAAATGCAGTATTTTTGCCCATAAGATCTGTGAAAGGGTCCAAATCATCCATAGACAAGTAAATACTAGGTATATTAAGTATTCACTAAAAAGTAGAGTACAGGCTGTTCAAGTGTTCAGTGGTTGCCGAGATCTTAAACTTCATGCGGCAGACAAACAGACATGCTATTTAAAATATCTAATGTAATAATAGTACCATTGGTTTAATGTTGATAGTGATGGAGTCTCCAGGTTCATTCTTTTTCTTAAGGGAAGCATCAACTAGGTTCGGGTTCATACCAACAAGCAGACATCTTGACACAAAGAAATATTTTCTAATTTACTATGACATACTAGAAAGCTTACTTCTTGAATATAGCTTTCAAGAAAGAATTGTGTATTATAAATCCTTGTAATAAAGTAACAGGATCTGAATGTCTGTGTACCAAAGGATCTTGTTAACCACTGAATCAACATGGTTCTTCTTTAAATAGTAGCTTTTCAATTGGTCCTTGGAAGGTTTATACTTATTTTTGGGGAGGTTACTACCACCCTCCTCCCATGAGGTTTCATCCCTAGATAAAAATCCCCCCCTCCCCCATTTTATTTACTTTTCTTTTCTAAAACTACAATTGAAAGGAGGGGGGTCGACTCCTCCCCCCTCCACATCAAGGACCCCTGAAGGCCTCTAGAGGCACTCCGGCTAGTATATAATGTGGTACATAGCTATAAATGACTAATGTTAAATGGGAATCCCTAAAAAATTAGCCCTTTTAAATATGAAGTTTATAAATATCATTCTACAAGGTAACTACAATAATAGGTAAATTCATTCATGAAAATCACAGAGATGAAAATGAACGATAAAGTACAAGTATAATGTTCCCCTTAATTAGATTAAAATTATTTTAGTGGAAAACACACTGAAAGTTTGTATAATTCAATCAAGATATCATATAAAGAATCCAATATCAAAAACATAAAAATCCTTTCAAAGAAACCTGTTTTTTTTCTCAGTGCTATATCCTTGCCCCTTATATTTACCTGTCGAATCTACACCTTTTACAATTAGTTCTGTTTATGCTGTTCACCTTAAATAAATAATGAATTTACACTTGTGTGCTAAAAGTTGTTTTCATGGACAAATCCAGTGAAACATTCATTATCATTTCTCTCAACAAAATCTCTAGGTAGAATAATATATAAAAAACAGGTATAAGGTATATCAGTTGTTTTTGATTTACACCCTCAATGTTAAGAAACAAAATTACCCCTTCTGCAGATTAAAATTACTACCAACTTGAAAATTTTTTAGATCTTTTGGCTAGTTCCTAAAGATTTAAAAGAAACGATAGAGCATGTTCATAAAACTTTGGGGACTAGTTACAGTCCAATATCATCTCCTTCCCGCTCTAGCACATAGGCAAGTTATTGATTAAATACATTACCTGACATTGACCATCTCCTTGTACACATTGATAGCTACGGTGAATGCCGCGTCGGAAAAATGCCCTGAAAGAATACAATTTTTTGCAATATCTCGAAAAGGGGATATTTTCACTAAGTGCATTGACATTTTTAAAACAGTTCCCAAACTTTTCAAAATTATGTTCATTTAGAAAAAAATATCCTTATATGAAAGTAACAGGATGTGTGTCAGTCTGTGTGTACCAAGACTTAAGACTTCCTTATGGTTTCCTTTTACTTTCTAGCTTCTCATAGATCCTGTGAAGGTATATAACTATTTTGGGGGAGGATAAAACAACCCTCCCAATAGAAAACGTACCAATTAGGGGCATAGCCGCTAGTAATTGCATGAATTACAAGGATATGGCATTTAAGTCTGAATAATAACTACACATGGAATACTAAATTTTTTCAAATATATGCAGCTGTTATTGTTCAGATATAACTAGATTTTAATTTACTTATTTATAAATTTGCACCTCTATTTAAAATACGAAATCATTACAACCTGTAATAATCAAGTATGTACCAAGCGCAGCATTCAACATCATAAAGGCAGGTTTCTCTGTAATGAGAGTTGGTGACTGTACAGTATAAGAAGATAGATTTGGAGACCTCCAACGGCACCAGAACCAGCTTTATAAGAAGATTTAGTACTTATATATATGTTATTTTATGTAAAGTTCCCATAAAATATCTTAAATTGTTGTTTTTGTAAAAATCTGAGATTTTCTTTTTTTACACAAATTTCCCCCAAATCGGGATTTTTTATGCAGAGAAGTATTTGTCCTACTTACATGGAAAGAGACTTAAATGCCGCAATTTATTTTTTGTGCTCTGCCCAACCAAATATTTCCAATGTGGTAATTTGCACATGTATTGCTAGTACATTGTTTACAAATTGTAATTCTATGGAATATTATAATATAATTCAGTATAAATCAATCTGTTCAGCAGATTGGTTCTCTAGTAATTAAGTGATTTTATAGTTTTAAACTGTTTTTATAGTTTTAAGTTTAAATTTATTAACTATTATTATTGTAAATGTAATAATAGCTTAATGTTGTTTAGCCCTTTATTCTTTTATAATAATTGGCTATATTAATGTGTTTAAGTTAATTTTAAAAAATCTTTTACTTTTTTTATATAAAGTAAAATGATTAAACTTGTAACTTTAAGTTTTATATTAATATATGTTTATGTTAATTTTAAATCTTTTACTTTTTTATATAAAGTAAATTGATTAAAAAAACTTGTAATTTTTTAAGTTTTATATTTAAAAAAAAAAAAAATTTTTAATTTTTTTTATCATTGTTTAAGTTGAACAAAATATTTTCCTTTAATGATTTATTTTGTTAACCAGTTGAGTTAATAGTTATTGAATCATATAACTTATTAATTTCATTAAATGTTTAAAGTCATATAAAATTTCCGAATTTTATTTACTTTTAGTCTCAATGACTATTAAATGTAACTTCTTTTCCATAAGTCTTATATATATAAATTGATGGTATTCAGAAGTAAAATGCTATGCTATGCTACTAAGTGATAAATCGAACACAAAGTGACACCAAGGTAAAAACATTTCCAAATAAATAATTAGTTAACACAATACATCAAAGCTAATGAATATTATTAATAATAGGAGTGTTCCTTCTGTGTTCTTTCCCAAGCACCCCAATGGAGCTGATTCCATAGGTACTAATAATTCATAATTCATTTCATTTTTCAAACACCTAATTTGCTCTTCTGCCAAAGCTCACAATTACTGTGTTTAGTCAAAAGAAACCAGTTACTGTTCTCGTGCTTGGTGCCTCTTTAAGCAGAATTGGTCAAGGTGAGATGAACACATATTCTTTGAATTATTAAGAACACATCTTAACACTACCTATAATAATAATGTAAACTATTTCCAGTAGGAATGGAATAGTGGATAAAGTGGCTGGAAATTAACATTGCAAACCATACTTCCGCAGTAAGTTTAATTATATATATTAAAGTAGCTAGTCTAAAAAAATAGGAACCATCAATTTTATTTTTAACTTCTTTTCCAGTTATTAATGTTTACTAAATATTTTGTAAATTGTAAAGAATATTTAACTTAATATTTAATTTAAATATTCTAAATAGTATTTTTTATTTTAGGTAAATTGTTACCTATGTGTACATGACTGTAGTGTAACTATATTTGCAGAGATAAGTATGAACCCACACTTGTGACTTCTCAGTTACTGTTTTTTGGGCTACCTCTTCTCAGGTAGTCTTGTTCTTGTTCTTAATAGCAGCCACTCTTTTTTCACGGCTGCTACAGTAACAATTTAGTCTAGGTCCTTAGGTAAATGACCTCTTCCAGCCCCCTTAAAGGATTTGATACAGCTGAGGTTGATCGTGCTATTGCACTTTCTCATAAAGTGGATAATATTATTTCTCTTATCCACTCAGGTGCTATAAATTCCCCACTTCCAGTTGATGAGGAATGGGATTTTTCTTGTACTGATCATCTTAGCCAGGATTCTCCTCCTGATTGTCATCCACCAAGGTTTTCTTCTCTTTCCACTGTTTTTAGTCAAGCTGGTGTAGACCAACGTGTAGACCCAGATTCTTTTTTATCTCTACCTGGAGTTGAAAGGATTAACACTTCAGTTAATCATCAATCTGTTTCTTCAGAGGAAAGCTTTTCAGGGAGCCATTCGAGCAGGTCAAAGTCAGTTCTATCCATTAGCACTGTTAGAATGGCGTCCACAGCTCTTCAAAAGAAGTCTATTTCTTCGTACTTTAGCTCGATATCCTCCTATGAAGATGAAATTGAAGGTCTGTCTCCTGTAATGATATCTCCTAACAGAACCACCTTTTATTTGGAGCTCTCCAATGATTTGATGAGAGGGTTTAGAGGTGTTATTGACACATTCACTGGAAATCTAAAGGAAGACTTTGATGAAACAATGTTGGCTAATGCAATTACTCTCAAGGATAATTGTAAGACCTTTTATAGGGCTTTAATGGCCAGAGATAATGAACCTCCAGTGCAGTCCACTCATTCAGATACAGGTCTTGATTCTGCTACACCAGGAAATGGAATCAATGTTTTGATTGCCCAACAGAGAGTCATGGACTTAATCCAGTCTCTAGATGACCAGGTCAGGGCATGTGCTCAAAACTTCAAGAGTCTACTGCATGCAACCTACTCCACTTCATTTGAGGTTAAATCTGGTGAAGTTCTGCTTAAACAATACAGCGATCAGGCACTTGAAATTCAAAAACAGGTTACTGATCTTGTTCGCAGTGCTACCACTGCTGGAGATAATAATTCTGTACGTCGTTTGGATGGTTTCACTCTTCTCTTAAATGAATCCAAATCTGCCTCCAGACTTCATGTTGCTAATGCCCATACCAAGCTTGGTATATTACCTGGCATTAGTGACACAGGAGTTAACAGGGTTAAATTTAAGTCTCCCTTCTTTGATGGATCCTTGACTCCAAAGTCTCTTGACTATTTCACTTTTGAATCTGAGATTGTCAAGTATTTTTCTGTTGTTGGGCTCTATAGCGACTTTGACCGAGGGTTAAAGCTTAAAACTGATTGTTTGGGTGGCCAAGCATTGGCCTGTGTTGGTTTGGAAGAGCTTTATTCAAAATGCATGGATCTTTTAAAGGTTAACTTTGGTAAGGCTAACCTTCTGTTCCTCTCCAGGCAAAATGAATTGCGCAACTGCAACAAGTGTCCTGAAGGCGTTGTTGAACGCAGGGAATGGTTGCTCACGGTTAAGGAATTGCTCAGATCCTTATCAGCATTGACTGTCCAACATAAACTAGAGGATTTGCTTGATAGTTCCAATATCATGCAAATTCTCCAGACTCTAATGAGAGATCGTGACCATGAAGAGTTTAGGGAACTCATCAAGAAGAAGCGTCGTGAAAACCCTAGTTTCACCATTTCAAAAAGGTTCTTGTATTCTGAACTCTCCAGCTTTCTAGATCGTCTTTCTACAGATGCATCAACAGAGCTTGACTATGCTCTGACTTCTTCTTACAGATCTTGCATGGATGTTCTAAAGCCCATTAAAGGAAGATCTTCTGCTGCTCATCAGTCATTACCCATTGATCAGTCCAACAGTTCTAGCTCTTCTACTTTTTGCTCAGGGATGAATCTAAGCAACCTTGATCTTTCTAAGGAAACTCCTCTCCTGCTTAATGACCAATGCTCCTCTTTGCCTGATTCGATTCCACCCATGGGGGTTAGCCAAGCCCATGTGATCAATAAACCAGATGGAAAGAGTCAACCTGTCAAAACCTATCCACCTGCTGCACCAATGAATAAAAGTGAGACTCCAAAATATGTTTCTTGTCGTCTTTGCAAAAAGGAGCATACTCATCTTTTTTATTGCTCTGAATTTCGCAAAACCAAACCAAATGCTCGCTTCAAGCGATGTTTGTATACCCAGGGTTGCCCCAGGTGTCTTCGTCTAGATGTTGGTCTTGATTTCACTGACAGAGAAGCATGGTTTCAGACACACAAACCTTTCTGTACAGACAAATGGGTCTGTAAGATTAGTAATTGTAGTGATAAACCTGAGTTTAAACAGCTTTGTTATCTTCTGTGCTCCTCTCATATTGACAAGAATAAGTCTCTTGACAATGACTTTCAAAGGACACTCAAGGGATTTAAACCAGTTGCCAATGAAAAGGGTTTCCTAACCAGTTATGTGGCTGCACATTCTTCTAACCCTGCTCCTACTCCTGTTGCTATCCTAAACAGTGGAGCTAATGTTGAAATAGTGTCAGACATTCAGCATAATCCCATATACTTACTTCAGTATATTCCAGGACAGGACAATTCCAAATTGCTGTTGTTCTTTGATAGTGGCTGCTGGGGCAGTGTTATCAATTCTAGAGCAGTTGCCTCTCTTCACACGCAATCTGTTCGTCCAGGTCCAACTAGGCTTGAAGTAGCCGGTGCTCACTCCATTGAAGTTCCTTATGGTGATGAGCAGTTCTATCTAGAACTGGAAGGTAATTCCAACCAGCGTAAGTATGCTGAACTCACTGGCCTTCATATGGATGAAGTTTCAAGTTCTTTTCCTGAATGGCCTCTTGTGGAGGTTTGGGAAGAACTGAATATGGCTTACAACACTCTCCACACTGAACCTTGTCCTCCCTCTCTTCCTGAAGTCACTGACTCAATTGGGGGAGGCAGTGTGGATATCATGGTTGGAATTAGGTATCAGACCTATTTTCCCATTGCTCTATACTCTCTTCCGAGTGGACTTACAATTTACAATAGTAAATTTAAAGGATTTAATGGTATACAAGGAGTTCTGGGGGGTCCCCATCCTTGTTGGGAACATGTTTTGATTTCCTCTAATCTAATGGGACCATGTGCATTTTTAACTGCTGAACTAAGAGCATTTAAAATGCATTGTAGCACACTCCGTGACATCCCTTCTCTGATTCATGAAGACACATTTAAATGTCTTCCTTGTCCTCCTCCTTTCAAGGATGTAGATGACTCTTTTCCAGTTCCTATTCTTCCCACTGATGATCTTGCCTCTGTGCTCTCCAGTTTTCATCAGTCTCCAGTAGAGTCTTCTAGTTCTACCTCCATTGAATGCAGTTGTGAGTGTCATCTTCTGTCAAACCCTTTCATCGATGAACCTTACTCTTACATCCAATTTCTTTTCTCTGCAGGACCTTCAAAACAGTTGAAAGAGTTTCAGCTTCTAGAAGAGATTGGTTCCGAAATTGGATACAGGTGCATTGATTGTCGCAATTGCAACAATTGTCGCAAGGGAGAGGAAATTGAAATGTCTTCTTTACAAGAAGATAAGGAGCAATATTTAATTGAGAAGAGTGTTCATCTGGATGAGGAAAACAAGGTTTGTGTTGCATCTCTTCCCTTTATTGTTCCGCCTGAGTCTTCATTGATTGATAATCAATATGTAGCTAAAAAGATTCTTCAAACACAGTTGAAACTCATTGAAAAGAATCCTGATTCTAGGCAAGACATATTGGCCAGTTTCCAAAAGTTAAAGGATAATAACTTTGTGGCAAGATTAGACTCACTTTCTAGTGAACAACAGGAAGCTTGCATGGCTTCGGAGTCTTACACAATTCCCTGGAGAACAGTTACAAAAACTGGATCTTTGTCCACACCTACGCGGGTAGTTTTTGATGGTTCTTCAAGAACCAAAACTGGTCTCAGTTTGAATGACTGTCTGGCCAAGGGTCATAACAGGTTGGCATCTCTTTTTCACTTGTTAGTTTCTTTTAGAGTTGGTGCTTCGGCCTTGACATCAGATGTGTCAATGGCCTACAACTCTATCAAACTTGATCCTGCTCATTATAAGTACCAGAAGTTTCTGTGGGTGGATGACCTCACTTCTTGTGGTATTGTTGCCATATGGATTGTCTGCACCCTCATTTATGGGATAAGACCCTCAGGTCAACAAACTGCAGTTGGTTTTGCTTTAGTTGCTGACCATGCTTCTAAATGTGAACCTGAACTTGCTATTGGTGCTGAACTCTTTAAAAAGAAAATTTATGTTGATGACATTATTTCTTCTTTCCTTACCACTGCTCTTCGGGACTTGGCTTCTGCTGCCATACCTAAAGTCCTATCATATGGACACCAGTCTGTTAAATCTGTCACACGCAGTGGTCATAAGCCAGATGAGAGAGTTAGCCATGATGGTGTTCATGTTGGTCTTGTTGGATACCGATGGGAGGTAGTCAATGATCGTATCAAACTTGACATTAAACCTCTATACCTTGGAAAATCAAAAAGAGGTAAGTTGCCACCTCTTATAATTGGAGATATAAAGTCTGCTTTATCTCCCATGTTCACCAAACGGATCATTACAGGTAAGGTTGCCTGTAATTTTGATCCTTTGGGACTTGCTTTGCCAGTCACTGCCAAGTTTAAGATTGATCTTTCCAACATCTGTCAGCTTAGGTTAGGCTGGGATGAACTTCTTCCAGAAGCATTGCTTGATCTTTGGGTAAGCAATTTGCAATTAATGCAGGAATTGGCTGCATTATCTGTTCCTAGGTCTCTGTTATCTCTTTCTTATGATACAGAATTTGGTGTGGAACTCATTGTATCCACTGATTCTTCTCAACTCATTGCTGCAGCTTGTGTTCATGCAAGAATAAGGTTGCTGTCTGGTGAATTTGCCTGTCTCCTAATTGCCTCTAAAAGCAAACTTGTCACCAAGGCTACCATCCCCAAGGGTGAATTGAAAGCCTGCCAAATGGGTGCAGTTCTTGGTTCTCTTGTATCCAAAAGCTTTGATGATCTTGTCACACGTATATTCTACGTCACTGACAGCATGATCAGTTTGTGGTGGTTGAAGTGTGACACTCGTCCTTTACAAACAGGTATTCGCAACCTAATCATTGAAATCCGTAGATTCACTACTCCTTCTCTATGGTATCATACAGAGTCTCGTCACAATGTCTGTGATATTGCCACCAGGCCAACTGACATCTCCTCCATTTTAGATGACAGTGACTGGCAGTGTGGTCGTGCCTGGATGAGAGGACCTTCAGAGGATATGCCAATTGTTTCCATTGACCAGATTTCTTTGTCAACAGAAGAAAAGAAAATGGCAATGAAAGAGATTCGTCAGAATGATCTCCAAGGTATTGTGCTCACTTGTAAACCTTTCTTCAAAAACTCATCCAGGTCTGATTTCAATGATTTTCTTGTAAACCCTGTTGATCTTCCATGGCCTAAGTTTGTCAGCCGAATTGCCATGATTTTCTTTGTTCTTGATAATCACTGGAAGGATTACAAGAAACCAGCAACTCCTGTTCCTCCTATGGAAGGTTCTTCTATCATCAATCTTCCTGATTCATGTGTGGAAAAGGCAAAGAAGTACATTTTCTCTAAAACCACTCTGGAGGTTGTAAGATTCAACAGTTCTAAAAAGCTGAAAAACCTAGGTAAAATGCAAGATGGCATTCTAATGTTCCAAGGTCGAATTCTGGCAGGCATGGATGCCTTAATTGCAGACTCTATGCTTGACTTAGACAGGCTTGCATTTGCTAAAATTATTGTTGATCGTCATAGCCCAGTGGCATATTCTGTCATGACTTATGTTCACATCCAGGTCTGTAACCATGGTGGGGCCATCTCCTGTCTTCGTGCATCCAGGGAAATATGCTTCATCTTGAATGGTAAGACTCTTGCTAACGAGGTTAGAGATGGCTGTCTCTACTGTATTCGTTACAAACAGAAAATGATCCAGGTAGAAATGGGTCCTGTTCATGAGAACCGTTTACGGGTTGCTCCAGCTTTCAATGTTGTCCAAATTGATCTGTTTGGTCCTATTGATGGTAAATGTGGTCCAAATCATCGTACTAATATGAAGCTATGGGGTGTTGTGATCAAATGCCCCACTACTCTTGCTGTTGCTGCATACTGCATGACAAAGTATGACACAGACTCTTTTCTTCAAAGCTTCTCCAGACACACCAACAGGTATGGTTTACCAGTTGAAGTCTTTATTGATGCTGGACCCAACCTTGTCAGTGCTTTTTCTGACACTGATTTTGAGTGGACAGATATTATCCAAGGAATTAATGCTGGACAGGTGGAAAAGATAAAATTCCATATCTGTCCTGTTCAAAGCCACAACTACAATGGTGTAGTTGAGCGTTCTATAAAATCCATTCGAGAACTGTTATGCTCTGTTTTCAAGGGAATTAAGTTTGATCCCCTGTCTTTTGAAACTGCTCTGGGTTACATAACCAATGAGCTTAACAGTCTCCCTCTTTGTCTTGGGTCAAGGTACACAAACCTTGAAACACTTGATCTCATTACACCAAGCAGGCTCCTGCTTGGTCGTAATAACAAGAGAGCTCCCATTGGCCGTGTCAAACGGGATAATCCAGGTCCAATTCTTGAGCAAATGGCTCTTCTTGAGGAAGCTTGGTGGGAGTCTTGGAAACGACTTAAAATCAATGATTATGTTCCTCGTGCTAATAAGTGGCACAAATCTGTGGATGTGGTAGTTCGAGGCGACATAGTTGTGTTCCCCAGAGAACCTTCCAATACCATTACTACCAGTACATGGAGGATTGGTCGGGTTAAAGAGGTTGAAACCTCTAAGGATGGTGTTGATCGTGTTGTTGTTGTTGAATACCGCAACTTCCAGGAAAAGGTTCTTCGCACAACCAGGAGAGCTGCTAGGCAAGTAGCTGTTATCATGCGTGAAGTTGATGTTGATTTTGTTGCTGATCTCTCCAAGGAATGCATTCGTCAGGCTGCCAATTTCCTGAAATAAATCTCACTTAAAATACCATCTCTCAAATAAAACAAACAAATAAATACATGTGTTGAAGCTGCTTTTTCTTCCTGGCGGAGTGTAATAATCAAGTATGTACCAAGCGCAGCATTCAACATCATAAAGGCAGGTTTCTCTGTAATGAGAGTTGGTGACTGTACAGTATAAGAAGATAGATTTGGAGACCTCCAACGGCACCAGAACCAGCTTTATAAGAAGATTTAGTACTTATATATATGTTATTTTATGTAAAGTTCCCATAAAATATCTTAAATTGTTGTTTTTGTAAAAATCTGAGATTTTCTTTTTTTACACAAATTTCCCCCAAATCGGGATTTTTTATGCAGAGAAGTATTTGTCCTACTTACATGGAAAGAGACTTAAATGCCGCAATTTATTTTTTGTGCTCTGCCCAACCAAATATTTCCAATGTGGTAATTTGCACATGTATTGCTAGTACATTGTTTACAAATTGTAATTCTATGGAATATTATAATATAATTCAGTATAAATCAATCTGTTCAGCAGATTGGTTCTCTAGTAATTAAGTGATTTTATAGTTTTAAACTGTTTTTATAGTTTTAAGTTTAAATTTATTAACTATTATTATTGTAAATGTAATAATAGCTTAATGTTGTTTAGCCCTTTATTCTTTTATAATAATTGGCTATATTAATGTGTTTAAGTTAATTTTAAAAAATCTTTTACTTTTTTTATATAAAGTAAAATGATTAAACTTGTAACTTTAAGTTTTATATTAATATATGTTTATGTTAATTTTAAATCTTTTACTTTTTTATATAAAGTAAATTGATTAAAAAAACTTGTAATTTTTTAAGTTTTATATTTAAAAAAAAAAAAAATTTTTAATTTTTTTTATCATTGTTTAAGTTGAACAAAATATTTTCCTTTAATGATTTATTTTGTTAACCAGTTGAGTTAATAGTTATTGAATCATATAACTTATTAATTTCATTAAATGTTTAAAGTCATATAAAATTTCCGAATTTTATTTACTTTTAGTCTCAATGACTATTAAATGTAACTTCTTTTCCATAAGTCTTATATATATAAATTGATGGTATTCAGAAGTAAAATGCTATGCTATGCTACTAAGTGATAAATCGAACACAAAGTGACACCAAGGTAAAAACATTTCCAAATAAATAATTAGTTAACACAATACATCAAAGCTAATGAATATTATTAATAATAGGAGTGTTCCTTCTGTGTTCTTTCCCAAGCACCCCAATGGAGCTGATTCCATAGGTACTAATAATTCATAATTCATTTCATTTTTCAAACACCTAATTTGCTCTTCTGCCAAAGCTCACAATTACTGTGTTTAGTCAAAAGAAACCAGTTACTGTTCTCGTGCTTGGTGCCTCTTTAAGCAGAATTGGTCAAGGTGAGATGAACACATATTCTTTGAATTATTAAGAACACATCTTAACACTACCTATAATAATAATGTAAACTATTTCCAGTAGGAATGGAATAGTGGATAAAGTGGCTGGAAATTAACATTGCAAACCATACTTCCGCAGTAAGTTTAATTATATATATTAAAGTAGCTAGTCTAAAAAAATAGGAACCATCAATTTTATTTTTAACTTCTTTTCCAGTTATTAATGTTTACTAAATATTTTGTAAATTGTAAAGAATATTTAACTTAATATTTAATTTAAATATTCTAAATAGTATTTTTATTTTAGGTAAATTGTTACCTATGTGTACATGACTGTAGTGTAACTATATTTGCAGAGATAAGTATGAACCCACACTTGTGACTTCTCAGTTACTGTTTTTTGGGCTACCTCTTCTCAGGTAGTCTTGTTCTTGTTCTTAATAGCAGCCACTCTTTTTTCACGGCTGCTACACAACCAATGGCATCAAATTAGGCTATCATGAAAACATTTTCAACCAATGAGAAATCATCACCTGCACGAATAACAGCAGACAGCTCCATAGTGAGTGTGGGCAGCTGAAGGACCGTTGCATACGCGACACGTGGCATTTAAACTCATAACTCGACCACCTGGTAAGTTCATAAAGATAAAATTATTGAAGATCTCGATTATACTTGGGGAATTGGGCCAATAGGAAAACAATGGAGTAAAAATCTGACCATATTATTGGTAATAATACAGATTTTTGGTAAGAAAGGGTAGTTTTAGTTTCATTTCATTTTTTACTTACCAACCTAAAAAGATTTTGTTTATATCTTAAAATCACAGGAGAAGTACTGTATTTAGGATATACCTTGATATACGACGGCGGCAGGCGCGGCGGTCCCGCCGCCGTTTTTTGTTGAAAGATACCAATAGTTGGGGTAATTACTGACCCAGCCCAAAAGATTTCATCCAATTATCTCTAAAACTAAGGGAGTAGCACCCAAAATAAAATTGCTGGTATGTCGTGGCACGAGTCACCACATTTCCCCCCCCCCCCCCCTTTGTAATCCATATTGTTTATCCGTTGAAAAATTATACCACACTACTTAGATTTTCAATTTTTGTGAAGCTCTATTTAAGACTCAGGATTGTTCAGGGGTGTATATTCTGCAAATTTTACCCTGCTAAGGGGGGGGGGGGATTAATGTAAAAATTAAGAGGATTGACACCTTTTTTTTTCCTGTTTTTCTCACCTCTTTGGTGAAAAAAAAATATGTGGAAGGGGGCATAATATGAATAAGATAAAGAGTTCTGAAATTATTTATCCATCCTTGCTGGAAAAAACTAGGAGAAAAAAAAAATTTTAAAATTTGCAGCAGGGGGGAAAATTGAATCTTGTGCAGAATATACACCCCTGGGATTGTTTAAGGCTGTTTTTCGAATAATCGACCCGTCGTAGTTTCAAGGGACGCACCCGCTAGTTTAAAAAAGCATTACATGTATATTTTACATTTGAAATTACTATATATCAAATGCTTTGCTAAATTTAAAGTGCATAAAAAATTTATGGGTTTAATTATGAGGAATCTTAGGGAATAAGACTTAGGTACTTAAATTGATATGCATCCCCAATGATAAAAAACACAACTATCCCTTAGAGTAGGTAATAAACATTTATGCTCAAATCGACCTACGGAAAAATAATCAGTAAGGTGCAATAGCAAAATAATTTGCCCAACTAATTAAAATTATTTCACTTTAGAAAGTGACACTATTACACAAATTATTCTCTTGTGCACTGATATACCCTCCCTCATTTAGAAATAATTTGAAAATAAATGGGGGAGGTACAGGAAAAAACTAGCCTCACCACTTTGTGCAATTTATTATAACAAAATAAGGAGAGGGGGGGGGGGAAGGAATCAGGAGTCAGGACTCAGTCGGCTACTTGTGAAAAACATCCAAAGAAAGCTCACCTGATGTCCTTGGTGTTTCAGAGGAATTATTCCTGACTTTACCCATTATAATATGAGGATTTTAAATCATTCTTTTTAAAAAATCTGAAATCTTTAATGGTAAGGTCCCTTAAAATCGTGCTTAAAACAGTTTATTCCCACACCTAAATTTTTATTTAGGTAGACACGAAGAAAACATGGTATTATCCTAGGAACAAAAATACCATCAAAACTGCAACTAACTGCTGTGGTGGAAGCAAGGGTAAATTAAATTAACTTTATAGGACTATACCCGTGTAATTATATGTATTATAAACATTAAGAGCAATTCTACGTTAGTTAGAATAGATTATTAGAACAGTTTATGTTTGACTGTATAAAAGTAACAGGATGTCTATTTCTGGCTTGAGACCTAACTAACCGCTATATAGACTAAAATGGTTCCCTTAATAGGCCCTTATAACTATTTTTGGAGAAGGGGCACTCCACATCCCAAGAGAAATCGCCCCTGGAAAATAGCTCCCATAAAAAAACTTTAAAATGGAAAGTGAAGGGTGACTTCTCATCCTTACCCCCTACACCCAAGTGCCTCTAGGGGCGTATAGGGAATAGTCGCTAGTATGTAAATAACTGAACAGGTATCTGAAATATATCTAAGCGGAAACATTAAATTTGAGGTAATTTGACATTTTAATTAAATAAACAACTAGTTTTATTTATTTATTAATGGTTATAATACATAATTAATAACTAATAATACATAAAATATAAATTTCTTTTATCATAATATTTTATAAAAAAAAACATGCAATAATTGTACATAAAGTTTTGTGTAAATTTTAATTATAACAGTAATCAAAGCGACAATAAAGATTGAAAAGTCCAGGTTTAGACTTATTCAATCATTCTAATTTAACAATTATCTTTAAAAAATCTATTAATAAAACGGCGTAACTAGGATTATAAAAATATGTGAGAAAAAGGCTTATATTTTCTTCAGTGAAGCTTTCCCTGTGCATCATTGGATCTTTTTCACATACTTTTTAGCCCCTCTTATGCGGCTAAACAGAGTGTGCGGGCTTGGTACATTCAGCCGTTTGGCAGATTTTTTGGAGATAATCGATACCAAAAGAATTTAATATTCAAGAGCCTAATCCATATTTAACTTCTACTTTATTCAAGGCTGATTTTTAATATTTGAATACACATCAATATTTACATAAGAAATACATATAGGATATGAAAAAATATTTAACTTTATAAAAAACTATTTTCATTTCCAAGTTAGATAGATTTTTTTAGTCTTTACTTCGAGAGTTGTACTTTAGTTACGAATTTAAGGTAGTTTTAAGGCACAAGATTTAAACAAAATAATCCGTAAGATGTCAATTATCTTCCCCACGCATTATTTCCAACTAGCGGCTACGCCCCTAGAGGAATCTAGGGGTACTTGAGGAGGGGGAAGTCGAATTTGATAACCCAATTTCTTTTTTAGATTCTAAAAGAAAAAGTAAAAATAAATTTTGGGGGAGGGGAAATTTTTTTTTTTTTGGGGGGGGTAATTTTTTTCTAGGGGCGATTTCTCTTGGGAGGGTGGCGGTAACCTCCCCCAAAATAGATATAAACCTTCCCAGGACCTATGAGAAGCTACCCTATTAAAAAAAAACGATCGGTTCAGCGGTTAGCGTGATCCTTCGGTACAACAGACACACAGACAGACAAACACCCTTTTCAACCAAAAATTTTAATCTGCAAAAAAAGTAATTTAAATTTATTTATCAATATTTGGGATATGGATTACTTTGCCTTATCCATTAAGTTCCCTGTCGACACAAGAAACTTTAATTAGCGTTTTTTTGGTGAAAAAAATGTTTAGTAATCAAAAATAATAAAATTTGTATTTCTTGCCATATTTGTACAATTTAAAGCAATTACAGTAACCAAAGAGGCAATTTAGAAAAGGATTTTTATCCATAAATTTAAGTAAGGAAAAGATTTTAAACTTACATTAACATATAGCTTAAAATCTTTTTAAAATTTATTTATAATACATGAATTTATATATAAAAAAAATATCAATTTTGAAACAAGCAATTAACTAGTTTCATTACAATGCAACGTTAAAAAAATCAGATACATAAATATTATGTAAATCGTAATATACGAGGATATCATATATATTATAAAAAAGATTATTAATTATAACGATAAAATATGATAAATGCAATTTCAAACAAACAAATACATAAAAATCAAAATATAATAGGTTGGGTCGATTTTGGACATTTTTTTTTCTGAGGCCAAAGCGGGGATCTGCACTCAATTTATATAGATATAATACACCTCTGGATGATTAAAAATTTATCCTAAGTCTTAAAACCGCTGACGACCAGACATTCAATTGTATAGCTATTTGTAAATGGGAGTCAAAAATTTATTGAATCAGAACTATGGCTTCATGGTGCTCCCTGGAAATGCCTTGAGGAGCTGAGTCAGGAACTTTTGTCCGTTTCAAAAAATCTCGTTCCTAGCCTGAGAAAATCTAAAAAACCTCTACAAATTGGACAATTCTCAATAAACCTTTAAATTTTTTTAGTTTTTTAGTGATTTCTAAGGTTAGGAACGAGATATTTTGAAACAGACAAAAGTTCCTGATTCAGCTCCTCAAGGCCTTTCCAGGGAGCACCATGAAGCCATAGTTCTGATTCAAAAAAATTTTTGAATGTCGTCTTTGCATACTAATAAGTAATGAATTATATTTTTAAGTGGTCGTGTTCTAAAACTCAATTTTTTAAAATTCTTTTTCGGTCAGAAATGTTTTTAAGGTTAATTTTATCTGTTGCATATCCCCGCTTTGTCTAATTCCAATATGAACCCACCCTAATATAACCGTCTAAAAAATAGATTTTAGAAGGGATGAATCCATTAAAAGGGTTAGACAAGTAATTGATATAAAATTTACTTAGTTGCCAGATATGAAAAGAATTTTAATGGATAAATAAGAAACTAAACGTGTTAGAATACCTTCTTGGAAACATCCTTTTAGTTTAAGCATTCATAGATTTTCAAAGCTTTCTGGCGGTTTTCCTCAAAGTGCAATGTCAAGTAGAAAACCCACTCCCCCTTATTTTGAAATCAGATAGAAGGTTTAGCTTTTCCTACTTTCTATTCTACTTAGCTCAGGCTTGGTTAGGTTATATTAAGTACACAGTATACCTGCAAACGAAAATTAAACTAACAAATCCTTTTTTCCAGTTTATTTCAAAAATGAGATAGTCGAAGATTCTGTACCTACTGTGTAGGCATTTTGAGGGAAACCACAGATTTATTTCATTTTATAATTCGTACATACATAATAAAAATATGAAAATATACACCAAGCACGAAGATTAACTGACTCATTCTTGTAAGCACCACTCACGAATTCAAAGACACCAGGTTACCACACATCAAAATATATCAGCACATTTTCTTTTTCCATATATAAATTCTGCCGTGGGTAGTATTTTGTTCAAAATTCTAGCCTCTTTTTCAGAAATATCTCAGAACATCTAAATACAAGATTATGGGTTTAATTTTAGTTTTTACACTAAAGCAAAGGCGATTGTCAAATAGCAGCAAATATTACAATTAATTTAAAGGGAACTATGCACGAACGAGAGCAAGTGATTTTAAGCACCTTCTCTCAGTGATCTTGAGTATTTCTTTAATCTATAATACAAAGTAGAACTGTCTGTCCGTTTGTCCGCCTGTACCTTAAGATCTCGGTAACCACTGAACCAATTGGATTCTACTCTTCAGGGTATATACCTATTGGTCCTGTGGTGGTTTTAAGCTAATAATTTTCTTTGGGGGTGGGACACCCCCCCCACAAATTTTTTTTGTTGTTGAACACATTAGACTATGAGCAGCACCAGTAGTATTTTTTTTAAATTATCTCTTGGGGCAAAGCCCCTAGAGGCTAGGGGCGAAGCCGCTAGTTGATATTAAACTATTAAATGTTTTGTTGAGTTCAAAGTACAAATTAAATAACCATGACAAAAACTCATCAAATGCTGTAAAATGCCTAAGTTAAATTAAATTAATCAAACTCTTAAAAATAATTTACCATCCGTTTTGCTAAATATACGTTTTTCATCGAAAAAGTATACTTCTGAGTCAAAGCATTTGATGGCTTCTAATTTTAATTCATCATATATTTTCATATTTTAGTCAAGACCATTGGTAGAATTTTTTCCTTCATTTAGCTTTATATTACAGAAATCATGTAAATTAACCAAAACAAAATGCCCTACATTACTGCTGGAAGGTGCTTAGCAATACTTGTTCTCGTACATAGTCCCCTTTTAAGGAAAATATAATCCTTAAAATAAAGTAACAGGATGTCTGTCTGTTTGTCTGTACCGCATGATCTTGCTAACCGCTGAACCGTTATGGTTCTTCATAAGAATAGAAGCTTCTTAAAGGTCCCAGTAAGGTATAACCTCCCTCCCAAGAGAAATCGCCCCTAGGAAAAAAATTACCTACCACCCCAAAACCTAATTCTACTCCCCCCTCCTCAAGTGCCTCTAGAGGCCTCTAGTAATTTATATAAAATTCGAAACATTCTAAAAGTTTACCTGGGTAGTTTCATAATAAGGTTGACAATATTTTCACAATGTTCGCCAGCAATTCTGGAATTTTCACTAACAGTCACCAAATACCTAAGTAAAAAAAGATTACCTATAAACAAACAATTCAGCAAAAATACTCGGCCCCCCCAAAAAAGATAAAATGTTCGAGATGCGCAAAATCTAACTGCATAGATCGATTTGAATTTATTTCAGAGCGCCTTTAGCGCCAAAAATTGAAAGAGTAGTTGCATAAAGTGATTATCAGAAAATGATTACAAGTGTGCCATCAAACATATATATTTTGTATTACAATAAATAACAACTAATTACACATCACTAATCTTTTTTTTGAAAACTATATGGTAGAAAATTGAAATTCCATTAAATATCCTAGGCCATATAAATCTAGTTTAAACCATTGAACAAGAAAAATTATGCAGTTCACTAATTTCAAGTTTAAATGCATTTCGTGCAACTAGTTTTAAACTATTAGATTAAGTTTATTTTTTGATGCAATTTTTTACCTGTTCATAAGGGTGGCAAAAGATTTGAACAGCCGCTGTAAGTTCTTGGATTTGGCAAATGGCGACGTTTTAGGTTGAACCAACAACGATAAGATTGCTGAAATTAGGATTTGATTTAGAAAGGGAATAGTTGTCGAGATCTGAGTATCTTTGACTTCTATGACAGGGTACATTTTGTTTGTTATTTAGGTTGCTACTTTAGCCCTCGTTTATCGGTCAGTTTCCTACAGTAGGAGGAGGGGAGGGCCATTGGTAAAGGAGTGGATGTGGGGGGAGGGATAGTATCGTTAAATTAGCCAGCTGGAAATTCTGGATTCGGATTGCCAAGCCTACGTATTATATATCTTCTATAAGGACACTACGCGTTCTCTTTAAAATAAATCATGGATCTTAGGAGGTAAAACAATTGACGTTAAATAGATATATAATCATCCCCAATAGATGATAAACAAAAAATCCCTTCAATTATTTTAAAATTATTAGTTGAATAATAAAGTTTGGGTATAGTCCCTTTCGTGGAAACGCACTTTAAGGGGCGATTATACGTATTTTTCACAGTAGCTTTTCTCCTATTTCTAGCCCCTGCGTTGGGCTCTAACCCTGCGGGGCCAATTGCCTATCCCTGTGGGACAATCATCTAACCCAATATAACCTAAAATAACCTATAAAAAGCAATTTTCAAAATACGACATATCTCGCCCCTTAAGGAGCGTTGCCACGAAAGGGACTATTCCCTAAAGTTTTCTTATTCGTTTGACTCAACAACTTTGGGGTCTATTTTCTTGGCAGCCCATTAAAAAAATTAGTATAATGAATTTAATGGGTACCTGATATTCCAATAAGTCTTGGGTACTTTTGCATCATCTAAAAAAAACAATCAATAAATATCAAAGGTACTTTACTTTAAAGGTACATGTTGTCTTTGTCGGTTTGTCTGTCATTCCGTCATGAGTATTTTTTCTTATTCTACTAATAGATTAAGAAAGTATAGATGTTTAATCAATTTATTGTACCAATGGGAACACAACGAAGGAAAAAATCCAATAACTAAAAAAGGTATAAAAGTAATATTTTTCTGAAGATAAAACTTTGCTTTAAGAAAATATATCGTAAAAAATTTTGTTGTTCGTATTTTTGGATTGATTCATGTAATATTAACAAAGAATTTCATTTTTATGTTGGGAGTGGGACGGATTATTTTTACTGATATAGGTACCATCTTTGGTAATAAATCTGTTCTATAAAACTTTCCTTATTTTTCTCGTATTCATTCGAATCCGGTGGATAGGAACCGGTTCTCATCCATACGAAAAAACTATGTCTAGCATTGTATTATATCCAGCTTTCTACGAATATAACCTCGGTTTTAATCTTATAATTGTACTTTCTATATCCTCGGAAAGCCGTTTGTAAAACCATAAATAATTTCTTTTTTTTCAGAGCTCAATCGAATCATTGGCTTGTATAGATATTCATTGAATAAGGTAATTTAATTAGCATAAAAAATAAAAGACGATGAAAAGAAAACGAAGTAGCAGTTTCGTCATATTTCACAGTAGCCTTTCTCCTATATCTAGCCAATGCAGGGGGGCTCTAACCCTGCGGGGCAATCATTAACATTTACCTAACCTTAAGTAACCTATCAAAAACTATTGTGAAGATACGACGGAACCCGCTTTACGTTTACTTTCCATGATCCAATTGTCTAACCTCGCCCAATTGACTGATGGTATTCACGTAGAATTGTTCATCCTCGTAGGACGAGCACCAAGGACTCTTCAGTAGGGACAAACTGTTCATGGATATGGCAGGATATTGCTTCTTGCACTGGAAGTGTTTCTCATAAAATACCTCTGAAAAATGAAAAATAAATCAAGGCTAGATAAAAATAGTGAAGTGAATAAGACCCCTGTGATTATAGATTTCTAAGGCTGAGATAACCCTCATATTGAAGTAATAAGATGTATCTGTGTGTATCTCATTGGACCGATAAGGTTTAAATCTCTTTTGGGATTATCCAGGAGAAATAAACCATACAAAAAAGTTACACCCCCTCCCTACCAGGGAGTAAGGGAGGGGACAATGGATGGAATATTCAATTTTTTCGAGTCTCAGGCTTTGGGTACTGGCTTAACTGGAATGTACAAGAATTTAGCAGTTTCTGGCTGACTTTGGGTACTTGCGCAACCAATGCCGCAACTCGTGTGTTAGTTTTGAATATCTAGCAGAAAAGTATCAATAAACTTAATTTGTTATGATGTGGCTGATTTTAACAATTTTTTTCTCTCATTTCTCATTTGAAAATATCATTTCATAGATAAAAACTTTATCGTGATATTTGTTTAATAACCATTCTAAGAACCCAATTAAATTTTGGGTTATTGGGCGATGGGTTGAATGGGTTCCAGGGAGATTTTTATAGTTATTAATTACAGAATGATTATGCCAGTTTGATTTGCTTGTAATCTAATTTTCAAATGAATGCTTTTTTCTTGGAACTCTTTTCTTATTCTATAGTTTTCTGCCTCTCCCTTTACAATTTCCTTCATATTTTCCGGATTATTCTGGATTTCATAGTCTTTTAGCGATAACTCTTAAATTGAATTAATTGCCCATTGTCCCCTCCCTTACTCCCTGCCTCCCTACAGTACAAGGTTTGAAAGTCTCACACACTTCAACCATTAAAGTAATATATATAGAGTGATAAATAGTATTTGTAACCCTGTTCCTTTCTCAAAGGCCTTGTACCTTCTGTGGGTTGGGTCTTTCAAATCAGCTGAATCTTTCAAAAATGTAAATACAACCGGGTGCTGGCAAAAGAACAAAGAGCATATTGGAAACTAATGTGAACACAAGGACGCCCAAGCTTTTTACTTTGAATGAGGGGTTCCATACGTTTCAGGGGAGAAATCTAACGTGTTTTTAAAAAACTTGTGGGGTTTCAAAGTCTAAATGGGTGAACACCCCTTTACCCCTTTTCTTGGACGTCTATGTATGAGCTGCAATGATATTTGCATTCATCCTAGTTGAATTTGTTTTGCATTGTCTAAATACTATTCAATTGTTGAATAATATTTTTAAAAATATCTACTGATCTCATAAAACTGACAATAACCCAATTACTTAAAATAAGGACATAGTTAATTTGCCACCACCTGACAGAGAGCTCAACCCTTTATGGAAAAATAATTGAAAACAACGTAAATTCAGGCAAAAAATAAATTTGGGAACATCTGCAATATATTAGTTCTACATTTGTCGCTAGATGTCACTAAAAACTTGATAATTTTGATTTGCAACAAAGTATTCACATCATTAGGAAAAATGTTGTATTAATCACAAATAACTAGGTTTAAAAATGCAGTATTGTTGTCTTAACCTCTTTTCGAGGAAGCTTTGTGTTTATCAAGATCGAAATTAATTTCCTTATTCTATAATTCCAATCCAGAAAAAATGTCGTCTTTGTTTAATTTTTCCTAAAGAGTTGCGGCATTGTAAGATTGTTGTTTATGTTTGGGTCTCTCCACGTTACTTCTGAATTACATGTGTGTGGATAAGGACATTCGGAGAATTGAGTCAGGCCTATCATTGGTCTCATAGTGCGTGAATAACCCTAGTATGCCAGGTGCTTAAACCATAAGAACTTCAGGTAGTTTTTTCTTCATTTTTTATATAAATTGTATGGCATATAGGACGGATTTATTAAGTTTTAAGGCTTTAGCCAGCTACACGTGGAACTTTATTATTATTCAAATATTATGTTTAAGTAATTTTTATGTGCTTATATTTATGCATTTGACAATGATCTATTAAACCAAATAATTTTCCTTTAAAGCCAACGTACCCAAAGATTCTTTAACCGTAGAAAAAAAGATTTTTAAAAAGCAAATAATATTGTGTGGATATAAAAACTGGAATTTTGTATTAATTGATTTTGTAATTTCAGGACTTTGAAATAGTTTGTGTCAATAAATCTATACTCAAACCTGCTGTTGAAACTTGATGGTTCCTGGTGTTGGGGGTTTTGCCTTGTAAGACTAAGATCTCTAGAACTTCCCGCAAATTCGGAAGTCACACTTAACCAAAGTGTTATGGTTAAGACAATTGTAAATCGGAAAAGATGATTATGAATATAATTGTATAGTCAGGAGCCTAGTTGTGAGAAATTGATAATGGCAGTTTTAAATACTTCACTGAAGTTTAGACAGAAATGGCAATTTTACACAAAAATTGTCCCTTTCTTTTTCAAAAAGCAGAAGAAAGCATTTAACAGCTGAAATTAGAAAGCAAAGTTTAATGAAATTAATTTTCGTCTGCAACGCTCTAGGTCTTTGCAATTGGAAATCAAATAGTAAGCTCTTTATACATCTATACTATAAATTTATTCGTCAACCAAATTAATTTTACTTTTAAAATAATAAATTCAAAAACCCAGCAACCCCCTTTCCCCTTACTAAAGTGCCCCTTGAGGCCTCTTAGGACATAGCCGCTAATAGTACATAAAGGACCTTTACAGGAATAAAACAATATTAAATTTTCTTATTTTTAGTAAAACTTTAGAAACCAATAAATTCAAGAGTAACTTTGATACTCACACCCTGCCTTAACCATTTTAAGGATAGAAAAAAATTACCATCAAAACGGACAATGCATTATTTAAATAGGACCAAGAGTCAAGTAGAATCCATTGATAATGAAATCCTAGCTGCTCCTTCTTGGCAGATATTTCATTTTTAAGATTTAAGGTGAAAAACACCAAATTCACTGAATATACAAGGTAATTCTACTTTAAATACAGGAATATAAGATGTGTTTCTGTAAATTGTGCTCAATAGGATACTTTTCTAACACAAATTAAATCTTATTAATGTTTCATAGCAATAAGCCCCAACCTACAGCATCTACAAGATCTTGTTCCAGAATCAGACAGCAACTTTTGATTTATATTTGATCTAAGGAAGTTACCTTTAGTTGGAGACAGGGTTGGCAGATAAAAAACCCACCCCAAAACCCACACGGTTTTTTTGCCCTTTAACCCACCTTAAAAAACCCAAGGGGTTTTAGGTTTTTGGGGTTTTATTAAAATAAAGTAAAATTGTTTCAAAAATAAGTTTATTTTTCATTGTTTATATAAAAAAAATATGTTTTTCATTGACCCCTTGCATGTATTTAACAAAGGAATAGACTGCTGTGCTTGATTTTGCCATTGTCACGGGCTCAGGAAGAGATATACCAGCAAGGAAAGCACGTTCAGTTTTAGGATCTTTAGATTTTTGCATTTTTTCTATTTTTCCTGTAAATAGCAGCCAACTTTTCATCTTTCTTATGTCCTAGCCTGTTTCTAAATATTAAAAGAATGGACCTAATTGGTTTCATGGCACAGTGGTTTTCTTTGTATTTTTATAGTAGCTATTAATAGGTTATTTTAGGTTAGGTTAGTTAAGGGGTAATGATTGCCCCGCAGGGGTAGAAATAAGAGAAAAGCTACTGTGAAAATTAGGGTTGGGCCGGATATCCGGCCATTTTCAATATCCGGCCGGATACCGGATATTGAAACTATCCGGCCGGATATCTGGCTCTATATTTTTTATACTTTACACCAAAAATCTCTGCTTTTTAAAATTTTAAATGGCTAGGTATAATTTTCTTATTATTGAAGCTAGAAGAACATTTTTTCTGAACAAGTTTACCTTTATGTAAATTTATATAAGATTTCTGAAGAAATTTTTTTTTGCTACTTTAGTATCTGGTAATTTGGCCGGTTATCCGGCCGGATATCCGGTAATTTGGCCGGAAAACCGGATATTTGCCGGATATCCGGCCGGTTACCGGATATCCGGCGTTTGAAATCAGCCGGATATCCGGTATCCGGCCAAAAAAGTATCCGGCCCAACCCTAGTGAAAATACTATGAAACTCGCTGCGCCATAGAAAGAATCGTCTATTACATATTATATAATTATATATAATATATTATTCAAGCTTTTACAGTATAAAAACTATAAAAACCCAAAATACCCCAAAAAACCCAAGAAACCCCTAAAACCCGGGTAAAACCCCTATTTTCCACGACCCCGGGGTATTTTTAAAAAAACCCGGGTTTTGCACAGCCCTAGTTGGAGAGTGTCTGATTACAAAGCAATTTGATTGCTGTAGTTCTTCAGACATCAGAAGTTCATTTCCCTGTCCTCAATGTTTGGTACCATTTAGAGATTCAATTCACTGAAGATCTCAAGCACAATAAACATTGCTACAGCACAGCAAAAGCAAGTCTTGTAGTTAAACAACCCTTTGCTAAAGTGTTTTTTTTTTCTTCAAAAGGTTATCATGGTACAACCTTTCAAGGTAAAGCTTATATAAATAATATGAATTTTTTGGAGATACAGAAGTTCATTAGGTAATACAATCTGAACTTGACAAAGCTGAGGTTTAAGTCAAATTTGAATTGTACATTGATCATAAACAAACCTTTGAAAAAGTAATTAATACTAGTTTAAGCTCAAAACCAGCTGACATCTGAAGAGATGAGAGCCTGGTTGATGATTTTAAACATGCATTTAGGTAAACTAGATTCTCACTAACTACTAGAGTGATTTGTGTTAAACCCTAAGCTTCTCTGTATACAATAACCTGGACTAGGGGTTTGTTAAAAAAAAGGCAGGTTTAAATTTCCATTTTCATTTTAAAGAGTACTTTTTGAAGTAATAGAAAATTAGCTCCATGGATTATCATACAGCATTCAAATAACCTGTAAATCATATCTTAGCCAAATAGATAAAGTATATCTAGTTTGTCAAATAGGTCCTATAATCCATCAAAATTCTTTAAAACAATTACCTGTGTTTATTTTTTGTTATGTATGATCCATTTAAGTAATACAGAAAAGAAATTTAAACAATATGATTTTTAGAAGGCTTTCTTTATCATATATATGTTTTCTTATATGCTTTACTTTAAACAAGGGAAGAAATGAAAAAATCTATATCTTCCATGCAAAAATCTGTACACATATCAACAAATAAAATAGCCAGATTTCTCTTCCACAGTAATCCTATTGGTTGATTGAGAGAATGTTTTTCTAGTTTATCTCTATTTGAAGCACATGCACAATATGTAAAGAATTCTATACCCTAATGTTTGAGATTAAAAAGAAAACGATTAAATCACAAGACAAGTTAACCAAATTCAAGTCAAATCACAACTGCTTCATTAATTTCACTTTAATAAAATTTTATCTGTGTTACAAAAGTATTCTATCAAGCACAATTTACAGAAACACATCTTATCTTCCTGTATTAAAAGTAGAATTACCTGGTATATTCAGTGAATTTAATGTTTTTCACCTTAAATTTAAAAAAAGAAATATCTGCCAAGAAGGAGCAGCTAGGATTTCATTCTCAATGGATTCTACTTGGCTCTTGGTCCTATTTAAATGCTGCATTGTCCGTTTTGATGGTAATTTTTTTCTATCCTTTAAATGGTTAAGGCAGGGTGTGTACTAGAAATAAAAAAGGGAAACGCTTACTAAATTCGGGAGATAAATCCACAAGATGCCCATAAAGCTCCTGATAACAGCGCAATAGTTCACATTTCAAGTTTAAATAACAAAATAATTACAATAGAGATACTCTAGAGAAATATTTTCTTATTTCGTGTAAAAATTTCTTCCCTTGTAAAATGACAAAACTTATACCTAAGTTATTTATAAATATTTTATTAAAAATTCTATCGTCGAAAAAAATATACTCAAATTTCGTCGCCTCTAACTCGTATAGGTATAACAAATTGTAAACAAAGATTTTTGTCTTCAAAAATATCCCTGTTTAAGATTGACAAATAATGGGGTCAGATGGATTATCTAGGTATAATATATCTATTATAATTACAAAAAAAATCAAGTGCTCAATCAATCTATTCCCCTTCAGGTAAAGAGTGACTATTGTGCCTGTGTATATAGGTCCGGGGAGGTTTTGTCGGAGAAGAAAATAGCATGTTCCAGTTGAACACAGCTGTCGATGGAGTACTCAATCAGGTTCGTCAGAAAATTGGCGGGAAACTTGCCAAAGCTTTTCGGAATCAGGGTGTGCTGGTTTTTAGACACTGAAAAATTAATTTTAAAAATTGAGCCAGAGTTATTTTTTTACAACAACCATTAGAAATTATAATATTAAAAAAATAAGCAAACAATCTGGTTTGTGTAAAAATAAAAAGATATAATTTACAGAGAAACCAAAGAAAAATATGAATTTTTGTATAATGGAAAGAAAACGAAGTAGCGGGTTTCGCAGTATTTTCACATTTGCTTTTGCTAGGTTGATTAGGGATATGTCAATGTCAATGTCGTGTGGGTAAGTTGCACTTGGACTGAACAGTCAACTTGTCAACTCAAGGCCAGACTCTTGGTCCTTCACCTCATACCCATTGCAGACAACCAACCCTTTGACTGCACGATCTTTGTCTGGAGATCCTAACTGTGCATGGTAGTGAGTTGCGCCTGTTTGGGGCCAATGCATTCCCCCTACTCAAACTATTTGATGTCCTGTGCCGAACAGAGCAGGTAGGTACCATTTTAACGTCTTTAGTATGACGCGGATTCGAGTTTGCATTCTTCCCATCATTTCCCTTGACACTTTAATTAGGGCTTGTGGGTAATTTACACTTCAACCTTATGGATGGGGAGTTAAGGTTTCGTGATTTTTGCCACGATATTATTGCGACTTTTAATGCAACCAAGGCACAGGACGTGGCGCTGTTTTGACAACGACACAATGAAGTCACATCAAATCCTAGGGACTTTTTCAGTCAACCTAGTATTCAAGGATGATTCCCAGTAGATGAACTAACAAACGCCACTAACACACTAGCTAGCTAGAATAGCTAAAATAGGAGAAAAGATACTGTGAAAATACGACTAAATCCGCTACTTCGTTTCCTTTCCATGATCCAATTTTTTTTTACAGAATAACTTTACAAAAATACTTACAGATTTTCATTGAAACAAGTTTTAATTTATCCAGCACGCTTATATACTTGTTCAAGGAAGGTGCTAAAATAAGAAAGTGGTCAAATAAACATAAATTCACATTTCTTATATCAATTAGTGAAGCTTATTGCATATATGTCCAGAGCAGTGATATAATTTTCTGGGAAGAGTGAATAGTGAATAACTCGAGCCTCCCTAGAGAATCTTATCTAAAATAGAAAACCCCGGCCCCCTAAAACCTAAAATATATTTTTCTTTTCTTTTTACGTTTAGAGCTACAAGAGAAGCTCGACATACCTTAGTTATAGAGTGGATGTGCTCCTAAAAATTTCCCCTTTTTAAAGCTTTTGCTTTCAAACCCGATAAAAAAACCATTTAGTTTCTATAATGATTTTCTGTAAATACATAAATACCTGTGTTGTCTACAATTTCAGTCCAGACATTATTGAATTCAAAAATAGTTTCAGGTTTTATATTGATATAGTAGGACATTTCTTCATTACTCAGCATATTCCTGGCTTCCTATAAATCATCAAGTTTTAATAGGGAGCGGGGGGGGGGGGGGTAACGCAACTATCTCGTACATAGCACTTAAACGGCACTTAGAATCCAAATTTTGTTCATGAAACTTGGCATGAGTACCTAATCCTATTTTCACTAAATCGAACAAAAAGTTTGAAAAGTAACGGCTAACGGATGAGCCTTTTATACATTTTTTTTGGCTATTTTTAGTGCAAATCCGTCACAAGCCCTATCTACACAATCTACTCTTGGCAGCTCCCAGCCGTTTTCAGCGGGATCTAGAGTAGCCGGTAAGCGGCTGGTACTAGAAATTTAAAAAAATGTTTTTAATAAGTATCATTTATTATGAATCAAAACAAAAATATGTTTCAATAAGCTGATTCCAACATAATTAATGATAGATTCGCCCTGAAAATAGCAAAAAAATACTTTTCCAATTTTTTGTTCAATTTAGGGAAATTAGACAAACAAGAAACGAGGATGACAACATCTATATGAAGCAAAGCAAATCATTAAGCTTGGGGTATGGTCGGACCTCCACGTGGTCCAAGCGGGAACATCCATCCGGATGGCTAACCGACCAGGAGGCCAGAAAAGACAAAACTGGAATGAACAGGGCAACCTGGAACCTGCAGCAGTCTTTTTTCAGCTGTATATCTTACAAAGCAGCCAAGAAAAATCACATTTACGCCATAGCGTTACGGACGGACATACTTAAAAGAGCAGCTTCGCTACTTAAGAGAAAAAATTAAATAGAAATGTACGTACAATCATGTGTGTAACTAAGAATTCTTCTTCAACTGTAAACTCCAGGTAGGGTACCTGAAAAATTATCCTTATATAAAAGTAACAGGATATGTGTCTGTCTGTCTGTATCAGGAACTCTTAGAGTTTATAACTATTTTGGAGGAGGTTCCACCCACAATCCTCCTATGAGATCATCCCTAGATAAAAAAAACCTCTCCCCCTTCCCTTTCCTCAAAAAATAACCTCCACAAAATTTTAAGCTAAAATCAAAAAAGGGTGGGGTGTCGAATTAAACCCATCCCCCACCCCTCCCTTCTCAAGTGCACCTAAAGGCCTTTAGGAGAGGAGCAGCTAGTTCTAAACAATACAGTAGTAAAGTTTTTCTGTCTAGAGTAAACTATCTTGGAAATTGCTGGTCCGTTAGGGTTGTACTTTTTCAGAGAATCTTTATAAATGTTTCAGGGGTGCTTTTGGGCTTTATTCCTAGAGGCTACTAGTGCAAATGTACAAAAATAATTGAAACAATTAGGTAAACTTATTGACTAGGTATTTGGAGACCAACCTTTAGAGATCAATTCTTTTTTTTTCGAAATGTCGAAAAAACAAAAATTATAGAACATCTTTTTAAAAGTGTAAGATAAGATACTATATACTACCTACGGTAAATTGAACATCAAGAGTGATCTACTTTAAAACAAAAAACATAATTTATAAAAAAAGAACCAATTTACCAACCTTAAATTTTCTAAATTTTGGCACAACGACCTTTCCAGCTTTCTTAGTTTGAAGTATGGTCATTGTACTTGTAGCGTGTCTTTCCACTTCTTCAATTTCTATCTCCTCTTTTTCCTCCTCGTTTTCAGTCCTAGGAAATAAGCCATAATTGATACTATCTAGAGGACGTCCAAGCTTTTTTTGAGGGGGTAAAATGCGGGGTTTTAAAATTTTGAGTGGGGTAATCTAATGTATTTTAATAACTTTTAAAGTTTGAGGGGGGTAAACACCCCTTAATCCCCCCCCCCCCCCACCCACCCTTGAGCGTTTATGTAATATCCTCCAATTATTTAGTTATTTAGTACCTAAATATATTCTAAATGCAATCCTTCATAACATGAGGGGGAGAGTGTAAAAAAACTTTTGTCTTTTTGTTTGATCAAAATCTAAAAAATAACCTTAGTTTTTTTATTGTATATAAGTCTTCAGAATGTGATCTTTTCCTCAGTACATTTCTATCTACTTGTTTATCAAATGTTGAACATCCTTCAAGAGGATCCAGATGAATATTACCCACAGATTCAAGAGCACGATGAACAATATTGCCTTCATTTTTAATTGAACTCTCCATGTTCTCTACATTTTTGAAATGTTCCTGAATATCAAGATTGTGAGACTGCTGTGGATTTATGTGACTATTTAAAAACAGTCCTTGGTTTTTGTATTCATCTATCCTTATAGGATTCAGTATCAGCTGATCTTGTTGATTTATTGATTGGGACTGCTGATCTTGCTGATTGATTGATTGCAACAGCTCATCTTGTTGCTTGTTTGATTGCGAAATCTGATCCTGCTGATTAATAGATTGCGACAGCTGATCAGGTTGATAGATTGATTGCAACAGCTGTTCTTGTTGATTGACTGTTTGAGACAGCTGATCAGGTTGATTGATTGATTGCAACAGGTGATCTTGTGCCATTGAGCTTGTTAGCTGTTGTGAAGTTGCCATCATTGAATGTTGAGGCGAAGCTAATTGAGTATCTTGACTTGATTGTGACAATTGACTTGGAGAGGTCGAATAATCAAGATTATTCGCCGAAACTTGACTTTGCTGATCAATATCTAATTGCTGTGATAAATCAGAAGCAGAACTCACTTCTTGGCTGTTTTGACGATCATTCTTCTCTTCATTTGTAGCCTCCTGTTGACGTTGTAAAATGGCCAGCTGTACCTCAATCTGTTTTCTCTGCTGTAGTATGAGCTGCTCTTGTTGTCGTATTATCTCATGCTGCTGTCTAATAAGGTCAAGAGAATGATTATTTGATGAAGAAGCTGAAGATTGAACAGGAGATGATGTAACCGCTGTTCTTAAAACAGGTGATGACGGCATTTCACTAACTGGCGCGGATCTACTGCGTAACGTGTCAATGAGATTATTAGGTAAAAATTCTTAAAAATCCCTTTTGGACTAATCTCATAAACAGGCACAGTAAGATATATAAGTTTTCCGGAATTTTAAAGTTAGGGAGAGATTTGAAATCTGCATCAAATTTTAAGAATTTTTTATAAAATTCGTTTTTTCTATAATTCTTTATCTAAGAGCGGAAATGCAATTTAAATTAATTAATTTTGGCATCTGTGATTGGTGGATTTAAAAAATCTGCGCTCTGATTGGATGTCGTACATCATTCAACCAATTACAGCGCAGGTAGTTTAAAATCCACCTATCCTATTGGTCAAAATTAGTTAACTTAAAATGCATTTCCGCTTTTAGATAAAGAATTATACAAAAAACGAATTTTATAAAAAAAATCCTTAAAATTTGACGCAGATTTCAAATCTCCCCCTCACATTAAAATATCTACCTAAATGTCATAATGTATGTATGTAAAATTTGTAAATATAAGTATGAAATGGATGTTTGTTTAAGAATCTTTAGTTTATTATTATTTTATTCTTTTTTTAGCAACTTTTACTTCATCACTATTAAATCAATTAAGTGTTCATTTATTACTTATTATCGCAACGTCTTGTAGACAGTTTTCCGCGAATTTAAAAAATGAAAAATTATAAGAAGTAAACCAGTTTTGTTAACCTTTAGGGGGCAAAAGACCCGCGCTAAAAATACTGGTATCAATTTTATGATTTTTCATTTTTGTATTCGTAGAAAAATGTCTGTAAAAAAATGCTATTTATGTTTTTCAGTATAGCTGGTTCTAATCAAGCAGATAATAATAGTTTCGAAGCCACACTTCAGGGATACAGGAATAATATAAATTATCTGTCTGCTAAAAATTGTGTTGATTATTTTCATTGATTTATGTCTGCTAAGTTGATAACAAATTCAGCGGCATTATGTAAGCTAGTTCCGAAAGTCTTTAAAATTGGCCCAAATAAGAAAAGTTGCATTAGTTCCAGTATCCTAAGTCTAGGACAGCCAAGAAAATGAATCTTAGATCCATTGTCCCATCTCTCTATCCCTGACTTTATTTATTATAATTCTCATTCCTGGATAGAACAACTTGACCAATATTTGTTCTTGGACTTGAAGTAGATTTTGTTATTTGATGAGGTGACGTCATTAAATGCCTATGGTGTTATTTCCCTTATTTTTTAAAAACACCAATTATTCTAATTAAATTTAATAGAAAATTCAGAGTAGACTATTTGTATGAAGTAGAATATAAGAAGTCTTATCCCCATAGTGGGAACAACATTGCTGAAGTTACAGGTGGAAAAAAATACACGCAAAGGATTACTTTTCTGAAACAGTTAGCCTTAAATAAGAACAGATAGACAGAAATAATTAATTATAGATTAGCTGCGCTACTTAAGAAGTTACTTATTTAGTTTTCCGTCCGTCCGTAACTCTAAGGAGAAAATGTGATTTTCTTGGCTGCTTTATAAGAGAGACAACTGAAATTTTTAGTGAAAAATGCTATGACCAGTGCGCATCTAGTCTTTATGTTTTTTTTACCGCCCGTCTGCCGTTAATGCTCTAAAAGCAAAGAAATTCTTATTACATGATTTTCTCTCATTTTTAATGTCAACTAAACATCTGCTCCATTTGAAAAAAATAAGGGATGTGAGCCCTGCCTGTGTGCCAGAGAAGACGGGGACGCTGTTAACAAAGCTCTTTGTGCTACAGTTGTCAAGAAACTCGAGGCTTCTGGTACGGTTAGTGGTATCGATGATAGTGATGCCTCATTTGCCTAGTCAAATAGAATAGTTCAAGTATTAAAATAGGATCTCAGCTAGTCCTTTTCAAATTAGGCTTTTAGTAAAGGGGGGGGGGGGGGGGGGGGGGGTAATGCAACCATCTCGTAATGAATGTATAAATGGCACTTAGAATTCGAATTTTGATCTGAAATTTTGCATGAGTAATCCTTGGTAGGTCTATTTTCCCTAAATCGAACAAAAAGTTGGAAAAGTAGCGGCTAACGGCTGGCGTCTCATCCGTTTAGCCATTTGTTGGGTATTTTCAAGCGAAATCCATCACGAAACCTCTCTCCACATAATGCTCTTTTTCCGATCCAAAACGTTTTCAAACGGTTCTAGCCGGTAGTTGCTGGTACTAGAAATCTAAAAAATGTTTTTTTTGTATCATTTCACATGAATTAAAGCAAAAATATGTTTCAAAAAGTTGATTTCTACGTAATTTATGACAGATTTGCCCTAAAAATAGCCAAAAAACGGCTAAACGGCTGAGCCGTTAGCCGTTACTTTTTCAACTTTTTTTTCGATTTAGGGAAAATAGATCTACCAAGGATTACTCATGCAAAATTTCAGATCAAAATTCGAATTTTAAGTGCTATTTATACATTGATTACGAGATGGTTGCATTAAACCCCCCCCCCCCCTTAGTTAAAAAAAAGATAAATACCCATTTCTGAAACTTTAATATAAGATAATGCCCTCCACCCCAAATCTTTCTATAAGATGCCTATAGAGTATCAAACCATTAGAAGTTAACATTAGCTTCAGTAAAAAAGTTCAGAAAACAAAGTATAATTAAAATAGTTATACAAATTACAAAACCTTGAAAGCCAAAGTAGTTAAACTTGAGACATTGATTGAGATACTTTAGTTAGAGTAGCTGCGCTAATATTAATAATTTCTATTCTATTCCTGTATATTATGAGGAGGATTTGATAATGGAGGAGAAAGTAAAGTTGGATGAGTAGATGCATTTGATAGTGGTGATGAAGGTACACTTGATGTTGATTTAATTGACAGTGGTGATGGTGGTACACTTGATGTTGCCATGTTCCTTGGACTAACAGTTAATCTGAAAGGGGACTATGCACGAACGAGAGCAAGTGATTCTTAATGTTTTTTGGTGAATATACTAGGGTTATGTTTTATATCGTTACTAGCGGCTACGCCCCTAGAGGCATCTAGTGGCATTTAAATGTTTTTTTAAATTTAAATATCTAATTTGAGAAATAATTTGTCTATGGTCAATCAGCTGTTAAATTCTTAAATTCATGTCTCTACGCAGCGCCACTACACTACGTAGAGACATTTATACCCTAGCGACACTATGCGGCAAGAATATTTCATTTTTTTTCGATTTCTCTTGGAAGGGTGGTGGTACCCTCCCCCAAAATAGTTATAAACCTTCCCAGGACCTATGAGAATCTTCCCTGTTTAGGAGAACCCGATCGGTTCAGTGGTAAGCGAGATCCTTCGGTACAGACACACAGATACACAGACATACAAACATCCTGTTACTTCAGTATAAGGATATCAATTTTTAAAAATAAGTTTCATCATAGTTTTATATGAAAAAACTTTGAAATGTTAGACATTTTGTGACTATATATCATCAACTGTTTTGTAGAGTTCAAACTGTTGTGACACAATACTTTTTTAATGAAAAATATTAATCTAGAAAAAGAGATGGTAACTGGTAATACTGTAAACAATTTTATTTGTGTGTTTTAGCGTGTTATTTTATTTAAACCTTCGAACTCAACAAAATATTTGATGATATTTCATCAAAAAATGCGGTACTTGCTTACATGTGGTAGACTGGAGCACCGAAAACCCCCACCCCCCCGCTTAGTTTTGACAAAAATCAAAAATAAGGGGGGGGTAGTTTTTTAATGTCTGGAAAACGGCAAGGAGGAAAAAAGCTCAGCAAGGCAAAGACTTAACCCCCCCCTTAATTTTGAAGAAAATCAAAAATAAGGGGGGGGGGTAGTTTTTTCACTGTGCAAAATTAAAACCTTTTACTAAAATCAGTCAATAGATAAGGAAATTATGCCCCAAAACATGAATATCCCTGTAATAAGGTTTCCCCTCTGGTATACTGGATTTACTTGATTTACCTCACTCAACTTTCTGGCGTGTTGTACAGTGAAAAAACTACCCCCCCCCTTATTTTTGATTTTCTTCAAAATTAAGGGGGGGGTTAAAAACTACCCCCCCCCCCTTATTTTTGATTTTTGTCAAAACTAAGCGGGGGGTTAAAAACTACCCCCCCCCTTATTTTTGATTTTTGTCAAAACTAAGCGGGGGGGGGGGGGGTTTTCGGTGCTCCGGTCTTCACATGTAAGCAAGCACCAAAAATGCTTTACATTTTAAAGTTTTATTCATACAAAACCATGGTGAAAATAATTTTTTTTATTTGGTATAACACTATCAAACAAAACCCCAGTATATATTTAGAAAAAAAACATTTAGAATCACTGCTGGAAGGTGATTAGAAGCACTTGCTCTCGTTCGTGCATAGTTCCCTTTAAGGGGTTGCTAAACCAAATTACGCCTTTAGGAGCAATTTGAAGAAGATTAGTTTTGAAAACGTTACCATGATAATTTACTTAATGCTAACAATTTAAGCATAGAAACCAGTTTGAGTCATACTCATGAGTTTTATGGAAATAAGGCCAAATGTAAGATAATCAACTCCTTACCTGTTTCCACTATTTCTAACAGGATTACTTCCATTTATATTTCTTATGATAAATAATGATTGATTTCCATCTGTAGATTTGTTTTTATTGCTTTTATTAACGCTTGATTCTCTACTGTATGGCCTCACAACTGACACTGGCTTCTTCTAAAAAAAAACCGTTTTATGTAAGTTGTATCCGCTCGTCGTCGGGGAGATAGGTGCTAATCTCTGCTTAAAACCGCGCCATAAATAAAGACGTTAAAAATTGGTTCCTACTGCTGCTATGTCATGTGCTCTACATAAATAGTTAGAATATGAGAATGCCTTGGTCCAAAACAGGCGCAACTCACTACCATGCTCAGTTAGGACTTCCAGCCAAAGGTCGTGCAATCAAAGAGTTGGTTGGCTGATGGGTGTGGGTGTTAAGACAGAAAGGAAGGAAATTTGGCTCCTTTAGTTATCCTGGGTTATTAGTCCTGTGACGTTAAACTGACGTTAAAGTGACATGGACGGACAGTAGCCGCAACCATTTGAGGTAAAAAGGTAAGTTGCACAGAAATTAACAGCCATCAATTTCAAAATTAAGGACAAAATCAGTTTTAAAGCTGTTTAGAAATAATTCAAAACCAAAAATGTTTTTTTTTATTCATGTCAAACTAATTTACCTTTTCTTTCAATTTTCTCTGTTTTTCTTCTTCAAAAACTGCATCAAAAATCTTGCTTATCTCAATACAACACTTTTCTTCCTCCTAAGAAAAATGAAAATCTAATTCTTTAAAAAAATTTAAGAAATGTGTATTTTGTTTTATAACTAATAACTTACTATTATAATTTTAAATTATTCACTAGAATTTTGCCTTGGTAGATTTTAATTTTTTGGAACTTAGAGCAAAAAAAATTCTTTGTTCATGTTTGTACAAATGAAATTTAAAGAACAAAACTAACCTGTTCCCTAATTAGTTGGGCATCTCTAATAATAGACATCTTTAAAGTTTCAATTGTTTCATTGTAATCATAATTTTCTTCAGTAGTCAGATTGTTATCAATAGCATCATTATCATTAACATTAAGATTGTTCTCAGCTGAAGTTTCATTTGTATCTATAGAAAAGGAGTCATTTAGGTTTTGCAAATTAATATCATAAACCTAATGTTTCACAGATACTCAATACAAAATTTAAAAGAAAAACAAATATTAAAATAATGGTTTAGGAGTAAAAGACATACATCTTTGAGGGGATTAGAATATTTCATTTCAAGAATAACTATTTTACCCAAAAACTAAACTTTGTGGTAATTTTTACATATTTTACTAAATCTTTTTGTCAAATGTAACTGGAATTTAAAATTGCTTTTTTTATTATACTGACATGGTAAGGCAAATATTAATCGATGTGTGGAATCTTGACAGAAGATCTATAAGTTAATACCATAAACCACTTTTTTTCAACGAAAATCTAAATGACTGAACCTAATTGATTTTTTATGTTGTATTCTTGTTTACTCTCTCTATCATATTGATTATAATTTTCATTATTTAAAGCTCTGTGTTCTTCATAACTCATTTCTCTTTGCATCTGAAGAAACTCGCAAACCAACCTAAACAAAATTTGTTTGGCTCGTAACGCATGGTAATAGCCTTATTGTTAGGAAGCTCGCATGTTGTAAGGTGTCAGGTACAAATCTTGAACACACCGCGTCAAGCTTAAGATTTTAAACATGTAACCTAACACTGCTAGGCCTGACATGTGACATTAATAGTAAGATTATATTATTATAGTGTCATAATCAATACCACCATAATCAGGCACTGCTGGACTTTTAGACAAAGGTCGAGCAAGCAAAGAATTTGTTATCTGTTATTAATTCACATAATTCTATGGATGGGAAGTCTATTGTACAGATCCTGCAACCAAGGAGGAATAGATATCACTTAACATTAAAAATCTTTGAGAATCAAAACATGTTGTCTACTCTTAGCTGCTAAATAAAGTATGCTACAATGCTCTGTTAAGTCAAAATATACGGTCCTATTTGGTATGTTACTATCTCCTCATCACAAGATACTTCACCCCCCCCCCCCTCCCACCCCTTATAAAAATCTGACCTGTGCCCTTCGTCATCTTGGTTGTATTTTACACAAACTTTTTCCTCTTTTATATTATTGAAATCTCCGTTGTATTCTACATTCATAGTTCCTACTTATAGCATGGATCAATGAATATAAGTAATCTTTAGGTTTTTTTAATGAATTGTGGACTTCAAAGGCTTAGAGGACTTTAAGAAACAACCAATCAGGCTAAACTTAAAAGCTTTCTAGACAAAAAGACTCCTAATTGAAAATCGAAATTGACATATTGCTAAAAAAATAGCTCCCACTTTTTTTGTTCTCAATTCCCATTGATGATTATCATAATACCCCTTTCTGTAGAGCAAAATTGTTGGTTGAATAGCTAATACAGAAACCAATCAAAACAAGGATGACAACATCCATAAAAGCGAAGCACTGAAACGGTAGGACAAACGGACATTAACACTTGTAGATTGTAAGAACTGAATTAGCAATATTGTAAGTATATTTGTTGCAAAACTGCATAAATAGATGATACTGTTTAAGGACATTCTTACATTTTTGGGACTTGTTTATAGAGATGCTTTGCTTATATCATTGTACCTTGTTATAATAGGAAGCAGTTTTCAAAAAATCAGAAGAATCGGATAATTTTAACATACAAAAATTTGTTGTCAAAAAAGTAAAAAAACGACATGTTTCAAATTGACGTACGGACATTCTGGTATTGATAATAGAGTTGCTACGCTTTCTAAATCATACCTAACTACTACAGGAATTATCATGCAAAGTTTGGAATCGATAGGACAATTCTAACCTGTTGAAATTAACGAAAAGAGCTAACTCTCTGTGACGGACGTACGGACGGACGGACCGACCCTAATATAGAAAAGCTTCGCTTTTAAAAAGAATACCCTAAGTTTATTTTCCAATGAATAAAATAACTCGTTTTTAAAAAACTTTTGATATTATCTTAAATAAGAGTCTAATGTCACCTCCCTCACGCTTTAGGTAAATACTAGATAGTCATAGGTATACATTTATACCTGAATGTTGATTTTCAAAGATGTGAAATGGTGCCCCAGGTAAAATTGCTGGATGGTTCATGTGTGCGGGCGGGGGCTGCTGACCTGCTAGTGTTTCCATACAACTTTCTACAAAAATAATTCATAAACAAAATTAGCCCTTTTGTAGAATAACAGTTCTTAAAAGTTTAGACACTGCTAACTTTAATTACACAAGTTTCTAGGCCAACAAATGAAAATACGTGTTAATTAAATTTGGGGGACCAGTATATTTTCAGTATTTAGGATACGATTATGCTTTAATATCCATAACAAAATATATAGAATACGAGAGCAAAAATTGAGATTTAAACACGTAAAAAATTGAAAAATTGCTCAAATTTAAATACATATACCAACGTATGTATATTGTATAGTGTATACTTTACTTATATACATACCCTATTAAACGAGTGGTTTCGCTTTAAAAAAAATTACCTTCAGCTCCAGGTTTAGCCGCATGGTTGATAGAAGTGATTGGTTGATAACTTTGTGTCAGTGGACTGTAAACAAAATATTGCGTTTCTACGTTCTCCTCTCCTAAAAAAAAGGAATCTAAACTTCGTAATAGGTATAAAGTTTAGATATTGGTATTTTTTCAGTATTTTCAAGGATTATAGGAATGGGAACATGGGCTATTAATTAAATTTTAGAATCTAACTCAAAATCTAATTCAAAATGCTAAAAAAGTGCATACGAAAAAGGTCACCAACACAGAGACCCAGTTAATTGTCTATGTTATACGCATATACTTAATACATTTATTTTATCACTAAATAAAAACCAAAACACATAACATAAATCTACCTTGTAAAGGCACTTCCATCGTTTCGACATTAGTTTTTTCTTCAGTCTCAATCTAAATGAATATTTTTGCATCTGTACTACAAAGTAAAACGATGGCTGTCCTTCCATCTGTCTGTCTTCTGTAAGAAGCTTAAGATCTTGGTAACAGCTCTTCTTTGCAGGGAATATAGCAAAAGGTACTGCAATCATAGATCTAAGCTATTCTCTTGGGGGGTACGACACTATCGACCCCACAAAAAAAACGTTTCCGTCCACCCCTTCCCCCCTATTTTTTACATTAATTTTTCCCATCACTTATTTTGGCGAAGCCACTAGTGTACAATATAGAGTTGTAATTACTATCTAAACTAAAGAAAATCATTCAATAATCAAAAAAAAAATTACGTTTTATGAAAAGTTTTAAAAAGTTTGATGATTTCATAGATTTTATAAAAACTTACATTGTTTGCTTCATTTTTGTCTAAGGATCCCAAATCTACCAAATCAGGCCTCATACCAATATCCAAGCATCTGAACATGGAAAAAAACATATCAGGGTTGGTCCAAAGCTGATGTATAAGAGGGTAAAATTCCGTTTAAGTGCACTTTATCATGAATGTTAAAGAAATGGGAAAAAATTAGAGTCAATACACAAACCGTTTAATTTTCAATTTTAAATAAGCCAACGAATAAGAATTATTAGCAAAACTATCGGACAAGGCGTTAAAACTTCGAAACCATGCGTTTTTTCTAGTATTTACTTACTTTTTCAGTCTACATTGTTTGCAAGCAGTTCTTGTAGATTCAGTAATTAAACAGTGTCCCACATTATTCTTGGCCACACATGTATATTTGTTCAACAGATTTCTTCGGAAAAAAGCCCTAAATATATAATTGTATTAGTTGTAGTAGCGAAGCTTTAGACACAAAGTAATTTTGTAGGTATGTTTGTCTGTTGTCCTCTCAGTGAGAATTATTTAAAAAGGCATCTATGTATATGTATTTGAAATCAGGGAGTAAGGGAGGGGACAATGGGCAGTTAATTCAATTTTATAGTTGTCATCCTTTAAGGTTGAAAACCCAGATATTTCCAGATAAAAAATTTTTTTTTATCACCTCTTGGGGCAAAGCCCCTAGAGGCTAGTTTCCAGATAAAACAAGTATTTGCAATGTAGCAACCTTTAGTGGAAATTTTTGACTTTTTGAATTGTTTTTAATTCGAAATGCACCATCCTTAAACTGATGCTTTACTACAAGCCTTTGATTCTAGAGATCATAACCTTTGTTTACAATTCATTTCCATAATTGTTATTATTTAAACTTCGGAAAATTAAGGAAACAGACCATTTTACTTTTACAACTTCTTTTACCCAAATTTTTTTATTGTATTTATTAAAAAGCTTAGACATGAAAAAGCCTTTAAATAATTATATTACAAAACTTACTAAAACAATTACCTTCCTACAGAACTTTTAACTCAAGTTATTTCATTTAACGAAATAAAAATGAGATACCTTGCGTCAAAATTTCATACTACATAAATAAAATAGTTGAGAACATAAGTACATCTTAATTTTAAAGATCTTAAGGTTTAAGTTACATATTTTAGGATAACTGGTAGCTGCGCTCCTAGCATCCAGGACAGAAAAATAAAATAACACCATCTTGAGATTTTAATGATAAACAAACCTTGAACAACTCAGGACTTCGTGAATTTTCCCTAAAATTTTGAAATTAATCGGATCATTAATTACAGAAATATTAAGCTAAAGACAAAAAACTTTTGCTTTTACATTAAAACAATAAGAAACATCTAACATGTCTAAAGTAACGAAAAGAGCTAACTGTTACGGACGTACAAATGTGCGGGACCTAATTATAGGAAGGCTTTCCTCATAATAACTAATAATCTTAATATAATTTCTTTTTAAAACGCATTAATCGGAATTAATTAACATTAAACAAGAATTAGATATAAAAATGTAATGATCCAATTTACAAAATAATTTTCAAAATCAAAATATTCTGTCTGCTTGTTATTGTTTATCTTTTTGTTGACGCGCTAGTTTGCCGCGAGATTATGCATGATTTTGCGTGACGTCATTCACAATTGGTACCCAAGATTGGTTAGAAACTGCTAAATTCTTGCATGTTCCCTTTAAGCCAGTCCCCAAAGTCTAAGTCTCCTAAAAATTGAATATTCGATCCATTGTCCCCTCCCTTACTCCCTGATTTGAAATGATTGGATTGTGCTTTTTCAGGAATATACCTTCTGGTGCTGTTGTGGTTTAAGGCTATTTTATAATAAGGAGGGACAACCACCTCATAAAAAAAATTGTAACTCCTTAACCCCTTTAAAGTTTTTCTGCAAATGACATTAATGATGATATTTAATAATTTTTTTAATAATTTCAATTTTTTTCATAAAAAAAAAAGTGAAACCTAATTTTTTAGTCGATATAACTATATTAAGCATAAACCTAGTGTATTTCTCAAAAATACTCAGGTTCAATGCTGGAAGGTGCTTAAAAGCAATTGATCTCGTTCGTGCATAGTCCCATTTGTTCTAAAACCCTAACTAATAGCTATAGGTATAGTATTAACCTGCAAGAATAACAGCAGATGGCCCCGTAGTGTTGATGAGGTCTGGCCGGACTTCCACAAACCAAGCATGACCTTGTTAGCTGCAGCCGCCGAGCTAAACTAAATTAAAGATATATTTGTCTCATCGTATTATTGACAGCTTTACGATGGTATTATAATGAAAAATTATATGATTAAAACCAGCTTTGTTGGCACCGAGAGGCCGAAGACCAGGGCTAACAAAACTGGTATTAATTCTTTGATTTTTAATTTAATATTTGTGGGAAAACGTCTGTAATACGATGCTATACATGAATTTTAAGTATGGCTGAGAACCGGTTCTATTCCAGGGGATAATAATCGGTTTCAAAGCCGTACTGGAAAAGATCTTCAACAAATTGACAATCTTAATTTTTAAAAACATTTTTTTTTATGTTTTTGAATATATTCTGTTGTTATTATGATTAAATTTCAAAAACCATTTAAAATGTTATTTTCCATAATCCAACTTACAATTTCTTCAGCTTTATTTCTTTTCAAAATTTAAGTGTAGACTTTTGTTTACATATATTGTTTATTTTACCTTCGTTAATTTTAGAATCTCGTGGCATTTCGCTAGGCAACAGTGAATTTCAGATTTATAAAAATTGTCGTACAACCAAACTTGAGTTCTAGAAATAAAAAATTCAATTAAAAATGCGTCAAAAGATGAAAGTTTGTTTATAATTCATTCAAAAAAAGCTCTTGTCAAAATATTCAAAATGCTTTCAATTCCCATCAGGGGTGTATATTTTCAAATTTGACCCGGATGAAGGGGGGGGGGGGGGGGGGGTGAAATAAAAAATATGTGGTTTGGGGGGAAAAAATGTAAAAATTAAGAGGACTGAAAGCATTTTTTTCTATTTTTCTCCCCTCTTTGGTGAAAAAAAACTAAAAAATATGTGGAAGGGGGCATAATATGAATAAAATACCTAAAGAGTTCTGAAAATATTTTTCCATTTTATCCCCTTCCTTGCTAGAAAAAACTAGGAGGGGAAAAAAATAAAAATAAATTGTAGCCAGGGAAAAAAATAAATCTTGTGCAGAATATATACAACCCTGATTCCCATAAAAGGAAAGGAAAGGGTGTAAGTGCTTTTTAGTGAACTCGAATTTTAAAGGAGTAACAACACTGGAATGTGGCATAGCAGTTGCTTTAATAGTTTATATTATAGATACAATGTGGAAATGATTACCAATTGTTTTAATAACTAAGAAATTAAGGACAAAATGGTCTCAAATAAGTTTTTATGCTGATTTTTTGGTGAGAAAAAAGACTTACCATAATTCTAAATTCTTATCTAAAATTTCTAGATCCAAAGATTTCAGGACATTTTGTCTGAAATGTTTAAAGAGGTCTTTTTGTACTGTAGTTAATCAATTTAATACATATATAATACATAGAAATTATATTATTTATCATACCTAACAAATATAAATAAAAATACCTATAATACTTAAAATATAGGTATAGAACATGCTAAAAGAAATTACAGAAGTTTATTTTTTTGTTCTTAAGGTAACTATTTAATAAATCTTTGACCAAGATGATTTAAGAGAAAAAAAAGTAGAAATTAGTTGTTATGTTGCTTTAAAATGTTTTTAATCTACAAAAGAATTAATTTGATTATCATTATTTTTATTCCCGCTTTGGCGTTTAACATTTTCATGATAATCTTTAATGTAACCTTTCTACTTATTCAAGTGTCTTGTTAATAAATATATCGGCACACCTAAAAAGAAAAATGATTTAAAACAATATGTTTTTATGTCTTTAAGTTAGTTTGTGTGTTTTCTATTCAATTTGCCAGTAGCTATGCCTAATACTTTTTTTGTATTGAAACTGAGTGTCTGCTTGTGGATCTATCTGGCCGTTTTACTGTACCTGTTTTCTGTATTTATTTATGTGTATATTTAGCTCTGTAATTTGAATTATGGCTGTCTAAATTATTGACTCATTTTATCTGTTTGTCGGTCATGTTGATTTAGCAATATTTGCTTAAATATATTTCTGTATATCTGGCTGTCTATCTGTATGTCTATGTTCAATGGTCATTTGTCTGTATGTCTCTATGCCTGCCTATCTGTGAGAGTCTTTCTAGCTATTTATCCCCAAACTTTCTGTTAATCTGTTTTGTAGACCGTTATTACGTCTGGTCATCCGTCGACCTACATGCTAGTCTCTTCATGTTTATCATTATACAATATGCTTTTTATCTGTATGTCTGTCCGTCCGTCTGTAGATCTGTTTTACCATCCATTTACCTTCCCATGTTCATTACAAGACTGATAATCTCCTCTGTTTCTTGACTGGCCTCAGCTGGATCAGGATTTACTGATGTTATATATCTAAAAAAAAAAAATCTTGTAATAGTTCTTTATGACAACGTATTGACTGTAATTGTATATGATACATAATTGTTTGATATTGCTCAGAATCGGTTTTAATCCAGTGGATATTTACAAGTTACGAAGCCATACTTGAACAAGTTTATGTGCTATTGCATATTCAAAAAGCTTTGTCATTACTTGACTTGGTAATTGTCAAAATATTACGCATACTGAAGTCACGGGGTTTCTTATACCTCAAGTTGCGAAGGTGTTCTTTAATTTGGGTCTATACCTCCGTCCATACGTAAAGGTTAGCTCTTTCGTTAATTTTTCGATATCAAATCGATTCTTGTCAAGGTGCAATTTAGAAAGCATAGCAACTGTATAATCATTTCCAGGAAGTCTTACGTCTAATCAAAACATACTGATTTTCATTAATTTATGATATAAATATTCTATTCATCTGAGTTTTGGAATAATGATTCCAAAGACATCAATATTGTGTTTATTAAGTTCGTACAATTTATTAGTGTTCGTTTGTTCTACCGGTTGATTTTAGAGCTTCGGATTTATGGATGTTGTCATTATATTAACCTGTTCATGAGGGTGGCAAGTTCTTTCATGAATCTTTGCAGATTTTTGTTCTTGGCAAATGGAGAATTCTCTGGCTGCAGAATACAACACATCATCACTTAATTAAAGGGATACGTCAAGCATTTTGTATATAATTATTTGGATCAACTGCAGTTCACGGTAAAATATTCCTGGTAACGAATATTTCCAAAAATCTATGAATTTTAATGGCTACTAGCTGCGAAACGGCTGAAAGTACCGATCATGCCCGCACACTGTTATAAGCGGCATAAGAAGGCCTACAAATAATCTGGAATAGCCATAAATAAATAATGCATGATTAACTCGCAGTGCAGAGAAATGCGCGAAAAAGACCTAGTTTACGCGTTTGTTCTTCAGTGAAGCCTTTCCTGTGCATCATTGGATCTTGGCTATTCCAGATTATTTGTAGGCCTTCTTATGCCGCTTAAAATAATGTGCGGGTATGATCTGTACGTTCAGTCGTTTGGCAGCTAGCAGCCTTTAAAAATATTCGTTACCAGGAATATTTTACCGTGAACTGCAGTTGATCCAATTATTTTGACATAGATTTACACACTTTGTTTACATTGAAATAAATACAATCAAAGGCTTTGAGAAAGTCAAACTAACAATAAATTGATATAAAAGTAATATAATAACTTTCTGTCTATGTGATGTCGCTATCCGCTGGACAGATATGATTCTTTTTACAATCAATTTTCTGATAGGTCACAACATAATATTAATTTATCATTTTATTGTTTAAAATAAAATATTAAAAGCACTATTAGGTAAGTATCTGTTATTGCTTTTTGGATTTTTAAATTTCATAGGCTTCGCTTTTACAGACGTTGTTATCCTTGTTATAAAAAATCTTACTTGTAATTCCGATGAGTTTAGGATACTTCCTATATTTCTGAAAAAAAATATTTTAATTGAGACAATATAAAAATTGAACCTAATCTAAAATTATAATTTGTCCATACCATAATCGTAAGGTACAAGACAATGGACAATAAAAATTACCCCTTCTTTAACTTAAATATTCGTTGATAAGTTTGGACACAGTTTCAAGCAACTCTTCAAGATGTAATAAAGGTCCCTAATGTTATCTAACACAAAAAGGTGAAAATTATACAGAAAACGTGAAGAGAAAAAAATATATACAATGTGTTTCAGAAAAAACTGCGTTTTCCAATTTTGGGAATCAACCAGAAGGAGCATGAAAAAATAAATTATAGGTCCATATTCTCTGTAAAAATGTACATAACATTTTGATTTACTTAAGGTGTTTTTCGATATCTCTAAAAATGTGGCTGTACTGATAGGTACATGTAGGTTAAAAATGCCTGATCCTAAATCTGTGACAACAATTAAATTCAATTAATTTATTTTTTTGCAACATATAGGTTGAAAAGTACAATATTTAATTAATCAAAGGTTAAATCAATGTCCCCATTTGAGATTTTTTACATATTTTCTTTTTTTGGCTACATGCAAAGTGCTTTTTAGGTTCTTCAGAATTTAGTTTTTTCTATTTCTCTATTGCAAAGGCATTTTTCATAAAAAATCTCTTTTAATTCCATGCGCATTTAAAAATAAAACAAGTAACTTTTTAATTCATTTCAATATCTTCAAAAAAAAAAGCAAGCTATCTTAGTTTGAAAATGTCGTTAAAAGTGCTTCTAATTATATTATGTTAGGTTAATATGTCACAATTGTCAAATCAAAAGGGATTAAGAGATTAAAAGGGAAGGGGCAAGAGGAGCGGTTATGAGATCATAATTGTATGATCATAATTGAATTGTAACTAAAGCAAAAATAAACTTGGTTATTTATTCTTAAAAAAAGCATTATTGAATTAAATTTAAATGTAATTATTAGAATAATTATATTTGGTTGAGCATGCTATAATGTCGTTTTCAAGTAAAAAAGAATTTAATTGGACGTTATAGCCCTAAATTCTGCAAGAATAAAGCAACACACATACATTTTGAATTCTTGAAGCTCTAAAAAGTACTATTGTTTTAAGAGATATTAAAAAACACCTTTTATAAAATTGATCCATATTTAATTTGTTTTATATTCTTTTTTTTCTTTTCGTCTTCTTTAAAAAGGGGCTTCAGGAATCAAATACACTATCCCCATTTTGGTCAAGATAGTACTCCTGTAGCTCCTGGTGCATATCCTGAAAATTTTACTTCTTTTCCACCAATTTATATTTAGTTAATAATTAATCTCTTAGTATATATTATTTTATTTTGTATGAGACTAAACATCATAATGTAAACTCTAAATTGTCGATAGATAGCAGCAATTTAGAGTATTGTATGTGCTATCTCCTAAGCTAGGGGGTACTTGGCAGCACCAAATAAACATTATTATTATTATTATTATTTTTTCATACTCCTACTAGTTGTTTCCCAAAACCGGAAAACGCAGTTTTATTTGAAACACCCTGTATAAAAACATATGAATTGGGAAAGATAATTCTAATGCATCATTATTTCAACAGAGGGGACAAGAACCGACCCAAATACGATTTTGAAGTTTGGCTGCAAAAAAAATCTACCTGTCCTAAAGATCTCATTGTGTCCATGTAAAATATTTCATCATCATAGGAAGAACACCACGGGGATCTTAATAATTAAATATGTTATCATGATGTAGTTTTTAAATACTAGAGGCTACGCCCCTAGAGGCCTCTAGGAGCACTTAAGATAAGGAGCAGTCGACCTCCCACCCTACATTTTCAATTTAAGTTTTAAAAATTAAAACAAAAACAAAAATTTTGGAGGGTTGAATCATTATTGGGAGGGTGGAGATACCCTCCCCAACAATAGATAAAAACCATCTCTAAGCCTATAAAAAGCTTCATTGTAAAAGATAACCATATCGGTTCAGAGGTTAGCGAGAACCTTCGCAACAGACAAAAAATGCTTACTACTTTATAATATAAGAAAGGACGAGATTCTAGTAATCAGGGGTAGCTATTGTAACAATAAACTCTACAAAAAAAATCACGAAACCTTCTAAAGTATTTAGAAGCATAATTTGTTTTCTCATGTAAGTGAAGAGGGGTGGGTAAGAAGGAGAGGAAAGGGGAATGGGGTTGTGGGGAAATTTTCCTTTATAATTGTTTGTCAGAATATCATTCCATGGCCCTGATTGTAATTCAATTGTAATCAGACACAAGAATTAAAAATTATGGGATAAATTCCGATTTTGTTAATCTTAAACCCTGGCAGATACCAGCCTCCCTACCCCAAATTTAAAACTTAATTGAAAAATTTATGGTTAAAGAGGGACTATATAATGGACAAGACTTTTAATTTCCATTGGCTAATAAGTGCAAGGACAGAAACATGGCTTATTCCTCCCCCCCCCCCCCACTCCCCAAATCCTAGATATATTACTTACTTGAAGCAAACTAGACTTTCTGGTTCAACTGGAGGATAATTCTTGAAATGACTCAGTTTTTCTTCAATAAATTCTTTATTCTCCTCGCTCCAACAAATGTTATCCATGTTCTGTGCATTTAAAAAGAAAACAATTAAACTTCAAATAAAACAACCTGTAAAATATTCTAAAAAACTTATTATTTTAACCCTGACTGTGGCTTAACATTTAGTGCATCTGCTCGTCGTTGAGGCGGTGATGTTTGATGTTATAACTAAAGCCGTCACATGTGATTCCTATTGCTGCTCCTTCATATATGCATCATTCTAGTTAAAGTAGGATAAATGCCTTGGGCCAAAAGATGCAAAACTCATTAACATCCACAGTTAGGACTGACAGACAAATGTCTTTGTTGGGTGTTACTTAATCTTATACATAGGGTGTTGAAACAGAAAATGAGATATTGGCTTCTCTTAGTTATCCTTTGTTGTTAAAATTGACAGATGTCCCAAAATAAGTTTTTAATTGTTGCCTGGGAATAAAGGTCAGCGTATCCTTTGGTATCCATGGAGAAAAATACCGCTTGATCAATCTAATAAATAAAAATAATTTTAACTTAATAAACTGTAGCCTGTAAGTAATAATAAATTCAAAATAAAGAGTTCATAATTTAATAATATAAGTTTCTTTATTGTACAATTAAGAATGATGATGCAAATTACCCCTTCAGCAGAAAAAAAAATTGGTTGAAAAATTTGAGCATAGCAAGTTTGAAACAACCAATTACGATTAAATAAAAGTATCCAAAGTTTTTAAAGCCATCTATAAAAAATTAATAAACTTTGGGCACCTACCAGTTCAATTTCAATACCTGACACGCTATATCATATGAGTATTCCAAGACTTTGACTAGAAAATTTTCTGGAAATCTTCCAAATCTTGTTGGGATTAAACTGTTGCCATAACCTTTCACTAAAAAGTATGTCTGTTAGAAATAATCAAACAAGGATGACAACATCAATAAGTAGCGACGTCAAAAATCATACCCCTAAGAAGTCATGATAACCTAGTGCATAACCATATTGCAGCCGTCTATCTAAATTGGGCATGTTAGAATTGTCCTATGAATTACAAACTCTATAATCGTTACCAGAAAGTATGTACGACGTACGTCCATTTAAAACATGTCGAAAACATAACTTATTGAATTTATAAACTTAATGAACTTACCAATCTTCATGAGCACTTCTTTTCCTTCGTCGGGAGGTCCCTTATACTTCCTCCACGAACTTTCTAAGGAAAGAGTAAGAAGGATATCATCAGGGACTAGGGAATGTGATTCAGACAAACATTTCTAAGTGAACATTTCCCCACAGCCATCTTCTCTTATTTCTACCCTTCTTACTCACTTCCCTTCAGCTATATCAAAAAACAAGTTTTACGCCAATTCTACGCCAACAAAATATTTAATTTTGGTGCTACTCCCTTAGATTTAGAGATAATTGGGTAAAATCTTTTTGGGTGAGTCAAAAGGTAATTGCCCCAATTTTTTGCATTTATCTCCAAATTAGACGATTTGGAATCATTTGAGACCATGTTATTTTTATCAAAAATGTTTCCACTTTTTATTAACCCTGATATTGAAATTTATCCTTTATAATCATTGAGACTGAAAACGTCGGTTTCAGGCTATTTAATGTCCAGCGGAATGTTCTAAACGCAGAAACTTACCTTTTCCTTCAACAATATCCAGAAAAACATCGCAATATTTGAAATATTTGTCTTCTTCGTTGACCCTCATCTCCTAGATCATGAGTAGAGCGTGCACATTAACCAAATAAAAGGGGTTTTGTTCAGGGACCTAAATGGATAAGACAATGGCCGATACAATTTGATGTACATACCATAACCCAATGATGATACACAAAATTACCCCTTCTGTACATTATAAATAGTGATTGGAACGTTTGGACAATCTAATAAATAAACCAACCAATCAAAATTCAATAAAAGTCCCCATGGTTGGTAAGTCTACGAATAAGAAAACGCAATTATAAGACTTTGGGGATCAAAGTAATAAACAGCACAATGTCCCTTCCCTCCCTGTTTTTTTTTAAATATAGAAATTCAGGTCCTACTTTGAGAGAAGAATTTGACTGGTTGATTCCAAATAGGTCTACGCTCAATTTTCCAGTTTAGTTTAAAAAAAACACACTTTTTAGGTGGGAGAGAGGAGATATATTTTTTCCAGTGGCGATTTCTCTTGGGCACTTGGAGGTCCAGCCCTCTAACAAAATATTTATAAACCTTCCCTGGACTAAAAAGAAGCTTTACTTTAAAGGAAAACCACGTTGGTTTAGGTGGTTAGCGAGATCTTCAGATACATAAAAATTACAGACATCCTGTTATTTTTATGTATGATATAAATTCATAGAGAGAGGCGACAATGAGCTGTTTATTACACTAGTCCCCATAAGTTTATAAAAGTGTATTCTTATTCGTTAGCTTAATAACTTTGGAAGCTTTAGTGCATTTAGATTAGTTGGTTTATTAAGTTAAATGTTCAAACGTTTTTAACCACTAATTGTAATCTACAGAAGGCGTAATTTTGTGCATCATCTGCAATTCTCTTATCCCTTTATATTAGATCCTTACATAAATTGCAATATCCACTGGGCCCTTATCATGCACGCCAGCCCTGACCTTGACGACATCATTGCTGAGCTGATCCTTGACCAAGGTGAGCTGGGTCAACAGAAATTCTTCCTCCACATTAAACTCCAGGTATGGTCCCTATAACATACGCATCATTATTGTCTGTCAGGTTTAAAAAATCAAAAAGGGGGTGTTTATTCTTCACAAGTTCCCCTGCTAAATCATAATATGTAGCTATTAAAATTACGTGATTTCTAAGCTATTCAGATACAGAGCCAAACATGACATACTCTTACTTTGATTTAAAAATTAAAACTGACCTTCATAGTTTTTATGCAGGTCATACTAAACGGTCTTTTCTTGGATCTTACGGCGACCAACTCTGAACTTTGTTTTTTCGAGCATTTTTTATCACTTTTTGAAGTTTGAGCTGAATTTTTCTCTAATAGATAGTTCCATTAAGATAATTTAGTTAACAGGATGTTACCTAGGTATCATTTCCAATTTTTAACAGCAAAGCTTTACTAAAATTTAGGTCGGTCCGTAAGTTAAGAAAGCATAGCAACTCTATAATAAATACCAGAAAGTTTATATGTTTATTTAAACATGATGATTATTTCCTTTAAAAAAATATTAAAATTTTATATTAATATTAAAGAGGAGTATGCACGAACGAGAGCAAATGATTCTAAGCACATTATAGCAGTGATTCTAAATGTTTTTTTTTGTGAATATAATAGGGTTAAGTAAAAGTTTAATATCGTTATATCAATTTTAAAAATTTAAGTTTCACAATGGTTTTGTATGAAATTTTTTTGAAATATTAGGCATTTATGGGCTATATATCATCGAATGTTTTATTGAGTTCAAACTGCTATGACACAAAAGTATATAAACTTTTGCGATAAAAAATGTTAATTTAAAAAAGGGGTAGTAACTTGTAATATAGTAAAACATTTTTTAAGTGTTCTTTCATAATTTACAGCATTTAATTATTATCTATTTTAATCTTTGAACTCGACAAAACATTTGATGATATTTCAATGCTTAACTTTTCAAAGTTTTATTCATTGAAAACCAGTGAAACATAATTTTTTTATACAAAACATAACCCTAGTAAATTCACATAAAAAAATTATTAAGTATCTCTGCTGAAAGGTGCTTAGAATCACTTGCTCTCGTTCGTGCATAGTCCCCTTTAAGTTTCTCTATTATCAAGTCTTAAAAATGTAAATATGTTCATATTAAGCATAATGAATTGTACAATTGGATAGATTAATTCTAAATAAGTTCGTTGTTACTCTATATTTCTTAAGATTCGTTTATCTGACTTTCTGATTTGTGAAGCTCCGCTTTTATGAATGTTGTCATCCTTGTTAAAATATGCATTGTGTCAAAAGCTCTCAATAGAACTATCCCTTTTGCCTCCTTGTCACTTGTCTCAGTAAAGATATAGGCTTGGGGTTCAAATGTATTTGTACTGAATAAAACAGGATCAGGATTTACATGACATGGACATAACTTATTGGTCAAATCGTTCATCCAGAAGGAGAGAAAGGCATGTGGTAAAAGGGGGGGGGGTCGTTATTTTAGCAAGCTACATGTTTCACTTTATTAGATTACATGATAATCTGGTGTTAGCTCCAAGTAATAATAAATCCATTTTCAAGGAATAATAATAATAGACAAATACTGAAATCTATGTTCCTAAAAAGTAAAAACTAGTAAAAAATTCATTACCATATTCTGGAATTTTTCATAAAGCTTGCAATTGCATATGCTTAACAATTGAGCATTAAGCAAGAATGGGCTTTAATTTTATGGATTTTTTGTTTGTAATCCTGATTCTTGTACCAGCTAATATTTGTGATCAAATTTGATACAGGAATCTCATCTAGATCCAACCTGTCAGTGTCCACACTTTCTATATTCTCCATCCTGAAAAAAAGTTTCTGTAAAAACTAAAACTAATGGTGATTGAATGTATAAATATTTTATCAATGGTAGGAGTATTATTTGTCAGCATATCCGCAAGATTCTGCTGAAAACAGACTAAATTTCTGCTGGTTGTAACAAAAAAAACTATTATCAGTAGATTTTTAAACTGATATTTGCAAATGGGAGGATAACAATGTAAATTATCCGCGACCGTGGCTAAACACGTAGCGCATTCGCTCGTCGTCGGGGAGGTGATAGGTTCGAATCAGGTACGCAAAATTAATAGTCAGAGTAGGGGGAATGCCAAGGCCCAAAATAGGCGCTACTCCTTGACTATTGACTCTAGGGGCGTGGTCCTCTCCACGTCAACTTTGAACATACTCTGCGTTTTAAATTGCAATGTAACACGCTCAATCGCCTAGGGTATCAACACCCATCTGACAACAAACCCTTTGATTGCATGACCTTTGTCTGAGAGGTCCTAACTGTGCATGGTAGTGAGTTGCGCCTGTTTTTGGGCCAAGGCAATTTTTTTATTGACATGTTTGAAATATTACAAGTGTCACGTGAAAATATACCTAAGGGAAATATTATGAGAAAAAAAAATTTATCACAGAACAGTCTAATTTGGCGAAAAAAAGGCAAAAAAAATACTATAGTGCCGAATTTTAGAGCTGTAACTCTTTTAGGGGTTGAGATCATGCGCGCTTTACTTTTGGTTTTAAAAAGTGGCACATCCCCCTCCCCCTTTAGAGTAAAGCAAGAAGAAAAACAGAATTTGCAAAATAAGGGAGTAAAAAGAAAGATAGAGGTAGTTGAAACTAAAATACATTTGAGACGTAATATGGTTTAATATAAGCCATTTAAAAATGTTTCAAAATTAAAATTATTGATTATGTCAAAATCTAGGTATCCATAAATTCAGTTTTTGTACAAAAAAATTTATTACCTTCTTTTTTTGGGATAAGTATCAGAGAAATCTTCAGTTAACATGTTTTCCATTGGTGAAAATATTTCTATATCTAGTTCAGATAAATTAGTAGCAGCATTAGGAACTATTTCTGTTTCACAGTAAAGGCTTTTATTTGGAGTTTCATTATGGTAAGTGCTAGCTGCAATAATTTGGGATTTCTGGAGGGCATAATCATTGTTGGCTGGGTGTAGCTGTACATTTATTTGTGCTTGTTCGGCATATTCATTGTACTAAGGTTGAAGACAGTATTAGAATTATTAACAAGTTCAATTATGTCCAATAGTATTGATGCTTACTTAAAATGATCAGCTGATTATAAGAGCATACATTGACAATTGAAGAACCGAATAGAAACCAGCATTAAGGAGGAAATGGGAACAGAAGGACAGATGAGTTGTAGAGTATCTTCTATATACCAAAAGAAAGAATTCAAGAACTTTCATAGCTTTAGAACCAGTGGGTGAATAACCAATAACTCCCCCAACCACTACCCATTTGATTTTTTTTAAAAGCCTCTTTTTAAAGTTATGTTTAGTAAGAAAAGAAATAAAGCCCTGAAGGATATTAGGCACTCCACTTAGTTCCTGAAAATTGACTATCTAGGTATATCCTAACAAAAAAAAAACAATATTTTAACTGGCCAAAAAATATTTTACTTAACTTATCTCCTAATAATTTGCAATTCTTTAAAATTTCTATAATTCTAATTTTCATCCCTCATGTGAAGATACTTTTAGTGAACATCTTTCTTGAAAAGGCAAATTAGATGGGTTTGTTGAATCAGATAGACATGTCTGTTGGATTACAGGATGGATATCATAACTTTGGTTCACTTGTTGATTGCTGGTACGATATAGTTTCATTGAGGTTATTCAAGAGTTTTGCTATTTAAATTGATGTTCAAAATTTACGATTATTGGTGGAAAAGTGTAAACTCAATAAAAGTAGTTTTAAAGCCAACTAATTTGAGAACTTGTTTACATATATGATATAGAACTTGAAGAAAAGGTTTCTTTTTGTTGTTTCTCTTCTCACTTCACAAAAGTTCTGGGATGGTTTTAGGCTAGTATTATTTTTAAATTGCATGAAACAATGAGTATAATGTACGTATAAGAATAAATGGGTACAACTTTAGACCAAGGTATCTCAAAAACGTCATATATTAAAATATATAATTAAACAACATTATGCTCAGGAACACTGATTTTTTATGCAATCCTCTTGATGAAACAATACCTTTGATATTGGTCACTACATGCTGGACTATATAAAATCTCAGCTTCTTTAATTTGATTGTGCATAAAATCATTGCTTTTATTGGTTTCTTCAGATTGCAAGTGATCACCAACGAAAGAAGAATTTTCAGTATCTGTACAATTGTATGGGGCAAGTTTTGAAGTTTCTTGGTTGGTCTGGGTAATGTTTTTATGAAAATTTTGCTTCATAAATGAAAACTAGAATATTTGAACACACATTTCATTAACAGGTTTTGTAGAGAATTTAATATAAGAGTCTTGAGGGGTGGTTTATAAAAATTTTAAATCACTTTTTTTTTTAGTTATTGAATTATAATTGTAAAATCATGCATTTAGTTTTTTATTTGCAATTTTAAGAAACAAAATAAGGAAAAAAATTGCTGATATCGATTAACTCCGAAAATCAATAAACTTTAATGGCCAGACGGTTCAAAGTATACCTATACGATGCTTGTACATAACTAACAAAAGAGAGTTTACAAATAATGAAATAGTATAATGCACAATTAACTCACAACACACATAATAACAAAAAACACTTATTTTGCGCGCGTTTTCTTAAGTTAATCCTTTCCTTGTACATCATTGGATCTTGGCTAGTCCAGTTTATATAGGCCTTAAACTAATAAGGATGTACAGGATAAACAAAGTTTATACAGTTTTATAGATAATCGATCCCAGGGCCCATTTGCAAATTATCAAAAGAAGATAATTGCTAAGTAATAAAAAAATTTATGAAATCTGTGTTCCTGAAGTTCAATTTGTTGTTTTTGTTGTTGAATAAGTCTTTCTTGTTGTTTTATTATTTCATTTTGTTGGACAAGTAGGTCAAAATAGTCCCTGTTGCTTTTTTCAGTCTTATGGTTTGCCTAATGAAAAAAGGATGTTTGTAGATTAAAGCAAAAGAACAGAGGGGGCATGAGCATAGACGTCCAAGGGGGGGGGGGGGATAATGGGGCGATTACCCCCCCCAAACGAATTTGGGGTGCCTATCCCCAAAATTTTTTTCATTTTACCCCCCCCCCCCATTTAAAATTTATCCCTACCCTGGGGGTGCCGTAGGGTCCCCCAACCATTAAGGAGGGGGTATTTACCCCCCCCAAACAATTTTGGGAAGGTAAATACCCCCCCCCCAAAATAAAAAATCTCTAACAAAAAAAATTTTTGCGCATTTTTAATACTAAATTTTTAATGAAATTTAAATTCACCCCCCCAAAGTTTTACCCCGGTGGTAAATTTTGGGGGGGGGTAAACAAATTTTACCCCTGCCAACAGATTTCAGGGGGGGTAATTACCCCCCCCCCCCAAGCAAATTTTTTCCCCCGGGGTAAAAATTTTACCCCCCCAAAACATTTTTGGGAAGGTAAATACCCCCCCCAAAATAAAAAATCTCTAACAAAAAAAATTTTTGCGCGCTTCGCGCGCATTTTTAATACTAAATTTTTAAAAAAATTTAAATTACCCCCCCCAAAAGTTTTACCCCGGGGGTAAATTTTGGGGGGGGTAAACAAATTTTACCCCTGCCAACAGATTTCAGGGGGGGTAATTACCCCCCCCCAAGCAAATTTTACCCCCAGGGTAAAAATTTTGGGGGGGGGTAAAAAAAATTTGCGGCGCGCTTCGCGCGCCATTTTAACCCCCCAAAAACGAATTAACCCCCCTTTAAAAAATTTTACCCCCCCCCAAAATAAAAAGCTTGGACGCCCCTGGGCATGAGTGAGCTAAATGAAACTCAGCCCACAGATCGGGGACCCTATCCCTATTTTGTAATGGGAAATAAAACACAGCCGAGTCCCTACATAAGAACAGAAAGCAATTTGCTAGTATTCGAAAAGTGTCTTTACCACTTGGGGCTGGTAGATTTATTGATCTAAGTTTGATGAATTGGTAGTTTCACGAAATGCATTTGAACTTAATTTTGAAAATCGTCTTTTTGTGATATATGCAATTAAAAAGACGATTTCAAGTCTTGATATTTTAAAAACTACGTAGTAGAAAAATTAAATTCTTTCAAATATTTGCCATATAAATGTAGTTTAACCCATTAACTAGCAAAAAATATGCGGTTCACTAAATTAAGTTCTAATGCATTTCGTAAAACTACCTTTTTATTTGCACCAATTTTCTAATTAAGCAGGGGTAATGATTTATTCTTATCATATACCCACCGAATCCGTATTGGAAAATGTTTACCTGGTTTTCAGAGCAGCTATCACAACCTTCAGTACTCTGGCTAATCACACTCAAGGGTGTCTCAGGTGAATTAACAGGAAACATTGCCTTCTCAGCGCTGAGGCAGTTCAGAGTATCTTCTACAGACATTTTCGAGAAGGTAACTAGGATAAAGAATTTATAAAAAAAACCAGAACATTTCATGTGAGGTATCTTTAAGAGTATCTTGGAAATATTGGAAATAACAGATTAAAAAATAATCCCTCTAGAAATCCTATTATTTATCCTAATTTGTAATTAAATTTAATTAAATATTTAACTCTAAGAGTTTTTGACGAACATAAAAACGTAGGGACAATTTAAATCACAGAAAAACTTTTTGGTACAAACGTCCTGCAATCAAAGAGTTGGTTATGGTTATCTAAAGGATATTTGGCGTATAACCATCCTCATCATTGAATAAGATTTGGTTCAGATAATAAGATCTTGTGCTGTTTTCTGTCTAATAGGCTATCCCAACTTCTTTAAGAAAAATAAAACTCACTTTAATTCGTAATTCTGATTTGTTGCTATGTAAATGTCATGTTTTCTGAAATAAAAAAATTTTTGTTTAATCTTTAAAAAATCAAATGCGACAATTGTATAAAAACTAAATAACCTAAACAATCCCTGAACCTAAGCTATGTAAAGAGATTTCAATAGGTTTAGTTATTCATAAAATATTAAGCTAAACAAAATATCCTTACTAGTTTATATGTATAAGGGGGGGGGAAGTTTGTACACTTATAGGAAATGAAATTCAGTATCAAATTTTGGGAGGGACGTGTGGGCTTGTGTTTATAGTTATCGACCTAATTCTTTTTGTAAAAGCTCTTATATGACTGGATGTACACGGAAAACTTTTAAAAATGAATTTCGGGACTTTCCTTCTAGGGGCTAGTGGAGCAAAAGACCCCCCAAAACACTAAAAATATGAGTTCTGAGCTTATTTTTAGAGATATCAACCTGATTTTTTTAATGAAAACTTTTTAAAAATAACTGAACTTAGTAACCATCACACATTTCATTTTGGGACTTTCCTTCTATGGGCTTGTGGAGCAAGAGACCCCCCAAAACTAAGAATAGGAGTTCTGAGCTTATTTTTGAAGATATCAACCTGATTTTTTTAAAAGAAAACTTTATTAAAATAACTAAACTAAGTAACCATTACACATTTCATTTTGGGACTTTCCTTCTAGGGGCTTGTGGAGCAAGAGACCCCCCAAAACTAAGAATAGGAGTTGTGAGCTTATTTTTGAAGATATCAACCTGATTTTTTAAAAGTAAACTTTATTAAAATAACTGCACTAAGTAACCATTACACATTTCATTTTGGGACTTTCCTTCTAGGGTCTTGTGGAGCAAGAGACCCCCCAAAACTAAGAACAGGAATTCTGAGCTTATTTTTGAAGATGTCAACCTGATTTTTTTTAAAGAAATCTTTTTTAAAACAACTAAACTAAGTAACCATTACACATTTTATTTTGGGACTTTCCTTCTAGGGGCTTGTGGAGCAAGAGACCCCTCAAAACTAAAAATACGAGTTCTGAGCTTGTTTTTTAAGATATCAACCTGATTTTTTTAATGTAAACTTTTAAAAAATAACTGAACTAAGTAATCATTACACATTTCATTTTGGGACTTTCCTTCTAGGGGCTTGTGGAGCAAAAGACCCCCCAAAACTAAAAATAGAATTTCTGAGCTTATTTTTGAAGACATCAACCTGAATTTTAAAGAAATCTTTTTAAAAATAACTGAACTAAGTAACCATTACACATTTCATTTTGTAACTTTCCTTCTAGGGGCTTGTGGAGTAAAAGACCCCACAAAACTATAAAAAGGAGTTTTGAGCTTATTTTTAAAGATATCAACCTGATTTTTTCAAAGAACTTTTTAAAAATAAACGAACTAAGTAACCTTTACAGATTTATTTTTGGGACTTTCTTTCTAGGGGCTAGTGGGGCAAAAGACCCCCTAAACACTAAAAATTTTAAATATTAGTTCTGACCTTATTTTAAAAGATATCTATCAACCTGATTTTATGAGGAAAACTTTTTTCACATAACTAAACTACGTAGCCACAACAGATTTTTTTTAAAATCAGGTTGATATCTTTAAAAATAAGCTCTTAAAAATATTTTAAGTGTTTAGGGAGGTCTTTTGCTCCACAAGCCGCTAGAAGGAAAGTCCCAAAATGAAATGTGTAATGGTTACTTAGTACAGTTATGTTAAAAAAGTTTTCTTTAAAAAAAATCAGGTTTCATTTTGGGTCTTTCCTTCTGGGGGCTGGTTGGGCAAAAGACCTCCAAAACGCTGAAAATATGAGTTCTGAGCTTATTTTTAAAGATATCAATAATGTGTAATGGTTACTTAGTTCAGTTATTTTAAAAAGTTTTTTTTTTTTAATCAGGTTGATATCTTTAAAAATAAGCTCAGAAATAATATTTTTAGTTTTGGGGGTTATTTGCTCCACAAGCCCCTAGAAGGAAAGTTACAAAATGAAATGTGTAATGGTTACTTAGTTCGGTTATGTCAAAAAAGTTTTCTTAAAAAAATCAGGCTGATATTTTAAAAATAAGCTCATAACTTCTTTTTTTAGTTTTTGGGGGTCTTTTGCTCCACAAGCCGCTAGAAGGAAAGTCCCAAAATTAAATATGTAATGGTTACTTATATCAGTTATTTTAATAAAGTTTTCTTTAAAGAATCTAGTTGATATCTTAATAAATAAGCTCAGAACTAATATTTTTAGTTTTGGGGGTCTTTTGCTCCACAAGCCCCTAAAAGTAAAGCCCAAAAATAAAATGTGTAATGGTTACTAAGTTCAATTATGTTAAAAAAGTTTTCTTTGAAAAAAAGCAGGTTAATATCTTTAAAAATAAGCTCAGAACTCATATCTTTAGTGTTTTAGGGGGTCTTTTGCTCCACAAGCCCCTAAAAGGTAAGTTCCAAAATGAAATGTGTTATGGTCACTTAGATCAGTTATTTTAATAAAGTTTTCTATAAAAAATTAGGTTGATATCTTTAAAAATAAGCTCAGAACTCCTATTCTTAGTTTTGAGGGTCTTTTGCTCCACAAGCCCCTAGAAGGAAAGTCCCAAAATGAAATGTGTAATGGTTACTTAGTGCAGTTATTTTAAAAAAGTTTTCCTTAAAAAAAATCAGGTTGATATCTTAAAAAACAAGCTCAGAACTCATATTTTTAGTTTTGAGGGGTCTCTTGCTCCACAAGCCCCTAGAAGGAAAGTCCCAAAATGAAATGTGTAATGGTTACTTAGTTCAGTTATTTTAATAAAGTTTTCTTTTTAAAAAATCAGGTTGTTATCTTTAAAAATAAGCTCAGAATTCCTGTTCTTAGTTTTGGGGGGTCTCTTGCTCTACAAGACCGTAGAAGGAAAGTCCCAAAATGAAATGTGTAATGGTTACTTAGTTAAGTTATTTTAATAAAGTTTTCTTTAAAAAAAAATCAGGTTGATGTCTTCAAAACTAAGCTCAGAACTCCTATTCTTAGTTTTGGGGGGTCTCTTGCTCCACAAGCCCCTAGAAGGAAAGTCCCAAAATGAAATGTGTGATGGTTACTAAGTTCAGTTATTTTTAAAAAGTTTTCATTAAAAAAATCAGGTTGATATCTCTAAAAATAAGCTCAGAACTCATATTTTTAGTGTTTTGGGGGGTCTTTTGCTCCACTATCCCCTAGAAGGAAAGTCCCGAAATTCAATTTTAAAAGTTTTCCGTGTACATCCAGTCATATAAGAGCTTTTACAAAAAGAATTAGGTCGATAACTATAAACACAAGCCCACACGTCCCTCCCAAAATTTGATACTGAATTTCATTTCCTATAAGTGTACAAACTTCCCCCCCCCTTGTTAATATTGAATTGTGCATTTATGCATGTAAAGATAAAAGATAAGAAAATTGCGCAAAATTGTACTAAAACATAATATTTATAACTAGATACTTCACCCCTACCTCGGGGAATGCAGTGCAGTCTGGATGGGTTGTAAAATAGCCTAACACCATCCATTACTTATCACCCATCTGAAAAGTGTAACCCACAAAGACCAACAATTTCCGAGATCATAAGCTTTAGACACAAAACCTTTCACTTAATAGTAAAAAGTTGTTTTTATATTTTTTAACATTTATAAGCACTTGAAATAACAACACTTATCAATTTGAACTCTATAATTTACAATGAAAAAAAAAACTTAAAACCCGCCTAGAACTTAAATATAAAGCTTCCTTGAAAGAAGAACTTAATCGATTCATTTCATTAGCTAGATTAAACTAATATTCTAGCTATTTTTAGTGTAGGTATATATGTTAAAATAAATATAAAATATAATTAATTGTCAAAAGTACAAATAAAATATTCAATAAATATTAAATACAACATTATTGTGTTCACTTTTATTTTTTCCCCCATTATTTTCACAATAAAGATTCGTAAAGCATTTTAACCGCTTAAGATAACAAATCACTTTTTTATTTCATGTCACTACTTGTTATTTGTGCTTAACAGGGAAGCTTCTCTTAAACAAACATGTTTTTTTTTGTTGTTTACTTAAAACACGTAGTAAAGAACCTGTCTGCTACTTATACTGTGGAGTTGTAGTGGTCCGTGTTTGTTCTCTCTGACGTAATTTTGACAATAATGAATTAACAGCGTTGCCAACTTTTTAATTTTTGTACTCTACATTTCTTACTAAAATATCTAAAAACAACATTTTTGAAAACATTAAAAATCAAAGAAAATAAAAAGAGTATAAAATTATATAGAAAAATATTTTTTTTAAAATAAATATATTTTTTTCTCGTCAACCTTTATCGATTAAACTGTTTTTAACCTATTTTTTTATCATATATCAAAAATATACTATGACACCAGTAGAATCAGACTGCAGAGCCCAAATTTGAATTAAGTCCCCAATAAACTTTTTTGGGGGGATTTAAAAATCAATTTTATATGTTGCTGTGATCATTTTGATGGAAGCAAAAGCATTTTTTAGTTTGGGGTTAAATTTTTTCTTACAGAACAATTTGATGTGATTCAGATTATATCAATACAATAATAAAAACTCTACTCTGTTCGATGCAAATAATTTTTTTCTAAAACAATAATTTATATAGAAGAAATTTAACATTAAAATAAAACATATTATTCTGAAGTCTGAACCAATTAAAAGTCTCGTTTCATTTCAGTTTTTTACAATTCAAAAAAGAGTGTTTTCACAAAGTAACTTATTTCCAATATAGTTAAATAATTTTTATTTAATTAAAATGAAAAGAATGAAAACTATACACATAAAAGATACATGCTTTTTAAAAATATTTAAAAAGATAAGTTTGAATAATCTTATATTTTATCATATTTGTATATGTGACAAAAAAAAAATTGTTGTATTGCGTAAACGTTTGTTGTCATCTTTCACTATTTAACCCTTTACAGCCAAGTTTTTTGTGTTTTAAATAAGTGATGGAAAACAAGCACGATAAAGTTAATTCATTGATATATTGTAAAGAATTAAGTTTTTAATGAATTAATTTAGATGAAATCAAAAGGCCTAATTTTACTCCATACCAGAATACTATATATATGAAGCAAAACACTCTAAAAGCTACGAATTTTACCCAAATAAAAAAAGACCTTTTGCTCTGATCAAAAAAGACCACAGCAACAGTAAAATTAATTTTTAAATCCCCTCAAAAAAGTTTATTGGGGACTTAATTCAAATTTAGGCTCTGCAGTTTAATTCTACTAGTGTCATAGTATATTTTTGATATATGTTTTAAAAATAGGTTAAAAACAGTTTAATAAGAGTACAAACACACATACGCTCGTGCACACACACACACACCCTCAAATAGTGAACATTCTGCTTTGAATTTGTCATTTTCTTTTTCGTTTTAAATACTTCAATGAAAACCTCACATTATTATTTCATAGCTTGAATTCCAGAAAAATCCGTTTGGAACGTGTACCTACTCAATTTTGTCATATTGTCCGAAGCTCGATCGAAATAAAACGCGGAAAGACTCGGAACGAGTAAATCTGTTCCATCTAAAGTAACCCAGAAGTTTCGAGAATGGTAAATTTAAAGGATTTATAGGAACAGAATAAGTTCTTTGTCTTACGTGCTTTCATTCGAATCGTTTAACAAATTTTCGTTCATCAATCTTAAATAAGCACATTTTCGATAGAAAATTTTCGATAAAAATTCACAGTTGAACGCTTATTCGTACAATTAAAACGTTCGTTTGTCGATTTTTTACGAAAACGTGCTTAATTTTGAATCTTAGGTAATTCTGATTTACATACCGCACGAATTCTTATATTCTATATTTTCTTTTCCATTCTGATTCTAGAAATTCGCAAAATTTGCTAAATTTAAAACTTCGGAAAATTGGCTGAATCGTATCGCAACCTTCAAAACAGATTGTTCAAACGAGACCACCAACCTTCAAGATGTCTTGTTTTTCATGGGTTTTTACAATCACACGAAAAAACGTCAACTGATATACGGACGTCGAATTATTACGATCTTGAATAACCAAACATCATCCCTTGCTTGGTGTAAAACCAATTGACAAAAACTAATATATTTTATTTGCCTATGTGAACAAATCTCCGAATTGAAATGAAAAAATACTTTTTAGAAAATCACACACGGCTACAAACATTATAGCTTTAAGATCTACAGACACACATTCAACTACTCTGAATACAGAGATAAACAATTTATTTAGGTAGGCTGGTTCACAACTTTATTAAACTAGGAATGTAATCAAATATTTTTTGATACTAGTTAATAATTCGCGTAGTGACACGTCTAGATGGCACGATATTCCTCCTCGTGTCGATTGATATCTTGAAGCATGGTGGACAGCTCGGCAGCTTGTGCGGCAGCTGGCCTTTCAGCAACAGGGCGACAGTGACGCAGGTTACCCTCCACCCAACCATGGTGGTATAAGCACCTGGTCAGTGCCCTCTTTAACTCGATATCGTCAGTATTTGTAGCCCTACTGATCATTTCCTCCTTTATAAGATCCAAACGACTTTGCAAGGCATTGTATAACTCCTCGTTGGCGGTGAATGACATTTTAACTGTGTACTAGTGAGCAGTATATATCTAACTCCCTACTTGGCAGGTAAAACTAGTTTCCTCAACTAGATGTGGCGAACAAACAGTCAACCACCACGGGCAAACACGGCTTAACTATTCAACCATATAATTTTCTTCTAAAGACCACGTTTAGTTACAGGGAAAAAGGGATAAATAAATTATCTGAACAGAAGCTATAACGGCCGGAAAAGAGGTAATATCTTAATAATCTAATGAAATATAAATGTAATGATTTAAAAAACTGCCGTTATAACATGAATATTTAGGATGTGTCATTGGATGCGTGAACGGATCACCCACAGTCGTTTACGAACGAGAAACATATCAAGGTTGCTGCTGAAGTAGCTAGTCTAAGGCAGCACTTCACTTCCAGAATGTATTTTCCAAATATTGCTGAAATTGATACCGAAACCCGCGGAAAGCTGGTCGTGAAAACGTCGAATTATTTCCCGAGAAAAATCTATAAATTTTACTATGAAAAAATTTCATAAAATAAATGACTAACTCATTCTTGTTGTTTCACTTATATTAATTTTCTTGAACATGAAAAACATAATAAATTATTACAAGTATTGGGATGACTATGATATATATAAAAAGGCTGCGATGACTGTATTGTTTTTGCACTGGTATAAAAACTTGTTTAAAAAACGCTTACTGATTGAAAATAATGCTTCTATACTGGATTGCACGTTATATCACAAGAAATTTTCGTAAAAAGCCTATTATCATTAAGATATAGGTTATTGTCAAGGATCCAAAATAAATGTACATGATTTGAATATAATAAGTTTCCAGAATTCTGACATAACTGATAAAACAGGTACTAGATTTAACACAGTATGAATTTTCAATGGCTATGGTCCTTTGTTTCTTTCATGGTAATATCGTTAATTTAAAATAGAAAAAACCGACAGCTTGTCGACGAAAATATCCGTCGATACATGTCGTGCTCCGACTGTGGTCGAAATATGTCATTCAAAACAGAATTATATCATTAATTGCCGCCGAATTTTTTGTTAAAAAACAAACTTACTATTCTACCCTTGAAAAGTCATGATAAAACACAAAGGACGTAACCTATAAGGTCGAATATTTACATAAAATAATAATTAAAACTCAACGGAAAAATTATTGATTTGGCTAAAACCAAGAACGAAAAGCGTCGGTGTTTCTTGTGAAACGTGTGTTGACGATTCCGTCGTCGACGAATCTCGCCGTTCGCTGTCCTCCTGTGAACGGAGAATTTATCACAATATTGTGAAAAAGCCCAGCTCTATTTGTGTGGCCGTTTATCACCGGCTGGCATGGGAATAATCTTTGGGCTGCCGACATAGGCCTGTCTTGGGGCCGCTGTGTCATAATGTCCTCGTGCCTGCTTGGGGACGGGCGCCGCGAGACTTGGGGATGGGAAGTCGACCTAGAATTTTGCGCCCCGCGATAAATTGGTTGACCGGAGTTCCGCGCAAAATCCGTTATTTGTGGATCGTCCTGCATTGTAATGCACCGCGACAAAGCCATTTGATATGGCTCCGTCATCTGTCGGTACATACGGGACATTTCAATCGACCGCCACTTCCCCTTATCCCTCAACGCCTCGTCCGACAAGCCGGCTTCGCACGCTGCGGAAACCCCAGACATTTTGCAGGATTTTCTGCCCACTGGGCCGAAATATCCTACTTGACGGCATAATTGCGTAATATCGTTCAAAAGAGTCTGTGGCGAAAGTTGATACCTGCCGTCAGCCACAATTTGTCTACCACCTGGCAGCCACATGGTTGAAGTTCTACAGAACAAGAAATTTTCATCCAGGATCCCTTCTCCCATAAACTGGAATCCACATCTGCGGTAATACTTCTGAATCAGTACCACGGGACACAAATCTCCGCCCTCTGAAGCCAACAGGTTTGTACATCCTTCATGTTCTTGATCATTCTTCCTCTTTGGGTAGATCACTCGCAGAACTTCCACCCCGCCTATTTGATCTTGGCTTATATGGCAAGCCCTCACTTGATCAAGATCGGCGAGACGAGTGAATGTGTGGAACTGCAAAATTATTGCCACCGTCGCTCGGAAAAAAGGCAGAGGAATGTCCCAGATGGAGTCATAGTCGTAAACTATCTTGCGCATGATTGCCGTGAGAACACCCTTAGGAATGGGCGTGGCTTTTCTGACGGGGGCGCGTTCCGTTGCTGCTCTTCTCACTGCTCCTTCCAACAGCCGCGACACACGTTGTGAAAACTCCGAAACAGGCTGATCTATTATATATGACCATGCCTTCAAACTTCCACAAACCTGTTTGAGAAAAGAGTAAGGCTTCCTTATATCCTCAAGATAATGGATGAAGTCCTGCAACACCCTCTCCTGGAACGTGGTTGCAGGCAGATTCCTCTTACGCAGGTAGGCGAGAAATACCTCCACTACCTGTGAATGTACGCTCGTGGTAGACTGGGCGCGGGACGACGTGTATAGTTTGACATCTCGACTCTTTGTCGGCGATAAATTCAGGCCTCGCGCTGCCCTCATGATTCTCAGAGCCGGCCTTTGTGAAATCCGAGCAGGAAGACCCTCTCCGACTAAAAATATAGATTAAATTAACCATAGATCTAAGTAAAACGAGCTTCTTACGCGTTAAACACCTCTTATGGAAAAAGTTATTCATCCAATTGAATGCAAAGAAAAAACCTGCGTCGAAACCGATCACTGTACGTTAACAAAATTCTTTGTTTGTTGTATCATAGATCTGAGATTAAAAGCTATCAATCCTAAGGCCGAAAAAACGTTTGATTCCTGTCTTGCTACCCGATTTTGTATCATATGAACAAATATACTTGCCTCTCATAGGTCTTTGTTGCCCTCTGGCCCGATAAGCTGGATCAAATCCGGCGCGACCCATTTTATACTGATTGCCGCGGATTCCTCTAATAAAAAATCTGAAATGGGTATACAAATTGAGAAATCAAATAACAAATCTCCGAAAAACTCGTTTAATTTGTAAAAAATCAGTATACACAAATATGAAATCCATTCGGAATCAATTACTAAAAAAGGCCAAATACTAAAATTGTAAACCCATTTCTTGAACAGCCAACAAATATATATTAAATTTTCAGAGCGTATCACAGACTAGAATAATTTTCAGATTGCACTTTCATGGAAAGACCGAACGTTTGAAAAAACACATAAAAAGACAGGGATGGATATAAAAAATACTTATAACAAACCAAAAAGTCCAAAACAAGCAGGATTTCTCTTATAGGTATACATAATCTAATCTGCTCAAACAAACTAGCTGAATTTAGAATAATGTGTCTAAATTAAAATAAATATTTTGAAAAAATAAAAAATGCTTCTCATGTTCCTACGCTTTCTGGACTTGTATGGTTATTACAGAACTTTAGATCTACAAATCAGATTAATACATACATTAAAATAATTATATCTGCAAGGAAATGATATCATTTTATTGGGTACGAATGAAAATATCTTCAAATCTTGCTACATCTTTTCGTCATGGCGAAAATAGAAATTAACCTCCCCCTATGATCTAATAAAGTCTTATCTGTATATTTACTCAAATTTTGTCAAAGAAATATCGTGGCCCAATAAATGAAACATTTCTATTAGCTATAAATACACAACTCATGTCTTAATTAATAAAGCGATCATAGAAAAATTACAAATTCCTTTAAACATACAATCTGCTGCTTCTGATGTAAAAATGGTCTTAAACACAAAAATTCTTTTTATGAAAGACTTAAATTTTCCAGCTTCAATAAACTGCGACCAAAAACAAGCAGACTGCCATAAGGGAATAACAAAAACGATAGTGGCGGACGGTATACTCAAAATCTTATGTAATGCTGGGACTATAACTTTAACTGGAGGGCATATGTACATGACACGCTTATTATCCAATTCTTGTATAAAAAAGTCAGTGCCTAATGCCGTTTTATCCGGCAACTTTGAATAAAACGCCGAACATTTTGTATTGGCCGCGCTGGCCATGAGATCGATTTCCGGCATAACCACAAATTTTTCACATATTAGATTATAATCCTCGAGAGCTACCGACCACTCGTCGGTGTTACTTACTTTAGATCCCTCGTCAGCGATTTTTAGCAACAACGTGCTCCTCCTTTGCCATACTGGCAGAAGAATAATGTCAAATTGTAGCTGGACTAACTTGATATTTATCACATGGCGCTGCAGAATTTCTACTCTAGAGCCGCGGTTCAAAATACTAACTAAACCGCGATTGTCCGTACACCAAACCACTGTTTTGTGTCTATTTTGCTGGAGAAAGGATTCCTGTTCAAACATTTTCACAACTGCCAACAACTCTCGCAGTGTACTAGACTGCTGCATTTCGTCGTATTCGAACGGAAACTCCTTTATGAAACGGAGTTGTTCCGCTTCAAATACATAAGCTCTAGATTCACTTGAATCAGAGACCATGATGGACTCTATCTGTGTGATGTCTAAAGGATCTACAGCTTCCAGCAAAACTGCCTGCTTCGCAGGTTGGATAATGTTGATGACAACATTACACTTGTTGACAGGTTGTCCGTTGAAACTGAAATAAAAACAAAGAATATTTAAGTGTATATTCATATTTAACTGAACGTCAAGATGCAACCGAAGTTAAACAAAACATTCGTAAAATGCCAGGGAAAAAATAAAGCATAACTGAGTCGAACCTGTATCTTGCAAAAAATTTTTTTTTTTTTAGAAAAATTCTTAAAAATGTTTCAAAACTAAAAACTCGAATGTACACACCTTATTAAATAAACCTTCAACATTTCGAATTCTTGTAACATTCTATCGTTTATAGCTAAAGACCCGGACCATCCTTTCTCCTGAACAGTCAATCCGAGTGTCTGCTGGCATGCTCTAGTCACCACTCTCATTATACTTCCATGAGAATGGAGAAGGTGACAACATACGCCAAGGATATGCGCTAATTCTTTGGCGTATATTACGCCAACCTTATCAGCCTTTGAAATAGCAGCGTTAATGTCATTTGTGAGAATTATTATCTTCATTAGGGGGGCACTGATTCTCATAGAAATTGAATCTAAATTAAAGCCCAGGTAACACAAAGAAGTAGTAGGCCCGACACATTTCGATAAGTTTAATGTCCAGCCTGTGCTTTCGAACACAAATTTTATGAATTTAAGGCTAGCCAATCCTTTAATTTTAGACAAGGCTGAATTGAACGAGTCATCGACGAATGTTGATAAGTCGATGCCTCGAGCGTGGCAGAATCTTCGTATGGGGACTATCAGAGAATTCATTATGTATGTGGCTGGTCCTGACAAAAAATATTGCATTCTTATGGATCAAATTTAAAAAATACGTACAATTTAAATTCGACGCTTGATCATTTCTTAAGAAAAACACTACCAAAACGTAAAAACAAAAACTATACACTCATTTTTTTGGTTTTTGGTATGCATAAGGTTGTCAAATACATTTCATATTGTACTCATTAAACAATAGGCATCGCTATCCTTAAGCGTTTTAACACTTGCGCATCGAACTAATGCCATTGATTGAATTAAGAAATAAAACAAAAACTAACCTGTGCCGAATGGCAGTGTTAAAAACTCATAGAACTCCCGCGTGCCGGAGGCGTTGACAACCGCAAAGCCGAATAAACCACGGAACTCTGGATGTAATGCCAAATGGCAATACATTGCTGAGATGTCCAACACGGACATCCAGCAGCCGGGCGTGACTCTGGGAAGGACCATGGAAATATCCTCCATTTTCATAGAAACTTTTCCTAAACAGTCGTTCAGTGTACGTGACAAATCTAAACACTGACGTAATTTCACGTTACCCTCACTATCCAACTTTGACGCCACTGTCAAAGGGTTGACAAAATATGGTTTATAATCAACTTTCCTAACAATGTTTTCCTTAACCCATTTGTCTGTCTTTGCCTGAACGAATTGAATGTTTTGCAACGCGCTCATGTTGTTCCTAAGGTCTGTCGCCTCGGGAAGAGGAGTAACTATGTCCGGCTTATAACCGTCTCTTAATAAATCTAAAACTAAATCACTGGCGTTTAAAATCTGTTTATAAAATAACTGGGCCTTTGGATCATGGATCCCTCCTGCAACTGGACCGAAACCCAGGCCTTGCAACCGGTCAATTTCTTTGTCAATAAAAGCCGCAAATTCTTGGTCAGATATGTCACTTAAAGAACTTACGACTAAGTCACTGGTAACAATTTTAACAGAAGTATTGTCGTCGTTTTCAATATTACCATTGGAGTTAAAGTCAATAGTTTTTGTGTCAGTTAAATTATCGCTATCGAGTGGGGCGATAACATCGTCAATGAGGAGCTCCTCGGCTTTGGTAGATGGAAGTGCCGCTATGGCCGGGGAACTCGAAGCCTCGCTTCAATCCTTCTTCTTAGGAGCTGTGCACTGAGAGGCTCTATGGCCTTGTTTCTGGCTGAAAATATAATTAACATTAGACTGGCTGAGTTTAACAACTAAAAAACTCTGTGCTAAATAGTAAGTTAAATTGCGAATATATATTTTTTTTTTTTTTTAAAAAAAACTAAACTATGTATTTTTTGAAAAGGAAAACCTCTTTGATTATCTATTTGGCATATCCATTGATTGCCCGCGCAAAATCGAGATCCAACTATCATTACAACACATTTAAACTGGCTGCAAAAAAGATATATTAAAAAATTTTAACGCTTACCAATTGTGGCACGTGCCAGTGAAGCGTTTCGCAGATGGCCTAGCCTCTCGCTCTCTGTCCCGTCTGCGCTTCTCGCTTTCTTCATGCTCCTTGCGCAAAGTATTTAATCTGGTGAGCCTCTCACCTTGCAGAACTTCACGATTATCGTTGCAGGCAAACTTGACAACCACAGAGGGGCTGTTTGTAAACGTCAAGCTCATGTAGAGACTCATGAACTTGAGCAGCTCGATGGCCATAAGCGAGAACTCCATACTGCGATGGACGGTGGCGTGGGCCTCAGGGGGCAAATACAAATTGTAAAGCTCGCGAACTGCATCCTAAATTATAGTTTAAAATCGTAACAAATTCTTATAACACTTAAATGTTACCTAAATCAAATATGGTGGTATACAACAAAAACCTCAAGTATTACATTGTTTAGATAAACCGCTCTAGTGCTTATTAAGATCTATAGTATTAAAGATAACAACAAATCTCACTGCCACAGTACTTGTGAAATTAAAAAATTTTTCGAAAAAACTGTAAAAAAGAGAGAAGACTAGAACTGTTACCTCGATATAATTCTGAACAGACAATAGATCGAGGCCAGTCTTCTGCATCAACCTCAAATAACTGGAGTCACGGCAATTCTGCGCATTGACCTCAGTTATTTTTCCCAGTCTGGTTTGTTGCGTAACGGCATAATGTACTAGGCAGAAACCGGGCGGCTTCGTTTTTGTAGGCACGCCTGCGACAAGTCTTCTGCTTGGTAACGCGACCATCTGCCAACCCTGGGGAAACGGCGTAGCCTGTTGAAAATTGGCCGCTTGAGACGCTTGCATGCCAGCCCTCTGCTGCTGCTGAACTTGCTGTTGCTGGACACCGCCAACACCATTGCTGGTCGATGGTTGAGAAGCACTGGTGCTCTGCTGGTTTTTCTGATTTCTGTCGCTGACTAGCATGCGAATTACGTCGATAAGAGCACTGTTTGGTACCTGACCCGAATTATCGACAGACAAGGGCCTGTCAGCCGCTGATCCTCGGTCATGACATGTACCACGTGGAGGCATGACAGGCTGAGCTGATTTTGTCGGCACTCTGGGTAGTTCCTCCGACCTATGGCGTATGCGTTCGCCGTTTTGCTGCGGTTGGGGCCTAGCTGCCGCGCCTCCTGCCATATATGGTGCCGCATTTATGTTAACATTACTAAAATTCATTGCCTGATTCTGAGATGGATAATGAACTGGACCAGGCCGACACTGTGGTAGATGCTGAGGGTGATGCTGTGCTACTCTATTAATATGATCATGCTGACCATATCTGGCCCTTTCTTGTTGAATGTACGATTGAGCCGCTGGAATGAGAGGTGTGGAAGCCCGAAACGGTCTGGCTCCCATTGGTGCATCATCACCTAGCATGGCCAACAATTCCGCTGGATCTCTTCCGTTTCCATCATTCATTCGATCCGCCTCCGCAATTTCATCCATCATAGGAGCTGGTTGTGATTCATGGAACTGCGCATGAGCGGCGTCAATCTGATCCTCTTGATCATGGACACTTTCGTCACTATCAACAGCAGGATCATCATCTACGTCCGCTGCTAAAATTTAAAAAACTATTTCAATTATCGATTTTCATTTATACATTGCAACTGCTATTTTGAATGGTTAAAACTAAACAAAACATGTCCAACATGAAAAACCATGAATTTAGTCGACAGATTTGCAATTCAGCTAAAGTATATTTATATATTATTGTGCCTTAAACAAGTGTATGCACGAGTCGAAAAAATTTTTTTTTTTTTTTTTAAAAAACAAGAATTGATGTAACGTATATAACCATAGGTCTATATCAAGATACGTGATTACAAGAAAAACTCTATACTTAATAGCCAACAGTCTATCAATTAAAATAATACCTGGAGATACAGGTTCGAAACCGTTTTCATCCTCAAATGCCGGCAATTCTTGGGCTATATCACCCAAATGTGGCAACTGCATCTCATCCTCACCGTCGGCCATCTTATGTGTAAATATGCGCCGTATGAGATAGAAACAAAAAGGCTTATGATAAAAAATCTGAAAAATTTATATAAAATATAAATCAAAAAATCTAGAATGAAATCATATAAAAATAAACGAAGCATTATGAATGATAAATTAATATTTAAAAGAAATAAATCGAATCGACATTAAAAATGACCCCTATAAAAAAATTTTTAGGTTAAGTCTTATAACATGAAATTTGAAATTTGAATCATAAAACTATCTATTATTGCCCTATCAAAAACCACGTGCATAAAAAACCGGCGAATTATGAAAGGGAAAAATATATAAAGAAAAAATGCTATAAAATTAAAACATACTGATGAAAAATTTAAGGGAGTGGGAGGGAGGGAAAAATAAATTTTTAGAAAAAACTTAAACGATTAATATCACAAGCGACTTTGTAGCATAAATCTATGTTTCACTATCCTTTATTCTTTATTCTTTCACTTTTGTATTTAGATGTTGTTCGTTCAATGGTCAGATAAAGAATGAAGTAAAACAGCGAGCTTTCATTCGGCCCCTGTAGTCCGAGTGTAAGTGTGTGTGTGCGTGTGTGTGTGTATGACTACTTGCTTTCGCGCTCAGCTTGACAACAACCACCCCTCGTGGTTTTAATCTAAACTTGTACCGTTCCGTCTCACAATCTGTCTACCGCAATTGAGAAACTTATCTGGCCTGTACCGCCATACGTAGAGTCCTCCTCTACTACCACTCAGTTAAGAGTATATAAACGTGCCTATACATCATTGTCGGCCCCTGCCGCTTCATATAGCCTGTATATCATTTATAATGCACGAATACGCCGCAAGAGGTACTCCCTCTATACTACGTCTCTCTACCGCCATCTAACGGCCGTAGCTGACAACTAAGGTTAATTTAATTTTTTCTGTCTGCTAGCTCTCCAGGCTTTCTATATCAGCCATTCTACTTTTTATTTAATACTACGAGCGAATTTTTTCACATAATTCGCTTAAGATCTCTCAAACTGTGTTACTTTAGACTTCTCATATTAACTTTTTATCCTTGTCTTTCCACGTTTTATTCCGAACGACCTGGGCCGCTTGCCAAAATGCTCCTAGAGACACGTTTAATGTATTTTTTGAAATTCCACCATATTGCACAACAAATACCAATTTTCTTTTTCGTTTTAAATACTTCAATGAAAACCTCACATTATTATTTCATAGCTTGAATTCCAGAAAAATCCGTTTGGAACGTGTACCTACTCAATTTTGTCATATTGTCCGAAGCTCGATCGAAATAAAACGCGGAAAGACTCGGAACGAGTAAATCTGTTCCATCTAAAGTAACCCAGAAGTTTCGAGAATGGTAAATTTAAAGGATTTATAGGAACAGAATAAGTTCTTTGTCTTACGTGCTTTCATTCGAATCGTTTAACAAATTTTCGTTCATCAATCTTAAATAAGCACATTTTCGATAGAAAATTTTCGATAAAAATTCACAGTTGAACGCTTATTCGTACAATTAAAACGTTCGTTTGTCGATTTTTTACGAAAACGTGCTTAATTTTGAATCTTAGGTAATTCTGATTTACATACCACTATCTAAACTGAAATATTTTATCCTTATAAAAAACCATTCTCGAAACTTAAATTTACTTTCTCATTTAAAAAGATTAATTCACTTTTACATATACAATTAATATTATCGTTTCATAAAGGATTGCGAAACTAATGCTTCAAAAAATAAATTTTTAGAAAAAACTTAAACGATTAATATCACAAGCGACTTTGTAGCATAAATCTATGTTTCACTATCCTTTATTCTTTATTCTTTCACTTTTGTATTTAGATGTTGTTCGTTCAATGGTCAGATAAAGAATGAAGTAAAACAGCGAGCTTTCATTCGGCCCCTGTAGTCCGAGTGTAAGTGTGTGTGTGCGTGTGTGTGTGTATGACTACTTGCTTTCGCGCTCAGCTTGACAACAACCACCCCTCGTGGTTTTAATCTAAACTTGTACCGTTCCGTCTCACAATCTGTCTACCGCAATTGAGAAACTTATCTGGCCTGTACCGCCATACGTAGAGTCCTCCTCTACTACCACTCAGTTAAGAGTATATAAACGTGCCTATACATCATTGTCGGCCCCTGCCGCTTCATATAGCCTGTATATCATTTATAATGCACGAATACGCCGCAAGAGGTACTCCCTCTATACTACGTCTCTCTACCGCCATCTAACGGCCGTAGCTGACAACTAAGGTTAATTTAATTTTTTCTGTCTGCTAGCTCTCCAGGCTTTCTATATCAGCCATTCTACTTTTTATTTAATACTACGAGCGAATTTTTTCACATAATTCGCTTAAGATCTCTCAAACTGTGTTACTTTAGACTTCTCATATTAACTTTTTATCCTTGTCTTTCCACGTTTTATTCCGAACGACCTGGGCCGCTTGCCAAAATGCTCCTAGAGACACGTTTAATGTATTTTTTGAAATTCCACCATATTGCACAACAAATACCAAATGTTTACTATGACCTCTCCAACTAACTACGCTATAATTAATAAAAGTTACTTTTTTTCAAGAAAAAATTATTAGAATTTAAGATTTAGTAGATGGTATTTTATCTGAAGCTGTAAATATCTCTAAAATGCTGGTCCGAATTTGTTGTACTCTTCATTGCATCTGTTTTTGGGTGGTTTTAGGCTATTTTTCAGAGATTCCATCTAAAGATGCGAATATTTTGTTTATAAATGGTTACCAATAACTGTTTTTTACTACCTAAAGACAATAGGACCAATTATAAGTAAAATAAAAAATTATAGTTATTATTAATTTTTTAAAATTATTTATCTATGAACAAAATCTATGAAAATATTTTTTGTCTATGAAAATGCACAATAAAGAAAAACGCGGCAAATGCGCTGTAAATCCCCAAAAGTGCTAAATACAGGTCATAAACTACATCAACCTTCTTCCCTCTGTAATTTAAGGTTTTTTTTCAGTAAAAAAAATGTATCTTTTTACTGAAACAAATCTAAGCGTGTTATAAATAAAAATACTAAAACAAATTTGAATAAATAATTTTCTATTTAAAGTGTAAAATTAAGAAAAAGGTAAAAATTCTTGAAGAAATTAAAATGGGAAATTATTTTGGAAAAATTGTCTATCTTAAGAATATTTACTACACACTAGCTGATTATTGAATTGAAAAGATAAATAAAAAAATGCAAAAGGCTTCTTTATTACTTAATAGTACTTTAATGTTATCAAGCGGATGCGCCCAATGACTCTATATGCCTAATTATTTGATGAATTGGTGCATAGATAATAGCCTAAAACCACCCCAAGGGTGATATAAGCTTCCACATAAGGTACTTAAAACACCCAATTTATAATATCTAATAAAAATATTAGGTACTATTTTTAATTATGAATGTTTTAAAGAAATTCGATTTATTAAATACTTTTATAGATAAAAAGGCTATGTTAGATATCTTCTATGCATTAAACGATTTTTAAATAATCTTTTTTTCAGAAAATTAAACAATTCTGAAAATGTCAGACTTATGATCGATTACTTGTGTTAAATTCCAATTAACAATCGATCATGTGGATTGAACCAAAGTAAGATAAATTTTTATTGAAATCAAGTATGAAAATATTCATAACTATATAGCGAACCACTAAATATCACGAATGGACAAAGAATAAGATGGATAAATAAAGTGTCAATTGCCACAGAACGAAAGAGAAATTGAAATACACTAAAAAATCAACAGTCTGACCGTAATTGCGATATAGAAAATTCTTTCCTCATAGTGTCATTGACCGACAAAGTTTATTTTTATAGAATTCCTACTACCCAATGATTAAAGTTTTATACCTAACTACCTATCTATTAACTTTTTTTCTTTGAATATAAAAATATTGTAATATATAGTAATACGATTGATCGAAGCTTGGTTTCATATTGCAAATAGTTTATTTAAAACTTTGGGGGCTCTTAGGGGAGCTTAATAATGTTAAAAATATTAACCTTAGCTATCTGGTGGATTGCTAAACAATTGTACTAAATTAAAAACTTCTTTTTGCAGGAGTATGGCCTGTACTATGATCTTGAGTCTTAATTAAATCATTTATAATCAAATATTTATTCAGAGAGGTTCTTGCTTCTGGTCAGTTCTGGAGGACAGAAAAGGTTCTAAAGAACTTTGTGTACCAAAGTAGAAAGGTGAAATTCTGCAATAACTGATTGAATTCTAATCAGTTTTTAAATAAGAAATTCTTTATTTTGTAGCATTTTTAAAGAAAAGGTTACCTACATTGAACATTAATGCCACTATAATAATTAAAATTCATTCCGTAAAGTTAGCTTTAGACCCATTTTATTTTTAAGGGGCGAGGAACAGCAGGCCTTTATGGAGTATTGGTGGATACTTATGATTCCGTTCAGAACAAAAAGCCACCTCCTTACAGGTCATTCATCATTTCTTGTATGAGTTACAATTAAATTAAATTCACCTTATTTTCTTTTCCTCAAGTAACTTATACCTAGTTGATTTTATTTATCGTTTTAGGTAATTTAATTTTAAATTTTAAAAATATATTTATTATGCAGGCATAAAGTTGGTGCGTTGGAACTTAATATTGTGATGTAAGTAAGGGGAGAAATTATAAGTAGACCTCTCACGTGGTACTTTGGCTTGGGGAGGGGGGATTTCTGAATAATTTTGACACTATTAACTCCACCTACCTCTAGACTTTGTCAAATATTATAAAGTAAAATATCTGTCCTGTTTTTTTTTAAGCAAAAAAGGTGTAACATAAAAATATTGTTTGTGTTATTGTGATAGGATACTGTATAAGGAGGATGGGAAAGACACCTACTTTGTGTTGGCCTTGTGCATGACCGACACAGAGGCAGGTCAAAATTGGAACTGGCTAGAAACTGAGATCCTTCCAAAGGTTTGTGAGCATTTACAGAAGTGTTTCTCTCATTTACATTTTAATTAACTACTTCAATTAGATTTAAATTTCTAGTAAAGCTCTTTGTATTAGGAATAAGGTATAACCAACTAGCGAAATAAATCTAAAATAGTATTTGGCGGGCAGATGTAAAGGTCAATTATACGTTGTTGGTATAAGCTGTCTTTGTGTCGAGAGTAGAGCTTTTGAATTTGTTCGATGAATCGTCAAATATATCACTTTAGGAAAATTAAGTGTCCTAGACTAAAAATTAGATCCTATAATTATAAAATGTGTTGTTTTTTTTATGTAAAAAGAAACGGCTCCTTCCATTTAACGAATGGATATTTGGTGTTTGCATTTTCCTCATGTTAGGACTGTCTTAAAACTTTTTCAATAGGTAAAAACAATGTTTTTAGGTTGGTCAGTTTGAAAGTCCATCAGAAACGACAGAATTTATTTGCGGTAAAATTTCTAGTATTGTGGCCAATAGAGAGTCGCAGGCAGAATTAAATAATTCTGATTGGTAAGTGACACATTTTCATTGTGGCAATGCTACTTCATAATTTTAAAATTTTATTTGTTGGTTTCATATGCAGTTGTCACACATTTCATTCATGCAATCAGGGTTGGGATAATAAATTGGGTTTTCCACCCAAAGTTGAATTATCCCTTTATTGAGGCCTCCCCCCCCCCCCCCTTTGCTGGCATGAAATTCCCAAATATGATTTTGAATGATGGCTGAAGATAAACGCCAAAATTATAGACTTTGTATTAGGGCGTTTTAAAAGTCTCGTTTTGTGACATATAATCTTTTTGAAATGTGTACTACGTGCTAACTCATCTGATTAGCCAATATTTTGTATTGTATAAACTTATACCTAATACAATAATAAAACAGATGTTTTTTAATGTGAATTACCTATCCAGCGCAGCAAGCAAAAAAAAGATTAGATTTATTAATAAAAGTTTTACAATGTACTTACGACGAAAATCATGCCGTTAGAAAAAAAATGTGTTTGTTCTATCGTTTCCAAATTTTTCACAACTAGTTGTGACTACATCAAAATAGTGACCTATAAGAAACATGACCTTATGTTTAATATTTTAGCTCTGAATCAACGCAGTATGTTGCAGCAAAAAGAAAATTTCTAAACCTCTTTAACATTCCAAAAGATGAAAAATTAGGTAAATATATTTTTAACAGGATATGATAAATATATATGTACATTTTTTTCATACTTTAAAAAAATCTTGAATATGAAATGTTGTTACTTGTATTCTAGGTTAGTTATTGTTTTTTGGAAAATAATCAAATAATGTGTTTTTTGATAGCCAAATTAAGTTATGCTGTGTTCAAATAAATGTTTTATAAGAATAGTGTATGACTATTGTATTTAAAATGTCTTCATAAAAATTATATTGATATAACTGCAAGGGGGTGGTGAATTAATATTCTTAACAATCAAATTCTTATATCCAATTTTCTTTCTGTCTGTTTAAATTTTAGCTGATTTTTTGTGATTTTGGGGGGCAACGTTTCGTATTAAAGAGGACTTTATTTGCTTCCAATTCTTATTTTAGATTTTATTCGCTTGTTGGATGGGTAGCTCTCAAATAATGGATGAAGAAAGGGGTTAAATTTAAGTGCAATTGTCTAATATAATAAATAACTGAATTATATTTAGTGTCGTACTATTCATGCACATACTGGCCAGGAAAGTTACCCTCCCAGGGCTGGCTCTACCTGACCGTTAACAACCTTTATTTTCATTCCATCATATTGGGCAAAGAAACTAAGGAAATTAAAGATATGATTGGTTATCACAGTTATTCTTTTAGAAATACAAATTTCCACCTATTATTTTAACCCGTACCTGTTACCAATGAACCTAAAATATTTTTTGGAAATATTAATAAATATCTTTAAATGTTGAACCATAGTTTGTATTACGTTGGACGGATATAACGGATATTGATAAATCAGGAGGTAATTTTTTTTTTTTTACGTGGAATTGAATTATTTTTAAATTTTGAACAAAGCTTATTATAGTTGTCAATGACCTTAATGATAAATATTACCTAGATATTAATATTAAAATTGGTAGGTATTTCTTTATTCTTTGTTTTGGTTACGTAGATAATGTTGAATGTTTATTTTGAATTTTAAAAAATCAAATATTTTGAATTGTAGGGATTGGGTAAAGTTAGTTGTCAATTTATTATTTTTAGGTTTGCTTCAAAGCAGTTTAAGTATTTCTACAAGGACTTCAAATCATGTATTCTCCCTATTTAACAAGGTATAATACAAAATTTCAATTATGAAAATCCTAAATATTTCATTGCTTGACTGATTTGCGCCTGATTTTAAAAAAGCCTTTTATTTTAAAACGTCTAATCATTTCTTTATATTTTAAATGAATTTTACATATACGTATATGTAGTATGTACTATGTATGAAGTGTAAGTTTAATGTAAATGTGTTATTTTTTATGTCAACTAATCTTATTTCTTTTAGGAAGGTTATGATTTGATATTCCAACTAGCGAACATGGGAGCAAAACGAATTTATTCTGAAGATTTGTTTTTCCAAAAGGTACTTTTTTAACTTTTAGTTTTAGCATGCTGTAATAAAATCTCAAAAATCATGTCATGCCAAATACAAGAGCCATAAATTCTGACCATGGAGTGAAAAGCTTTCAAATTCCAGTGAAAAGAACAGAACTATCCAGAAATGTATTCAGTGTTAGAGCAGCTAAATTCTGGAATGATCTTCCTGTTCATGTGAAAAAGGCCGTGACTTTATCTACATTCAAGAAAAGACTTGATAGTCGTATTCAGACTTTGGCCTAGATATTCAGACCTCTTACTATGACCCTACTTGGGTTCTTAAGAGTAAAATAACAATAAACAACAATGGTCTTTTTCTAGGATGAGGCTTTGTTGAAAAAGAAAAGCAAAAATGTTCCTAGAAAATCTTCCTTTCTCAAACGGGATCTTGATGCGAGGTTTGTTCATTATAAAGTTTATTTTCAAATACCTTAATCCTATCCCATATAAGAAAAGTAGCAGAATTTGTTTTCTATTTGCCTGTACGCCTGTCTAGAAAGATCTCGTAAACTATGCACTTACAGGAACTTTTGAAATTGTAATATTATTTATGCCTAATTTGTTAGGTTTGGTAAGGCAAATAGGGGAATAATATTAAGATTTTTGTAAATATCTTTGTGTGTCTGTCTAAATTAACTTCCCTTCTATTACAAGAAGTAGATTTGTTTTTAAATATTGGGAAATTCTCAATTAACCCTTCCCTGGTTATACCTATGTATTTGTGTTTAGGAAAGAAAGTGAAATTTACAGAAACCTGTTTTGTCTTCCCGGCTCCGAAGTTTTGGATGGCAGAGTTCCTTGTGCTCTATTTACACCTTACAACAAGAAATACAAGTATGCTCACACTTTGGCATTAGCAGAATAGGTTGCGTTAATATTGCAGCTTTGTCCGGTGCGTGGCATGAGTAGTTATTCATAATTACCCTTTACAGATAGGACTCGATAGATCGGCAATCAAATGGTTGGTTGTCTTTTGCTGCGATTCTTTTCCAATTACAGCGGGTGTCTTGATATAAAAGAACGTAATGTAATGATATATTTTGTTATGTCCTTAGTCTAAACATTACTTTAACGCATATTGTTCTGTCAGTTTTGATTAGATAGACTAGGTAAGTTGTCTTATAAAAAATCTAAATGAATTTTTCTTATAATTTTTATATTTAGTAATTTTTCATTTTTTCAGGTATGGTATCCTGTATCTGGGAAACCAGTTTGCTTGTTTTACCTCCCACGTACCTGGATTGGTCAGCCTAGTCATACCTCTAAAAGGGACACTCTTAGTTCTTTGTATTATTAGCATTATTGAAATCCGTGTGTAAGTCGTCTAGAGATGGAGAAGGCTTTGGCTCATAAACATGTGCAGCCATTAAACTTGAATAGCTGGAGCTATGACCTGTAGACATTTTAAAAGTAAATTGTTTTTTATTGTAATACTTGAACAAGGATTATGTTAACCCTAAAAGCAAAGCTAATTCTTTAATTTCAAAACTTTTCTTCGTTAATTTTCTAGTATGTTTCTATTATATGGCTTAAAAAAAGATTCTTTGATAGCGAAACCTTTATTTTGTAGTCATATCTATTAAGGAGCTGCATCAGTTTAATTTTATGGAATTTTAGTTTATCTTAAAAACTTCACCTGTCTGATAAATCATCAATAGAATTCTAGAAAACTCTCCAAAAATGATTTTGCCTTTATTGAAATAGTTGCTTTCTAAGGTAGAAAATTCATAATGAAGGCTGTTTTGATATAACCAGGGATCTAAAGGAATTAGAAAATGGCCGATGAATTGATGTACGTCCCCAATAATAATACACAAAATTACCCCCTCTGTAACTTAAAATTAGTGGTTGAAACGTTTGAACACTTAACCTAATAAAACAACAAATCAAAACTAGCTATAGTCCCCAAAGTTGCTGAGCCGACGAATAAGAAAGCGTTATTATAAAACTTTGGGGACTAGTGTAATAAACTGGAGATAACCCAAAACGTGATGTTACCACTAGACCCGTCAAGATTTATTAATCTAAGAGTTTTGTTGACAATATAGATGTGACTTGTATTGAGAAAGCCAACAAGAACGCCAACACTGGATTTTCTGACGAGGGGATTGTGTTTTCCATGAAGAATTGTGCCAATAACTTTGTTTTTGGACAGGTACCTCTACCTATACACAATCCATTTTTAAAATAATTTCTTTGGTTTGGCACTAAAATAAAAAGTGTGGTTGGTTGGTGGTATATTTGTTTGTCTGTGTTAAATAATATAAGAAGGGACTATGTCTCCTAAGCTAAAATGTATCCTGTATCTCATTTCTGTTCATGACAAGAATGACAACATCCAGGTAGCATTCCTGACAGACCGACACGGAATAAGTAAGTATTATACTGGATGCTCTTTGGTAAGTGTGTCTGAACAAAAATATTCAGCAATCTAATTTAAATGTCAGCTAAGAAAATCCTGATTTCTCATAACTTTACAGTGATTGGCGAACTGACGGAGGACGGACAGACTCAGTGTATCATAGAGTATCTTTGCTACAAAACTTAATACGACACTCAAAGAATCTTTAAAGCATTACAAAATTGCAATCGTAGGTAGAAGATCGAGATTTTGTCGTAGAGAAACTTTGTGAACTCTTGGCCACGTCCTCCAAATATCTCACCACACCTTCCAAAGTAAAGGATAACATCGAGGAGAAGGATAAGTTTGAGATGATTGAGCCACTGATGAATATTTATAGGTAAGTACTTAGTTACAGGGATATAAAGGGATAAGACAATGGCCGATAATTGATGTATATCCCAAATGACGGTACACTAAATTACCTCTTCTGGTCCCCAAAGTAGATAAATGAATGAATTAAATGAAATTGTTTTATAAAACTTTTGGGAGTAGACTAATCTTATAAAAGTCTAATGTCCCCTCCCTCCCAGACTTAGTTATGTTTTTTGGTAGGGGGACATTCCATGAATTGTACTTAAGTAGGTAAACGTTTTTACCTAGACAGGAGAGGGCTAAAAGTAATTACAGTAGCCTATACCATGTAGCAGCCGAGTAAATGATATTGTCTTACTAGTTACCTTAATCAGTTAGGTACAGCTTTTAAGCGGCCAGAGAAACATACAAAGTAGAAACTTTTAGTCAGAATAATTTTCTCTATTTAGGTTACTAATATCATAGTAATATGATAAGAATATTCAAAAAATAATCTCCTATAGGTTCTAACATTAAGAACAGCTAAAACAAAATCAGCGGACTGACGAACATATTTTACAATTATTTACCTAACTAAGAATAGGTAATTGAAACCTGTGATTTCCTTAAATTTTAATTAATTCTAGGGAGAGTGTTGACCTAACCCTAGAAGCGTGCAAGGAAATTTCCTGGGAGAAACATTTCAGTGACTACGGCAGGGGAATTTCAATATACAGGTTAGCTACACTTATGCATACCTACTGTTATTGGACAATGAAACATAATTATCTTCCCAATTATGCTAAAAAAATTCCTCTTTTAAAAAGTATTTTAAAGGGGTAAGTTATCTTTTCCTTTTAATTTTTATGAATTCCCTGAATTATTGAAGCATTCTGAATCTTCCTAAATTGTTTTCTCATCCCCCATACCTCTAAAACTGTAAAACAACGGTGTCCCTAAAACTTTTCAGCCAATTTTCATCGATTTTAAATTTTTTTAACGTCTTTTGTCCATCTGAAAAAGTAGTAGTAGCTTTTCATATTTCTTGCTGAAAGTATTAGAAAATAATATCTAGACATTGTATGGGGTTTGTATGTCTCTATATGCATCTAGAGGCTTAAGTTTTCATGAAAACAAATCCTGTTTAATTTTTGGAATCGTTGGAGTGCTATTTAATCAGTCAAAAACTCATCCTGGTGTGTTTGTTAAGAACTGAGGAGACAAGCGAGCTTGTGACCAAAGGTATTCCCAACAGGTTGCGCAGGGACATCTGGATGACCTTCTCTGGCGCTATTTTTGACCTGGAGGCCCACCCAGGCATGCCTTAACAATACAGCTATCATTTCTAAGTAGCGCAGCTACTCTAGGTATACTTGGTTATGTCCGTTTAGGTATGTCAAGAATTAAATACCTAGCTGTCTTGCGAAAATTGCATTTTTAGTAAAATATTTCTTCGTAATAGGTATAATATGTGCTAAAATTCTTTTACATAAAAAATTCCATTATTTAGAGGATTTTAAAGGAAGTATTTTATCTGATCTGTTTAAATATATGTTTAGAGAAATTATTGAAGTTTTGTACTGATAAAGCATCTCTGTGAAGGTTATTATGCCAAAATGGCAAGTGAAAGTATTAAATTGAAGAATTTGGCCAATGAAGAAATAGAACGAGACCTTCATAGGAACACATCTTGCATTTTTAATAGTGAACAAACTCACAACTTTAGTTAATCAAGTATTATTATTTATTTTAGATACCTAGGTTATAATACTATTTTAATGTGTGTCTTTAATGATTTAGAAAAAAGGGTAGTAAAGAAAGATTAGGGTGGGAAATATAGCTATGCTTATGGGAAAAATACTTACTGAACAACTGTCAGCCAGATTACGAATACTTGTAGAGTAACTTCACTACCAAAATCTAATGCAATGATGTTCATGAAACTGCCAGATCTCTACCGGAACACCCAGCCTTCCAGTCACGTGACAATATCGGTATTGATGGATTGCGCAGGATATTGTGCGCGTATGCCGCGCGCAATCCTCAAATTGGCTATTGTCAGGTAATGATAATTGTTTTATTGGGTGTTATCTATTTTGAATGTTATCTAAAGGGGAAAAAATGAGTTTTAGAGGAGCTTCGAGTTTCCAATAGGTTTTTTGAAAAGTGGAATAGGTTCCATGGTCCTATAAAACCTTAAAAGTGCTTAAAGTGATAAAATTCCATTTTTTCTTTTATTGGCCCTACTGTAAATTTTTTAAATTTCAGGCAATGAACATAGTGACCAGTGTATTGATGATTTTCTGCGGGGAAGAGGATGCTTTCTGGCTCCTGGTGGCCATCTGTGAAAGACTGCTGCCAGATTATTATAATACCAAGGTAAGGGGTGGGGGGGGGGGGGGGTCACTGTAAATATATCGTATACATCATTATCCAAGCTATCATATTTTAACTATAATATAGCCTTAAAGTATTTTGACATTAAGTTATTAATAAATTTTACCTACCTAGTTATTAAGTCATTAGGTAAGTATTTAACTAATTTTAACTTTTTATTTCAAGGTGGTTGGAGCACTAGTGGACCAAGGAGTTTTAGGAGACTTGGTCAAAAAATTTCTTCCATTTATAGGTCATTTTATACAATATACAACTTGAATATCTTACAGGATAGGACAACTAATTAAATTCCTTTATGTAGATTAATATAATACAATCCAATGTCCTCCTTGTTAAAAATGTCATTCCTTTTCTTTAATGTATCTATCTACATATAATTGTATATTATAACCCTAACTGTAGACGCGAAGATAGAAGATCTGGGTATGCTGCATCTGATATCCTTGTCCTGGTTTCTCACACTGTTTGCCAGGCGTGCAATCATTTCCACACACATTTTATAAATATATACAACATCCTTTAGATTCTAGTCAAATATAAAAGTAACTGGGAATGTTTATCTGTGTGTTTGTAACGAAGGATCTCGCTTCTATGTGGTTCTTCTATACATTGAGACTTCTCATAGGTTAATGCAAGATTTTGAAATTTTTTTAGGGGGTGGGGGGGGGGAGGTTCCTCCGCCCATCAAGAATATCGCTCCTTAGGAACTACCAACCTAATACGCTAGTTTTGATATAAATTAATAAGATTTTCCATATGATGTCAAAGCCCTGGGAAATGGCTGGTCTTATTAGATTTTGCTTTACTGCATATGTCTTGGGGAAGTTTTAAGCTATTTTCCCCAACCTCCCTCACATTTAAAGTAATTGTAAAGATTTTTGTGTGGAACTAATTGATAAAATTGAATAGTGTTGTGCCTTACCATACAGCTGTGTATGTACTAGACTGCTTTTTCTACTCGGGCGCTAAGGTAAATTTTATTCCAGCAAATACTGTATAAGGTTTTTTTAATCTGATCGATGCAAAATTAGCATTATTTTAGATTGGTTGTCATAGGTGTTTTTTTTTAATAATTCGTTGTTTTTTTTATCAATCTTGCAGATGCTAACTACATTTTTTCAAAGAAAAGGGAAGGGTTTTATCTAATGCTTTCACGCATAAACTAAAATAAAAAATAATTTGTTTTTGAGTGTTAGTTCACACTACACAGAGTTTTTTTTATAGCTTGGGGAGATTAAATATTTCTGATGTATTTAATAATGCATTTTTTTGAGCATAGCCAATAATTTCCTTAGGTATTATTCCAACTTGGACTGTATATTTTGAAACAAAACAAGGAATATCTTCTCCAATGCACAGATGATGGCGAAGCTATGTTACATCTTAACAAGTTCTTTCAAGTTGTCACAAGGAATGTGTTATTTAATCAATTCGTTAAAAATCTTTTCTAATAAATCTTTTTTTTATTCCAAATGGCCACAATTAATTTGGAAATGTCTCTATTTATTTGGCTTTCATGTTTCACTTACTTCTTACCCTCAAAGTTTATAGACGCATTCTGTCTTTGGTTAGCTTAAAATTAAATGGGAAAAGATGGGATATAAAATTAGATCATAAAAAACATTCTACCAGAAGGGGGGGGGGGGGGCGTAATGACATAAGCTCTTAAACCGTGAGCAAAATGGTCTAAATATTGAGCTAGACCCTTCAAACTTGGTATATAAGCTTAGTCCTATAGGTATTACATCTAAATGGCAAAAAAATCCAAAAAAAACCTGCGGAAATGGGGTTTTTAGGCTTTTTTTGGTCTATTTTGATGTGGAAACATGCCTTAAATTGTTTTTTCTTAGGGTTTGAACTTAAATACACTGTATCTATTCATATGGACATTATTTAAGATGATTCAGCAAGTCGGGGACCGACCCCAGGGGGCTAGGACTAGGTGGGTGGCCCGCAGGGGTTAAGTTCATTTTTCCCAATATATTTGTTGTGATACATCAAATTATAGGTTTTTTAGGTCAAGGAACTCAAATTCAGAGCTAAAATAAGCATTAGACTAATCTGAAGCTAGCCCCAGCGGGCATGGTTGGTGGCCCGCCGGGGTTAAGTGCATTTTTTCTAATATATATCTTGTTATATATTAAACTATAGGTTTTTTAGGTCAAGGAACTCAAATATTAGCATTAGACTAACCTGAAGCTAACCCCCCCGGGCTAGGTTGGTTTTCTGCAGGGCTTAAGAGCATTTACCTAACCTAACCTAGAAACTTACTTATATTTTCACAGGTTTTCTTCTTGAATAAACTGTGTCTATTAATGAGGACTTTATTTAAGATGATCCAGCAAGTCGGGGACCGACCCCAGCGGGCTAGGTGGGTGGCCCGCAGGGGTTAAGTGCATTTTTCCCAATATATATGTTGCGATACATCAAATTATAAGTTTTTTAGGTCAGTTAACTCAAATTCAGAGCTAGAATTAGCATAAGACTAATCTGAAACAAGCCCCAGCGGGCTAGGTTGGTGGCCCGCAGGGGTTAAATGCATTATTTCCAATATATATCTTGTTATATATCAAAATAAAGGTTTTTAAGGTAAAGAAACTCAAATTCAGAGCTAACCTGAAGCTAACCCCTGCGGGCTAGGTAGATTTTCCACAGGGCTTATGTGCATTTTACCTAACCTAACCTAGAAACTTACTTATTCTTTTTGTTTTTTTCCTTGAATAAACTGTGTCTATTAATGAGGACATTATTTTAGATAATCCAGCAAGTTGGGGACGACCCCAACGGGCTAGGTGGGTGGCCCACAGGGGTGTAGTGCATTTTTTCTAAAGTATGTGTTGTCATACATCAAATTATAGGTTTTTTATGTCAAGAAACTGAAATTCAGAGCTATTTTAAGCATTAGACTGACCTAAGGCTAACCCCCGCGGATTAGGTGGGTGGCCTGCAGGGGTAAATTTTCCAAATTATGTGTTGTTATACATCAAACTATGGGTTTTTAAAGTCAATTTGGAGCTAAAAAAAAACACAATAGCAACCTGATGCTAGTTTTTTCGTGGTATGTGGTACACATTAAATTAAAAATTGTATCCTATTAGCATATTAAATTCTTCTGTCAAATGGTTATCCGTTCGGTCCATTTGATGTCAATTAATACCAAGTTCATGAACAAAGGGGTTTACCTTGTTCTTATGACCAGGTTGTCACACAAATGATCCTTCAGCCGTTAGCTCTCCAACTATGGTATGGGGAGGGCGTCTACACGGAAATGGTATTTTATCTGTAAGTAGTTTAGGCTGTTGTTTAGGGGATCTTGATGATATCACCTAAATGTATTTCAATTATTTGGGTGAAAATCATAAGAAACCTAAATTTGAGAGTGACATGTCGAACGAAGAGTGGCCCTAAGTAAACAGACATAAAGCCACCTCTACCAGTTAGTGGGACTAGTCACAGGGTATACTTTAAATACAATACAATATGATTTATTGGTGTACCTGTAGATTATCCAGTACACCAATTTACAATGAGTAAGGGACAACAGGCATTATATTAGTTGTCTGAAAAGAAAAAGGGGTTTGAAATGTTTTTAAAACAGACAACGAATACAATAGCCAATCGTCCAGGACAGCTCTCAACCATGTATTTCTCGTTCAACCTAAACATGCTTTCATTAGAATAGCACACTCCCGGCAAAAAAAGAAAATACATGGTTGCAGTCTGGCAATACATGGGGTTAGTATTAGGGTGGGTCAATTTTGAAATTGGAATGTGGTTCAGCAAACATAAAGATCATTGAGACTTGACCCACTCTAGTAAGTACATTATTCTACTTTATTTTTGAACTCACATGTTTAAAGCGTTTTTTATTTTTGTGCACTTTCGAAGAAATGTTTATGAGAAAGGGGAAAAAAAAAGTGTTATACCAAATATCTCAGGATAATCTTCTGCAGATTCATGTTATTTTGGGGTGTGTATGCAAAAGTGGTGGTTGTCATTATAGTGTTTTCTTTCTGATCTTCTGCAACACGGTAAAATCAAGTTAATGGTTTTTGGAGTTGCTCAGCCTGGGAACATCATAAAATAATTTTTTCTATCTTCTACATGTATTCTGCTTGGATCTAGTTCTGGCTTCGGCTTTTCTCATCATTTTCCATTTTTCATGGAGCTTAGTAGTCCCAGCAGTTCTACACTGGATGAGATATTCCAGTGCATAAAAATCATTGTTTCTGCAATATCTAGGGAGTCTGGCTTCATATGAGTTGTTTCGCATCCTCTCTGCTAGGCCATCAAGAGGTATCTCACGGTCATCACTATATTCATCAGTTCCAATGTATTCATATAGCACCTTGTTGCAGTAATCATTGAATTTGTCACTGAACTGTGGATATTTGACTGCGGGCAGGGAGTATTGAATTTCTGTCTCACTATTATGATCATCATTGTCAGAATCACTGAAATAGACAATTTCAGATTCAATGTAAGGGTCACTTCGGTTATTCCTGTTGCTGCTATCATGGTTGATTAGCTGAGTCTCATGGCGGGGACTTGGACCAGGTTTGGAGTGCCTATGATCAACAGTTGCATCAGGGTTATCATATTTCTTTGGCTTCTTCTGCAAGCCATAAGATTTAAGAGTAGGCATTGACTTGTGTTTGCAGTCTGGACACTTTTTGTTTCGGCAGAAGAGCTTTTTGATGTTGAATTTGGGAACAGCATCAATTTGTCTTTGAAAGTTTTGTTCTGACAGACTTTTGTATCTAGCCCTTTCAACCTGGAAATTGAAGTCTAGCGCTTCCAGATAAAGCTCTAATGTGTCCTTTCTTAAAGATAATTCCTCAACCCTTATTTTTTCCAGGACCAACAATTGATGTCTGCGTGCGCTGACATGGTCAGGACCCACTAGTTCTCGAATCAGGTCAATGTTTCTAGCCTCTTGGTGAAGATGTTCCAGTTTGTTGTGGGCATCGTTTTCATAAAGCTTGTCTGGAGACTTCAGGTCCACTAGAGAGAGTTCACTGGTGATGTTCATATTGCTCAGCTTGTCCTTGGCAAGGCATTTAAGCTTGTGATGCTTAATGATCTGCTCCCTGTAGTAATGTGTTGATGAACAGTTGGTACCTTTACTAGCCCATTGTGGAGTTGGGATTTGTTCCTCTTCCCCAGGTCTGAGGCTTTCACCAGATGGATCATGACAATCCAGTCTCTGCTTCTTCTCAGATATCTCACTCTCAAGTCGTACACAGCAATTTTCAAGAAATTCCTTGCGGTCTTGAATGAAGTTTTCTTCTTCCATGAAAAATACATTATCAGGGCTAACTATACGATTGTACAGCTCCTTGTCCATCATTTTTTCGCTGCCCAGACGACGTCTTGGGTCTTGCCTATGCTCATGACCCTCTGGCTGATCAGTGCTTCTTCTTTTGAGAGGGCCCATCTGCATTTCTTCTGGGATACTGTTGGATATCAGTCTTCTATTAGTATCAGAATTCATCCTAGAAGTAATTTTTGGGGGTTAATAGAAAGTGCATATTTTTTTTTTTTTTTTTTTTTTTTTTTTTTACGCTTATGTGAGAATTTTGAATTCCGGCCGTTTGAGAAATTTACAATAAGATATAAGCATGCAATCATATACTACATTTAACTAAATAATAAAATCCCGAGTCTTTGTACTGGACGATGATGACGCAGCGTATGTGAGGGAAATCGGGTCTTGGTACTTACTACAAGAGAGCTTACAACTATGTCATAGCAAGTAGTAGGTGTAGCAGGATGATGTAAGTGATGAAGTGTGTGCTACAATTGTGCAATGGATTCCACCATAGCATGTAGAGACTGATCTGAACTACCATATGTATTCTAACAAAGGAATCCAGTTTGAACCAAGTAAAGTGAAAATATCACCGTTAGGTACAAACATTAGGATCTATTTTGTCAAAATTTCAGATGTCAGGTAACATAAATTAGGAAGTGTTAGGTTTAATTTGGATTGTATTCTACACTTACGCATATAGTTTACACCATAGCATGTAGTGATGGATATGATCTGAACAATTATATGTATACTAACAAATAATCCTGTTTGTACCAAGTAAAGTGAAAAAATCACCGTTAGGTACAAACAGTAGGATAAATTTTGTCAGAATTACAAATAATGCCATGTTGGGTAGGTTGCAGTAGAATCAATTCTGTACAATGTAGTCAGTAGGATTAAAATGAGACAGCACAGATAGGTTAAACCTTGTCTGTTGTCTGGATGACCTAGTAATGGTCATAATAAAAAGCAGCATTTGCTTTAACCGAAGCAACCTTGAGCTGATCCACCAATGACAGCTCATCTTCTGAGAAGAGAATGGCTATGTGCCGGACACTTCTCCTGGTCTCATGAAAATTCTCTTTCCAGTGCTTCCGCCATCGAATAATGACTTGTCGGATAACACCATCTTCTGACATAATCAACTCAGAGATCTGACCTAGACGCCAGAGTTGGTCCCCAATCATTTCGTCAGGGGCCCGGAGGAATACTACAATGTCTCCTTCTTTGGGTTGGGGCCCTGTCTTTCCAAATTTCTTGGGTTTAGGGATATAGTCTGGCAGACGTTCGTATAGCCAAACTTGCCACCATGATTGGTATAACCTCTCCATTTGTTCCAGTAGCTGAGATGGTTGCGCAATTCTGATCGGGCCAGTTGGGGCTCGCCTGTTGTTTCTGCCATGAATCAGCCTGTTAGGCGTAATTAAATCTGCATGACCGATTTCTTCTGTTCTACTCACAGTGCAGATAGGCATGTTGTTGATCTCATTTGCAATGTATGAAAATGCTGTTTCATATGACATTACATCAAGCTTGAGACCATTAAAGCTGGCATTGAAGAGAGCTTTGATCTCCTTGATAGATCTCTCTACACAGCCCTGGTAATTGTGAGCAGCAGTTGGACCAACTTCAAATTCTATGCTGCAATTTTTTCCATTAAGAGTCCTTGTTATGTCAGCCATTGAAAACTCAGATTTGGAGACACCTTTGATGAGCTGAGCTCCAGGGTCGATATAGACCTTTTTGGGGATACAATACCTATGTGTGAATCGTTGCAGAGCTTGAATAAAAGCATCAGTGTTGTATTTTGTCATTGCAAAACACGCTGTTGCTGCAGATGCTGGGTCTCTGCATACTAGTCCCCACACCTTCACTGTTGATCTGTGATTGTGTTCACACTGAGCAAGGAATGGCCCCATCAGATCAAGTTGACAGTAATAGAAAGGTGGGGCAATGGTGAGTCTGTTCTTGTGAATAGGACCCATCTCTGCTTCCAGTAGTTGTGCTTTGAACTTGCGGCAGCTGGGGCATGCTGTTCTGATCTCTTTGGCAAGGTCCCTACCATTGAGAATAAATGCTATGTGTCTTGACTCTAGCAGTGTGGCATTGACGTTTCTGTGAAGCGCCAAATCTTCGTGTGCATGGAGCATAATTGAGTATGCTATCCTACTGTGGCGGTCTATGATTGGCCGTACAAAATGTAGTGGTGAAAGGTCAGGCATAATACTATCAACATCTTCTATGATTGTCCCTTCAACAATTCGCCCATTGTATTTCATGATGCCATTGTCCATGATGAAGCTACTGCCGTAGGCTTTTGGTGGGGTAAACTTCTGTACCTCTTTAGTTGCAAGTTGGAAATAATACCTTTCAGCCAGTTTGATTTCATCATCTGAGAGGGTGATGGTTCTTATTCCTGGTTGCAATGTGTTGGATTGCTTAGCAGTTCTGAACAGTTTGAAGTTAAAGAAGCAGAACTTTCTGACTATAGCCATAACCCGAAGAGCTATCGGCCAGGATCGTTGACATGGGTCAAACAGATATTTAGAGAAATCTGTTATTTCCACTGTTTTTTCTCTAGGAGTTCGTGTGTCCAGGTGAAGCAGTCTGACCTCCTGTGCAATAGCCTGTTTAGCTTCCATAGATAGTTGGAGCTGCTGGACTGTTTGAACTGGCATATCTTCATAAGATAGATACATCCAGCTTTTTCCATTTTGCCACTCTGATCCAGTAGATATATCAGCAGCTGAAGCAAGAAACCTGGTGCCAAGATCAGCAATGTTGTTATCAGACTCTAAATGACGCCATTGTTCTGGTGAGGAGAATCTGCGTATTTCAATAACACAACTCCGTACTCCAATTGTTAGGGGTCTGGCATCTTGGTGAATCCAGGAGAGCACTACAGTAGAGTCTGTAAAGTAAGTAATCTTGTCCACTTTTGACTTGAGATTCTTAGCAACAGTATTAGCCAGGATAACACCTGCAACTGCTGCTCGAAGCTCTGCTCTAGGAATAGTACTGCCTGTGACTATTTTAGACTTAGCTGCTGCTAGTCGCACAGTAACTTTACCATCTGGGTATGAAGATCTAACATGAACACATACTATAGCCATATTCTGGCTGGCATCAACAGACACTAGCAAGTCAACTTTCTGCAGTGAGCCATGGGGTACTACAGATCGAGGGAAGGTGACTGCTGCAAGAGATTGCATTAGTTCTATGTTTGTTACCCATGTTGGCAACAGATTGGCCGGAAGGCCATCATCCCACCCAGTTGAGTGTGTTAAGAGGTCATGGTAGTCTGATTTGAACTTTGCAGTTACCGGAGTACATAGTCCTAATGGATCCCAATTTGACGCCACTTTTGATAGGATTATCCTTTTTGTGAAGTTGGGTGTCAATGCCTCCTCTATGTCTCCTTCAACAGGTGGGGGTCTTTTACCTCTCTTGACTTTACCAAAGAACAGGGTTTTTATGTCAAGACTTAAAGTGTCAGCTAAGGGTGCCCAGCAGTATCCAAGGTAGCTGACATTGGTACCATCTTTAGAAACAGTGTCTTCTGGGATTGCTTCTGAGTGAATGAAACTTTTCACATTCATACCAGCTAAATCAAGTGTGAATTTAACTCCTGTAACAAGCTTGTTTAGCTGTTCAGCTGAGTCTGCTGAGTCTGATGCATCATCAACATACGTTTTAGATTTGAGAACTCCAGCACCATCAGCATGTTCTGGGTAATTGTCAATGACATATTGTGCAACTTGCTCAAGACCTTCAGCTGTCTGATTGCCTGATGGTTTAACACCATATATGATGGTACGCATCACTCTTGTTCTGATAGGATTAGCAGGGTCAAGGTTGTCGACCCATAGGTATTTGTGCCAACGATAATCAGCTGGCACAAGTTTGATTTGGTTGTATGCCATTCGGATATCACAGGCAAATGCAAATGGTCCAGCTCTGAAGTTTAAGTCAAGAGATAAGATCTTTTCAAGCTTGTTGACTCCTTTGGCCAGTACATCATTAAGGCTCTTTCCTGTGGGAGTAGTTGCTGATGCATCAAAAACAACTCTGACAGGTGTTGAGAGTGATCCTTCCTTAGTCACAAATCTCCATGGAAGGTAGTATTCTCCTGGCAGGCTTTCCATTAGTGACTTCTCCTCTGGGGTTAAATCTTCTATGTTGCATGAGTAGCCATTGTTCGCAAGCTTATCATGAGATTCAAGGACTTGCCGTTTGGTTTCTGGATCTTTTAGAAGTTTACGCAGCTGGGATTCCAGGACCTTCTTTGCTCTGTTCCTGTTTGATTGCAGCTCCTTCACTGGGTCGGCAATAAAGGGGAGTGAGGCTACAATTAGCTTTTCATTTGGTTTAAAAGTGACAGACTTCTTAATAAGGAGCTGCTCAGCTTCCTCTTTAAGTGATGTGGCTTCAAGAATATCACCCTTTTTGCAGTCTCCGCATACACGGCAGCCCATGCAGCGGTAAGGAGCTTGGGTGCCAATATCTTCAGTCTCAAAGTATTTTCTTTCCTGGCGCTTGACATGCTGAGTGTCTAAGGTGTAAGAGCTAGCATCAATTGTAACATCTTTAGCTTCATCGTCCATATTGATTGGTTGAATGAGATTTACATTATGCTTCTGTTTGATCTCTGCACACCAGTTTTTTCCACTGTTAAAAAGCGATTCAGTAGATGAACGGTAGGCAGAGAGTTCATTGGTGAAGAAGATAGCTGCACCAACAAAATTTACAGCTTCAGCTGCCCGTGCCCATGCTTTATGCGGGCCACCTAAAACTCCTGTATGACCATTAATGCCTTTGACAGGGCTTCTGTATAGTGACAGTCCACAGGGTAGGGAGCATATTCGCATTGGGAATAAGTAATTGTACTTGATTCCCAGAATAATATCAACTTGTCTGCCACCAATAACATCTGGCACTGTTGGTAAGAGTTCATGTCCTTTGTAGTGATTGATAAGATCATTATATGGTTCCTGCAGATCCCATATTGGAAATGGAGCTGTAAGTGTGTCCATTTTTGCAGCAATGACTGTTGCTGACACGGAGCTGTCATCCAGAGGTAATTTGAACTTGTCACTGCCATAGGGAAGATGAATAACTTTACCGCCAGCCACATTCATGATTGTAGGGCCAGGGCGATGTTCTGTTGCATTAAGCCTTGCAGCAGCTGATGCTGATACTGCTGCTGTGCCACATCCACTATCATAAAAGACCAAAATCGGATTACCCATAGGATCAGGAATATTTTGACACATGAAAATTCCAGGTGCTCCTACATCTGGGATAGTATCAGGTTCAGGAACTTCAATGCTATCCTCTTGCATTTGCAGGCTCATTGTTATGCTATCCATGAATAGTAAGTCTCCTGTAGGCAGCTGAATGTCTTCTGGTAGTGAATCACGAAACTCTGTCAGATATTTCTTATTTGACTCTGCATGGTTCACACATGCAAGAATATGCCTTTGCATTCTGTGTGCTTGCATGTATTGGCAGCTATCAGTCTGGCAGTAGAAAGTGGTTCGGCAGTTGTTTTTATGGTGGGTCCACCATTCCTCCAGGTTGTCAAAATCTACATTAGTATCTGATCTAAGGCATCTGTGACATGTATTAGTTTTACCATGGAGCTTACGTCTGTCTTTAGGTGTTGCTGAAATGTAATTTGGGCACTGGTACAGAAATGTATGCTGGGACTGACATAACACACAGTCTGTTAACACTGGTTTTGAAGCTGAACCATTGTACGTAAGGAGGGGAATAACTGTTCTGTTTGATTTATCCATTGTTCTACTCATGGATTGTTGATGTTGTAGGGTATGTTCTTCCGTATTAGTGTATGTGTGAGAGGGTCCAGTGTTCTGGTTTTGCCTGCCACGGCTCTGTCGCTGGTTAGCACTACTACTGTTACTGTTTGAACTGTTAGTGTTGGAGACGAGAGGCTGAGTTTGCTGGGCAGCTCCTTCTTGCTGAGTGAGCTGGTATTGCAGCTGCCTAAGCTCTTTGTCTAGAAATGTTAGCAGCTCCTCATAACAGTATTTACCATCCTCTTCTCCTGTTGCATCTGCACTTTCCAAGAACTTTTCTGACATTTTCTTGAAGTAATCTCCCTTTAGTAGGTTGAGAACAGAATTGGCGATGTCTGTCTTTCCATAATACAATGCATGCTCAGCATTATTTTCCCTAGCAAATTCCTGGGTATCAGCTAGAAATGATCTCAATTTCACCATCCATGTTATTTGCTGCTCCCAGCTGAATTTAGGACAGGTACCTAGTTCCATAATTTTTGCTTTCCGCTTAGCTATAATGCCAGCTTTACTGCCATAGTGAAATGTTAGTTGCTTCAGGCATCCAGGTATAGATTTCTCAGCTGAGCATAACATCTGTGCATTGCCTTGGAGACATTTTTCTTTAAGAATTTCAAGAGCCTCGATTTTAGCAATAGATGGCATTGAATCAACATAGATTTGAAATTTCTTCTTAAATGTAAATAGATCAAATTTGTCTTCTTTGGCTCCTGAGAAATGGGGGATAGGGATGTTTGCTGACCTTTGAGATTGAATGTAACCAGCTGTAGGTACTCCAAAGTGATTTCTGAGTGTTTTGATAAATGACTCAGCTTTTGACATTTCTAGTTCCAGCATTATTGATTCAGCATCTAGTGTCTTTGCAGCATCTTCCATATCCACGCACATAGCATCTTCACAAAGTGACCTTGCTTTGAGCAGTGTGCGCTGACCTTCATCTAAAAGCTCTTTGAATTGTCCACTAATCTTGTTGAATTGGCCAAGTTGATTGACCTCTTTCTCTTTAAGTTCTCCAAACTTTGAGCACAATTCATCCATTTCAACAAGCAGGGGTTCATATTTGATATTGACTCTTGCTTGTTTAACTCCCCGAGTTGTAGAGCTTATGCGGCTTGTTAGTTCTGTGCCAGCTGGCCTTGAGTCCTGTGCCAGCGCTGTTTCTACTGACACGTCTGAAGGTGCTGGGGTTGTCTGCTTCTCCCTTTCTCTTAGATGACCATTAATCATCTTTGATTTAGATCGCATTCTTATCCGGAGCTGGTTAGCTATCTCCCTTTTGGACTCGTTAAAGCGCTCATTTTCATGGTTAAGAAAATATGCGAGTGCTTGCTGCAGGCCTTTACGCTTCTCATTGAGTTCCTTCTCAACCTCTTCTAATCTAGCAGTTGTCCAAGCATCCAAATCTTCTACTATGTCTTCGCAATCCTCGTCAAACATCAGGCAGGTGTCACACACTGTTAAGAGCTTGGCTGCCTCTTCTGTCATGGTTGATGTCAGGAAGTCTTGAATGCCAGACAAGGAACTCACACTAATATTGTGAGTAGACGTAGATGCGTTGTGTGCGGAACCTGGTAGCTCGTCGTCTAATATGAGCTGGTTTCTGCTATTATTGGCAAAAACGATGTCTTCTTCCACCTGATTCTCCTCTGTAAAGAGTTGATCCAAAGCAGCTTCAATGATTGATCCCTGTTCTTGATAGGAAGATTTGGGAGAAAAGTTATCCCACACTAATTCTTGGGGGGGTAGCTCAAACACCTCAGTATTGTTGGGGGAAGTAGGGGTTTGTGGGGCTAGTTGATTGAGTTTGTTGGTAGAAAGTCGGCCACGAACATGTATTGGTGTTGAAGGTAAATGGGGGGCTTCTTGTGTTGAAGAGGGTGTGTGGAAACCACAGAATGGTGATAATGAGCGGCTTCTATTGGTGATTGGAGATGGTGACCTATCCACAGGTGTATCAAGGATAAGGTCTCTCAGGGGGGTGGTTTGGGATGGGCTTGACCTGCGAGTTGACACAACAGGCTTAAGGTTACGTTTCACCGGCTGTGATCTTTTGATCTTACGTTTAGGAAGCTCAAAGGGTGTATGCAATGGTCTTTTTGTGCATATAACTCTTTTGGGTGTGAAACGAGCAGGTCTAGTGATTGCAGAATCTGATTGTGATCTAGTAGAGCGTGATGATACAGTTTCAGCAGTGATAATTTGCAGTATGCGGTTGGTTCTAGCACGAGTTAAAGCTCCCTCAGGTTTTGTGATAAATGCCTCCCTCATCGGGGGATAGGGTGAGAGTGTTCAGTGACAAGTGCTTGCCCTTGTAAGTACCAAGACACAATTATAGGGGTGTCTATTTGATTGTGTCAGGATGAAAGAACTAAATATTCTGAGAAAGGACTACAACTGCGTCATGTCCGCCCTAGTCAAAGGTTGAGTTGAAAAGAAAAGTAAGGAACTGAAGCTTCGCCTAGTCCCCTCTTTTTGGGAGAGTTCTATCTGGCTCAACTGGAAACTGACAGATCTCTTAAAGTACTGTATTGTTAAATTGTCTGTACTAATCAATATCTACTCCTTATTTCATCAATGTCAAATGGTTATCCGTTCGGTCCATTTGATGTCAATTAATACCAAGTTCATGAACAAAGGGGTTTACCTTGTTCTTATGACCAGGTTGTCACACAAATGATCCTTCAGCCGTTAGCTCTCCAACTATGGTATGGGGAGGGCGTCTACACGGAAATGGTATTTTATCTGTAAGTAGTTTAGGCTGTTGTTTAGGGGATCTTGATGATATCACCTAAATGTATTTCAATTATTTGGGTGAAAATCATAAGAAACCTAAATTTGAGAGTGACATGTCGAACGAAGAGTGGCCCTAAGTAAACAGACATAAAGCCACCTCTACCAGTTAGTGGGACTAGTCACAGGGTATACTTTAAATACAATACAATATGATTTATTGGTGTACCTGTAGATTATCCAGTACACCAATTTACAATGAGTAAGGGACAACAGGCATTATATTAGTTGTCTGAAAAGAAAAAGGGGTTTGAAATGTTTTTAAAACAGACAACGAATACAATAGCCAATCGTCCAGGACAGCTCTCAACCATGTATTTCTCGTTCAACCTAAACATGCTTTCATTAGAATAGCACATCTTCCACCGCTAACATTGTACTATCAAAATTGAAATTCTTTCAAATATATGCCATATAAATGTAGTTTAACCAATTAACCAGGAAAAAATATGCAGTTCACTAAATTAGGTTCAAATTCATTTCGTAAAACTACCTCTTTGAATTTCTGGACCTAAAAAACTTATAATTTTATGTATGACAACTAAAAATGCACTTAACCCCTGCGGGCCACGCACCTAGCCTGCTGGGGTCTTAAATCTTAAATAATGTTCTAATAAATAGACACAGTTTATTCCAGAAAAAAAAACATAAAAAAACAAGTAAGGTTCTAGGTTAGGTTAGGTAAAATGCACTTAAGACTTGCAGGCAACCCACCTAGCCCGCTGGGGCTAGCTTCAGATTAGTCTGATGCTTTTATTAGCTGTGAATTTGAGTTTCTTGACCTTAAAAACCTATAGTTGGATGTATGACAACACATACTTTTAAAAAAATGCATTTAACCCCTGAGGGACACCCACCTAGCTGCTGGGGTCGGTCTTTGACTTGCTGGATCATCTGAAATAAGGTCCTCATGAATGGACAGTTTATTTGAAAAAAAAACCTAAAAAAAAAATATCAAATGTAAGTTTCTAGGTTAGGTTAGGTAAAATGCACTTAAGCCCTTTGGGCTACCTATCTAGCTAGCTGGGGTTAGCTTCAGATTAGTCTAATGCTTATTTCAGCTCTGAATTTGAGTTCTTTGACCTAAAAAACATATAATTGGATTCATCACAACATATATATTGGGGAAAATGCACTTAACCCCTGCAGGCCACCCACCTAGCCCGCTGGGGTCGGTCTTCGACTTGCTGAATCATCTGAAATAAGGTCTTCATGAATGGACAGTTTATTCTAGAAAAAAAACCTAAAAAAAATAATAAATGTAAGTTTCTAGGTTAGCTTAGGTAAAATGCACTTAAGCCCTGCGGGCAACCCAGCTAGCCCGCTGGGATTAGCTTCAGATTATTCTAATGCTTATTTTAGCTCTGAATTTAAGTTCTTTGACCTAAAAAACATATCATTTGATGTATCACAACATATATTTAGGGGAAAATGCACTTAACCCCTGCGGGCCACCCACCTAGCCCGCTGGGGTCGGTCCCCGACTTGCTGGATCATCTTAAATAAAGTCCTCATTAATAGACACAGTTTATTCAAGAAAAAAAACCTGTAAAAATATAATTAAGTTTCTAGGTTAGGTTAGGTAAATGCTCTTAAGCCCTGCAGAAAACCAACCTAGCCCTGGGGGGTTAGCTTCAGGTCAGTCTAATGCTAATTTTTGCTCAGAATTTGAGTTTCTTGACCTAAAAAACCTATAGTTTGATATATAACAAGATATATATTAGAAAAAATGCACTTAACCCCTGTGGGCCACCAACCTAGCCCGCTGGGGCTAGCTTCAGATTAGTCTAATGCTTATTTTAGCTCTGAATTTGAGTTCCTTGACCTAAAAAACCTATAATTTGATGTATCACAACAAATATATTGAAAAAAATTAACTTAACCCCTGCGGGCCACCCACCTAGCCCCCTGGGGTCGGTCCCCGACTTGCTGAATCATCTTAAATAATGTCCATATGAATAGATACAGTGTATTTAAGTTAAAACCCTAAGAAAAAACAATTTAAGGCAAGTTTCCACATCAAAATAGACCAAAAAAAAGCCTAAAAACCCCATTTCCGCAGGGTTTTTCTTACCTAACCTAACCTAAAAATAAAATTTTTTGGACTTTTTTGCCATTTAGATGTAATACCTATAGGACTAGGCTTATATACCAAGTTTGAAGGGTCTAGCTCAATATTTAGACCATTTTGCTCACGGTTTAAGAGCTTATGTCATTACGCCCCCCCCCCCCCCTTATTTGTTTATCAAAATGTGGGGAGGGGGGGGAGTAATTTATATTATTGTCTTATCCGTGTGTCCCTGCCATGTTAATGAACACATTATTGATGGTGGCAGAGACGAGCCCGAGGTTATAGATCCGACCCTTGAGGTGACCCCTATCTCCATGACCCAGCTCATACTCGGGGCACAGAAGACCTGTCCCATCTCCAGCCAAGAGATTGAAACTTTGAGGCTCAAAAATCGGCTCAAGGTAAGACAGCCCATATAAAAGGTTTGGGTAGGACGGGCACGTTTTCTAATTCGTTGGCTCAAAACTTTGGGCACTTGAATTTTGATTAGTTAAGTCCAAGCTAGAAGTGTCCTTACTTTTCAATAAATAATTGTAATCTAAAAATTAAGAAAAATATTGTTAATTTTAAGCAATCTTCCTAAAATAGGAAGCTATATGTATACTAAGTTTTAGCTTTCTAGAATTTATGAGAATTTATGATCTATGAGAAGTTCCTCTCACCTTATTTATTATTTTTATTTGATTTAGGTAGTACAAAGTTTGGAAGACACCCAGATGAAAAATGTGCTGAGAAGTGTTCAAGGACTAACCCACTTTACACAGGCAAATATTATAATATTTTGGAACACCTGCCATATTTTATCAAATAGTTGGAGTTTTTATGATTTAACCTTAGTGTTTTCTGCAAAAACTATTCACATATTTGTATTGAGTTAAACCGTGACTGTAGTGTAGCATAACGTAACACCTATTACATTCGCTCGTCATTGCTTAAAACTGCTTTACAACTAATAACGTTAAAAGCTGTACCTATTGCGTGACATTAATAGTCATCATCATCAGACGCATCTCTCTTTTTGACTGTGAAGGCCAGAGAATACGGACACCTTGTTCCTCCATGAATTCCTGCTGTCTTTGGCAAGTTTCTCAGCTTCTCCCCATGTTAATTCCAAATTAAAGAGGTCCTTTTCAGTGCTCCGCCTCCAGGTCATTTTTGGTTGTCCCCGATTACGTTTACCAGTGGTGGGGTTCCATTTTAAGCACTTTTTTGGAAACCTATTTTGTTCCATTCTGAGCACATGTCCTAGCCACCTTAGTCTTTTATATTTCACTTCTGCTTCAATACTATTGCACTTGGTCTTAGCATACAGCTCAAGGTTAGATATTTTGTTTGGCCAGAATATTTTGCAAATTCTTCTTAGGCAGCTATTGTGAAATGCATTAAGTTGATTTGTTTCAGTTTTCACAGTTCTCCAGCATTCCGCTCCATAGAGAAGAACTGATTTCACATTACTGTTGTAAAGTCTGATTTTTGTTTTCAGAGCAAGTTTCTTTGAATTCCAAACGTTGTGTAGACTGTTGAAAGCAACCCTAGCCTTATCAATCCTGGTTTTAATATCAGCTTTTGAGCCATTTTCACTGCTGATAACACTCCCCAGATAGGTGAATTTGTTGCTTTGTTTCAATTGTTCACCATTTATTGTTATAGTTTGATCAGGGTTTGTAGGTATATTCATAATTTCAGTCTTCTTGACATTAACAAAGAGCCCGACTTGTCCTGCATATTTGACTAGTCTATCTGTCTTAGCTTGTAGATGTTTAATTGTTTCTGAAATCAGTGCCAGGTCATCAGCAAAGTCCAGATCTTCTAGGTGTCCTAGTATGCCCAGCTGGAGACCACGTTTTTTGTCCTCTGTGGTTTTCTTCATCACCCAGTCAATGACCAATATAAATAGAATAGGTGATAAAATGCATCCCTGTCTAACTCCAGTGCTTATTTTAAAGAAATCAGATGTCTTATTGTTTCCAACTGAAACACAGGCTTGGAAGTTGTCATAAAATTTAGTTATCATAATTATCATCTTTTCTGGTATACCATAACTTCTTAGTATTTTCCAGAGTGTTTGTCTGTGTATGGAGTCAAAGGCCTTAGAGAAATCAACAAAATTCACGTGAAGTGGCTTGTTAAATTCAACACATTGTTCAATAACTGTCCTAAGGGTGAAAATTTGGTCAACACAGCCCCTTCCAGCACGGAATCCAGCTTGTTCTTCTCTCAGTTTATTGTCAATTTTCTCATCAATTCTGTTTAAAATAACTTTACATAGGACCTTGCTTGGGATAGAAAGCAGCATAATTCCTCTCCAATTATCACAATTGTTCAAATCTCCCTTCTTAGGTAGTTTTATGATTATACCTTTAGACCAGTCCGTTGGTATCTTTTCTTGCCTCCAAATTTTATCAAAAAGATCAGTTAGAGTCCTAGCAGAAAGATCTATGTCTGCCTTAAGCATTTCGGCAGTTATCAAGTCAGGTCCTGGTGCTTTGTCATTCTTTAGGCTATGTATAGCAGCTTTAACTTCTTGAATAGTTGGTGGTCTTATATCTATGTCTATTTCATGTCCTGGTTCTGGTTCAGCAGTAATTTCTGGTTCAGGTCTGTTCAACACTTCTTCAAAATGTGATTTCCACCTTTCAGCAATTTCTTTTTCTGTAGTGAGTAATTTACCATCTTTAGCCTTGATAGTTTCACCACTCTTTTTGCTATATTTGCCACTTAATTGCTTGGTTATGTTGTATACTGTTTTCATGTTACCAAAGTCAGCTGCTCTCTGGGCCTTTTCAGCCAGATTGTCAATGAAATCTCTCTTGTCTTTCCTTGTGCACTTTTTGACTTCTTTGTCTTTAGCAGTATATTCAGCTTTTAAATTGCTCATGTCAGCCAAGTGTTGAGCATTATGGATTTTGTTTTTGAGCTTCTTTCTCTCTTCTATTTTGATCCATGTTTCTTCAGAGATCCAGTCCTTTTTCTCTGGTTTCTTGTGTCCTAGGGTTTCCTTAGCAGTAGATTGAAAGTTTTCTTTAATTGAAGTCCATGTGATCTCAGTCTCGTCATTTAGGTCCTCTAAGACTTGAAATCTATTTCTGAGTTTTAAAACAAATTCATTCTTTATCACAGGGTCCTTTAATCTTGAAGAATCATATTGTCTACCAATCTCACTCTTTTTATCATGGCCAGTACGCTTCAGCTTTAATTTAATCTTACTGACAACTAGTTCATGGTCACTAAATATGTCGGCTCCTCTATAGCTCCTACAGTCTTGCATTGATTTGACCCATTTTCTATTGATCATAATGTGGTCAATCATGTTTCTTGTTTGTCCATCAGGTGTTGTCCAGGTATATTTGTGAATGTTTTTGTGTTGGAATAATGTACCTCCTACAACCATATCATTATTTAAACAGAATTCAAGTAAAAGTTCTCCATTTTCATTTCTTGTACCTATGCCAAAGTGTCCCATTGCATTCTCCACTCCAGTCCTGTCAGTTCCTACTTTAGCATTCATATCTCCAAGAACTAGGCACATGTCATGTTTGGGTACTGAGTTTCTGATTGATTGCAGTTGATCATAAAACTCTTGTTTTACTTCTCTATCTTTGTCATTTGTTGGGGCATAGCATTGGATAATGGTCAACTTGCAGTGCCTTGATTGGAATCTAGCCTTAATTATTCTGTCTGATATAGGTTTCCAGTCTATTAGTGAATTGACATGTCGTTTTTGAATAATTATAGCAACACCATACATATGTTGGCTTTCATGACCAGAATAAAGTATTAGGTGGCCATCTTTGGTTGTAGTTTGTCCTTGTCCTGTCCATCTACATTCCGCAATTCCAAGTATTCCAATATTGTAACTTGTCATTTCTTTAACTACTTGGGCTGTTTTAGTTGACTCATACATTGTTCTAACATTCCAGGTTCCTATCTTACAGCTTTGCTTAGAACTTATTGGTCCTGTCATCAAGTTGATAGCTTCCTTTCGGATTTGACCATCATCTTTCATATTCTCAATAAACTGAGCATCAGTTCCAACAGTTCTTGTTTCATGTACACCTCTGGCTGTGTGAAAGCCATAAGTGTTTGAGGTTCTGTGGGTGTTTTCTTGAACAGATTTTTTTACAGGTAGGATAGTTAGTCCTACGCAAACCTTTCATATCCCTGGAAGGAAGGGTGACTGGTAAGGGGAGGGACGTCAATATCCCCCAGTACTTCAAGAAGTACCTCCTGCCCTTACATTATTAATAGTAGGAGTAAGGGAAAAGCTTTGACCCAAAACAGACGCAACTCATTGCCTTGCATAGTTGTACAATCAAAGTGTTGGTTGTCTCTCAATAGTTGGGATGTTTTTTTCTAAAAATTCTACATATATATTAATTCTGGAATCTGAAAATTATATTTTGAAATAGGAAGAGTTGAAAGCCCTTTTCCTCATCATTAGGAATGAACAACTTTTGAGACAAAGCAGGTACAAGAAGTTAAATTTTTTATACCTTAAAATTATCGCTATTATTTATATGTTTTATCATAAAACGCTATTCTTTAGTAGATTTTAAACGAGGAATCAAAACAAAAGAATTTGGTTCTCCTCCCATACCGAATAATGGACCAACGAATTCCCTTTCCTTACTTTTAGATTTTTTAGAAAAAAATTTCTAGTTTTTACAAAAACTTAAAAAATGCGTAGCTCTATCCATAATGGCTTTTCTAGTACTTTACTTAACCTAATTTAAAATAAGCTTTTATGAAGTCTCACTTTCAGGTCCCTGAAGCCAGAGGATGGAAGCCTGGATGCAACCAACACCAGCTGTTCATCTATACCTGTGTATGAACTTTACAAGGCAATCATCTCAAATTTAAGAAATTAATGGCGTTGCCTCTTCCACAACTGAAATTTTACTTTACTTTATAAAAATAAAAAAAGAATAGATTATACCAAGTAAACTACCTAAATAAAAGTTTAATTGAAGAAAAGTGAAGAAAAATAAATAAAGATACTCATATATTATTATTCTAATAAAAAAGAGAAGGTATCCGTTAGGGGGGAAGGCCGAAGTAATTTATATTGCAGTAATATTAATCCTGTGTCAATTAGTCTCTTTACAGCAACTTATGAGCACTATGCTATTAGTGTTTTGTTTTTGCTTACTGTGGCCAATTCAAGTAGTTTTGTTATAATATCTATTTCAAATCTTAATTTTGATTTGTTACTAAGGTGGACTTTGATACCTTCCGACAAATATTCGTGGTCTGTTCTCCCTGGGGGAGGGCGGAGCTTTCTGACCAGATTATTCTTCGTATGTTCAGGTAAAAAAAAGTCAAAAGTTTTTTAATTTCTCGTAATTCCAGATATAAGAGCTATAGATTTCATTGTTCAATAAAAAGTAATGTCTTGTAGTTTTCTTTCCTTTAGAGACATATTTGAAAATTACTTATGCTATAAATATGAGAAATAATGATAAGCAATTGGCCTATCGTATACGAACTTATCCGCCCTTTAACTTATATTTTAAACTGTGGCAGATTATTTTGTATACCTATCAACAGATAAAAGTTGTACCTTTATTTTAATTAATTTTCCTTAACAGCCTAGCTAGTAGTAGTAGCTACTCTATAACTCTGTCTAAACACTGTTAGAGTATGGAGTCATGATTACTTTATCTACACAATCTACAATGCGAACCAAAAAAAAATAAAGCAAACCAAATTTTCATATTAGAGGCAGCTCTATTCATATTCAATTACTTTTACTACAAATATAATATGTTGGTGTAACCTTTTGGATTAATAATTCTAATATTCTAACAATCTATTAGAACACAAAAGATTGGTAATCAAAATCAGTTCTATTATGGATGTTTAATTTTAGACTGATGGAGAGCAGCCACTGTACAGGTTACCTAAACTTTAAGGATGTTGTTATCCTGCTGGGCATAGCATGTGGCAACGATATTCAGCGAAAATTGAAGCTCCTCTATTGTCTTCATTTACCAGGTTTGATTTAAAAACTATTTTTACTAAAGCGACATACATCATTTTTAAGTTTAGCCTACATTGGGTTCTTTTTTATTAGGGAGAAAGGGGACTGTAAATCACACTTGTACCCCTAATTTTAATTTCATTATAATAACAATTCGTTGTTTTAAAGACTTTGGGAACTTTAGTTGAATTTTGATTGATCGTTTTTATAGTAGCAGTGTCCAAACTTTTTAACCAATAATTTAAATCCATGTAATAATTTTTTATTTTTACTATCATCATTAGGGATGTTCAATGTTCATCAACATATCGTCCATTGTCTTATACCTTAAGATCTCTGATTTCTGGGCACATTTAAGCACTTGTGTTGAAATATTTCTCACATAAACTGACGACACTTTTTTAACATTATCAGGAGTAGTACATCCCTGGGAGTTAGATGAGAAGCACGAAAATGAAATAGGAAGTGCTCGCAACAGATTAGAGACGGATGAAACAGCTGAAATGGCATCCGAGGCTGATGACTATTTTACCACAGGAATCAAATGAATTAAATTTTCGTAATTGTAATTCTTTTATGGGGAATATCCACAAAGGAGATTTTATTTTCTTTTAATTTTAAGAATTTTACATAATTTTGATAGGTATTCTTTTTAAAGTAATCAAACGCCTTTGTAAAGTCTTATATGCATTAAATACAGATACTGATCGAATGAGTATAATTTAGCTTTAGTCAAAGTATCGTAAAATTAGAATAAAATTGAATTGTCCCATTTTAAGAGTATTTATTAGAGCCACTCGTTATTCATTTTTGCCTCTAGGAGACGAGGCTATTGGACAAACTATTAAGTTTGTGAAAGAACAAAGTATTGATAGCAGGAAAATAATCCTTCATTTACGTACAAGCATCGTCACCTCTAGAGACCTCTAGGGGCATTTTATTGAAGGGGGAATTCGAACCTTTCGAACATTCAATTTTTTTTTAAAACAAGAAAACAGATCTTTTTATTGGTTCATTTCTTTCTATGGGTGATTTCTCTTGAGAGGGTGGTAGTTTCCTCTTTAAAATAGATATAATCATTCTCTGTAACTTTGAGAAGATTCACTGTAAAGGAGAACCTAATAAGCTCCGCGATTTGTAAGGTCCTTCTTTACACACACAAACAGATAGACATCCTGTTACTTTTTTAATGGGCCATCGAAAATAATGAAAAACCTTACATTTTGCTAAGCTGCGCATTGCTTAATATCAAACTGAAGAATTATTTTTCAAATAGTGGGGATGATAGCTATGCTGGTGACTTTGTTGATGACTCTACCAGCCTTGGTTCAATTCAGGCATAAAATAATTATAAATAATAGATTTATTCAAAATAGTATTTTGTTTTTGATCAGTTTCTCAAAAACTAAATCTGACCAGTATGTCTGTCTTTCTGTATCTTATCTCAAAGCCATTTCTCACCACTTTGCTATCTCTTGTTTTCTGGACTGGAACGAGCAAAATTAATACCTAATTCAGGTTTCAGAAAGTGATTTTTGATATTCTATTTGTGATAGATAATGCTACATTTTTATACCTAACCAACCTAGCCTATCTTTAACCCCCGAAAGGTTTCTTGTATTTTTAACTTGGTGTATTATAAAGGGTTTTCACGGGGCTATAGCACTTACACATCCAGCAAATTTACAGTTGATGTATTTTTGGCAAAATGTTTTCTTCCTTTTTCTCATGCCATAAATACATCCAACACTGGCAAAAATACATCCAATATTTTATACATATGTCAAAAATACATCTGACACTGGCATTTACACATCCATACTTTTCAATTATATGTCATAAATACATCCAACACTGGCAAATATACATCTAGATTAATTTATAAGAATATTTATTTATTTACAAATAATTAGATTTTGTATAGTATGTATAGGTTTTAAATTTTTGCCCTATTTTAGTTACTCTCCCCCTATTTACTTCCCTTTTTCTGAAGATGCTCCTTACAAAACATCAATACATTTGCGCAGGTGGTCAAAATATTGTGGATAAAACCACTCAAGTACAATCTCTGCTATTTAGTTATTTTAGTTATAACAACAAGATGAACAACTTCGAGCTATATTGAAGTATTGTTCTTTATTAGGTTTAGCTTAAAGCATTTTAAGATTTAAATATATCAAGTTATGCTGTACTACATTATAAGTTCTTGGTTTCATTAAATTACATTTCAGTTAAATAGCTAAAGATAAAATAACAGATTTCACTGTTTCAATAAATAAAATACAAACATTTGATAAAATAAATCTTAATTAAAATGTTGTAGTATGACTAAGCCTTGTAAATTTTTTTGAAAAATTCTAAAATAGGGTTGTGAGATTTGGGTAGGGTAAGGTTTAAGAAAGGGATAAATAGTTTGGAAAACATAAAATTTTTATTATGTTCAGAAGAATATATAAAATATTAAAATATAACTCTGCAGTGTATTTTAAACACAAGGATTAATATTCATGCTTATTTTAATTTGATTCAAAATGATGGGGTATTTGAATGTGCCATTCCCCAATTACTCCTTCCAATATTTTTCTCCCATCCCCAATTTTTCTATAAATTCAAACTATCTTAATTCTCTTAATTTAGAAGCTACTCTTTAGTTTACAACTTTATCCATCTTTGTACATAGTTAATTTACTGGTTGATTTACTAACTGTTTATTTGTATTTTAAAAAGATATCATAAAGAACATGTCCTTATAAAAAAAGGCAATTTGACATATATATTATAATTTAAATCTTTACAATGCTTTTTATTTTAACCTGACAAATATACCTATTATAAACTCAAATAATATAAAAGTTATTTTCTTATTATTTTAAAACAAATTTCTATGGATGTATAAATGCCAGTGTTGGATGTATTTATGACATATAATTGAAAACATATGGATGTGTAAATGCCAGTGTCAGATGTGTTTTTGACATATGTATAAAAATATTGGATGTATTTTTGCCAGTGTTGGATGTATTTATGGCATGAGAATCGATTTTACTGTCATTTATACAGTAAAAATTCAGTTTGTCATAAATACATCCATTGCACTGGCGAAAACACATCCACTGTAAATTTGCTGGATGTGTAAATGGCAGTCCCCCGTTTTCACTGCAAATTGATGAGATAGATTTTACATTCATTTAATTATGAGTGAAGGGGGGGGGGGGATTGTTATAAATGATTCTGTTAAATTATTATTATAACAATGAAGGCTATGCTGCTTCCCTCTGGTGGAAATGGAGATGAATCAAAGGTTTGCTTTTGTATTACAGTTTAGTAACTTGATTTTACTTGAGTTTACCACAAACATAACAATCTTTAAGACAATTTAAAGATAATTAACTAATTTTATAGTCAGTCTGTATTACAAAGAAAAAAGAATTATATGATTATTTATCCCTTTTATCTTTATAATTCCAAAGGCAGAATTTAACACAATAAATAGAGATTAATGATAATGTAAATGTAATATTCAGGTTGGAATGCGAAGAATTCCTCCTCTACCCCAGCAACACTTTGTTCTGCTGTGGAAGGCAATATTATTATCATAAAATCTGAGGGATCGGGTAGGAGGGGGAGGGGGGAGTGTGTTATATTGAATTTGATGTTCTCATGCACAGGGATGAGTTACAACCATAATATGTAATTACAGGTTTTGCAAACTATCTACTTATTACAACCCCCAACCCTGGATGTCCTACTTAAACGTCTCAATCAATAATACCTAACAGTATGAAGTTGAGGTGATTCTAATCATCACATCAGTACCATGCTGTTGATAGACTTAAACCGTTGACTCCTCTCAATGTAATCACCCTTTTAATTCCTCAACCAATAAGTTAACAATATTGCTGATCTCAAAGACTTTGTACTCTCTGTTCATGGGCCTGGAGCGTGCCAAGTTCCAGACAGAGGAACAGCAGAAGCTGTACCACAGTGTCAGTCTTGTCGGCACCCTGCTCCTGCAAATTGGTGAGGTGGGCCTCAAGTTTGATAAAAGGTAGCAGCCTCTTATTCTTTCAATTCATGTACACTGTTTTCTGATGTAGCTACTCAAGAAGTTACTAAAGTCGATGTTAGTTATTATTTTTAAATGCAGTTGTCCCCTCCACCCCTCTTTTTTAATTGCGAAGATCACGTCAAGTATGTAATTATATTCTTTTGTCCGTCTGTAAGAAAAGCTTTGCTAACATTGAATGCCATCATCCAAATTTTAAACTCATGTTTTTTTTTGTATCCAGTAAAAGTTCCACTGATCTGAAGCATTTGAAAATTTCTGAAACAAGTTCTGAAGATATCTCTCCTAGCCTACCTTCAGGTAAATTCATTCATTGATTGATAGATTTATTGATAGACATAGTTGTTAAATAAATATATATCGATCAATTCCTATATCAATATAAAGTAGAAAGGTTTTAATGTCTGTAGCTAGAGATTTCGAAATTGCTGGTCCAAATTGGTTGCACTTTTCAGGTAACCATATCATTAATATCTTTAGGCGGTTTACTTTTAAGCTAATTTCCTGACCTTCACAGCCTTCTCCTAGAGGCTAGGGGCGAAGCAACTAGTAAATAATAAATTGATTGATTTTTATATTGTTTGGTTGCTAAATACATCAGTTTAATGTTTTTAGAAACCTACTTATATTGGTAGGTTGTTTAGAAGATTTATCATTTGAGTCATTAGTTGATTGATTGATAGATTTTTTGATGAATTGATTGAATGATTAATTTATTTTGTAATAAAGGTCATGGAGATGTAATATCAAAAAGTTCTGAACAGCTTGCATCAATACAGGAATGTGCAATTAAGATTATATTAGTTTTTAAAAACATTAACACCTTACCCCAGGGGTGAGAAAATAAGTTTTTTTTTATACACCTTCTATTCAAGAACATGCGTATTAAAGTGCATTTTTGTCAGAAATCTTCGGAAATGGGTGTTATTATCCTTGTTTATAACTTTGGGGAATTTTATCGAATTTGATTATTGGTTCAACAAGTTAAGTGTCTAACGTTTCAACCTCTTATCTTTATCTACAGAAGTGGTAATCATTGGGGATATACATCAATTTATCGGCCATTGTCTTATCCCTTTAGAACCCAGATAATTACACATTCATTGAAGGATCCAAGTGGAGATGCAACAAAAACTTCAACCACTACTACAACTAACTGTGATAATGAAATGCCATGTGATACAACAACAACAGAAAATGAAAATAATAATCTGAAACAATCCACGTCATGTACTGGTGATGATAGTGAAGGAGGGGCGAGAAGGTTGGTTACCTTTTATCATGGAAGGATGGGAGTGGACATTGGGCTGTCGAAATGCTAGCTTTCTTATAAACATATCTGGCCTTAAACTCGAATTGTTAGCAAAAATTATCTGTTTCCAAACTACAGTGTAATCTACAGAAGGGTTAGTTTTGTTTACCTTAACTGGGAGGTAGACATATATAATTAAAGTGTATTGTCTTATCCCTTAAGATCCCTGCTAGGGCATCTCTGCATACAACCAAAGAAAATCTTTTAATTTTTTAAACTTATAAAATCGGATTGAATTAAAGGAAACTTGCATTAATATTATTGAAGAGGATGCCATTGTTTTAACACACTTGTTTTAGAAAAAGTCGAGGGGCGGAGTATGAAGAAAATTGGGCTATAACGTTTGAACAGTTTCTGGCCAGTATTCTGACAGAACCTCCACTCGTGGAGTTTTTCTCAAAAGAGAATTCTATACAGGTTAGTTTTATGTCAAGGAAGAGGGGGGGGGGTATTGATCTGGAAATTATACTGGCACCCAAAGTTTTATCAATATGTTTTTTTTATCTATATTTAAAGCTTTGGGTACTTTTATTAAATCTTGATTAACAGTGTTCAAACTTTTTGGTAATTTTACCAACAACTTAAATCTGCATAAAAGAGGAAATTTTGAGATCATTATTGGAGATTTTCACCAATTTGTCGTTCAGATCCCTGGTTATATATCAGCAATACAAAGATAGGACAATAGACGATAAATCTTTCTTATTATTTATTAGTAACGAAGTCACTCCATAATTCACTTTGTCTGTCTGTCCGTAATGCTAGAGGGGAAATGAGATTTTCTCAGTTGCTATTTAAAATGGTCGGCTAATTTTTTGACAAATAAAAACATTTGCTCTATAACTCACTTTGTACTTTTGTCCATCTATGATTTTTTTGTGTTTCGCTATGTATGGATGTTGACATCCTTGTTTTCTTAGGAACCCCTAGAGGAATATAGCAGAACAGCCTTCCTGAAATCCGAGCCAAAACAGCAAGTTGATCAAGTTGCAAATTCTGTTTTCTACATTTGAATTAAGTTCTAGGTTCATTCATTTCTGCACACATTACCGATTAAGCGGAACCGCAAATTTCAACACCAAGTAAACTGACTATAATTCTTTTTTATGTTGCTATTACCATCACACACTCCCTTTATTAATTTGCTATTCTTTTTTTTATCGCGTATGAAACATTTTGCGAATATGATAATATGCGGAATGAATGTACATTGTACACCCTTTTAAGCACTTAAATTGTCCAAAGCTACCAACATAAAAAAACACAATTAAAAAATACATTTTATAATAAATTTTGATATGGTAATTTAAAAAGGGACTATTATATTATATTTCTTTTAACTATAAATTAATCCAATGAATTGTATTATTTTTGCACTTTAAAACACTAAAAAGACAGGAATGATTATTTGCAATCAGTAGCGTGCAAATGGTTTGCCAGCAGGGTGTGCAAAGTATAACTGAAAATTTGAATACTCTTTTGAAACAAAAAGTTTGGGGGCGTAAATGGGTTTGTGCTTTAGGGGGGTGTATTTTACAGGCAACATTATTAGGTTGTTATTTTATTGTAAGAGGGGTTGGTGAGTCTTAGGGTGTTTTAATATTAGAAAATAAACAATGTGTGCCTATTGGTCCAATTTGGGGATTGGTCATATAAACTCACTTTATATGTAGAGAAGCTTTGCTATCATTAAAAGGTTACACAAGCACGTTATTTAATGAAGAAAGGGAGCACCTAAAGTTAATGTATTTATTTATAGATAGTAAGTACCTACCTAGTTTAAGAAGAAAAAAAAAAAATTTGAAATTAAGGAGATTTAAAATTATAAGAGTTCCCTCCATCCTTTCCGCAAGTTAAAAATAATCATTTTAAAGACAAAATGTATTAGTGTTTTAAATGTTTCTTTATATGAAATATCCATTCCCATATAAACGACCCCTTAAATAGTGGATGTAAATATGCATTCCCATATAAACGACCCCTTAAATAGTGGATGTAAATATGCATTCCCATATAAACGACCCCTTAAATAGTGGATGTAAATATTTATTTATTTCCCCGGTATGATCATTTATATCCCTGGTATCATTTAGAAGATTTTTAATTTTTTTTTTGGAAGATTTTAGAATTTTTATTAATTACTAAAAGAAAGAAAAATAATACCAGGGAGATAAATTAAATTTAAAAACCAAAATTAAACCACATTTTAGCATAAAAATGAGTTTTTGTTTAAATGAGAATGATATTCCTAAACAAAAAACTGGATAGGAATACCCCATTCCCTTTTTTCTTTTATCAAAATAAATAATAATTTTACCAAATTTAGGTACTAACCAAAAAATTATGTTATTAATCACAAAATGAGTATTTTTAAGTTATTAATTTATGCATAAAATGTATTTATTTATATCCAATGATAGTTTAATGGTATTGTTTTAATGTAGAAAAGAAATTAATCAATTATATGATCTGCTTTTTATTAAAAATTTCTGGAAATTTTTGAATTTGACAAAATGATATATTGTACTTTATATTTTCATATTTATAGAATATTATAAAATATTTATTATGATTAGTTAAGTGTATGGTTTTTTTTAAGATTTGTGATTTTTTGCCAAAAAGTGGATTTTAGATGATTGGCTTCTGAAGAAATGTGTCAAAAAGTATGGTTACAAACGAGCAAGTCCAAGAGGGGAGTGGGGAACCCAAAGGAGTGTTGACTCCTCCAACCCCCACACCCCCCCCCAAAAAAAAACTTTGAAAATCCTCATTTTACTCCCCACCCCATTCCTCCCAAATTAAAATTTACTTTCTGGTAGCCAATCACTTAAATTCCTGATAAAATTATGTGATGCTCAAATGATTATATTTGTGATTTTTCTTCATGACATTTTAATTAAAATTTTTCATTATTTTGGTACTCTATTCTATGTATAACCCTGCTTTCAAAATTCTTAGATATTTAAAAAAAAAAGACTGTTAAAGATAGGAGAACAAAACAAATTCTTCTTTTTTTGGCGGTATATTTTCATTTTGTATTTTATGCATTTTTACCTATATGATTTCAGCTTTTATTCTAAATTCTATTTAAAAAGTTTTTATAAAAGATATTATATTTTTAACGGGAATAGAAATACCATAATAATTCAATTTATTTAATTTTATAAAAAAAAGTATTATAGAATTATTATAAAAGATTGTATATTTTGATTACCTATTGAAAATGAATTTATATGTATTTTCAGATTAAAATATGAGGTGACAAAAAATGTACCAAAATATCTTTAAAACGGCGGGAAATATCTTAGAAAATATGAATTTACACAGAAATTAGATTGGGGCAGAATAAGATGGAAGTTGAAAATGATTTTCAGGTAGTAAGTCTTTCATTATTCATAGATCAATTTAATAGAACTTTTTTGCTCTGAAGAACTATAGTTCTTGTAGTAAGTATCTTTTTTCTCTAAATCTGATGATTGGTCGGTACTAATTTGTATAAATTATCACAGGGGTGTATAGTCTGCACAAGATTTTTTTTTTCCCCCGGCTACAAAATTTTTTTTATTTTTTCCCCCTCAGTTTTTTCCCATCAAGTAGGGGGGAAAATGGAAAAATATTTAAAGAACTCTTTATCTTATCCCTCCTACCACACATTTTTTTAGTTTTTTTTCACCAAGGAGGAGGGGGAAATGGAAAAAATGTTTTCAGTTTTCTTAATTTTTACATTTTTTTTCCCTCCAACCACTTATTTTTATTTCCCCCCCCCCTGAGCCGGGGATCCCATGTAGAATATACACCCCTGAATTATCATCAAATCAAAAAAATTAACTTAGCAATCAAAGAAAATTTAATGTATTAATTATAACACAAGGAAGTACGATGTCTGTCCACTTGTCCATTTAGGTCTTGCTAACCGCTGCAAGAGTTAATGTTAATAAATATAACTACGGGTCTTTTGATCGTTTTAGGATATTTTCCTGTGGAGGGGAACGCCCTCACCCCGTAAAAAACGCATGAAATCTTTATAGAGAGTAAGTAATAAAATGCCGTTTCTCGCGTTCATACGAAATGTTGGAAGGGTGACGCAAATTTCATTTCTCAGTTTCCGCTATTTGATTTACTTATTTTTCTCTATAAGATAAAAGCTATACGTGCAAGATTATTTAATTCTCTATAATAGGTATAAAGATAAAGTTTTCTCAAATCGCGAAAACTGAGATCTGAAATGTGCGTCATCCTTCCAACACAGCGTATGACCGCATGTTTTTACATGTGTTTAGGATAATGCTGGCGTATTCAGAGCCTTGCCTCAGGCGGCCATCAGAAGAATACTATATTTTCTATCCAACAAGGATAAGAAGAAAATGAGGCGACTCTCCTCGTGGTAAGTTAACTTTTCCTATTTTATAAGTAGTAGGTATAAAGTTTTTGTTGTGTTGTCTTATGATAAATTCACTGGAGTGAAAAAAAAAGTTTTTTGTTCGAATCATTTGATTTAAATATATTCGGTGAAAATCTATTCGGTCTAAATGACAAAAAGCTAACCTTTAAATTCTCAAGAATTTATTTTTAATGACCACTGAATTGATTGAGTTCTTCATTTTATGGAAGCTTCTCATAGGTACTGGATATTGATAACTTTATAATAGACTATTATTATATCTTAGATTTAAGTAAGAGATGTATAAATATTAGGGTTGGCAATCCGGAATCCGCCCAATTTTTGGGCCAATTTTGGAATCCGAATTCGGATCCGAAATCCGTTTTTTTAATAGTGGATTCCGGATTCTTAAATGGTAGGCTAAAATTAGTGTCATGAGTTTTTTATTTCAACTCCCTCTTTTTGAAGGCAAAGATCACCCCCCCCCCCCCCCATCCACCCCCCTCTCTTTCCACATAAACCACGGAGTTGAGAGATCAGCTGGTAACGCAGAGCTCTCATTGTCCAGCCAACGATTACGTGATGAGCTTGTAATTCACTCACCGTCAACTAAGCCGTCTAATTGGCTGTACAGTGGTCACATGACATCAAAATATATTTATTTTCATTTCACAGCTTTACATGCTTCATTTATTTTTTTTTAAAAGCCTTATAAAATACTGCTAGAATCCGGAATCCGTCAAAAAATAAGAATCCGGAATCCGCCACTCTTGTTTGACAGATTCTTTTAAGAATCCGGAATCCGAATCTAGGCCAAAAATTCGACGGATTGCCATCACTAATAAATATAGGATATTTCATACTCTTTTTTGAATACAGAGCCTCTAGATGCTAAATCTAATGCCATTTTAAATAATATTCATATTATTTATTAACATTTCTCTAAATCAGGTATTTTGAGAACATATCACTGGAGCTGAAATCTTTATTTGGAACTTACTACATTTTTCAAATTGGATATCCATCACAAACAAAAGATTTTGATGTACTAGCAATACTGGAAAATGCTGTAGAAAGACCTTATGGACCTATACTTAGGAACACATTTTTAGACAATCAATATTACACAGCTTTAAGAATTCGTTATAATTGATGGGGGGGGGGGGGGGGGGACATTAAACTGTAAATTACACTAGTGCCCAAAGTTTTAAAACTACTCAATCTCATTCCTAAAAAATTGTGAATTTTGATAAGATGGTCCTAAACTAGTATTGTTTAAATTTTTCAACCAATAATTTAGTCTGAGGAATGAATAACATTGTTTAGGGATTTATACCTATTTATCGTATGTATATTGTCCTATCCATTTAACTATTTTACATATTCCCAAATAGGTGAAAGATTTTAAAAAAAATGGTTTGGTTTCTAAATAAATACGCACATAATACATTTCACAATATTTATTAGGTAGTTATGTTTTAACTGCTATATAACCAAACATGGAAACTAATTAGGACACAAGGTTTGAATTCTTTATTTAGAATGTAATAACCAATATAAAATATTGTTTTTGAAAATGTGTTTTGTAGATTAAACCTGAGTTTTAATGTAAATGCAGAGGTTAACCTAATTAAAGAAATATTATGGAAGTATAAAGACAATATTTGTTCCCTTAGTCTTCCCATTAAACAGGCAAATAAAGATTTAAGACGATGGTCAATGAATATGAAATAGGGAAGTTTTTGAACATGCCTTTAGTAATGGATGTTGAATAGGTATATTATGGATATTATGACAGGGAAAAAATTTTCGTCAATTTAGGTTGCTAACTCGTTTATTGGACAGTTCGTTCATCCGGTAGGAGGGGAGGGGATGAGTTAAAGGAGGTGGATGGGGGTTATCGTTATTTTAGCTCGCTGCGAGTTTCATTAAGGAAGTACGATCCAATTAATAATATATTCATGCCTCTAGCTTGTATTTTTATTTTTTGTTGAACTTTCTCTCTGTTTCTTCTAAATTATGCTTGTTTCTATCTTTAATTATATCTACCAGTCGCAATAGTTCTTATAACTTGAACTTACCATTTCTAACGGCCTTGCCACTATTGAACTTAGTCGTCCTTGTTTCAGCTTTTGGTAATAATATGACCATTGACTTAAATATTTATTCTTGTCAAAAGGTTAGTTTGTTTACATGCTTGTTACAAGTGGACTGGAAGTTTTCAAACCTGGAAAGATTCGACATGAACTATGTGCATGCCAACAGTGAGGTCTTTGTGTATGATTGGTATATGCCAGGAATGGATGTAGATTGTGACAGGGGAAATTGTTTTTGTCAATTTAGCCTGCTAACAAGGAACTCGTTTATTGTTCAGTTTGTTATCACAGTAAGAGGGGATGGGGTGAAGGTAAAGCTACAAGTTTCACTTTATTAGAAAACATGAAAATCTGGTGTAAGATCCATGTCATAATATATATCCATTATGCCAGGCAGAAAAGAAATACAGAATCAGGAAAGAGAAGAGAAGAAGGTTAACAACATAAATCTTCTTCTTGGGTTATTATCAATCTATGCACATCAGCTGGAACACTTTGGAGTCGTTAATTTAGAATTGCCAGAGAGCATTAATCTAAAAGTGCCCTACATGTCCAATGTAAGATCTTTAAAACTTCACAAGGTTAATAATATATGTGCCAAGACCCTGATTATGTCAACTACAAGAAAACAGATAACAGATCTTGTCTTTGAAGGCAGGGATACAGAGATAGGACAATAGAGATAAATTTCAATATCTTATCAAATTATTTAGACTTGACTATTGCAACTTTTATTATTTCATCTTTAATATTTTAATCTTTTAATGTCAAGCCATTTTTGATGTTATCTTATTTATATACTAGAAGGTACCTACTGTAAAAAACACTGGATAACCAAAGATTTGAGACCCCGCTATCTTATTATTTGTTGACTGTAAACATTAGATATTTTTTTTTAATTGTGATCGTTCAGGTCCAAACTTTTCAACTAATAATTTTGATCTACAGGAGTGGTAATTTTGTTTATCGTCATTGGGGATGTATATTAATTTTATTTACTTTATTTATTTTAATTTATTTCTTATACCTAACTTAAGATCCCTAGTTGGAACCACATTTAACTAATAATTGTCAAACCCCTGTATCCTGCTATGAAGGTGTCCAACCCCTGTATCCCTATGAAGGTGTAGTGATGCCAGCTGTTGACAATGAACAAGTCCTAGTTATGGATCAAGATTATCTCAAGTTGCCAAATCTACAAAGACTCTCAATGAGAAGAATATTAGGAGCTTCTTTGTCAATGATTGAAAGTTGCAGAGAAACTCTTACTGAATTAAAAATTGATAATGTTAATCTAAGAAACTTCAAGCTACAAAATAATTTCAAGTTCAACAAGATGCTGAAACTTCAGTTGAATAACTGCATTGATACGAATTCAGACAATATCTTTGGCTTAATAAATGCGGTTAAAGAAACTGTCACCCTGTTAAGCATTTGTAATATTGTCTTAGATAATGAAAGGATAGACGATTTTGAGAAATTCCCATGTCTAACTAACCTAACTCTGTGCAAAATAAATACATCTGCTGTTCTTCCTTTAATAAAACTTGGAATCAAAACTCTGACAAAGTTAACAATTCTTGAAATTGATTTCACATACATTGAAATAAATGATTCTGATGTCAAGATTCCCAGCTTGAAATCTTTGTTTCTGGGGAAAATTAATGGTACAGCTGCTGTTAAGTTTATAAAACCCAATGAAGATACACTAACTGAACTTATGATTGCTGGAGTTGACTTTGGCTATATTGTCTCAGAATTAAATGAAATAAAGATGCCTAAACTAGCTGCTCTTGATCTTGTTGGGATATTTGGTTCTGCAGCCCTAGCCTTGATAAGATCAGGCTATGATACTCTTACTGACCTAAAGATTCAAAATTTTCAATTTGATATCTTGGAAATGACTGGCTTGAAAATTCCAAACCTTGAAAACCTTGATTTTAGCAGGATTCATCACAATGCTGCTTTGTCTTTCCTGAAGGCAAGTGGAGATTATCTAGAATCTGTGATCATTGATGGCAGACATGCTACTGAAGTTGAAATCTATAATCTTAAACTGGAAGGTTTAATTATTCTTCAACCTCTAATAGATGCTCTAATAGCAAAGAGAAATTTAAAAACTGAAATATTCTAACCTATTCAAATGCATTTATTTATGTTTCAGATTTAAAAATGTGATTTCAAATTTATTTTGTTTGTCAATAGCTTTGGATGGGGTGCTGTTCAGGTGAGAAGTTCAAACATTACTTCATTTTTTGCTTATTGGTTATCTGGGGTTGGGTTATGAGAGATTATACGTTGTTTTCTTTTAAATTATTATTTTTGACTGATAAAAAAAATAAGGCATGATTGATTATTCTCAAAAAAAATTGATTATTAACAAAATTAGGGGGGAGTAGTTTTTCTTTTGTTTGTTAAATACTTTAGGTTAGGTTATATTGGTTACAAGGTACCTATATCACTTGGGTTAGGACACCGCAGTGATTAAGTTTTAAAAATATTTATTTTAATTTATTAATGTGGGGGGTTGGGGAGGTTATCAGTGCTCAACAGGCCCTTTTTGTGAAAGCACCCAAAATAAAAATTTATTTCAGGATGGTCAGCAGTGGTACAAAATACACACTTTACACCTTGTGGAGCACTGGCTTATTCTTCCTTTCCATCTACATATTCACCACAGGCAAACATGCTGCAGCTTTAATTTTGATCAAAGTTTTCTAAGATGCCCTTTTGTTCTTCCAAAAGTTCCATTCCTTTTAGAAAGGTAATGATGGAAGGGAGGAAGGGTTGTCGAATTGGGCACTTTTTTTGATATTGGGCGGCCCAATTGCCCTAAAGGGTTTTGGGCGCCCAAGAGTGGTTTTGGGCACCCTTTTTGGGCAAATGTCGTAAAAAGCATATAAAAAGGATATAAAATAGCCTAAAACCATACCTAGACTTATTATTAGAAATAAAATAGCCTAAAACCATCTCAGGACCTATAAAAGCTCCACTGGAAAGGAGAACCATATCGGTTCAGCAGTTAGCGAAATCCTTCTCTAGATACAAAAAAGCTTACCTACTTATTTATTTAGTTAACTAGCGGCTATGGCCCTAGAGGCCTCTAGGGGCACTTGAGGAGGGGAGAGTCAAATTTGATAATCCAATTAATATATTAGATTTGAAAAGAAAAAGTAAAAAAAATTGAGGGGGGGAATAATTTTTTTTTTTTTTGGGGGGGGGGTTTCCTCCCCACATTTTTATTTTTAGTTTAAAAAAAAAATTTTTAAAAGTTTTTGGGGGAGTGTAACTTTTTTTCTAGGGGTGATTTCTCTTAGGAGGGTGGTGGTACCCTCCCCCAAAATAGTTATAAACCTTTCCAGAACCTATGAGAAGCTACCCTGTTAAGTAGAACCCGATCGGTTCAGCGGTTAGCGAGATCCTTCGGTACAAACAAACAGACACACATCCTGTTACTTTAGTATAAGGACTAGCGGCTACGCCCCCTAGAGGCCTCTAGGGGCACTTGAGGAGGAGAGAGTCGAACTTAATAATTAAATTTCTTATTTTATATTTTAAAAAAAAAGTAAAAAAAAAAATTTTTTTTTTTGGGGGGGGGGTTCCCCCCCTCATTTTTAGTTTTAGTTTAAAAAAATGAAGAAAAAAAAATTTGGGGGGGGGGGATTTTTCATTTTTTGGGGGGGTTGTGGGTGTCCCACTTCCCAAGAAAATAGTTATAAACCTTCCCAGGACCTATGAGAAGCTACCCTGTTAAGGAGAACCCGATCGGTTCAGCGGTTAGCGAGATCCTTCGGTACAAACACACAGACATCCTGTTACTTTAGTATAAGGATATCACCCAAAAAATAGGGCCGCCCCCCCCCCTCTTTTTTAACCCTCTCCCCTTTTTCTCTCCTTCTAAAAGGGGGGTGCCCAAAACTGCCCAAAAGTACCTTATATTGGGCAGCCCAAAACCGCCCGCCCAAAACTGCCCGCCCAAAATGACAACCCTGAAGGGAGGGGAAAGAAAGAAAATTCTATAAAGTCTTACTAAAATCTTTACCTAGTAATAAAGTCATTTGATTATTGATTATTTTAAACATGCTTTCTCAATTGTTGGGTCATAAACTTTATTACTTGAAATAAATTGGTTGTTCCAAACTATCAGGCTATCCTTCCTAATCAATCATTTTTAATCTGGAGAAGGAGCAACATCATTGGGGAATGGGATGTAAATAACATTTCCTCCACGAAATTTATGGGTTTTTTTGGATAAGAGTTTGGGGAAAAGAAATATTATAGTCTAGTCCCTTTCTCTGGTGGACTTTTGTATCAAAGAAGCCTAGCGAATGCATGTTTGACCACAGGGTTCCTTCTTCAGCGCCAGGTGCTGCCAAACCAAACCAAGTGTGATGACGTCAGATGTGTCCAGGGATGCCAACACATTTAAGACTTTCTATTTGTTACAGAAGCTTTACTACAAGCCAATTGAATAATGTTGGTCAGTCTTTTTAAAACAGCTTTTAAAAGAAAATATATTTTTAATGAATATTTTGTATTTATTTAATACCTAACCACATTAGTTGATAAAAAGATAGTATTAGGTTATTGGAGTCCCCTAAAGCTTAATCATTTGCATGTATGTCATTTATTCTTGTGTTGTGCAGCCTCCAGCAGTCTACAGCAAAGCAATTATACTTCTAGTCGATGCCCTTAGGAAATTATGCATTAAATTAACAAAGTCATGTGACCTTTTGACGTCGCATTGACAAACAGACATTGAAGATTTTTAGAATAGGTTTGATGTCAGGATGAGTATAAAAACAATTATGCTCTTTTTTAATCATTCTGTGTTTTGAAAGTTTATCTTTTATTTTTTTTTTAAAATACTGAGAAGTATTTTTTTTATCATAGAAAAATACAATTTACGCAGAAATTGCTTTTAAGTCATATTTAAAAAAGGTTCTCTCAAAATATTACTTAGGTACCTATCTACCTAAATAATTTCTTTCATCATTGAACTAGTCAAAAGCTTACTTAGTGTTTTTAATATAAAAACTTTTTTTAAAAGTATCTCGTATAAAAAATTTAACAATGTATAAATATACTTAGATATGATTTTTGTGTATGGAATTCTAGCCATCCATCATCCAGTTATCATCAAAAGAAACTAAAGGAATTCAGTTTAAATAATACTTATTAAAAGAACTTAAAAAACAAAAATACCAAGGACAATTATGCCCTTGACAAGCACAGCAATGCATAATGATAAATGAAGAAAATCTTTCAAATTTGTCAAATATTATTTTTAAAGACCTCAAATAATAACAAAGTGTGCAAATATATTATCGCAATTTTTTTTATAAAAACTTTCAACATCCGACTAACGAAGAAAAAAAAATAATCTCCCCAAAATATTTAATGATGTTTTGTCCGTAACGCTAAAGCACACCTCTTCAGACTAGTACATATGAACACATAAAAAAGCAAACGAGTATTTAAACTTTATTTACCCCAGAATAAAACCGGGAAGGTTGGAAAAATATTAGCAGAGCCCAACAGTACAAATGTACAGAAAAGTACACAGTTGTTTAGGAACCAACTTCCTGCAATACACAAATATTCCCAGGTAGTTTTTTTGTAACGCAGCTAATCTATAAGGAACCGTTTCTGTCCCTCAGTTCTTTTTTCGGCATTAAAATTATAAAATTAATACCTCAGGGCTAACAAAACTGGCTATAATCTTATAATTTTTCTAACGCTGACTTTAATACGATGCGATAATAACCAATTTCTTACTTTAAGGTTGACCCCAAAACTGGAACAAGGCATGGAAAACTGTACAAATTTCTGGCTGACCCACCAACAACGACTATGCAAAGACTCAAGGAATTAATAATCATTAAAAAAAACCTTTGACTTCTGTTTGTCTTAAAGAGTGTTTAACAATAATGTGTTAAATATACTATTTAGATATTTAGGTAATCGTCGAATTTTTCAAAAGTCAGAATACTTCCTGTCTCATTTTTAGATGTTAATATTTTTTTATGTCAGTTTGTGTTTTTGCAATTGTGTCGCTAATAATGTAGTTTATGTGCAAAATGAGAGTTTTGTCAGAGAGAGTTTACTAATAGACATTAATTTTCTTGTATACTTATCCGAAATCTTAATGGACAAACCTATACTTCAATTTATTATCGGATTGGATATTGAACTATAAATAATTTAACTCCCAAAGTTGTAGAAGCTGGTAAATGTTAGATAAAAGAAGGGTTGTAAATTATCTGTATAAATTGGATTTTTAAAATGATTATTACTTTGTCATACAGGGCTTAACCACTGGCAGTTTACCAACCTTCATAGATGTTTCTGCCAATTTTGCCTCATACCAGATACAAGAGGATAATTTTATCAGCCAACTTATTACAAATAATAAAACTGTTTACTTCTCAGGTGATTTAGGAATTATAGCAATAATATAGCGTAGCAATAACACGAAAAAAGCATTTTTCTATATAATATTCTAATTTTTTAATCTCCTATTTTAGTACATAACAATAAACTTTACTTATTTCTAACCCATGATCGGTTTTTTTTAATGTAAATGGAAATTAAGCATGAGTCGTTTTTATCCAATTTTCAAAGATTTCACTTATATGTTATCTCTCCATTTTACCTTAAGATATAACTAACCACTGTAACCACAATTTTTTTATATGAATTGCTTAAAGCTCTCAAATTTCAGAAGTTAAGCTTAGGGATGGTTTTATGATATTTTTTGTAAGGCTAAAATAATAGTTAATAATTTAAGGTGATGATACCTGGACAAGCCTGTATCCTGACAGCTTCTCCAAGTCTGACCCACAGCCCTCCTTCGACGTGTGGGACCTCGACAGTGTGGACACAGCCGTCACTAAGTTTCTATACAAGGAGCTCAACTCAGAATGGGATTTAATGATAGGTAAGGTCGATATCTGTCTGTCCTTCTATTAGAGTAAAACACTAGAGGGGGAAGGGGTTAAATAACTGTATGTCCTCATCCCAAGGCCCTTGTGCCGACTCTCAATTTTGTCTTTGATAATCAACTAATACTGTCGGAAATATTAACACAGTTAAGTAGCAGAAAACAATTTGCTAGCAGACGAAAAAGGTCCTTAGAAAAGAGGGGACAGGTAGTTATCTGTATTTGCATATAAATCTATACTAAATATCTAATATCCGTCTGAAGCTTTTTTCCAACCACTGGACTGTTTGAGCACATCTATTAATTTAATAAGTACTAAGTTTTTATGCTATTTTTTGTGTGAAAGATGAATGAAAAACCGAATATCTATTTCATTCAGGCCATTTTCTTGGTGTTGACCACGCAGGCCACAAATTCGGGCCCAACCATCCGGAGATGCAGCGCAAACTTACAGAGATGAACGCTGTTATAGAACATGTTGTAGACAATCTACCCAAAGGAAGGCGCAATTTTTTATTTTATGAGACAAGCTTAAGTTTAAATTTTTTTTTGGACTGGTTTTATCTATATTTTTAATATATGTTTCAATACTGTTTAGTCAATTATCTTCGGGTCAAAAAAAAAGTTATATAAGAATTTTGATATCCCCATTTTAAAACTTTGGTTACCAGTATAATTTACAGTTCAATGTTCCATCCCTGCCTGAGTGTATTCTAGACCCACAGTTGAGGAGACAACAATAAAATGAGTAATTTTCTCATTTGGTATTGGAGATAAAGGGGCTTGATTTTCAGTTTTTTTCTACCTATGTATTCAGAAAACAGACTTGATGGTGGGTTTTTCAATAGGTATTGGGTCTAAATTTTTAAATTGGAATATTGTAAAAAAAAGCATAAAATTGTAACTATTTAAAACCTACAGATACTGTTTTGATGGTATTTGGTGATCATGGCATGACAGACAGCGGAGATCACGGTGGAGATTCTAACAACGGTACGTGTACACTAACAGTGTCTATAATTCAAAGTAACAGGATGTCGGTCTGTCTTTACCAAAGGATCTCTCTCTACCTGCTGAACCAATATGGTTCTTCTTAACAATGAAGCTTCTCATAGGCCCCCCCCCCCCGTGGGATATATTATGAATGTTTTGTGGTAGGGTTCACCACCCCCCTTAAAGGTTTTCTTTTTAAAACAAAACTTGAAAATGTTTGGGGGGACGTCCCCTCCAGTGCCCCTAGAGGCCTCTATATGGATATCCACTAGTTATCTTAAAAATAACCAAAATTCAAACATCATAAAGTAATAACAAAGCTGTTATTTCGTTGGAAAAAAAAGATATTAAAATACACGGACACTAGGTATAATTTCTTTTTTTGTGTTCAATTACTTAAAAGGTTAGATTTACAGCTTTATTATTTTTAGAAATCGAAGCTGGGCTGTTTATTTATGGACGCAAGTTGGGATTCGAACCTGAGAGCTCAAGAAAAGGTAATATGATATCTCTAGAATGAATTTTTATTTTTAGAGAAATTGTGCTGAAATTTGTTTATCGTCCAATGAAAAAAAAAACCCAATGAAATACTTTGTTTCAAAGACATGATTTAGGAAGCTACTCAGCGAGCGGTGTCTCCAAGTCGACCACACAGACAGAAAAAATATCTTATTGTTTATATATAAGAATATGAGTTAGGAAGTTAGTTACTTCTCGGCCCAGCCACGTGTCCATTGTCGACCACAAGACAGACAGACAGATATCCTGTTAATATAATGTCATATTTTAGGAAGTCAAACTGCCGCTGTGTCCCAAGTTGACCTTGTGCCCACCCTCTCACTGCTTCTGGGGCTCCCTATTCCATATTCTAACCTAGGCAGGACTTTATTGATAATTAAATGAGCGAAACAAAATATATTGAAATATTCTGCGTTGGTCTGTTTTTTTAAAATTGCCCTTTAATTGAATTTGACAAAGAAACTAGTTTCTTCTGTTTTTAAATTATTTAAAACCTGTATCATTTTAACTTTAATATCTGATTCGCCTCTAGCTTCCATGTAGGAGTGGGTAATAAATAGCCTAAAACAATTCACTTATATAATTTAACGCTTCCCTTAAAAGCATCACCCTATCAGACCTTAACCATTTTTGAGATCTTAAACTTTAGACAAATAACCTTACTATTTTATATTAGGTTTAAGATTAAAAAAGATCAGCTAAAAAAAATCTACTAAAAGATCAAGTTGAATGTTCATTTAATTATTTAATATCTAATAACAAAGGAATGCTAATTGAGGATATTTTTATACCAACCCAGCTCTTCAAAGATTCAGATGCTAGGCATAGTTTTACATGAGTTTTACAGCAGTTGTTTTGTTTTCTGTAGTGTTCTCAAATACAGGAATGAAATACAGAAATTGGATGTGCCAAAAGCTTTTTAGCATAAGATCCATGGCGGCGTATACAGAGTAGTCAAATGAGTAATGAGTATTTCTTTATATTGATTTTAAAGAGTTTATTTACTTTATCCCATATCTGTAAACATTTATGCACAAAATAAAACTAATTGAAATTTTTTAAGGGGTGGGGGTTGTAAATTTTGGAAATCTAAAATGTCTCTTTAACTCAAGAGACAGACATACACTCTTCAGTCTTCAATCCTCATTTTTAAAAGCGAAGTTTTTCTATAATTAGGGTCGGTCCGTCCGTCCGTCCGTAACGGATAGCTTTTTTCGCTAATTTAGGCATGTTAGAATTGTCCTATTGATTTAAAATTTTGCATGGTGATTCTTGTAGTAGTTAGGTACGATTTAGAAAGCGTAGCAACTCTATAATCATTACCAGAATGTCCGTACGTCCATTTTAAACATGTTGATTTTTTTACTTTCTTAACAACAAATTTTTATGTGATCTAATAATAATCCGATTGATCTGATTTTTGGTATACTGATTCCTGGGACAACAAAGTATAACATTATAAGCGAAGCAACTCTATAATCAAGTCCTAAAAATGTAAGTATGTCCATAAACATTATTCTGTATCAAGCAGTTTTTCAACAATTTTACTTACAATTTTGCTTCGATATTTATACATTTATATTCTGATTATTCAGTTCTGACGCTATGCAAGTGTTAGTGTCCGTTTGTCCTACCGTTTCAGTGCTTCGCTTTTATGGATGTTGTCATCCTTGTTTTTATTAATAAATAAAATATAAAACTGTATTGTAGAACATGTAAAAAACTAATCTAATATCAGATTAAACAGTTATTCAAAAGATGATCTTATCAAGTTTCGAATGTCCTACATCAAATCAAACGTAAATCAGGTAATGAAAGATTTATTCAGTGATCTTAAGGAATAAGACAATGGCCGATTTATTGATGTACAACCCCATTGTTGATTACAATTAGTGGTTGGAGCGTTTGGACACTTTGGGGACTAGTGTAATAAAGAGCCCATTGTCCGTTCTATCTCTGGATTTATTGCTGGTATGGGCTTGACAATTGACTAGATTGAATCAAGCCTAAGCCTAATTTTGCTTAGACAGTTTCTAATTGTTTGATTGAAATGATAAATGTAAGTAAACTTATCCCGAAACAATATGAGTTTGGGGAATTTACTAAGCTATAAAAATGATTAATTTAGTAAAGAAAATGGTACTTAAAGTACAGACATATGAAAGAAAATATTTTTTGGTTTAAAGTTTTTTTGGTTTGATAACATTTTTTCTTATTTTTTCTCAGGTGAACCGGTACCTGGCCTCTTACCTGGCTGCTGGCGGCCACTTTCCAGAGAAAATCGCGGCCAGACTGAAAAAGCTGGCCAGTGAGGTGATAAACCGGCCTGGAGCAATGAGCCCCCACGAGACTATGGTCCTGTATACAAGATGTAAAGAGTTTCTAAAGGTTTGTTCTTTTACTCTTACTTTCCAATGATAGGACAATTGCTTAGGTATATTTTATCCATGCTTCGAAGTTTTTGAGCTATACTTAGTACTATTTTAATTCTTATCTTCCGTTGTCCAATCAATGTATTACAAACAAACCTGTGGGATTGTTCAATCACTGGGGATGGAAGGTTTGGATGTCTCATTTAAAGTTTTTGCTGAAATTTAAGTATTTTTAACATGGTATAATACTTTTAGGCCGCCAAAGAAATGTGCCAGTCAGTTTGGGTCAACTTTGATGACTCAGCCATAACCATCAGCCTCACATTTACCCTACTCCACCTGACCACATTGACCCTACTGTTACTCTGTAAGCCTCCACAGCACCGAGGAGTCTTTTCCACCTTTGTAACAGGGTTCTTGTTGATATACTTGGGAGCTTCTCTGCTGGTTGGATCTTTTTTTGGAGCCTCGCTGGTTATACTTGGAGGTAAGTAAAAATAAAAGAAATAATTCTTAAGGATAATCAAATTTAGTAGTTATATTTTTATTTTTCCATATATTTTAATGGAAGTCAAGAAACTCATTAATTAATTGACTTTGAATTTAAAATCTTTAGTTTTATATTTAATGCTAAAAAGGCTACTTACAAAAATAAGAGTTTAAGTTTCTCTGTTACTTTAAAATGTTGTTTTGTTTTTCTTATTGAGGCAGTGTAGTGTTTCATAATGTGCCATATCCCTAATGCTTTGCTTAATGTTAAGGTTTTAAAACAGCCCATTTACATTTTCAGAAAAGTTCGAAAGCCTTGGAGACTGGCTGCCCAGTTCATCTCAATTGATGGTTGGTCTTGCTGGCCTCGTGTCCCTACTCACCAATGGAATGTGCCTTCTCTGGAAGCTGCGTTACTCTGTGAAAGATGTGTTCCACAGCACCCTGAAGCGCCTGCTGGGCCTGGAGAAATGTGCATCAATGTCCCTGTTTCTACTGATCTCCATCTCTGTTGTGTCCAACTCTTTTGTGATTCATGAGAGCAGTGTGTTGTCCTACTGTCTTGTCACCTTGTTGGTGCTCCACACTTGCTTAAACTCAACGCCGCCAATTGGCAAGCTGATGGTCATTTTGTCCATAGGGTTGATCAGGTTGTCCTGTGTTTACATCAGATGTAGAGAAGAACATGGGCCGGACTGTCCCCTGACACAATTCCACAAGCCTTTGTCCACTCTTGATAATGAATCGAGCTTTTATAGGAATTGGAGATATTTTATAACCCTAGTGGCATTGCTTGTCCTAAGCAGTCTGAACCACATGTGCCTGTCAACTGCTGGTAATCTAAACGGATTGTCATGTTCTGTGCTGGCTGCCAAGTATCTGCCTGGCCTTATTTCAGTCATGATGGCCAGCTACTGGGCTCTGCAGGCTTTTCCTTCACCTCTGGTGTCTAAACTCTTGCCATGGCAGCATAATCTTCTAGCTCATGGAGTCTTTGCTCTGGCTATTCTGGGTGTTATAATACTCCTGCTGGACCCTAGACTCGTGTATGTTGAGGTTCAGCGTAATATACCTGGACGAGGACAAGCCTCCATGCTGTCAGACCCAAATAACATCCCAGGATACTTCAACTACATGAAGACCAACTGGACGTATCACGGGTCACTGAAAGAGCGTCTTGGCCCATCAAAAGCTCTTGGCTATGGTCTCGGGACAGGCTTGTCTGCCCCTGTCCTGTCAATCCTGGTTATGTTCAGCCTTGTAAGCATGCTCATGGTGGGTGATGGCCAATGTCCAGCCGTTCTGGTGCACTTTCTACTTTTACTAGTCATACTCATGCTCTCTGCCCATTCGCGTCTCAAAACTCAGGGCACCCTGACAGCCTCCGCCTCAACAGTGGAGGGACTACTCCATGTTCCCTTTTCCCACATTGTAATATGGACTCTTGTGGATTCTCTCACCTTTTTTACCACTGGCCACCAGGCAGGATTATGTGAATAAGAACATATTTTTGGGGTCAAAATGATACATTATAAATCTAATTAGTATTAATACAATATTTAGAAAATAGCGGCTACGCACCTAGAGGTCTCTTTGTGCACGTAAGGATGGGGGGAGGGAAGTCGAACTTCTCCCCACCCAATTTTAATTTTATTAAGAAATTTTTTTTGGGGGGGGGGTTCATTTTTCAAGGGACGATTTATCTCAGTTACGTTAATAAAATGGGTGAACTGATGATAGTGAAGCCCTAATTTTATTTGATTCATTTTCATATACCTGTTAAAAAAAGGCCACTTTCCCCCACATTCAGTGGTCAGCTGCTTTTGTTGGCTTGGAAGGAACCCAGTTGGCTGGAGAGTCTTATACAGGCATAATGACTATAGATATTGGCCAATTATACCAATTATATTTCGCCCCCCCCCCCAAAAAAAAAAAGTTTGTTACAATAATGAAAATCGTTTAGAATTTTATGTTAAACTTTATATTATAGGGTTATTTATTATTTAAATTGACTTGCATCTATAAAGTTACTAAACTAGAAATCTATAGTTACTATCTAACCAGGACATATCTTGCCAGCAATCCTGGTGGGCTGGAATACATTTTCCAGTGCAGCTTTGTCCACCCTGGCCCTTCCTCTTCTTATACTCGCGCCATTTTCAGGTAATCAGAATTTGTTTCCAGCAAATCTTAATTATTATTAGCAGAAAGGGAGGGACATTGGACTGTTAATTTTCTAGTACCCAAAATTTTATCACGTTTTCTGAAATGTTGGCTTAAAAAATTGCGTACTTTTACTAAATTTTGTTTGGTGTGCTCATTAAGTTTAGTGTCAAAATCTTTTAATAGGTATACAGGAGGGGCAATTTTGTTAATTATTATCGCGGTCGTTATCAATTTTTCATCAATTGTCTAATCCCTTAAGATCCCTGATTATCAACCTAGCGTCTTTTAATCAAATCAAATAATTTTGATAAACCACCTAGAAAGACAAGTAGTGTAATGAAATTAAAACTGTTTTAGGTCATAAAAAAAATTAATATGTTTAAACAGGAACTTTTTTCAAATACTAGGTATTATTATCAACTAGACTTTTTCTTTTTTGTTCTTTTAATCAACTTCTTTTTTAGTTTACCTAATGGTGCCAAAAATGCGCCCTTCCTCTCCAGCAAAAAATCCGCAAAAGAATATACACGAAAACCAGGAAATAGTTATCAATTGTTCATCAACCAACAAATCTGCCAGTGCTACTGCCAATGGGGTTATCATCAACAAAGAAGATGTAGAAATGGATAATAATGAGCTGGAGTTGGATAGAGGAGAGAGTCTTCTGTTTGATTATCCTGAAGAAACTAGGAGAGCCTTTTTTATTCTTGCCATTAAGTTTTTAGTTGCTAAGGTAATACATAATACATATGATTATGCAATATTCATCTATTATTTTAATTGAAAATTCTGTAGGTAATAAATATCTTATTTTTTCTTCCACAAGGTGACTATGCAAAAACGAGTGCAAATAATCTAAGCAAGTCACAATATCAATTAAAGCTTTTTTAGTCTAGACTCTTTAGTAGATTCTGGCTAATATTGCTAAATGTGCAAAAAAAAATATTGTTAGGTATTCTTCCTAATTATGTATAAAATCAAAAAGTCTTACGGGAGTTTCGATGAAATTTCATCAAATGTTTTGTTGAGTTCTAGGTGTCACTAAAAAGAAATGTAAAAAAGGGTTGTCGAAGGTCAAATGTACAGAATTATTAAGATAATGTATTAACTTTAAAAATACCTATTAATTGTGTCTTTACAAAATACCAGCCTTATTGTTAGATTTTCTACATATAACACAAGAGAAGCTTTGGAGTTCAAGATGTAACAAAAATTTATAAGAGAATACCTATTACTTTTATTTAAATCTGGTCAAATTTTTTTATGATTTTCAAAGCAACATAACAACTTATCCATCCTCATATTTTTTTTTTAATTTTAGGGATTCAAAGTGTTCTGCTGTATGTTAGCGGCCGCGGTGCTACGACGACATTTAATGGTCTGGAAAATATTCGCGCCAAAATTTATTTTTGCAGCTGTTGATTTTATGGTAGCCAGTGTTGTACTCATACTCACCAAACTGGTTTTCTTGCGGGTGTTTGGGGTGGTGTCCGCCAGCTTTTTTAGACTGAAGATTTCCTGATTAAGTTTTATTAGTTAGAAAATATGTAAAGTAATTTTTATTGGCGCAGCTGCTCTATAATTAGACAATACTCCATTAAACAACCGTTTATATACATGTGAAAGTGTCATGTCATTTTTAATTTGCGATAGTTTATCACTTTGCCATTAATGACTTAACTGTCATTTTTAGCATTACATTTTCTAAACATGTCTTAAATTTGGAAACTTAAATTTCTTTGCTTAAAAATATTCTTTTTTTATAGCAAATTTATTTTGATTATTATTGCTGCGCTAGTTGTCATCAAAACTGTTATTTATAGTTTAACTTTTTTCACTTTGTTATGAACAGATATAAATTTTTTTTAAAGAACTGATAACTTAAGGTTTACTTGACTGCATGGATAGCAATCCGATTTGGTAGATTTTTCTCAATCTGGTTCGGTTTACTGTTTAATGTCAATAAAAAACTATTTAAGAAGATATTTTGGTGGTCGACAGTCGACACCACTTGGCCTTTAAGTTATTGTCCATTTCCGTACTGAACTAATCCTATTATATAAAGTTGTAAGAATTTATTGTCTCGAAGCAAGATCTCAATACCTATTGAACCGATTTGGTTTTTTATTTTAGATAAACTTCATAAAGAGCCTGTGTTGGTTTAAGGCTATTCTATTTTAAGATTTAGGACTTAGGATGGTTTTAAGAAAGGGGGGGGGGGCGAAAGTGACACTTTTTGAAACCAAAACTAAGAGTCAACAAAGGAACTGAACTAAAAAAAGGGTTACAGGTCTGAGATTTTGCATGGCAGTTGCTTTATAGGGGTACAATATGGAACTGTGAAGAAACGGCGGCGCAACCGCCGAAAACCGCCGTTTCCCGCCGTAATTTTTGTTGCCTTTTCTCGGCGGTTTTCGGCGGTTGCGCCGCCGTTTTTTCACAGTTCCATATTGTACCCCTATAAAGCAACTGCCATGCAAAATGTCAGACCTGTAACACTTTTTTTAGTTGAGTTCCTTTGACTTTTAGTTTTGGTTTCAAAAAGTGTCACTTTCGCCCCCCCCCCCCTTTTTCTAACTCCTTTGGAAAAAATCTAGGCGCTAGGGTTGTAGTTGCTATTTATATATTTTTTAAGAAAGTTAATGCATCTTTTTTTAGTGTAAATTAGTTTTAAATTGTTTAAATCTAGAGCTTAGATCTGAAAAATGTGAGATTTCTTGGCTTATTTTGTCTATATAATATAATGGATTTTCCCTTTTACTTTTGTTTAAGGAGTGGGGGTTACTAAACATAAAGCTTGTAATCAGTAAATCCAAGAATTTAAAATATCTAAATAGCCCCCCCCCCCTCCTATATTTTTAAGTGATATTTATCAGTAGTTTTTAATTTTGTTTTTTTAGAAATATTTTTGAGGCATTAATTTTCAATTTACTAGTCAAATAAGAGTTTTTTATTGTTACTTTAAGAGATAGTTAAAATATTTTAAAATTACTAATACTTAGTTGCAATAAAATAATAATCAAAATGTACTTAACAAGACAAATAGACATATCATGTAATGTACAATAACTATGAAAAATATTTTAAGGAGATTACTTTTGGTGAGATCTCGTAGTTGTAAAGGTTTAAAATTGTATTTATCTATGATTACTGCAAATGAAACTAAGTCAAAAGCTTTGTTTAAATCAAAATGAAAGATTATCCGTTCATTCACATGTTTTAATTTTCATTAAGATTACGAAATCTCGACCAAATGATTCTTCCTATTACAAAAATGGATACTTACAGTAATTGAATTAATATTTTTAACAAAACATTTCAATCGAAATCTACCCCACATTTACATAAATCACTTATTCTTGTTTTACCCCACCTTTAGATGTGTGTGATCTCATTTAATATTAATTTGGGGAGGGTATATTTGCCACCCTATATGTATAAGTTCTGATGTTTTAAGGCCTATGTTATGATTCTTTTTACTCTATAATAAAGTAAGATAAAGTTCACTGTTTTCTAATAATGCCCTCCCCTCCTAACTTTTTAAAGTGTTGTTTAAATTGCCTTCACTTATTGTACCTTTTGTTGCCTATTCTAAATTGTGCTTTAAATTCAATGCCATAAGACAACCCCAGCCACTTTTTAAATGTCATTCTGCCATAATTTACCCTAAAACTAGTGAAATTCAAAGTTGTTTTTAAATGATCTCAAAATTATGAAAAAGGGGAAAGGAAGGAGACTATTGTACTAATCAAGTAATCTGAAACAAGAGGCAGGTAGGGAGGGAAAATTGGACTGTAAATTATACTGGTACCCAAAGTTTTATAATCATATTCTCTCTTTTGTTGGCTTAAAAACTTTGGGGACTTAAATTTATTCCAAACTTACAAACAATAATTTTATTCCACACAAGGAGTAGTTTTGTTTATTCTCATTAACAATGAAAATCTATTTATCGCCCATTCTATTATCCCTTTATATCCGTAAATAAGGAAAACGTATAAAATTTAAAAACATGGCTATCTGAGTGCTAATAACATCATGATTACGGGATTTCTACAATAGTCCCCTTTTTCCTACTACCTGCAAGTTTAGGAAAATAAAAAATTGTGAAACTCTAAAAGAACAGTTATCATTGTTTTCTAATGAATTATTCCATATTCTATTATACCGTGGTTGGTTAATTTTTAAAAAATACTCAAATTTTAATTGATATTTATTCTTTGAAGTTTTGTTGTGATTTTTTTATTGAAAAATGAGCACTGATTGTTATGAAATGTATTTGTTATCATAGTTTTGTTTCTCAAGATAACTATTTTGTCTCCAAAACGTTTCCATCTAAATTAAGGGTTCCTTGTCTGTTCTTAAGAAAGGTTATGCTAACCGATGAACCGATATGGTTCTCCTTTACAGTGAAGCCTTTTATAGGTCCAAGGAAGGTTTATAACTATTTTGGGGAAGGGTACCACTATCCTCCCAAAAGAAATTGCCTCTAGAATAATAATATCCCCAACCTCATTTTTTTTCTTTTAAAACTAAAATTGAGAGGTGAAAGTCGACTTTCCCCTTCTTCTCTCAAGAGCCCCTAGACTCCTCTAGGGGCGTAGCTGCTAATGATATAATTTTGACTTCTTATTCTTGCGGAAAAGTTTGGGGCAAAATAGTTTATCTTTTTATAAAACCCACCTCTCTTGTTTTACTTGTTACTCACAAATGTTTTTGTTTAAAATTTTGGATGTTAACCTACGGGAGATGGGATTTTTGTAGATAACTCGTAATCATTGTAACTATGACACTTAGAAAAGGAAACCTTCAGTTTATTGTTATTGCTTATTAATTTTTTGTTCCTTAAAATCTGTTTCTTAGAAGCTATATGTGTATTTTTATCTAGTTTTTTTAGTTGTCTATAAACTTCAATTACGAGATCTCAACAATAATCCCGTCCCCCATAATATTTTTAAGGATTTATTAATAATGATACACTTTTTTTTTGCAAATTGTTTATTCCTGCCGTTTTGTGCTGATTTATTTATTAGAAGTTTAGTAGTTAAAATTGTTTTTTTTTCAGACAAAGTTTTCGACAAGTATGCATTACAATGGCGAAAAGGTATTCAGAATATTATTTTTGACAGCATATCACCTTGTAAAACACCGAAATATATTGAAAAAAAGTGGGATGGAGATTTTAATTTTTCGTTTAGTTAGGTTATATAAGGAATATGTTAGGTTAGGTTTTATTGGGTACTGAGTAGCCCTGAGGTGGTTAGTTATAAGGAAAAAATACACCTCATCCCCTTATTTTAAACTTTTATTAAAAATACATGACGGGAGGGTGGTATTTCAGTGCTTGATAGGTAATTTGTGGGAAAGCACCGGGTTTTCTTAACATGATATTTTCAAAATCCATCTTTATAAAATTATGTTTTATTTTTTAGTTGTGAAGTTTGTTCCAGTCAAGAGTCTAAATACAAGTGTCCAGCCTGTGTTATTTCTTAGTAAGTTGAGTCTAAATACAAGTGTCCAGCCTGTGTTATTCCTTAGTAAGTTAAATCTAAATACAAGTGTCCAACCTGTGTTATTCCTTAGTAAGTTGAATCTAAATACAAGTGTCCAGCCTGTGTTATTCCTTAGTAAGTTAAATCTAAATACAAGTGTCCAACCTGTGTTATTCCTTAGTAAGTTGAATCTAAATACAAGTGTCCAGCCTGTGTTATTCCTTAGTAAGTTAAATCTAAATACAAGTGTCCAACCTGTGTTATTCCTTAGTAAGTTGAATCTAAATACAAATGTCCAGCCTGTGTTATTCCTTAGTAAGTTGAATCTAAATACAAGTGTCCAGCCTGTGTTATTCCTTAGTAAGTTGAATCTAAATACAAGTGTCCAGCCTGTGTTATTCCTTAGTAAGTTGAATCTAAATACAAGTGTCCAGCCTGTGTTATTCCTTAGTAAGTGAAATATAAATACAAGTGTACAACCTGTGTTATTCCTTAGTAAGTTGAATCTAAATACAAGTGTCCAACCTGCGTTATTCCTTAGTAAGTTGAATCTAAATACAGGTGTCAAACCTGTGTTATTCCTTAGTAAGTTGAATGAATCGTTCTATTTGTTTCAAACTTTTCCAAGTTTTCTGAAATTTATGTAATTCATTTCTGACAAAAAAAAGTAAGAATTGTCAGGTTGATTATTATGAATGGGTTATTGTACGAAGTCATTTTATTTAAACAACTCTGTTCTAACTAAACTAACCAATGATGTATAACAAAATTACCCAATTTATAGATTAAACATTGTTGAAAGTTTGGCTAATGTTGCGAAAATACTTAATACATAAAAAATAAAATATATTTTTTTAATTTCAGTTGTTCTGTTGTCTGTTACAAGACACATCTTGAGAATTGTGTCACTAAAGTTAATGAAACTGATACTAAAGGTTAGATTCTTTCTTTTATTATATGAAGGGGGAGGGTTGAAAGATTGTCTTTGTGGAAAAAATGAATACTACAATAGACAATAAACTAATGTACATTGTACATGCATCTCACAGTATGTTATACAAAAAAGTTTAGACACTGTTTGTAAGTAAGATTTATTGAAAGACCTAAATTATTTATGTCAACGAATGAGATAATGTGTTGGACTAGTATAATTTACAGGCCAATTTCGCTTATTGTCATCTCTGTAGATTTTAATTACATTGACTTTTGTGTTGTGTAAATTTATAACTGAGAAAGGTTTTTAATTGAAACGATTTAGAGGAAAAAGGTAAAACCCCCCAAAAATTTAGGGTTGGTACCTATAACATAAAAAAGGATTGCATATCTTTAAAAGGAAATAAAGCCACAGTTTCACTTTAAAAAATTAAGCTTTTATTAATTTTCAGAAGGATCAGGATTGAAAGAGCCAGCTTTTGAACATAAATTTCCAACCAAAGACACTGTTCCTATACCAACACTTGAGAAACTTAGTAAGTATCTTGTGATATTACTAGTGGCTACGCCCCTAAAGACCTATAGAGACTCTTGATAAATGGGAGTCAACCTTCTACTTTGAATCTATGGGATAATTTCTCATGGTAGGGGGACGGTTCCCCCACCCCCTCAATGATTAATAACCTTCCCTGAATGACACTTCTCTAGAAAGAAGAACCATATCGGTTCAGAGGTTGGCGAGATCAGACAGACATCCTTTTACTCTTATACTAGGATAATAAAACACGTTTGGGGGAATGTGGCATTCCCTTACAAGCCAGGCGATTGGCACATAAATTCAGTCCAATACGTTGCCATATATTAGACTTAATTGCATTAGTTGGATTAGTTGCATTAGTTGGATTAGTTGCATTAGCCTTTTTTTCTACTTTTTTTCTTTTAGGTACATACAATCTTTATTTATTTCAAAAAGGGAAATCCAATAAGGAAAATCTACAGTGCGTAGTTATTTATCACATCGTTTTATAGACAGCTTTCCGCGGATATTGAAATGAAAAATCATGAGAATCTAAGCCATACTGGAAAAACTGATTATATATTATTATATCAGAGGAAAATAAGGATCTGGTGAATCTTCTTGGTAATCCCCACCTCCAAAGTTTCCTCAAGACTGTGGACACCGCCGATAATCCTGGAAGGTAGGAATTTTTGATCCAATGCTATTCTATCATTTTTTTGTTAAAAATTATTACCTACCAATCTTCTATTCTAGCCAACTTTACAAACTAAAATATCAATTGAAACGTTCAGTTTCTCGAGATAAAAGAATTATTGCATTGAAAATTATATATTTACATTCAATAAATCAGATATTCCTCACTTACTGCAGAAAAAATTAAGTAACAAGTTCATTTAAATATTTGTTTGCTAGGTTGATGAGAAAGGCTATGAGAGAGCCATTGTTCTTGGAGTTTGTGGATGAATGTATGAAAGTTGTCAAGCCTAGTCAACAAGAGCTTACAGACCAACAGGTAAAAACCAGGAATCGTAAGGGATAAGACAATGGACGACAAATTGATGTTCATTTTCCAATAATGATAAACAATATTACCCCTTCTGTTTTGACATTTCTCATTTCTAGTTTGGAACCAAAGATACCGTGGTTATAAAACTTTGGGTACCAGTATATTTTACTTGTCTTATGTCCCCTCCCTTTCGTTAAAGAACAAACTTTACAATTTTCCTTTACTGTTGTACCGACTGTAGTTTTATGTATGTAGTGTACAAGGATGAGATACAACAATAAGAATGTTTTTTTTGTGTGTGAGCTCCATGATCTATTATTCAAAGGGATTTTAAACATCAGATATGACAAAGGAAAAGAGTAAAAGGTTTCATGAACTTTGTGGTGCATAGGTTGCATTCCTAAGCTGAACTTGTTCATTAAAACCCAACCCCTTGTCCTGAGAATGTAATGATAAGTAATGCTGAGAGTAGGCTCGAACTTTCTACCGCCAGAACCGCATGCAACCTCTTTAACCGAACTTTGTTGAATTAGATATATTATATATTTTATTCTAGATTCTGGATTCAATCAAGCAATCCATGGATGAATAAAACCCCTAGCAACAACCCATCAGATTATAAATCATAGAAAATTAAGAAATAGAATAAAACCAAAACAATCATGGAAAAAGTTGAAGTAGAAACACAAAAGCTTAATTTCTGGGAGACGAATCATATTCACAGGTATGCAAATCATTTGACATTATGTTAGAATGGGTATATTTTACGTGGATGTTACACCAACCCATTTACCCCATCCACTCCACTTATATGGATGATCGCTTGACTAATAGATGAGTTGCATGTTAACAACCAAAATTGACGACAATTCCTCCCCTCTAATAATATCCACGTATATTCTATGTATCCATTGATGTTAGTTTACTTAAAATCTTAACAACAGTTTGACTGCTTTGGTTCTCCTTTTATGAATCGTTCACAATTGTCTTTGTAGATTTTGTATTTAACTGCTCTTGCTTTTCAGGGAATATTCATTATACCTACTGGTCTTACCACATTTTACAGCAGTTTACAAAAAGTGGGGACATCCTTCCCTTGAAAAATAGTGTTGGGCCGGATACTTTTTGGCCGGAAACCGGATGTATAAATCATCTGGATATCCGGATAGTTTCAATATCCGGTATCCGGCCGGATATTGAAAACTGCCGGATATCCGGCCCAACCCTAAAAAATATTTTTTACACATTCCAAAAATGAATAATGAGGTTCCTGAAACATTGATATATTTTAGTTATCCCTGGTACCAGGTAGCCGCTGGATACTGGTGGAGATATCCAAATCAACACTCAGGGTAATGTCATATTTTCACCTTAAAATTACTGTATTTAAGTTTATAGATTTTTGTAATGATGTTTGATAGGAGAAAATGGTTTATTTTCATCTTAACTCTTGGCACGGAGTGACAAAAGTGTTTATTACAGAAATTTGTTGTTAGTTTTTCTCAAGCAAAACAAGTAAAAAATTATTACCACTATGTTTATATCAAACTTTAAATTCAAAATAGACATACTACCTACAAAGTTTAATAATTTAATATTAGAATTTTTTGTAAAATTATAACTTTTTAGACTACCTATCTATAGAATATAGCTGAAAACTGTGACTATTAAATGTTATTGTTTATGTATTTTTATTTATTTTTATTGTGTATCAGACGTTTTATTTTTTTAGTCATGTATTTTCTGTGGACACAATGGAAACCAAGATACAGCAGGACGGTCAGCTCTATACCAGGTCAGGTTCAGCTAATTTTTCAGGAAGGTGAATCACGATCATTAATTTGAAAAAAAAGATTAAATAACTCATTTCACTAAAAATGGTTTTATACACTTTTCTCGTATTCATTCGAATCCGGTGGATAGGAACCGGTTCTCATCCATACGAAAAAACTATGTCTAGCATCGTATTATATCCAGCTTTCTACGAATATAAAAATGTACAATCATAAGATTAAAACCAGTTTTTTAGCCCGTGCCTACGGCACCTAGGGGCTAAAAAACTGGTTTTAATTTTATAATTGTACATTCTATATCCGCGGAAAGCCGTTTATAATACGATGCGAGAAATAACTATTCTTGTTTTTGAATTACAACAGCTTTACAGAGATAGATAAATGGAAAACAATATTTGTAAATTTTTAAAGACAGACACTTTTGCCGATTGGGTTGATGCTAATTTTTCCTACATTTTCTTTGCATTCTTGTTTAGAGTTAATACAAGCTAGATTAAGACGTAAGAGTAGATGAACAAAAAATGAGGGAAGCTTAATATATGTCTTTTTTCAGGAGATTGATAATCAAGACCAACCCTCTGCCAAGCTGGGGAAAACATTTCTTCCCGGCTCGTCGTGTGGCGGTCATTGAAGAGTCGATTGTGGACCCGAAGGGTCATAAACTTATTTGGTAAGATTTTGCTCACATATGCGTCTGATGTGCTTTGTGTAGATTCCTAAGCGTAATTGAGCCTAAGCAACATTGGCAGTTCGACTCTTAGACTTTATTTTTTCGTACGAGATTTGGTAGTTATTTTAAATGCATACCTACCTATAATAATATATTTTTGTTGGTATTGGTTGTTGCTTACTACTTAGTGACAATATTTTTCATGTTTATAAAGACGACTTTCAAACACTTAAACATTTTTCAAAATAATACGCGGCAAATAGTGTGACTGAGTACCAAATCGAGCACATTTTTGTTTCCTAAAAAATAAGATTGTTGTTTGTCTGTCTGTCTATGTGTGTTAGATCTTGCTAACCGCTGAAACATTAAATTTCAAATTATGATGAATTTAATAATTTTTATTATTGTGACAAACAAATTACAGTTGATTGAAACGTTATTCTGTAAACTTGGCGTGTCAGTTCGTGTAATGTTCAAATAACTGACCGCCCGTCACTAAAAGATTGATAAGAAAAATATTACTTGAAATGTTAAGGTATACAAGAAACATTGGACTGAACAAGTTTATGTCAACTGTTGAAAAAGCCACGCTTACTCAGTCACATACTAATCAATCAGAAACTGATGTTTTAAAACAGGTAAAATAAAGCTTTAACGACTACCAACCGTTTAACTGCATGAACCATTGTCTGGGGTAAAATAGGAAGTATTGAAAACATTTTTCTATTATTTCCCCGTCCTTATGGAAAAAAAACTTGAGGGGAAAAAGGAATTGAATATTTTTTTTGTTTTTTTTTGCAGCAAATGAATCTTGTGCAGAATATTCCCCTGAAATCCATGAAGTTATTTTAATGATTTATTTTTGAGCCTTTAATTGTAAAATGCCATGTCTTGATTTCTATGTTATCAACACAGATAATATAAGACAATTAAAAGGAATTTTCGATTTTTAGTTCAAAAAGTATCCTTTAATGTAATATCATTATCCAACCAATCATTCAAGTTTTCTTGATAAATTGAATAACCAAAACGCATATTTTAAGGTTTGGATTGGAAGCAGCATTATTGGATTTAGAAGTGCAATCCGCAAGTTTGGCATAGATAGATACAAGAAAAATTGTGTTCTAGCAACTGAGGTAAGTGCATTTTTTTTTAATTACAAAAATTGTTAATTTTGTGCCTGCAATGTTCACATGCTGAGGAATGAGATTAAACCATACAACAGAAAGAAATGTAGCTTTGATAACAGAGTCATACGTTTTCTTAGTTCCAGCAAACAAATATCAGACTATTCTTAACTTGAGCTTCTTAATGTTTGATTATGGCAGGTGTCCCACTTTATTCGTATAAGTATAAAAATTACAGTTATTTGTATAACGAATTTAAACCATTATTCTGTGGACAGAGCATTGATATTTCATGTTTAACTTTCAACTGAACTTCCATAAAAGAAAAAAAATAAATAATAGATTATACCTAACCTACGATTTTTTTAATGAAAATTTTTTTGATTTGCAGGGCTTTGAAACAGTGTTAACAAATGCCTTTGGACCATCTAAAGATGAAAGTAACACTGAAAATACAAAATCATCAGAATCAGAAAAATTCTCCCAAATCAACATGTCAGATTTTTGTCCAGTGACAAAAAATCCGGGAGAGGCGCAAACTTTTGGCGGGAAAAAATCAGCTGATCCAGGTTGTGGAGGAGGAGAGAACAAAAGAGCAGACATTTCTCTTTCTAAATTTGTCCTGAGGGAGGAACAGAAAATATTACTGTGATTTTAAAAAATTTGTCCATATGCTATTGTGTGATTTATAAACAATTATCAAGCTTTAAAAGCTAAGACAAGAAGTGTGATTTTTTCCATTAGATTTTAAAATTATATTTCAGGCAATTTTAATTGTTTTGCATTTCATATTAAGCATACTTTAAAAGAAGAATATTTCACCCTGAAAAATAACTATTTTGTCTCCAATTAAAGTGGAGGTAATAAAGTTTTTTAGATGAAATATTTCTTTCTGAAGATTTTATGGCTGTGTTAAATTTTGATTGTTTGAACTGCTATTTCATTGTTTTGTACATCAAACTATCAATTTAAATTTACTTAATTTTTTAGTTTCAATACTTTCTAATAATGGATATAGAATTACTTGGATATTGCACCAGATTTTCGTCTACTCTAATTATATTTCTTTCGGTTGGCTTTACCCCATCCCATCTCCTGACCATTGAGTATCGTATTGACCAATAGCTGATGACTATATTAGCAACCCAAATTGACAACATTATTTCCTTGTCACAATATCCACGTATTATAAATCCATTATTCTAATTCTAAAGGCATAGTAGAATGTGTTTCCTTACTTAACAATTCTATGCCTCAAATTTTGATTAGACTTTCTTCTAGTAAACTACCTAATAAAATATATTTGCTTATTTGAAGGACAATCAATGATGTATCATTTTAGTAAAATAATTTTCCATTGAACTATCCCTTTAGAATTGTTTTATCATTAAATATGGCTTTGAAAAAGTAAACTTCATTTTCATCGTTTGAAGGCTAAATTAGTCAAACCAACGTAAATATTTCATACCTACTGTTTTTTTTCAGAGAAGCAACTTGGTCAAAATAATCAGCTAAAATGGGCAAAGGATCTAAATATAACAGCAGTAAAGCCAGAATTAATCCCATCTTTAAGGTAAGATTTTCATCCTTGTTTGTGTGTGGTGTGTAAGAATGATCTCGCTAACCAATATGGTTCTCCTTTACAGTAAAGCTGCTGTACAATGTTCTTTGTTGACAAGTATTAATCTAACATCCATCAAAACAAAACATTTTAGGTACATAGCATTCAGGGGTTTTATATTTTAAGAGGGAAGGATGGGGAAACAAAATTAGCCTTAACCCATCCCAAGACTTAAATTTGAAAATAAAACAGCATAAACCCACCCCAACCTATGTAAAACATTCCTATAGTAATTGAAAACTCATTCAGTGGTTAGAGAGATCATAACGGACCTTCAAAATAACCTTACTGGGTACTTAATATAACAGGATTACATATTTTTATTTAAGGAAAAGATGAATGCAAAATTTATGTGTTTATTATTAAGGTAGCTGGAAGCAACCTTAAGAACAACAAGGGAAAGCCCAAGGAAGTTGTCTCAAAGCTCAAAAACTTCCAGGCATGTGATAATAAGTAAAACAAAATCATTGGTTTTGCAGACAGTCGTCCGCAGAAAAAAAGAATAAAAATAATGTTAAGATTTTTTTGTTAAATCGCTTCATAATTTTAAAATCTTAAGCTTAGCGTGAAAATTTGGTCCCACGGGGCGGGGCCTTACATTGAGATATATTCTCGTATTTGACAAAAGAACATTAACCGCTTTATATAAAAAAAGATACTTATTTGTACTAAAATGTTAGCTTCCTGACTCTTTTTATATATGTTGATCTAAAGCTTATTATTCTATGATTTTAGTTAAAAGATAAAACACAAAAGCTGGATGATAAGCTGAAGGTAAATTTTTTTCTTCAAACTTTAATAATTTTATAAAATAAGTCATAAACTAAAAAAAAAGAATTTGCAAATTCTTTTAACAGTAATATTAATTCTAATTTGTTATTGATTGATTGTAGGAGTTACAGCATGCCGCGTTGGTTTCTGATGTGAAAATAGCGGGAAAAGTAAAAGAACCTACCGTAATTCCGCCCTCAACGACCCCCAAGCCCGCAACTGTGACTGACGCAGAAATGGGCGACCTCGCTGATTTGCTTGGTAGCAAAAGCTGATTATTTAAAAGTTTTTTTTTCATTACAAATATATTTTTCCTAATTAATTGAAGTTTTTTTTGTTAACTAGTTAGTGCAAATCTTTTCAACATTTAGGTTTTATGTCATGGTCAATTATACTGTTTTAATAGCCTATACTGCTATTTAAAATTAAACGAAATCACATAGGTACTTCAAACAACTCTTTTTAAAAGCGAAGCTTTTCTATAATTAGGGTCGGTCCGTCCGTCCGTACGTCACAGTTAGCTCTTTTCGTTAATTTAAACAGGTTAGAATTGTCCTATCGATTATAAACTTTTCATGATGATTCCTGTAGTAGTTAGGTACAATTTAGAAAGTGTAGCAACTCTATAATCAATACCAGAATGGCCGTATGTCCATTTTAAATATGTCGATTTTCAACTTTTTGACAACAAATTTTTGTATGTTAAAATTATCCGGTTCTTCTGATATTTTGAAAACTGATTCCTTTTACAACAATGAACAATGTTATAAGCGAAGCATCTCTATAAAGTCCCAAAAATGTTAGTATGTCTTTAAACAATATCATCTATTTTTGCAGTTTTGCAACAAATTTACTTTCAATATTGTTGTACTGATGCAATAATATTCTGCTATTTCAGTTCTGACAATCTAATGTGTTAATGTTCGTTTGTCCTTCCATTTCAAAGCTTCACTTTTATGGATGTTATCATCCTTGTTTCATTGAATTTATTACATTTAGATAAAAATAAATTTAAAATATCAAAATCTGTCAATAAACAAGAAATAAATTACAGACTCCGTGACATTTTCTAGTAGAAGAGCAGCTGTGAACACTGAACAGTACCTTTAAACTTTTTTGAGATAAATAGTATTTTAAGGTCAAACTATATCATTCCATTAGGAAAATAGATAATAATAACCTTTTAATTGCACGACCTATGTCCAGAAATCCTAATTGAGAATGTTTGAAGAGTTGCGCCTGTTATGGGCCAAAGCAACCTATTAATATTAATAAGGCCAGTCATATAAGAAGTTGGTACCATCATTAACATCTTCAGTATTCATCGGTGTAGTCCATATTCTAACCCTTAACGACCAAGCAACAAACGGGCACGTTACCATTTGCGCTATTGCCGCGGTTTATATTATTATACACGTTTGGTCATCTCTATGAATAAATGAGCCGTTCCTGGTGTTATTTCACACTAGCATGACATTACCTTTTCCACCTGCACTTCCCAGTATTTAGACTGTTAAACAACTGATGCTGGGTGACAATAGGAGGAAGATTTAAGTGCATATTCTAATTACATTCAAAGCGTACACAACTTTGGCCAGTGTTAGCCCAATACTTAAATTACAGGTTGATAAAAATAATACTTAAGATTGTAAACTATACTGGTAGTCCAGGGGCGTCCAAGCTTTTTATTTTGGGGGGGGTAAAATTTTTTTAAGGGGGGGGGTAATGCGGTTTTGGGGGGGGTAAAATGGCGCGCGAAGCGCGTCGCAAATTTTATTTACCCCCCCCAAAATTTTTACCCCGGGGGTAAAATTTGCTTGGGGGGGTAATTACCCCCCCTGAAATCTGTTGGCAGGGGTAAAATTTGTTTCCCCCCCCCCAAAATTTACCCCCGGGGTAAAATTTTTGGGGGGGTAATTTAAATTTTATCAAAAATTTAGTATTAAAAATGCGCGCGAAGCGCGCAAAAATTTTTTTTGTTAGAGATTTTCTATTTTGGGGGGGGTATTTACCCACCAAAAATTGTTTGGAGGGGTAAAATACCCCCTCCTAAATGGTTGGGGGTGCCTAAGGCACCCCCAGGGTAGGGGTAAATTTTAAATGGGGGGGGTAAAATGAAAAAAATTTTGGGGGTGCCGTAGGCACCCCCAAATTCGTTTGGGGGGGGGGGGTAATCGCCCCATTACCCCCCCCCCCTTGGACGTCTTCTATGACTGGTACCCAAAGTTTTATAGACATGTTCTCTCATTAGATGTTTAAAACGCTTTAAGATCCATAATTAGAGCAATGCTGGACAGCTGAACATTCATTTTATGTTTGCAAGAATAGTTATTTATCGCACCGTATTTTAAACATATTTTCGCGGATATAAAATGTACAATTTTAAGATTAAAACCAGCCTTAAGATCCCAAAGATACTGGCTAAAAACTTGTTTTAATTGTATGAATCTTTATATTTGTAGAGAACTGGATATAATACGATGTTATACATAATTTTTCTGTATGGCTAAGAACGATTTCTAATCCGCCGGCTATTAATCGGTTTCAAAGCGATACTGGAAAATTTCTCCCAAATTTAGGGATTGAGCTTGAGAGTAATGTGACCCAATTTACAAACTTCATTTTAAACCAAAGAGAAATTTGACACACACGCACAAGTTCCGGGAGGGAGGGAACATGGGGCTCGAAATTATTCTGGTATCCTTAGTTTTGTACTTATGTTCTATCTTTTGTTGACTTAAAATTTTGTTACTTTTGTTAAATTCTGATTGGGGCATACAAATTATAATATTTTCAGATTTTCAGTTTCAAAACATTTCCACTTAATGTTTAATCTAAAGTAGTCGTAATTTTGTTTATCATCATTGGGGTTGATGTCAATATATCTTACATTGTCTTATCCCTTAAGATCCCTGTTTATTCTTGGACACAATTTCTAACTCAAAATTATACGAGAATGATATTGTACAATGGAGTTAAATAAATCTACTTTAATATTTATATTAAATTAGCGATTCATAACAAATATAATCATAATCATAGGTAGTGTAATGACAAGCTATTATTAAATCATGGAAAATTAAAATATTTTTAAAGATAGGAAGGTGACAATAGAATGCAATAAACACGGTCTCTCATTTGTAACTTTGGGACTTATTTGGATCAACTGCAGTTCATGGTAAAATATTGCTGGTAAGCAATATTTCCAAAACTCTATGAATTTTAAAGGCTGCTATCTGCCAAATGGCTGAACGTACAGATCATACCCGCACACCATTTAGAGCGGCATAAGAAAGCCTACATAATCTGGAATAGCCAAGATCCAATGATACACAGGGAAAGCTTCACTGAAGAAAAAACGCGTAATATAGGTCTTTTTCTGCGCATTTCTCTGCACTGCAAGATAATTATGCATTATTGATTTATGACTATTCCAGATTATTTGTAGGCCTTCGTATGCCGCTTAAAACAGTGTGCGGGCATGATCTGTATGTTCAGCCGTTTGGCAGCTAGCAGCCTTTAAAATTCAAAGATTTTTGGAAATATTGCTTACTAGCAATATTTTACCGTGAACTGCAGTAGATCCCTTTTTTATTAGAGACTTGTAGTGAACAAATTCTTAAATCAATACTTTTAATCTACAAAAGGGTAATTTTGTTTATCATCATTGGAGATGTATATTGTATATCAATTAGTTTCCATGTCTGATCCCTTGGGAACTCGATAAAATAAAACTACATGTGAATACTATATTAAATACTTTGTTCAAGTCAAAAGAACATTAATTAATGATAAAAAGAAAATAAGTAACATGCATATTGATTTTGAATTTTTTGACAAAAAATTCTTATTTGATATAATTTTTCTTTTTATCTTATTTTGGTTCTTAGAACAACAAGGTACAAGGTTTTTTTTATTATATGTATTTACCCAGGCTAAAGTTAAATAAATGTTACGTTATGTTTATCCTATTATATACAGTAGTAAGCTTTTTTTGTCTGTAGCGAAGGATCTCGCTAACCACTGAACCGATATGGTTCTTCTTAAAAGTGAAGCTTTATGTAGGTCCAAGAAAGGTTTTTAACTATTTTTTTAACTACCCGGTCCCCCCCTCATGTTTCCCTAGAGGCCTCTAGGGGCGTAGCCGCTAGTAAATCTATAATCTAGACCTAAAAATAAGAGTACGTCCTTAAATAGTATCCTGTTAAAGCAATTTCAAAACAACTCTCAATACAACTTAATATTTTAGTAGCGAAGCTTCTTATAATTAGAAATGTCCGTCTGTTAATATATCTGAAACATTTTGGGGGAAACGTAATTTTCTCGGCTCCTATTAAAGATAGATGGCTGAAATTTCTTTTAATTTTTAAACTTTATTTTAAGAAAATTTTAAACATTGATTTAAACAGAGATGAAAAATCTGTTAATGATTTCAAAAAGTTTCATTAATAATAAGAAAATGATAGGCATTTTTGTGAGCACTTGATAAGTGATAAAGAGATTCTATATACAATTCAATTGATTTGTATTACTGCTCAAAAATTGAGAAATTTTTTAGTAAACTTTAAGAAATATAACCAAGCTTGAAAAATATCCAGAGCAGAAAGTCCCAACCACAATCCTAGTGCTGAGCCCAGATCAACAATAAGGCTAAATTCATCATAAGCATAATAATCTGTGAGTACTGTAACATTGTTAGGTATATCAAACTCCACTCTTGCTTCATTTTCCCTAACCCATTCATCTACTAGTTTTAAACGGAAACTCATTCTATGACAGGGGGGTAAACAGTGTTGAAGGGTGTTCTTCCTACCCACAAGAATTTTTTTATTTCTGTGAATGCTTTATCATTTGCTTCAGTTTTCTCAACAAATTTACAGATTGGATGGTGTTGGTCAGGAAACCAGGGTATTAAGCAGCCTAGCCACTTCAGCATGAAGTCTTTCAAGTCAGTTTTTAAGCATTCGCCGTAGCTTGTACCAAGTATTTCATAATCAACACAGGAATGACCATTCATTATACTAGAATCATACAGGTTAACCTCTAAATCAAAATAAGAACTTTCATACAAACCATTTTCTTGATGTCCAATATCCAGAAAAGAATTTGCTCTGCCAAGTAAAGTGACTGTGTTAGCATGAAATGGATCAACTATGAAAAGAGTAGATTCCTTAGAAGTGACAATCTGAATTAGTCCTCTGTTTATTTTGTCTAGTTTTATGCAGAATCCATGTGGGTTAATGTATACATTTTTATTTTTTAAGTCTTCCCATTCATCTGTTAAAGGGTTATAAATGTGGGTGTCAACTTTAGAATAATTACGCTGAAATATCAGATTTTGCAGCTCTTGAAAGGATTTATCATTGTGATTGCCGTTCCAAGAGGCATTGTCAAAACCATCAATTGTTCCCAGTACAAGATGAGAATAATCTTTATATCCATGTTGCTTTGAAATTGTATAATTAAACTGCCCCTTTTGACAAACATAAATTAGTGGTTCTGATATTTGTTCAAACTTGACAGTGGATACAAGCTGAGCTACAGGTTTCTCCACATATTTGGTAATTGAATTTTTCATTTGATAAACAAATATGAAGAATGCAAATAGTTTAAATAATATCAAAGCTAATTTTTCCATTTTAACTTTCAAATTAAAAATTGTGTTAATTCCTTTATTGGCTGTCAAATACTGAAGACATTCTAGAATTTTCAAATTATATGGGTAAATATTGAAATAAATAACAAAAAAATTGTTACATTTTACATGCTGATAAAGGAAACAAATTTTCATTTTGATTATTCTTTATATATATTTTTTAGTATTTTTTTAGTATTTATCCCTTTATCATTAAAAATTATTGAACATTCCAAGCCATTAAGCTAATGATCATGAAAAATCTTTTTAAAAATTGCCACATTAATATCATATCAGAATATTAATTGTTCATGCTGTTTTGTGTCAGCAATGGAATTTTATTATAATTACTATAATATTTCATCCAATAATAGCTGCTTGGTTTAGAAAAAAGAAACAATTTCCAAAATGTTTTACAATTATATGTTGCATTATTTTTTATAGTTTCACCCCATTTATTTTTTCTCTAATTTAAAATAAGAAAAATTCAATAGTTGTCGAACACTACCTATTAAACTCAGGCACTCTAAGGATCAATCAACAGAAGCAAAAATAAGTTTAAACAATAAATAGATATTAAACCCTAATTCAAAAAACCAAATTTTCCCCTCTGTAGATTTTAATTTTTCGTGGAAAAAGTTTAACTTTGCTAGTTTATACTACCCAAAAAAAGAAGGACCCAAAAGTTGTTAAGCCAACGAATGAGAGAACGTGTCTAATATATTTCAAAGAAAATTCTCAAGTTTGTTGAAGGGGAGGAATGATTATCACTTCTTTATATCCCCCACCCTCCAAGAACGTCCTAACATTATGTATGGTTATTCTAATAATGACATAATTATTTTTGGATCATATGAAGGAAATGAAGTCATTCCTTAAAAGGACAGAAATTTCATTGCAAAAGGACAGAAATCATCTTCCTTTTTCTCAGATATCTCAAATATAGACAAAAATCACTCTCCTTTTTCTCACATATCTGAAAAAGAGAATAAAAATCACCTTCCTAAATCTCACTTAATCTTCCTAATCCTACGAAAATTCCTCCAAATTCTACCTTTTCATAACAAAGTCTACCTTTTCCTTACACATTCTCACTTATTCTTTTATGTAAAACCCAATCGATGTTTGACAAGTTTATTCCTTTCATCCCTGCGGGGCGGACTTTCTTGTTCAGTTTAACTATTTAGCATATATAGATTTTCTTTAATGTATTCACTCTTCTATAAGAGGTGTTCATGCACTACCGATGAAAATTTCTTTCTTTTTTGCATTCTTCTTTATTATTTTTAATATTTTCTACTCTTTTTCGCCTACATTAATTGATTATTTTTTCAAATGGCTTGAATTTGATTTTAAAATTAAAAGTAAGTAGTTTTGTGTTAATGAATGAGTATTTTCTCTCCTCCTTCTGTCTTTCTTTGGATAAAGTGTGGGTTTCAAGCAACCAACTTAGGACTATTATGTTTATTATGCTTTACAGTGGCAGAATGGTGGCATCAAACCCATCCCCCCCCCCTCGCGCAAAAATTAGGATAAAATTCCTTCTCATTTTCTACCCCTTAAGTTTTCATACCTTCCTTTGAAAATGTCTGTGCGCACAACTGGTTAATATAAATATTAAAAAATATAAAAAAAAACACACGAGAGAGGTTTCATGGTTTTTTCTTCCAAAAATATATTGATGTCAACAAATGCTCTTTAAATCTCCTTGTCCGTATTCTTATCCATGATTATTTAGGGCTTCGCTACTTATAGTTTTGTCATCCTTGTTTTAATTCCAATTACCTTAGAAAAAGAACATTTCTTTTTAAATCTTACTAAATTTTTTTCTTTCTCGTTTATTATACCCTGTTAATATACCCAATTGATGAAAAAAAATCAACCAACAAAATGTAAAAATCTTCGATATTTTGCTGATATGAACCCACTACTTTTCTAAACCAATACACATTGAATTAAGGCGGTTACTATAGACATAATACAAAGTAGTTTTACTGTAAGATTCCGCCTTGGCTAGCCTGGTATGCAGATTTTGTTTTTATTTTGTTTCAAGAAATCAGTTTGAGCTGAGTTAATGCTAAAGGAAGGAACTCTAAATTTCTTCAAATTACACAAATTTGCTTTTTTTATTCATTGCACAGCTTTTCCATACACAAAATGATTCCTTTGCTCTGTCCGTAGGTAGACAGATAGCTCTGACAATTAATTTTAGGCAGATAATATTTGTGCAATTTGGCACAGAATTAAATTTTTTTTTGCTGATATGTCAAACTTAGCCTTAATGGATATTTTCATTTTTGGGTATCTTTATTCTGTTCAAAAGCACAGCTTTAATATAGTTATTAAAGGCGCAGATTTTTAAAAGCGAAGCTTTTCTATAATTAGGGTCGGTCCGTCCGAGACAGATAGCTTTTTTCGTTAATTTAGGCATGTTAGATTGTCCTATCGATTTCAAACTTTGCATGGCGATTCCTGTAGTAGTTAGGTACGATTTAAAAAGCATGGCAACTCTATAATCATTACCAGAATGTTCGTACGTCCATTTTAAACATGTTGATTTTTCTATTTTTAAACAACAAATTTTTATGTGATCTAATTATCCGATTGATCTGATTTTTGGTATACTGAGTCCTGGGACAACAAAGTACAATATTATAAGCGAAGCAACTCTATAATCAAGTCCTAAAATGTAAGTATGTCCATAAACATTATGCTGTATTCAACAAATTTACTCACAATTTTGCTTCGACTCTTATACTTTATATTCTGATTATTCAGTTCTGACACTATACAAGTGTTAATATCCGTTTGTCCTATCAGTGCTTCGCTTGTTGTCATTCTTGTTAATAGTTAGGATATGTCCTTCCTTATCCTTAATTTGGGCATGTTAGAATTGTCCTATCCATTTTCAAACTTTGCATATAAACAGTTAAGTAAGATTTAAGAGCGAACTATATAATAGAAACCAGAAAGTCATTTAAAATGTGCTGATTTTTAACAATCATCCTATTCATATACTATAGACGAAACAACTCTATAATAAAGGAAGTATTTACAAAAATATACTGTATTTTTGCAATTTACATATGTATAATTTTGTTTAGACTTCTAAATTAATGTTCTGACACATTTATTGATAAATGACCAAATTCTAATAATGGCATGATTACTACAGTCCACTAAGCCTCTCTTTAAATTCTTGAACATTAATTAAAATTTCTGTCTGTCCTAATCTACTATTTTTTAATTTTTGGAAAGCTTGTCTCCGTATTCATTTTGTACATGATTGTAATATTATAATTTAGTAGGGCAAATATGATGATTTCTTTCATCCTTTTAATAGATAAATATGAGCCATTACAAGTACAAAAAATGAATGTTTCCCAAAAATCAATCTTTGAATCACTTCAAATCTGTATGGCCTTGTAAATGAATCCTGTAACAATTCAGAATAATTTGGAAAGCCCTCTTTATAATTTAATGTTCTATAAATTTGATGTTTGAAATGGGAGATCATAAGACAATTAAGACCTATGATTAATGTAATATACGACACGTAGCAATGGATACAGGTAATACGTGAAAACTAGGAAAAAATTGTTATTTATTGAGGTTGCTATTTCCCTATCACTTATTGGTCAGTTAGTTTATTAAGTAGAAGGGGAGGAGAGGTGTTAAAGGGGGGACGGGGGAAATATAAGTATTGGAGTTCTAAATCTCAACGTACAACCATTAGTTTGAGTAGGGGGAATGCCTTGCCAAAAAAACAGGCACAACTCATTACACTAAAAATAGACTATGGCGTATCCCTTCCTCAAGAGGTTACTGTCTGATTTGCTTATCTTATTTGGATATTGCCGCGCCTGTTTTTTTTTATATTGTGATTTTAAGAAAGGAGAAAGAATTTCAACCTCTAGACGGTTTTATTTGATTGTAATATCATAATAGGATTAAATGGTTTAATGGGGCTTACCAATTATATTCACAAATGGCATGACAGGCAAATTCAGGGTCCAATTTTGTACAGTTTATATTTTTCAGTGAATTTTTGGTGTAATTTTGAAAGGGTTTAGTTATTAAAATGTACAATTGCCATATAATAATAATTCTACTTTTAATTGTACTAATTTTGTGGTTATTTGCACTTTTAAATTTTATTTGTACTTATTATACTTTGTAAATTTGTGTACAATCTCTAACTACTGGGTATTTGTTACTTCACATAGAACATACACAAATACATAATGAAACACACACATAAAGAACCATTTAAACTTTATTCAATCTAAAAAATTCAAACAAAAATTCATCAAAAAGTCAGATTTGGTAAGTTATACTGGTCTCCAAAGTTTAATAAACAGGTTCTTTCATTTGTTGCAGGAATAAAATGTAGCCAACAAGTGAAATGAATCTAAAAATAATATTTTTTTTTTTTTTTTGGGTGGGGGGTAGATAAAAATATTGTCAATTCTACTATGTGTTGCCTCCAACGACAGTTGAAAATCACGTATAGGTTGTATGATTATTTCGTTGTTGGTATAAGCTGTATTTGTTAATTTCAAATTTAAAGTATTTCATTAAATTTTATGGACTGACAAACAGAGGAATAGACCCAAACATTTAAAGAGTAGCTTTTTGCTAATAAAAATCTTGACTTGGTACATACTCTTAAAATCAGCCAATATGAAAACAGTCGAAGAACAATCCGGCCATATTACCGGGACAGACAGACAAACAGAAGTATAGATAGGCAAACAAGAACACTAATAGAGTAGCTTTGCTACTTAAAATCTTAACTAATCTGATGGTTTTGTAAGCTATTTATTATATTTAACTTGTAATATTCTAATCCAATGGTTTAAAAGTGGAGGGATATATCAATAAAAGACAATCTTTTCCTGAATTAAAGTTGATACTATGGACCATTTGAAATGTAATTAAAGAGATGTTATGCTTAAACTAATATTATGCGTTTTAGTCCCAGAAATCACCAGGGATCTAAAGGGTTATGGCAATGGCTGACAAATTTATGTCCCCCCCCCCCTGATAATGCTACACAAAATTACCTCTCCCGTAGATTACAAAGTGTGAACACCCATCTTAAAGAACCAACCAATCAAAATTCAATAATAGTCACTAAAGTTGTTAAGCTAACGAATAAGAATAGTTATTTCTTTCATCGTATTATAAACGGCTTTCCGCGGATATAGAATGTACAATTATAAGATTAAAACCAGTTGTTTAGCCCTAAGGTGCCGAAGGCACGGGCTAAAAAAACTGGTTTTAATCTTATGATTGTACATTTTTATATTTGTAGAAAGCTGGATATAATACGATGCTAGACATAGTTTTTTCGTATGGATGAGAACCGGTTCCTATCCACCGGATTCGAATGAATACGAGAAAACGTTATTATGAAACTTTAAGGGCTAATAATAAGTCCCCTCCTTCCCAGGAAATCACAATTCTTAGCTACATCAAGTTTAATCACTAAATACAATTTTGAAACTAACCCAAAAATATACTACCATATATATAGAAAATATTTGCTTTTGAAAATTAAGGCAAGCAAACACAAATATACACCGACAAAAAAGTCGGACATTCTATTACTTATAACATATACAATACTTAGATACCAGTATGATATACATAATAACTCTTTTAAGTGTGTGTAAGTTCAGGGATACTGGGATAGGTATGAGAAAGATAAATAAAGTTTACTTTTATCTAAAAATAAATATTTTGTCTTATATTATTCGATTTCCAAAAATTAAAGTCAATTTATTCAGTTGCAAAGATTACAGAAAAATATGGCATTTCACAGTAGCTTTTATCCTATTTCTTGACCCTTCGGGGGACTCTAACCCTGTGGGAAAATCATTTAAATCTACCTAACCTAACTTACAATTAACAATCAAAAGCTACTGTGAAATACGACGAAATCCTCTACTTCGTTTTCTTTCTAAGATCCGATTTTTGTTTAATTTAAGGAAATATCTATTTATCCTTTATTATATTATCCTTATATCTCTGATATAAGTCCACAATTCAAACACAAATGCTTTTTATATTAATGGGTTATACTCAAATAGCGCACCCTTAGAAGAAGCTCATTTGAAGAATGGATTGGTCCTAGTTGAAAAAGGCGTAGTTAGCAATAAGTTCTTTTAAAAAATTGCACAACTAAGAAAACTACATAATTTGCAATAATAGTGAGTTTTAATTAAAAGAGCCATTTAATTATAGTTAAGCTAAAATAAACGCCTTTATTATGTCGCAGATTTTGAGTTAATCCTTGCCATTGCATATCTTTTCCCTCTTAATGGGCAATTATACATCACTTACTATTGTTACATTTACTATGTAATGCTTTTTAGGGTTAAAACAAAATTTGTTAGAATCATTGGATTTTTATTTATTTAGATATGGAATAGTCAAGATCTAAGAATGCACAGGGAAAGCTTCACTGAAGAATATGCAAAATAATAATTTGTGCATTGCAAATTAACTGTTCATTATTGATTAGTGACTATTCAAGATTATTTGTAGGCCTTTTCGTCGATTAAAATTTTTAAAAACATAATCTATACATTCCACCATTTAGCCGTTCATAGATATTTGGAGATATTCGTTACCAGCAACATTTTACCGTGAACTGCATTTTACCCAATAATTCTATGGACATTTTCAATTTAATAAATTTACGTCATGAAGGACGGTCGAACAGGCTGTAAGGCCCTCATAGTAGAGTAGCTGCGCTATAAAAAATAAATATTGTTACAGACAGACAAACATAAAAGTGATACAGCACAACCCTAGTTGAAACATATAAATAAACTAAATAGAATAACTATAAACTTATAAATCTTCATTTTATCTAATCACACGCTGGGAGAGATAATTTGAGGTACATGGGGGTGGGGGTGGTTGAATAGCAGAGATAAAATATACCTTGGGAGGGTTTAAGTCTTTCTAGCTGCTGTGCTCCAAGCATCTGAGAAATGGAGGGGAAAATGTAGCCTAAAAGTTAAAACCAACATAAGATTTATATTAAAAAATAAAATAGCCTAAAACAATATAGGGACCTTTGTGAAGTTTTCCTAAAATGTAGAACTCAATAGGTTTAGTAGGTAGCATGATTTTAACTGAACAAAAGCCTGCTTTAAATTATAGTAATATGAAAATTTGCTTTGCTACTCTTTAATTTGCTAATGTTTATTTACCTAAATGGGTTTAGGATCGTTTACCCCCCTCAGACATTCGAAATACCTCATAATACCCCCCTCAAAATAAAAGATTGGACGTCTCTGCCATTATTGGTTGTTTTCTTTCTTGTTTATTTGATTTTGAAACAAAATAAGATTAAAACAAATGTTGTCCGATTTCAAAATGCATTTTTATGCTTTGATGAGTTTTAACTTCAATTTTGAAAAAGTGATCACTAGTCTTTAAAAGCAAAGATTTACTATAATTATGGTTGATCTATCTGCCCATAACGGATAGCTGTTAGCTTTTATTTAAGCTTGTAAGAATGGTTCTGTAAAATTCAAACTTAGCATGACGATTATTCTAACAGTTAAGTACGTTTAATTTCTAAAGCGAAGCAACTCTATAGTCTGTACAAGATCATTTTTAAAATTTAAGTATGTCCTAAACAGTAAATAAATGTTATGTTTCATTCAATCTACCTTCTAGATTGTTTAGAATTACAAATTCACATTGTTTATTAAGTTATGGCACTCTACAAGTGTAAATGTTCGTTTGTCCTGCCGTCGGATTTTAGAGCTTTGCTTTAATGCAGGTTATCATCCTTGTTTTAGTAGCGAAGTTACTAATCTAGTCGATTTTTTCTGTTTGTCTATTACAGTCCTAAGATATTGAATTGCCTTCCCTTTTTTCCTTTCCCTCTTTCCCTCTTAAATTACAAAGTCATATGCCCTGACAGGCGAAAAATATAAAGACATGGACATATCTAAAGCAATTGTTGATTTATTTTACAAAATTATCCTTACTCTATAAATTCTGACTGAATGTTAATTCGTGCGTCATTTGAATTGCATTTAATGCTTTGATGATTTTTCAGTTTTAATGTCAGCAGTGATGTCTATTTTATTATAATGAAGCTACTCTGCTAGTCACTCCCTGTCTGTATGTCTGTCTATTTTATTATAGTGAAGCTACTCTACTAGTCACTCCCTGTCTGTATGTCTGTCTATTTTATTATAGTGAAGCTACTCTGCTAGTCACTCCCTGTCTGTATGTCTGTCTATTTTATTATAGTGAAGCTACTCTACTAGTCACTCCCTGTCTGTATGTCTGTCTATTGTTTGTGCTGAGTTTGTTTATTTCTAAACGGAGCACTTTTTTTCTCAATGTTTTCAGTTCAATGATTTTTTTCTCAATGTTTTTGATAGTAGTGGAAACATTACCTCAATATCTTACCCCCTAAGATCTCTGGTATAATCCAACTTCACTATTTCATTAAATATCATCCAAAAATCATCCAAAATGGTTTTTATCCCCACAACTGATCAGGGGCTGGCGGAGTGAAAGAAAACCATCATATATGTATTTTAAATTTTAAAAATTCTCTATTATGGGAGTGGGGGGATATTATATAGTTTAAAAGATTTTTTGGGGGAGGGTATTACACCAACAAACACTCCCCCCCCTTCCCAATCATTTGGCTATCCTTGATTCCTTTCCTCTGTGGTATTCGGCAACCGTGAGCCATGTCTATGGCACCCCTGATCTGGGGTTCGGTGGAGGGTCAATGGCCCTCCCCCGAGTCCTGGGGAAGGGGTCTAGTGACCCCCTCCCTACGCTTAGAATTAATGATTTGAATCTGTCATGTTTATTATGGTTAACTGTATTCTTAATTCTCCCCCACCCTTTCCAGGGATGGGGGAATCATTATTGCCCAAACTGACCATTGTATATGTATTATTTATGCTTTTATGTTATGATTATTTATTCCTATCCATGTAATTATTGTTTGTTGTATATAACTTCAGTATCTCTTAACCCTTCAATAAAGTGACAACTGAAAGTAGATGTTGATCATTATCTAGTGAAAGCTAGAGAAGCGTAGCTTCTCTATAGTAAGGTGTCCACGTCTGTCACACTGCCGTAATCTAATTGAACTCCGGTGTCTGCCATTGATCCTCGGCGGATACCACAACTTTGGTGACAGCTGTGTGAGATTACGGCGAACCACAAGTGTAGAGCAGACGCGCATCTGAGGCTAAGGTACTCCCAGCAGTGAATCTGGCAAAACTGACGCAAGCAACCTGAATTACCCACCCTGGACAGCAAAGTTTAACTCTGCATCCGGCAGTTGTGGAAGCAAAACAGCGAAATCTGACGAATAACCGCGAGCAGCGCTGATATCTAACGGAGAATTGAGCGCCAAAAGGGCTGAAACAGGCCTGCGGACCGGCTGAAACAAGCCAAATACGTGTAGACGGCTGAGAATAGGCCAACTTTACTGCAAGAAATAGCAGGATCCGAACCAGTGGCGCTAGCAGGACGGGACATTCCCTGCCGCCGATAGGCTGAAACATGCCACATAGCTGCAAGCTGCGAGCTAACATACGGGTGTAGTGCACCAGAACAGAGAAAAACTACGTCAACCCCGAGTATCCTGAGAAGCTACAACGCAGCCACCCATCTAGAAGACAGATATTATATCACATTTGCAGGGATTACCACCCTAATGTGATGGCCAAACAATAGATTTATGAGCAAAGCTTGGCAAACAAATTGTTGTGTTGTGATAAATCTAAGAATAGAACAGGCTTGGATTACTGTATATTGTGATAACAGCTAAAAATAGAACAGAGTTGGTCAACAAATCTGTTATGCAATTGTGATAAGGACAGCAATAAAAGCTAGATGTAATATAATCAAAACAATCTCAAGCCCACAGCACAATAACAATACACCCCTTATTCCAAGGGAAGGGGAGGGGGCCCCTCTCCATTTGAAGACAAATACAATCAGGGTTATATAACAGATAAGCCTAAGATTAAGAAGCAGAGGCCCCATTACACCAGCACACAGTTACCCCCTCCCTCACAGTGGGAACGGACGGAGTTACCCCCGTCCCCTTACGCGCTTCCCCCTTCCTACCCACACTAGACTAAGTCCGTCTGTAGTGTGGAGCTAGCGATCGGATATACAGAGCGCCATTCACGGGTAGCGCAACAAAGTGCGGAAAACATCATAAATCCAACGGACGAAGCGGACCAATGAGGGAGCGAGCTGAGGGGTGAGAGCGCGTTTTCCCCGTGTGCGCGGATTTGACGGCGCGAACGCGCGTTACAAGGACAGAAGATTTCACGCACACACACACACACACTTTCACACCAGAGCAGAGCTACTCCATAGCATCTAACAGGGGTATTTTTAGCAAATAAAGAATTGCAAGTTTCTTTCCTCCTAGCTCTAGTGTGATAAGGGAAAACCCAATCAGTTCCTGACAGCAGTTCAGACCCTCAACATCTATCTACCTCAACACCTAACTATTGATAAGTACAGCTAAGTTATATCTTTGCAACTAAAACTCCCAACCTAGTGATACAAACAGTGTTGGCTGTTAGGCTAGGAAGCCTCAAGTGACAACCCATTCATTGTAGTCCTGTATAACTTTGTGCCCGCCGTTTCACCGTTGACCCGATGGACCAGCATCAAGTCCCAGGAGGTGACCAAGCCCCAGGATGGCTCCAGGATGACCCTCAGCCGGCCCCAGCCGAGTACCGCAAGCTGATGCTGAGCAATCTGCCGGAGTATAGAGGGCCGCCCAAGCAGTCCTGGTCGGCACATATCCGCCGACTGGAGATGTCATGGGCGGCTTACCGCGTGCCACCTCATGATTCCCTCAACCGCCGCAACGCCCTACTACTGTCATTGGTAGGGCAAGCGGCGGAAATGGCGTCCCATCTGTTTGGCGAGGCAGGCCAAGCCTTGACCTACGAACAGGTCAAGACCGAGTGTGAATTGTTATTTCGCCCTGCTTTTGAGTCCCAAACGCTTAAACAAGCGTTTAGGGACTACAAGCAACACTCGACAGAACCTATACAGGCGTACATATCAACAAAGTGCGCCTTGTATAGGGACGCCTACAATCATGAGGATCTTGAATTGTTGGTGGACGAATTAAACCGTGGAATTCGTAACGCCAATGTAAAACGCCTCATGATGAACCATGAAATTGCGAGTGTACCTGAGTACACTCGCAAGGCCATGTTCACCGTGACCATGGTTACTAAGCAGCTGAAGGAAGGTGTGTGCTTAGTGGACTCGACCGACGGGCTGACTGGATCTGCCTGCATCCAGTTGCCCCAATATGACGAGTCGGAGCCAATGGAGATTGGCTCCTTGGCTCCGGGTCTCCACCAGATGGGGAAGGTCGCTCCAGATGACAAGGTTCCAGGCCGCTGCTACCGCTGCCAGGGGAGAGGCCACCGAGCTCGAGACTGTCCAACGCCTGTGGAAGTTAGCCTAGAGGAGAGGCGCACCCAGCCACGCCGTGACCGTTCTGCCAAGTGTGAGCGTTGCCACTATGACGGCCACACGGCGGCCGAGTGTAGAGCTGACTGGGCCCAGGTAGCCAGCCGCAGGCGCACCGCCGACAAAGGTGCCCCTCCAGGGAAGCCCAGCAGAGTGGCCCATATGGAAGGGAGCGCGCCCCCAGCACCACCACCGCAAGCAGCCGCCCCCAGAGCTGCGGACCGAGCCGATGGGATGCCGCAGTTCGGGACTGTCCCAGCCAGGATCAACGTACTGGGCGGCGCGGCTGAGCCCAACCGGGTTGGCCTAGGCTTCAGTCTTAACCATCTGGGGCCAGAGCTGATACAGCCCAACAACATAGCCGAGCCAGAGGTGCTGAGGCCCCAGCCTTTCAGCCTCAACATGATGGAACCTGCCCGACTGAGCCTACCCAGCAAGAGTGGAGGGGCGCTGCCCAGCGTCCCTGAGACGGTGTATGGGGAGGCCCTGGCAGCCGCGGAACGAGAGAGGCAGGAGGTGCTAGCCAGCACCTCTGCATCGATGTATGGGACGCCACCCGGCGTCGCCACCTGGGATGATGGGGGGGTGCTATCCAGCGCCTCCCACCGTGTGCCTGGGGCGACAACCGTCGCCGCCACCGAGAGACCTGAGTCCTGGAACGAGCCAGCGGTCCCAGAGGAAGGGGTGACACCCGTCACCCCCAGCCAGCCAGCGCCACCAGCCTGCAGGGAGAGCCCAGCTACATGCCAGCCAGCGCCACCAGCCTGCAGGGAGAGTCCAGCTACATGCCATCCAGAGCCCTCTACCAGCCAAGGGAACCCAGCGGCTCACCATCAGGATAAGTTGAATTTGTTAAATGTATTGAATCCAAAACCTTGTAAACACCCAGCCTTGCCTGTGCCCCCTGCACTTGAGGCTGGGGAGATTGAAAATTGGGAAAATAAGGACTTGCCTGTGCCACATGCACCTGAGTTCCTAGGGCAGGGGAGGGCATTGAGTAAGGGCGAGCCTGTGCCACATGCACTTCAGCCCCATGCCACTGGGCATGCCTTGGACCAGGGAAGGGAGCACTTAGGGCTAGGGGAGCCGACACCCAGGCAAGTGCCAGTCGCTTGCCAGTCTGTCATTGGGGAGGGTATCGGGGTGCCTCGGCCGCATACAGATAACGCTCAATGGAAATTTGTGTCTAGCCAGGAGCAGCCCAGCCGTGTCCAGCCCCAAGAAGCAGCCGTGACCAGAGCCGGAGATCCCCAGCCGCGTGCACGAGGAAGATGGTTACCTGGAAGCCTCTCCCATTGGTGGATGGTCCTGTGGGGCCTCCTGCTGGCAGCCGTGTGGCCTACAACCAGCTACGTCCTGGTGGGGTGGGACTGTGCCAACCCCACCCATGTCACGTCTTACAATAAAGAAAAGATGTGTGACACGGAGCCCCTACACCAGGAGGTGCCCCTGGGCCATGACATCCACGTCCTGCAGCAAGTCAAGGTGAGGGAAACCACTGGGTTCAGCTGTCAGCTCACCGTGTCCCAGTGGACATTCAGGTGTGGGGTATGGGGTCACCTTAAGGTGACCTCGGTCCCCACCCTCATGAGGCCAACCAAGATAGACCCAGAAGCGTGCCGAGACCTGGCCAGGAACCGAGTATACACGTTGCCAGGCAAGACCCAGCCACTGACGTTCCAGCTGAACCACCCCCTGTTCTTCACCATTGATATGGTGGGGGCACTCGTCAACAGCCCCGAGGGGGTGGGTTGCGAGGGGGAGGACGTCCACTTTGAGGGCCAGCTCTACCGCAATGAATTAGTGCTCCAGGAGCGGCGGCTGCTGGTCAAGGAGGAGACCTATGTGGTGGAGGATGGACGGGTGGAGTCCCAGTCTGACCACCTGACCCTCGATTGCCCCCATTCTGAGCTGTCCTGCATCACTGGGGAAGCAACCTACGTGTGGGACCACCTGGGAAGAGATTGCCCCTTGAGGCTGATCCGCAGCCTCCAGCCCAGCCTGGTGAGGGATGCATATATGGTTGACCATCAGGCCCAGTTTTTCATCAACATGACCAGCCCCACCTCAATTGTGAACTGCGACTTCGAGGCCCATGCCACCAACCATCCAGCGTTGTTTGTGGCAGCTGACCCAGCCGCGGCTGCGCTGCCCCGAGTGTCGGCCAGGGATGTTGACGTTCCCCTTCAAGCACAGATCCATGCAGGTTATATTGGATTTACCCTGGAAACACGCATGAGAAGCACTGCAGCAGAAGAAGTAGCGGCCAACTGCTGGAAGCTCCAGCAACTAGATCCGGCCCACCCGGTGCGTGTCCAGGGGAGCACGTTCTCGGTACTGAGGGGAGACATCCTGCTGCAGCTGACCTGCCAAAGGCACAAGTATGTTGTCCGCGAACACAAGGAGTGTTGGGACAAAGTGCCAGTGGAGCCCACAGGTTTTGTAGACGCTGTGACGCGGGTATACAGTGAGCACGCCACCAAGATTCCCTGTTCCTCCACCTACCCCCTGACTGTGCACGCGGAGGAAGGCTGGATAGAGTTAACCCCTGCTCCCAAGAAGAGGCCACCCCCGCTGGATACGCCTAAGCAGTTGTTGACAGACCCCTTAGATGACTTCAGTTCAGGTGGTTTGTATTCACAGGCTGAGTTGAACGACTGGCAACAACTGCTGGCGTTCCCAGCATACAAGAGTGCCATGCTGACCGGCCTATCCTATGGCTCCTGCGTTCAGCAAGGCAGCTGTTCGGCCACAGGAGACCATGGGATAGTGTCCTACAACATTGACCGACTGGCGGAGGAAGGAGAGGCAGCCCTGGATGTCTGGGCAGGATTTAGACAAGCCATCCACGAGTGGGGAGATGGCGCCGCCATCCTGTGCTTGCTGCTGCTGATCCTCAAACTGCTGGGGGACCTAACCATCATTTCTCTGGCAGCAGCACAAGGAGGAGTCCGGGCAGCCCTGAATGCGATATCACAACTGTTCCTGTACCACCCAGCCTTGTATAAGAAGGCGATGGCTAGAGCCAGGCTCAACCATGCCAAGTCCCGGGACTTTTCAGTGGACTGGGATGCCATTCCCATCGGCAGGGAAGCAGCCGAGGAAATGGTGTCTATGAAATCAACGGACAGCGGGCATGACCGCCCAGGTAGGCCAGGACCGCCCTCTGGCAGACCCCGCGGCCCCTCAGGAGGACAGGCCGCTGCTCAGACAATCAACCTGGCAGCCAGTGCCCCAGCCGCTGCCAACAACAACCCGCAGGTCCCACTGCTTACCGTTCCAGCCACAAATGTGCCACCACCAAACCTGATACCTGCCAGCGCTGACCAACGTATCCAACCCAAGTCAGCCTCTGCCTTCTATCCCACATTGGGAGCCCATCAACCCTAAGAAGATACTCACCACTAGGATTCCATTGAATCATTATCGTTTGTATATATTTTAGCCCTAAGGAGCGGGCCGAAGGCCTCAACCACTGTCGGAAGTCTGGTAGGGAAACCATCTCCCAGCCTTCCGAGGGGAGAGTTGTGGTATTCGGCAACCGTGAGCCATGTCTATGGCACCCCTGATCTGGGGTTCGGTGGAGGGTCAATGGCCCTCCCCCGAGTCCTGGGGAAGGGGTCTAGTGACCCCCTCCCTACGCTTAGAATTAATGATTTGAATCTGTCATGTTTATTATGGTTAACTGTATTCTTAATTCTCCCCCACCCTTTCCAGGGATGGGGGAATCATTATTGCCCAAACTGACCATTGTATATGTATTATTTATGCTTTTATGTTATGATTATTTATTCCTATCCATGTAATTATTGTTTGTTGTATATAACTTCAGTATCTCTTAACCCTTCAATAAAGTGACAACTGAAAGTAGATGTTGATCATTATCTAGTGAAAGCTAGAGAAGCGTAGCTTCTCTATAGTAAGGTGTCCACGTCTGTCACACTGCCGTAATCTAATTGAACTCCGGTGTCTGCCATTGATCCTCGGCGGATACCACACCTCTATTAAATTTAGAGATATCCTTTAATATTTGTGACAAGTCCCTCTTTGTTTGAATTAATTATAAATACAATCTTTGCCAAATAATTAATTATAGAATAGCTTCCCTATACTACTAAACTTGATATGAAACTGTTGTCGTAATTCTCAATAACAAGGATGACAACATCCATAAAAGCGAAGCTCTAAAATCAGATGGTAGGACAAACGAGCATGAATACTGGCGGAGTGTCCTTAATATGAAGAATATAAAATTTATTGTGTAAACAAAATTGTGTGTAACTTTGTTGCAAAATTGCTTAAAAACAGGTTACTGCTTAAGAACACACTTACATTTTTATGACTTGATTATAAGGATGCTTCGCCTATAATGTTGTACCTTGTTGTACTCGAAAACAGTATTCCAATAATTAGATGAAGAAAAAATTGTAGTCAAAAATGTTAAATATATGAACATTTTTAATTGGACATTCGGACTTTTTGGTAATGATTACCGTGATGCTACATTTCCTAATTGTACCTTACTGCTTCAGAAATCACTATTGATGGGACAATTCTTACAAGCCTAAATGAGTTCCCCCTACCACCCAACTTTTAAGGTGGTGTAAATATCCAATGTTCCATGTAAATTCTATCCCCCCGGTTAAAAGAATTGACATGACTTATTAAAATGTGATAAAATTTAATGATTATGAAAAGAATTACACATATATTTTTAATTAATTGAATATATCTATGAGTGTCTAGACCGTTTGCGGTCTTGTTTAATTACACCCTCTTGGTTTAGAATATAGAAGGGAATATATATTAATCTTTTAAAGAATTGTCAGGGAAGAAGGGAACATTTGACTGTAAATAATACTTGTCCCCAAAGTTTTGTAGACACGTTATTTCATTCGTTGGCTCAATTAAATTATTTTAATGGTTTGTTTAATAATTGGTTTGTCTTAACTATAATCTAAAAAAGCGGTGATTTTTTTTATTGTGATTGGGGGTGCACATCAATTTTTCAACCATTGTCTTATCCCTTAAGATCCCTGAGAATATCAATAAATTGAAGTAGATATTAAAGTATATTGAATGTATTAAAGGATTCAAGGGATATTATTTTTTTAAGTATAGCAAAGTTGCTCTAAGACTCTATGAGTACCGTAAAATGTCTTTCCGTCCGTCAGTCTGAAATGCTAGGTTTTTGCTGTTAATAAGATGGGTGCTCGAAAACTTTGTGCATTTATATTAATTTTTGGGGTATAGTCCCTTTCGTGGCAACGCCCCTTAAGGGGTGATTCGTCGTATTTTTAAAATGGCTTTTAGTAGGTTATTTTGTTAGGTTTGGTTATATTGGGTTAGGTGATTGCCCTACAGGGTTAGGCAATTAGCCCCGCAGGGTTAGAGCCCCCCGCGTAGGGGCTAGAAATAGGAGAAAAGCTTCTGTGAAAATATTTATTATTATAATTGCCATTGACCATTGTCTTATCCCTTCCCCTGCTGTGTATCTCCATGATGTTGTCAAATTATAAGAAATTGTTCTAGGAATAGTTTTAACAATAAATTGATAAAATTTTGACAGTTCTAGGTTAAAACTTTAAATAATAATAATAATAATAAATAAATGATAACAAGGACAATTATGCCCGGCAGTAGCGCAGCAATAACAAACCAACAAAAATTAGAGCAAAATAAAGACTTACTATTTATTTTATCTGCGCGACTTTATGGGTGAATAAGAAAGCAATGCGGTTGATTTTGAGGCTATTTGACCGTATGTTGCTGAGGTGCCTTGGATTTATCTGTCTGAAGTTAAAGATCTAGGAAATGGATGGTCTGACTAGGTTGCGCTTTTCGGGGAACTTTTAAAAAGTATCTTTGGGTGTTTTTTTTGCTCCCCCCCCTCCCCACTCGTCGCCTAAAGTTTAGGGGTGAAATAACTAGACCAATTACATGAAATAACAAGAATAGTTATTTTTGTTTGTCTGATGAAAGTTCTCCATTTTAGTTACGTTTTATGTGTGTTTTGGGATAGTTTTAGACTATTTTTCAGTTCACTTCGTCACCCTTTAAACACACAGACTTAGTGCATAGAAAATCCTACAATAAACTATTCAAATAACGGGTTTGACGGTCAAACGGTCGTACAAACCTTGCTTATAGTACAGCTTAGGTACTTAAGTAAAGAAAAGAAGTTTTTATCATCTTATTTTTATTAAAATCATGAAAATTCATTTAGGAAAAAAACTTAAAAATTACAACAGACATTTTTACATATAAAATAGAAAAAAAAATCATAAGCATTTTTAATAAATTAAGTTCTTATTTCAAACAAGGATGACAACATTTGAAACCATTTAATTAGAAAGAAAAAATTCTAAAATATTTAATAATTCTTATTAAATATAGTTGTGTTGGCATACAACTTCGTTAGATTAAGTCAAAAACAAAGCAGTTTTGTCTCGATTTAATAATAAAATAACAATCTAACAGGGATTTTGCAATGGCTATATTATTACATGGATTTTAAACCAGATATTCATGTACTCTAATAAAGTGAAACACGCAGCGGGGTAAAATAACCATTTCCAATTTCCCCCATCTCCTAACACTGGACGAACGAATTGACCAATAAATGAGTTTCATGTTAGCAAGCTAAATTGTCATAATATCCACGTATATTCTACATCCATTGATTTTTGCATATCTTGAATTTTAAACTTTTGTTATAAAGTTAACAATTGATAAAGTTTTCAAAATATTTCAAAACTTTTTATACATTTTTGTTAAAAGAAAGAATCGATTTTTTACAATATCTTTTAGAAATCTTATTTCATTTTTATTAAAAATATTGTCATCCTTGTTAAATAAATGCAGAAGCGTGTAATGTAAATGAGGTAGGCGCGAAGCGCCACTAAATTTTTACATTTTGAACGCCCCTGATTTGGAATACTATTTTATCACTGGGGATTAACATAATAAAATAATAAATACAAGGTCCAATATTTCAATATCTTGGCTATTGTTAAAGATAGTTTACTTTATTACAAGGTAACATATTTGTGCTTTTTGAGTAACTAAAAAATGTAATATTTTTTTTAAAAAAAGGTCAAATTTCATTAAAGTTTGGTACTTATATGTGGGCATACCTATATACCAAGATAGGTTACCTAATTTGGTTATGTATATGATAAGTTAAACCTTTTAAATGGGTAATTTTGTTTATCAAAATTGGAGCTTTGGTCATTACTTATGACCTTATCCCTGGGTATAATGAAAAAAAGGTAAAAACTTTTGTAACACCCTGTACTTAAGAAAGGATTAAAAAAATTAAGTTTTTTACTATTTAATTTATGTACAATACATTTATAAAATATCTAAATTACAAAACTGGAAATTGTTTTTAAATTCATAACATAAATTATGTAAAAGTTTATTATAATACTTTTTATAAAAACAGTTAAAAATGACTAATTTAAAATGTACATTATCATTTTGAAATAATTTCATAGGGTCTTTATTTAAAAAGATCAATATTATTTGAATAGAATGTTTTTAATGGAAATACTAAGAATTTTCACGAAAAAAAATGAAAAGTAAAATGTTATTTTTTTAACATAAAGTTCCTTATTTAATTCTAAAATGTCTTTTTATTTATGATGTGTAAGGATATAAATAATAATAAAAACAGTTCATTTCCTCGTTATATATAATACTTATTTTTCAAATGATAGGTAGTATGGTCATAAGAAAATGTACAAAAAAATATATCTTAAATCTTACATCCCATATTTTAGGCTACATATTTAATTTAAATGCATTTTTTGAGACTTTATATTAATAAACAATTCCCAAATGCTCATTAAAAATTTTTAACTTTAAAATGTTCAACTATTGTACATTATATTGTTTTGTACAATTTCTTATGGCCCACTGTCTATCACCATTGTTGATGTAAGCTTGCACTAATTATAGTTGGCATATTTATGAATATTTATGGGACATCTCACTCTATGATGCGGTTTCTTTACTTTTTTTTATACTGTACAATAACAGTACAATTTCTGTATTAACATGCCTGGAACATTATTGTGATAAAACTGGTCTATAAAAATCACTTTTGATCACTTATAATTATATTTATGTTTTCTTTTTACATTACTAATAGTATTTTTATAAATATTTTCACTGTTATGTTCTATTTTGTGACAATTGCTTAGTTAGATTTGAAAAATTAAGAATATGTCTCATTAAGTATCACAAAGAGATAATTTTTGTATTTAAAAGATTTCATTGGCTTGCTTTTATTCCAAAAGATGCAAAGAGTAATTTTGAAATACTATTGGCTGTGTAAATGTAAATGTTATTCTTCTCTCTCATTGAATACTTTCTAACCAATCAGATGACAAGATGATGTCATGTGATGATTATCTGACCAATAGGAGTATGATTGATGATATATTGAGCTCTTATTGGCGAAGCAGCATTAAACTGGCTGCAAGAAGAGGAAGTGAAGTCATAAGATAGCTGGAGCCTCCTAAAGAATAGTATATTAGTAAGTTGTTAATAAATCTTTTCTAATGAATAAATAAATTGCATATTGGATATTGATAACAAAACAATTAAAATTTTTTGTACAGAGCTTGATCTTTAAATCATTTTAGTGGCGATTCAGATCGGGGCGCGCCAAAATTTCAGCCAATCACAGCGCTTCATTTTGAAAATGCAGCGCTGTGATTGGCTGAAAGTTTAACGCGCCCCGATCCAAATCACCCCTAAAATGATTTAAAGATCAAGCCCAGGTAAAAAATAGGCTAGGGGGCCGAGCGCTGCGGCTAGGCAGGCCATGAGGCTGAGCGCCGCGGCCAGGTTCATAGTCTTGTCGGGGGCGTTATCAAATTTTTCAAAATTGAAAAAGGGGTGGGAAATAGGTAAAACAAAGGAAAGATTTAATTAAAAGTGTGTAAAAAACAAAATTTCGAATTTCGAACCCTTATTACGTTTTAATTAGTTACAGACTTAGTTAGGGAGGCTAAGCTTCAAAGAACATGAGTTACTTGTTGAAGAAATTAAATTTTTTTACCTGTAATAGGTTCATACTCTGGTTCAGCGGCGGCAGCAGCCTCGGGTTCGGGCTTCTAAAAACGTGTAAATAATAAACATGCAATTTTAATTTTTCTTTACCACCCGGAAAGAATCTAATATTTTCTATCGGTTTCAAACTTTGTATTGGCAATTAGAGGATGCGTTTAATAAATTTAAACCAATCTAATTTAACGTCATTGAAACAGCTAATTTATTTTAGAGGTAACTCCTATGATAATTTGGTACAATGTTCTGCGGGGGGCTCTAATCCTGTGAGAAATTATCCATACTGGATGCTATCCTTGTGGTGCTATATTAGTCTTTACTTAATCTTACCTAACCTACAAAAAACATATCAAAGTTCATTTTTGTTCCTAATGTGATACAGGGGAAACCGCTAAAAATATTTTTTTTACCTTGTGGATGATTGGGGGTGGCTTGTTGAAGACAGGGCAGTCTCTCAGTCTCAGGGTGGGGTGGAAGGGGGCCAACACGTCTGAAAAAAAATATATTATATTAGAAATATGTAATACTAGGAGAAATACATCCAAAAAAGTGCAGTGAATACCTTCTAGAAAAATGGACCATTATTTCAAAAAGTATTTCTATGAAAAACTTAAGTGGATTAGATTTTGTTAAGTCATTTTTTAAGGTTTTAGAATAATACTTTATATTTTCATTTGAAAGATTTTTCTTATTAGATCTTTACTTAAGCTTTTCAGAGTCTGCTTTTATTGAATATTCTGTATTATTCTTACAAGTCATACTCTAGTTATAAAGCAGCTTCACTCAGCTAAGAAATTTTTTTTTATTTTTTTAGGAAAATTCACGAAACCTTTAAAATAATATTCCTTATTCTGATTTTCATACTCTTTAATTTATCTTATTTTATGTGGTTTTACTTAATTAATTATTAAAGCTTTCTTTATATAAACAAGGATGACAACATCCATAATTGGCAAAGCAAAAAAAAAACATGGATGGACGGAAAAAGTGGTTTAAAAAACAGATATTCAATATAAATTGGGCAATGTGCAAAAATTCTGAAATATAAATCTAAACAATTATTGGTTAAATTTGGGATATATAGGGAAGGAATAATCATTGCAGGGACAGAAAAAGTATTTTTACCTCTTAATAAATATATTTTTGCATATAACTAAAAAGATTCATACATAATGTATTAGGTTCTTCTATAAGGGATAGATCATCAGAAGAAATTTTTTTTTCTTCTTTAAAATGAAATTGGTCACTTCAAATTTGGACCAACTATTCAGTACCCAACGTTTTAAAGCCAACGAATGAGAGAACATGAAAATAAAACTTTGGGTACCAACTAATCAGTACCCAAAAAACTTTTTATGCAACGTGTTTATAAAACTTTGGGTACCAGTAATATTTATAGTCCAAGTACCTTCCTTTACTGATATACATAAAGAAGATGAATTAATAATGCATTATCTATTTATTTATAGAGCATTAGGGTTAATAAACTAACAGAAGAAAACAAGAGTAATTTTGTATATAAGAAGTGCAGCAAGAATAAAAACCAAATTTGGCGTTATCCTCTTAGAAATTTTTTTTTTCAATTTTGAAAATTTGAGTAACCTCCCCCCCCCCCCCCCCCCCCCCCCGACAACGACGAACAACTATTTTAGGTTAGGTTAGGTTTTAGGCTATGGAGCCGAGCGCTGCGGCTAGGCAGACAAGGGGGCCGAGCGCTGCGGCCAGAGTTTGTGGTTCACTGTCGGGTAAGGGGGGGGGGGGTTGGTACTCAAATTTCAAAATTGTCTGTTATAATTGGGATGTTAATGCCTGTGAACCAGATACAGAGGACGAACAGACAAACGGACAGTTATGTGAGTGTGTGAAAGTGAGAAATTGTGGAATTTTGTTGAAAATTTGCGCACAATAGAAAGAATTTGATAATCACTAAATAAATTGGTAATTTGACTCCCTCTGTATTATACAAATACAAACATGGTACACAAGATGGTTAGGGTTAGGTTGGGTTAAGTAGTGTTTACACAAATAATAAAAGGATTATGTAGGCTCTGAGAGAGAGGGGGGGAGGGTGTAGAGAGAGATAAATAGAGAAACAAGAAGTTTTTTTTTAAATTAAAAAATAAAATATTTATCCTTTTATGAAAGTGTGTTTGTATAGTGAAGGGTGTCGCTAACTTCTGAACCGATATGGTTCTCCTTTACAGTGAAGTATTTCATAGGTCCAGGGAAGGTTCATAATTATCACAAGGCAAGGTACCTCTAACTTCCCAAAAGAAATTGCCTAATAAATTATCGCCAAAAACGAATACTTTTGGTTAAAACATTTAAAGTAAAAGTAGAGGGTCGACTTTTGCCCCCCTTACCTCAATACCCCGGCCCTGAAGACCTCTATTACATAGATGTACTAAAATTATTATTACACGATATAATATAATAATGAATAATTTATTTATCTAAGTGTACCTTATATATATAATAATAATATGTGTATAATAATACAGGGAGTTACATATTATTTATTAGTGGTGAAGCTACTTTATAACTAGGACTAGCGTCTGCGCCCCTAGCATATAGAGGATCTGTATTCAAAGATACAGAAAGGGGCTAGAAAATAGACCCAAACCAACCAAAGACCTAATATGAAAATAAATAATCCAAAAACCACCACAGGACCTATGCGAAGCTTTCCTTAAAAAAAGAGAACCCAACGGTTCAGTAGTTATTGAGATCTTAAGCCTCAGAAAAAAACAACCTTACTACTTTAAAAAATAGGATATAAATACGTATAAAAGAGTGTTTAATTCTGTCTATATATGTACAATTACAATTTGTTTTAATCTAAAATATTGTCTTTTTGTAATTATAGCGCTACTTATATTATGGAAATAATTGTCCTGTACTCTTATTTTTAAAAGCTTCACTGATATTGTTCGCGATTGATCTTGTTTGTTACACTTTCGACCATTCTATTTTTGTTAATCATTGTTTTTTTCTCTTCATATGACAAACCAAGATAAGGATTTGAAATTCTTACAAAAAAAAGTAAGAAAAATAGGAAATAGTAAAAAGGCAAAAATTATATATGAGGAGGGGTCACTCTTAAGAACAATTTCTGTTAGAAGTTTTAAGCCACTTTGGAGTAAATCTTCACGAGGTTAACGCTTGATAAAAGACTATACCATATGTAAAATGACAAGTTCACCTTTAGAGTAGCTGCGCTACTTGATAAAAAACAGTCTAATCATTGTTAAGATGGTAGAACAAAAGAGATAATTTTATCCAACTCATTCCCTATCTTATTTCTATCACATACTGTATCTTATCATCTTGCTAGTGGCTGCGCCCCTAGATGCTTCTAGGAACATTTAAAAGAGGGAGTTGGGGTTCCGCAACCCCTCATAAAAAAACTTCACAATTCAGGAGGCCTTGAATTTAAGAAGAGCCTAATATAAATCTTCAGAGGTTTGCAATTTGGTTTATCAAAATTGGGGCTATGTTCTTATCCCTTTAGATCCCTTGGTTCAGATACACTGAAAGACAACCAAACATCTTATATAGGGATATTTAATAACGCAGCTACTAAACAACTAAGGAATGTCCGCATGTCTTTCTAAATATCTTTTCTGTTACATGGGCAATATTACTTTTAAAATCAAATTTTTCAATGTGTTAATAGTTATTTCTTTCATCGTATTATAAACGGCTTTCCGCGGATATAGAATGTACAATCATAAGATTAAAACCGTTTTTTTAACCCCGAGGTGCCGAAGGCACGAGCTAAAAAACTGGTTTTAATCTTATGATTGTACATTTTTATATTCGTAGAAAGCTGGATATAATACGATGCAAGACATAGTTTTTTTTCGTATGGATGAGAACCGGTTCCTATCCACCGGATTCGAATGAATACGAGAAAGATGTTTTCTTGTATGTATTTCTTTTTAAATACAGATTATACTTAATAATTTTTGTTGCGATACTGCTGTATAAACTGTCCTTGTCTTTGGTGAAGATTTTAGAAGCAGCTAATAGTTCATAATGAAAAATGATGTCATACAATACACTGACCAATTATAGACCAGTATACATTTATATTGACCAATTGTAGAATGTATACTGTCCTATCACTGTATCTATGGCGTCATTTTTTATTAGGCACTATAAGCTTCTTTATCTTCGACTAACCTCTCCCTTTATCCTTAAATTCTTGTAGCTTTTTTCTTATAATACTGATATTGTTTCTTCTTAATATGGAAATAAAGCATTTATCTATATATACACTATAAGTTATACAGGTTGAGACACAAAAATTATCCAAATTCTAATCTTAATAAAAGAAGTATTAGTTTAGAAAATATAAATTTTCTAATTATATTGTGAATTTAAACAAGGACATCTATACCCATAAGTAGGGCAGCATTTAAAGTAATCAAAAACTTGGATAAAAAATACAGTAAACTGTTATTTAAAGTTAGAAAAATAAAGAAAATTATTATAGAAAAATTTAAGAAACTTAAAAAATAAGAATATCTTGTTAGCTTAATTACTTTTAAGTTACGACATACGGACATACTCTAATTGTAGAGCAGCTGTGCTACTTCTAAAAATGGAACAATTTATGTGAGACACCCTGTTGTTATTTTCCCCCCATTTTCCCCCAATCAATCCAAAATATTGCATACTCTGTCATTGGGGCGTAGGCGCTGCAGTCATAGATAGATAGATAGATAAATAGATAACTAGATGGATGAATAAATAAATAGATAGATAACTATGATATATATGTATAGATAAATAGATTGCAAATTGAATAGATAGATAAATGAATAGATAGCCAATTGAAAAGATAGATGGATAGATAGCCATTAGAGGATAAATAAATAAAAATTAAGTTAGTGGTGTTTCGAAGGGGGTGTATACACCCTCTTGACAAAAATTAAAGGTGTGGATATTCCCTTTTTCATACCACTGACACACCTCTTAATGATTTGATAGCACCACTTATAATTACTGTATTACACTCCTCTATACCTCTCACGAATTTGGTAAATGTGCATGCCACTGATTAAGACTTAACTGATGCCTTGGTAAAAGAGTAGCTAAGCTACTAAAAGCAGATATCTAATTCTAAAGGGATAAGAGTAAGACAATGGCCGATAACTTGATGTACATCCCCAATGTTAATACACAAAATTATTCTTTCTGTAGATTACAATTGGTTATTGAAACGTTAGGACGACCAACTTAATTACTCAACCCTTAAAAATTCATTAAAACTCTCAAAAGTTGTAAAGCCAACTAATAAAAAACGTTATTATAAAGCTTTTGGGACTTGTGTAATAAACAGCCCATTGTCCCCTCCCTCTCTGTATTAACAGTAAGAAAAAAAAGTAAGATAATAATAATAGATAGAAGTATGAAAGGAAAACGGGATTAAATCTTATGTAAAAAAGGTATTTGATTGGTTATAGGGTAAGTTAAAGATGGTAGAAAATGCAATGAGTATCCTTTTTTTTACAAGTTATACGAAGCTAGTAAAAGTGGCTGACTCAGATTATGACGTTAAAAAAATTAACCAATGAGAGGTCAGTATACACTGTATTTGACCTATAGTAAAATTTATAGTGGCCTTTCATTGGTTAATTTTTTTTGACGTCATAATCTGAGTCAGCCACTTTTACTAGCTTCATTTATACGTTTTATTTCTTACTGTAAAAAGAATTGCTGCGGTCTAAAGTTATGTCTGTAGATTAAGGTTTCGATTACTACTGGACAAAATGAAATCTCCATTTCACATACTTCCCTGGATAGTTTATTTTTGTTGTTTTCCCTACCCTTTAAATACAGAGCTCCTAGAAGCCAGGGTCTCAGCCACCGCTAGTATGTCCTAATAAGTGGTTCTGCATTGCTTCTATAATTATCCCTTTATCCGTCAGTCTTACGCATGAGTTAAAGTTAATAATACTAAAAGTCTGATAATAGAGTGGGGTTCTGAAGTCTTTTTTGATATTGGTATCACATTAAAGTAGTCTGTTAGCAAGAGTGGATTTTTTTCTGTGATAGTAATGGTTTTGAATTACGCTTGAAATAGCTAGGATGAGCAATTCTTTAAGAGTCATCTAATAATTGTTTTTTCTTCATTTACTCTTCTTACTCTCTCGCTCTCTCTCTCTTTAGTTTTTGTCTTTCTCTCTCTCTCTCTCTCTCTCTCTCTCTCTCTCTCTCTCTCTCTCTCTTTCTCTCTCTCTCTTTCTTTTTTTTTCTATTCATTTAACACCCCTCATTTGATATATTTTTAAAAATAGATTTTTCTTGTTTTGCCAATAGATAATAGTTATTTCTTTCATCGTATTATAAACGGCTTTCCGCGGATATAGAATGTACAATTATAAGATTAAAACTAGGCACGGGCTAAAAAAACTGGTTTAAATCTTATGATTGTACATTTTTATATTCGTGGAAAGCTGGATATAATACGATGCTAGACATAGTTTTTTCGTATGAATGAGAACCGGTTCCTATCCACCGGATTCGAATGAATACGAGAAAAGGTATTAAAAAATTGGTGGTCTTCCCCAAAGAGACCTTTTAATTTTTTGAATAAATTGAAAATAAAGGCAGTGTAGGTTTCTCCTCAATTCCTAATCCCTGCGGTGGGATTTAAACCCACAGCGCTCCAACTCTGCAGGGCTTACAAAAATGTAACCAATAAAACCTAACTTATATAAAACACTAACCAAAGGAAACAATTTCCTCCTGTTTCAAATAATTAAATAATAAGAAGGTTCCTGTGCTCGCTGTTCACTTTAATGGAAAACACCATTATTTCTCATATTTTTGAGCCTATATTAGACCTGCTAAATTATATTAATTGTCCATTGTCTTATCACTATATCTCTGTATATCTCTGACTATGTAATGTAATGATGTATATTTTTGTCAAAACAAAACTATACAAGCATTCATTATTGATTACTTTTCTTCCCTTTTTCTCTATTTATATATCTATTTTTCTGTATCTAAAAGCGAAGCTTTGCTAGAATTAGGGTTGATCCGTCTATCCGTTAAATCACTTGTACTATTGACTTCAAACTTTGTAATTTGATTCCAGAAGCAGTTAGGTATAACAACTCTAAAAACTCTTATATTTAAAAAAATGGAGGGGGGTTGTTTTAGTGTGTTTGTTTTTTACTTTAGGCAAAGTTACATTGGGTGCAGATTAGCTCCTCATGGTTTGGGCATTGTAGATCTTGGCGGCTCACTGTTGTTTGGCATAAAACTTCTTCCCCTTTTTAAATTTATTCTAAAAATAATATTGGGGGAAGTAGAGAGGGGGGGGGGGTCAGTGCTTTTAGGTACTTTAAGGCAAAGGACCCCTTTTAATGATGCAATATCCCTTTTCCATGGAACGGTACAATATAATTTTTTCCTGGATTTTGCTAATTGGACTTCCAGAGTTCCAGAAATGAGTAACTACAACTTTCTGGGCTCACGCACAGGGATATGACAATGCAAGATTAATTTAGACCCTGTCAACTGGTAATGCATTCAATTACGACTCGTTTGATATAACAGGAAAGAGGACTTTGAAGTCCTGGTCCCCAGTAATGATTGAACATTTTCTTTTATACATTGCATTGGCTTTAATTTTCCACTAATGATTAAATTTACAGAAGGTTTATTTTGAATATCATAATTTGGGTTGTATATAACATATCGTCCATTGTATTACCCCTTAAGATCCCTGTAACGTATGGGACTCGAACCCATCAACTTTCTTTCAATCAAAGCTTTTATTCTGAAAACTTAACCCTTTCTCTACTTTGGTTTCTATTTTTGTTTCTTTGTCTCTTTTTCCTTCTTGGAACAAAATATTTGTTTCAAAATAAATAATCTTCAGTGGGGTAAATTATCTCGTAAACTATAGAGCCTTTGATTATTTGGCTGTGTGTCCATTAATATCTCTTAAACGTTTATGTACTATCCTAAGGGTTGGTTAGTTCTAGCTAGGCTTATTTTATTTTATTGGGAGGGAATGGAATAGTTCAACAACCAAGGAGATATAATTTATCATTATCAGTTTTTTTTAGAGAAATTTATATCCTTTTATAATAAGCAGCAAGTTTTTTTTGTCTGTCAATTATGATCTTGCGACTGTCCAACATTTCAACAAATAATAAATTTTCATTGATTGTGAAATTTAAGACGCCATAAATGCTATGAGCGTCTAGTAAGTTTTAACACCAACCTGAAATGGAAGTAAGATGGATATCAACCAAGTGGTCCACATGTTCGCGGCCCATGCACTCGCTGAACTCCTTGACGGCCGCTTTGCAGCCGGTGGCGAGCTCCTTGAGGCCGCTGCAGATGAGCAGCTGAATGTCGTCCGTTTCCTCGTAGTCGAGCTGCACCAGGTAGGCTTTCTTGTCCTCCATGCAGTCCTATAACAATGGATGTAGAATACGCGGATATATTGTCAGGGGAGAATTTATCGTCATTTTAGGTTGATAATATGGACCTCATTTTTGGGTCAGTTTGTTCATCTAGTAGGAGGGAAGTGGATGGTGTAAAGAGGGTGGATTGGGGATTATCATTATTTTAGCCAGCTGGGAGTATCACTTTCTTGGAGTCCATGAAAATCTGGTGCAACATCCAAGTAATTATACATCGATCCCTATAGCCATTTGGTAATAGAGTACCACAGTAATAAAATGTTGAAATTAAAAGTACTAGGGATTAATTCTCCCCCCCCCCCCCTCCCATAAAAACAGCAGGGATTTAAAACCAGGATTCTGGTGCACAATTAGGAGTTGTACTTTCTTTTGACCCACTTCCCTTTGGTTACTTCCTTAATTCAGTCTTACTCGGAGTTTACCCCTACATTATCTTATCACCTAAGATATTACCTTAAATCTCAGTTTTGCTTTGTTTAGCTGTTCTTCATCGCAATCTTGGGTCTGCGCCATTGATGCAGCATATACGCGGCCACTGCGCAACAAAACAGCTGATACAAGGAGCATGTACATGGCGCTTGACCGCGTGGAACTTGTTGTGACGGCCATTTTGAATTTGGAATATTTTTTGTTTATAATTGTTCGTTAGTTATTTTATTCACTGCTTTGTTTATAGTGAAAATAACTGTTATTTTTCACTTTTATAACTATTTGCAAAAATCACTTATTTATGCCTCTTATGGGAATACCTGAAAAAAAGAAAATTTTAGTCTAATGTACATTTTTAGAACAAATTATCTTATTTTTAATTTTATAGTGACCAACGGACGGACGGGCAAATGTACAGCTTAGTTATAGAATAGCTAAAAATTAAATAATTATTTTTTTTTCATCTCTACCATTACACAAGATGCAAATATACATAAAAAAGGAAGAAATAATTTGAAAGTCTCACAAGTAACAAGAAAGTCATAAATACAAACATATTCTGAGTGAGTTTTCTATGATTTTTAGATTTTTGGCATTTAAAGAAATAAACATAAAAATAGTAGTTTTTGTGGTTAGCTTGTGATTATTGTTTAAGAATTTAGATGCGTAGCATCTCTGTAAGTTTCTTTAAACTATTCTTCACTCATATCCAACATAATCAAAATTTCAAATAGTCGTATCCTTTGTAAATATCTAAAAAGCACTTTGCAATCTAAAAATTATATCTATCACCTTCTTCACTGTAAAATAGCCTAAAACCAGTATAAAATAAAGTAAGAAGAATAGATCTACTAATCTAGCAGTTATAGAGGTCCTGAGTAAGAGTTAGAAGAAAGAGAGAGAGAGAGAGAGAGAGAGTATATTATTCTCTACATTATGTATTGAGAACTCTCTGGTAACAATTTTGATACCTTCACTTGCAAGATGAAACTAGTCTCCTATTTTTAAAAATAGTTGAGACCTCTGATCAAAATTGAATCAACGCTCTGAAACAAAAATGATTTCCTTCAACCACTATCCTGAAGAAGAATCTGCCCCTGCCCCCCCCCCCCCCCTGACCAACTTTACGCAGCACCTGACAAGACTGGTCCTCTCATGGCTTACAAGGTCAAAAACAAGAATTTCAAGAAAGAAACATTTCTTACCCTGCCTCGATGGAACTTCTGGTGCTGCTGTATATGGATATTTTTTTAAATATTATGTTCAAAAAATCTTCTAAAATATTTGTAAAAATCCTTTAAATTTTAATTTGTTTTAAACTTTAGTTTTACATTGACATCTGAAGAGTGCAAACATGCACGAAACAATTTGTAATGTCTGAATAAATATGTAAAATTCATATTTTGTTTGTGAGTTAACCTCTTATATATATAATATATATATATATATATAGAGATAGAGAGAGAGAGAGAGAGAGAGAGAGAGAGAGAGAGAGAGAGAGAGAGAGAGAGAGAGAGAGAGAGAGAGAGAGAGAGAGAGAGAGAGAGGGAAACAGAAAGAGAAAAAGAGAAAGAGAGAGAGAGAAAGAGAGAGAGAGAGAGAGAGAGAGAGAAAGAGAGAGAGAGAGAGAGAGAGAGAGAGAGAGAGAGAGAGAGAGAGAGAGAGAGAGAGAGAGAGGGAGGGAGAGAGAGATAAAGAAAGAAAGACAGGGAAAGAAAGAGAGAGAAAGAGAAAGAGAGAGAAAGAGAAGAGAGAGAGAGAGAGAGAGAGAGAGAGAAAGAGAGAGAGAGAGAGAGAGAGAGAGAGAGAGAGAGAGAAAACAAACAAGGGGAAAATGAATTATCCTCCCCCCCTTTGATAAGGCTTCCTAATATTTATAAGCTTCCAAAGGCAGAATGTCATAGTTACCCATTTGAAGTTATGTTAATATTTATCTTTCATTGCAATATCACTATTCCCCTTTTAATCACTGAACTGTGTTTTCAAAAATATATAAAAAGATGAATTTTAAATCTTTCATTTTTTCAAGGCCGGTTTCAAATTTGATATGTTTATTTATTTATTTGTAGAAAGGGATAAATTTTCTTAAAAACTATCAGAGAACAAATTACCACAATTTTATTATTGTTCTTCGAAATAAAATAATCTTTCGTCTATTAAAAAGGTGAAGACCAAATTTTTTTCTCATTCGTGGGCTTATTCATTAAGATACATTTACTAAATCTGATTGGCTATATTAACTTTCAACTTATAATTCTAATCAACTTATTATTACTTAAGATCCCTGAAATAGCTTCTGAAATAAAGAGTGGGGGTTACCTTTCAAAATTCAATATTCTTTTTAGGGATGAATTTTCTAAAATGTTTAAGTTAACCTCCCCAAAAACAGATTTTAACATTTCTTGGACCTATAAAAAGCATCAATGTTAAGAAGAACCTAGATAGATAGACATCCTACTACTTTAGTAATAGAAAATCATCCTTGTCTCAATTTATGCTTTAAGAGAAAATGAGAGAGAGAGAGAGAGAAAGAGAGAGAGAGAGAGAGAGAGAGAGAGAGAGAAGAGAGAGAGATAGAGAGAGAGAGGGGGAGAGAGAGAAAGAGAGAGATAGATAGATAGATAGATAGAGAGAGAGAGAGGAAGAAAGAGAAAAAGAAAGAGAAGTTAGAAAGAAAAAAATAAAGAAAGGTTATAGAAGATCAAATATTTGATTGATTTGCTTATTTTCCTAAAAAGGAAAAAAAGAGGGAAATTGGAGAAAAGTATAAATAAACTATAAATAAAAAAGGATTAGAATAAGGGATATAAAATGACAAGCTAATGGACGATAAATTGCACATCTCATTTACTATAAACAAAATTACCCCTCTACAGATCAAAATTATTGATTGAAAAGTTTAGACAGCGAAGGAGATATTGTGCTTTTTAAAGTTACATTTAATATAACCAACAAAGACTTTAAAAGATTCAATAATGAGAAGTAAAGTTACTCATAATATAAAATATTCAGTTTTTTTTTGTTTGTCCTTTAAGATCTTAATAATCAGAGAATCCATTGAGTTCTATATTTTTATGCCAGCATCACACAAGTCTCGGGGAGGGAGGGAGGATTGGTCAGTTTATTACACAAGTCTTCAAAGTTTTATAATAACGTTTCTTATTCGTTGGCTTAACAACATTGGTGACTTTTATTGAATTTTGATTGGTTGGTTCATTCGGTTGAGTAAGAGGTAATTTTGTGTATCATGATTTGGGATGTACATCAACTTATCGGCCATTATCCTATCCCTTGAGATTCCTGAATTGTAGGCTATTTAAGGTTGTTTAACCGGCCCCCCAAACCCTAGTTGCTATGGGCGCAGACACTGATTAAAATAAAACTAAAACAGTTGAGCTTAAATGCAATGCTGTGTAAATAAAGCAAGCACGGTGTGGCTTACAAATAGCTACAAAAATTTAATTCAAATATTAAACATTTTAAATTAATTTCATTAACATTTTCCCCTATAAATTCCAAGTTTTTAGACACATTTAAGATGTATTTTTTATATACTACTAATGACGCTTTTACATTTAATATTATTAATTTTGTTATACACTTTTTATATGCATGTCCCATTTTTTTTTTTGTAAAAATATCCCCCTTCCTTTACAATAAATAATTCAGTTGTACATAAACTCTCAAACAATTAGGTACACCATATTTCAAAGTAAAAAGATTTGGATTTTATTTTGTTTTAAAAATTCTTTTTTTCAAAGTACTTAATATTTTTAACTTGTTTTTTGTTAAACTTATATTAATTTTAACTAGTATGAAGCTTGTTGTTTTCTTAAGAATTTTTGCAAATATGGTTATTATTTTATAGAATTGAGAAGGCTTGAATAAAGCGAAATATATTTTCTACAAAGAAGTTTGTTCTTTCATGTGTAGTTAGCTCTAGCCGCGCGTTTTTTGAGTATCTCCACTTTGATTTCCTGCTTAGTTTAATAGGATTACAAACAAATACAACCTTTTTAATTCGATGTCAGATACCTAGGAGTCAGAGAATGTATGCGAATTTGAAAAGTACATTTCCAAACAACTTCGAATGTACTGCTTTAGAAGTTGAATAAATATTTCTTTTAAAGCATAAAAATTAGGGTTGGGCCGGATATCCGGTGTGGCCGGATATCCGGTCATTTTCAATATCCGGCCGGATACCGGATATTGAAATTATCCGGCCGGATATCCGGCTATAACTTTTTTTATATTTTACACCAAAAATCTCTGCTTTTTAAAATTTTAAATGGCTATAATTTTCTTATTATTGAAGCTAGAAGAACATTTTTGAATATGTTTATCTTTATGTAAATTTTATATATGAAATCTCAAAAGTTTATTAATAAATTTTTTTTGCTACTTTAATATCTGGTATTTTAGCCGGTTATCCGGCCGGATATCAGGTAATTTGGCCGGATAACCAGATATTTGCCGGATATCCGGCATTTGAAATCAGCCGGATATCCGGTATCCGGTATCCGGCCAAAAAAGTATCCGGCCCAACCCTAATAAAAATCTTCTTTTTCCAGTATGGTTTTGAAACCGATTAATATCCACTGGATAAAAACCATTTCTTAGTCATACTGAAATCAGGATATTACAGATAATTTTCCAAAACATTTTAAAATAAAACTCATAAACTTATACAGTTTTGTTAGCCCGGACCGTTGGCCCCTCGGGTCTAACAAAACTGGTATTAATCTTCTAGTCTTTCATTTTTATATCCGTGGAATACTGTCTATGTGATATCTAAAAGAGTAATATGTACAGAATCTGAACCTGAATTATCCTGCCATCTTTAATTCCTTCACATTTATAGTTACAGAATTAACAACTATAGACCACTCAACTAACTATTGGTATGGGATGTAAGGTCGAAAATCGTCCAAAAAAAACGTTTATTACTTACCACTGAATAAAAATGTAATTGGAGGGAGGAGGTTAAAACTCCATTCCCAATTATAAAAAATGGAGAGGGTTAGGGAGGAGAAAGTATTGCGAAGCCTCAAAAATTATTCTATTCCCCCCCCCCCCACACCAAATTTTATAAAAAGTAAATGATGAAAAAACTCAATTAACTCTATTCCTATGCTTTTTGTTTTGTCATTTGGGGCGAGCAAGCAAGGAAAACACGGAAAAAGTGGAATACAGAATAAATAAGGGGGGAGAGGGGGAGTTGAAGAAATTTGAGAAAAATAGGAAAAGTTTTTAATCTTGTTATTCTAACATGAAAATCTCTGAAAATCATACAATTTTAAAGTATAAGTAGAAATTAAATATTTCGTTATTTATCTAATTTTTTTGTCAAATATTAAGAACTTAAAAATGGTACGTTATGCTATGTCAGTTGGGGAATGCCTGGGTCCATAAACAGTTACAACTTGGTTAACACTATTAGATAAAGGTTATACAATCAAAGGGTTTGTTGTCTTTATTGTTATACATAGCAAATAATAAATATTTCCTCTGTTTTTAGCCAAACTTTCTGCTAATTAAACGCCATAGAATACATTTTAATGTACAGACGGACAATTTGAAATAAGATGTAGCTTCGCTACTAAAAAGATTAAGTTATGAATCAAATATTAAGTTCGTATAAATAGCGAAGCTACTCTGATACTCTACTCTATCACTCTGTCTCTCTGTCTCTCTCTTTCTTTCTTTCTCTCTCTCTCTGTCTCTCTCTCTCTCTCTCTCTCTCTCTCTCTCTCTCTCTCTCTCTCTCTCTCTCTCTCTCTCTCTCTCTCTCTCTCTCCACATCTGTCTGTCTCTCTCTCCACATCTGTCTGTCTCTATTTCTCTGTCCCTCTCTTTCTCTGCCTTTTTCTCTCTCTTTCTCTGTCTCTGTCCCTCTCTCTTCTCTCTGTCTCTCTCTCTATCTATCTCTCTCTCTCTCTCTTTCTCTCTCTTTCTCTCTCTTTCTTTCTCTCTTACCATCACTCTGTATGTCTGTCTCTCTCTTTTTCTCTTTCTCTATCTTAATATGCCATAATGTTAATCTTATCATGTCAAAAAGCTTCCTTACTCTTGCTGCACGTAAACTTCTTTGTTAATTTTAAAATGTAAGCCACTATCTGACTTCAAAAATGCTTTCATATTCATAATAATTTAAACAATGGCTGTTTTAATGTTTATTTCTTTTACGGGTTTAAAATGAGTGTTAAAGCAAAACAGTATAAGAAATAAAAATTCATGTCTCATTTGTTTTTTGAAGATTTTTAGGACATTGATTTCTGGGACGATTAGGCACTATGTTATAAGCGCAGCGTCTGTATAGACAAGTCTCAAAATGCAAGTATAACTATACAAAGCATACTGTATTCAAGTAATTTTGAGATTTATACAAATTTTCGTTTTAAGATGATGCCATGATTGTGTTGTTTGAAATTAGCTGTATTTAGAAAACACCATTCCGTGTGTATTTTTAGGATTATGAAAGGTTTTAAATTTCATCTGCCCCTAATTTTCAGAGGAAGCGACGTGTATCCTAAAAATCAAGTTATAAAACAGTCAGAACACAAAAAGATGAATAAAACATTTACATAATATCTTTTACTTTATAGCGGTAAGTTTTTTAGGATTTTCTGTAAGATCTCACTAATCACTATGGGTTTTAACTATTTTGGGGAAAGATACCGCCACCCTCCCAAGATAAAGAAACTATCTCAAAAAAAGGTTTGACAAACCTCCCACCCCCCATTTTTTCAATTGCCCCTAGAGGCATCTAGGGGCGTAACTTAATTAGCTTTCATGGTAATAATTATTGTCCTAAAAAAAGGTAAAATTTTTTTATTAGAATTATTTGATTTCTATTATAAATGATACTTCTCCCTATGTTTGAAATATCTATATTTTTCTCCCTTCTTTTTCTCCCATCTAATACTTTTATATCTCTATATTAGATACAAGTTACTTCGCCCACAGCTTTTAGGGATTTGCAAAAAGAACAGAGAGGAGGAGAGGGGGGGAGGGGGTTACCCAGCAAACCACAATGATTTATTTGCCCCTATATATAGCCTAAAACATTCCCCGGAATAATACAAAACTTCCCTGTAGACCGATCGTTCTAGCAGTTTATGAGATCTTGGCAGACATACACACATAAAAATCCGTATTTCATATAATTTTCTCTATCTCTCTAGCTACGTACCTATCTATTTTTTATTTTCTCTTTTTTCTCTCTCTGTCTTTCTCTCTCTGTCTTAAACAACTTTTCTTTAGAGCTTGAATAAATTTTGTTCTTAATCTGTTGAATTTCAGGGAGGGAGGGGGCAATTGCATTAAAACAAGGATGACAACATCCATAAAAGCGAAGCTTTGAAACAGTATGACAGACGAACATTAACTCTTGTAGAGTGCCAGAACTGTATATACAAATATGAATATATAAGTTTTGACAAAATTGTGAATAAATTTGTTGCAAAACTTCTTAAATACAGAATTCTGTTTAAGAACATACTGACATTTTTAAGACTTGATTATAGAGATGCTTCGCTCAAAATATTGTACCTTGTTGTAATAGGAATCAGTGTTCCAAAAATCAGATCAATCGGATGATTTAATTACATAAAAAAGTGTTGTTAAAAAAGTAAAAAAATCAACATGTTTAAAATGGACATTCTGGTAGCGATTATAGAATTGCTACGCTTTCTAAATCGTACCTAACTACTCCAGGAATCATCATGCAATCCATAGGACAATTCTAAAATGCCTAAATTAACGAAAAAAGCTATCCGTTACGGACTGACGGATGAACTGACCGACCCTAATTATAGAAAAGTCTCGCTTTTAAAAATCTACGTATAATAACTCGTGATAGTAGTATATATGCCATGCATAGTTAGGACTTCCAGACAAAGGTCATGGAAAAACTATCTTATCTTCCATTGTCCTATCCCTCTATCCCTGACTGAATGCACTTTTCTAATGCAATTCTAAACCAATTCTTCTAATATTAAACAAGGATGGCAACATCCATAAACGAGAAGCTCAACAAATCAGTCAGTAGAACAAATGGTCATTGACAAATAAAGACTGAATTTCATATAAAAGAATATCAATCAGTCGTAAAATTGCTTTAAATGCAACCTAAGCAATTTAATTACAGAGGTTACGCTCATAAATTATTCCTATTCGTCACAGGATTCATTACTTTAATCATAAAGTCAATAGGACAATTAATTCATATACAATTTTAGATTAGAAAATTTAACACATTATGTTAACAATGGTTGCGTAAAATTTTTACTGCGTATGGTTTGAAGTAGAAGGTACAGTTCTAACAAGGACCAATTTTGTGCATAAGTAGCACAGCTATAACAGTCAAATATGATTTTGGATATATCATGGCTAATCATATCAAAAAGTAATTTTTCTTCCAATTTCATTCAATGAGCTACTATTTGTTTTTTTTAGAACAGTTATCCGTCTTAATGGCTAAATTAATATCTACACTATCCAGTTTCTATCGAGGGCCGGCAGACGCGCAACTGACAACTGTAAGCCATATAAAAAACACCATTTTATCTATAAAAATCAGCTGAATGGCTAAGTACCGATTCATAATATTGCAATCTACCCAATATATTTTTAAGCATCAAAACGAATTTGATTTGTTGGTTTATGCGCGGCTTACATGCGGCTGCCGAACACTGGTTACTATCCAAACCTTTTTATGTATCGCTCTTCCGCCGGTAAAGTTTTTTAATTCAGTTAAAAGGTTAACATTCGGGACAAGGAGAAATTTATTCAAAAAAAAATTATGATTTTCAAATTTTCTATTTTATATATGTAGCTGTGCTTCTTAGAGAAGCTTTGTATGTTTCATATGACCATTCACTAAATCTTTAGTAACATTAGGTCCAGCAGTTAACGAGATCGTACGGGACACACACACACACTATATAGAATAGGATGACAAAAGACCTATTTGGACAAAAATAACAGTCTTAAAGTTTTTGAGAATATTTGTTCCTATTTCAGATTAAACTATAGACATAGACTTTAACAGACAATACATCTAACTTTTGAGAAGCGTTACTTCTCTATAATTTCAACATTCCGTCCGTCAAGCCCTTTTATTCATTATGCTAGGAAGCTTAGAAAAGGTAAAGCTAACCTTGAAAAAACGTATAAACGAACTTTAAATGTTTTTATTAAGACTGCAATAAACTAACGTACACACCCAAATTATATAATAGCTATGCTGTAAAATATGAAAAATCTCTTACCTTTTCAGATTCACTGGAATGTAGTTTGTTTTTTAGTCGACAGGTGTCTCTCTATTCGCTTGTTCATTAACTGTGTTCTATATTTATAATAATTCTCTATCAATTCACAACATTTTCATTAATATTTATTCTGAAAATAAAATAGACTTATTAGAAAAATTTTTATCAAAGAATTTCAGTAAAAAATGTATAGATAGGCAGTCAAAATCGATGTAGAATATACGTGGATAATAATAAGACAGGCGAAAAATTGCCGTCAACTTAGGTTGCCATTTCCCCTGTCATTTATTGGCCGGTTTGATTATGCAGTAGGAAGGGGGGGGGGGTTGAAAAAGAGGGAGAAATGGAGTAGATCGTCATTTTAGCCTGCTACAAGTTTCACTTTATTGGAGAACATGAAAATCTGGTGAAAGATCAAAATTAATAATAAATACATTGCAGTCAAAAAAGATACAATGAGAATAAAAATGGTATAAAATAGATAGAAAAACAATGTAAAATAGATAAGAAGAGAGAAATCAAAGATAGAAGCAGAATAAAAGATAATAAAATAGACAGAGATAGATAGATAATGAAAGATAAAATTAGATTGTTGAAAGATAGAAAATAAATAGAAATAAAATAGAAAGAAATAGATAGATACTAGATAGAAAGAGAATGAAAGATAAAACAAGATAAGAATGTTGAAAGAGACATTTCAACATTTGTAATTAAATTAAAGATTGAATCACTCAATCTGAAATTGGACCACCTGAAGCTCCTTAACCCCCCTCCCCATCTATAATTCGAAATGCCCGCCAGTCTGAAACATTCGGGGAAAACTTTGATTTTCTCAGGTTCTTTAAAAACAATGTGGAGCTGATTTTTCACTTCAAGATTTCCTAAAGCTATTAGAAGACATAGGAACACTGAAAATGTACTCTTTATCTCACTGTGCTTTTTTGTTCATTCATGGTATTCTTGTGCTTTGCTATTTTTGGATGTTGTCATATTTGTTTTCGAGCAATTAAGATAATAAAAAATTGGGATTCAAATGATTCAAGTGACAAAAAAAGGCTTAAAATCACCTGTATTAGGGAATTCGAATGTATTATTTCACCTGTTAATTATCTTTAGGAATGTTTAAAAAATCATCGTCCAATGTCATATCCCTGAGGTGAATTCTTAAAAACACTTTTGCCCCACTAAAATTATCCCCTCTAAAAACTGATTTTAGTGGGGCAAATTTTTTTTAGAATTCACCTCTGGACATCACCATTTCAAACACTCAAGAGCCCTAACCCTGCCAGGTTTTCCTCAGTCCATCTTTACCTAAAATAATAATTTCTTTTCCTACTGTAGGGGAAGGGTTATTGGTTCATCTACTTACGAAAAAAGTGATCTTATCAAATGAAATTAAATCATTTTAAGCCAGTTTTAAAGTCAACTTATACTTTAGTATTACTTTAGAACATTTGATAGCTTTCTGTACTTATATCTGCTATGTCAGTTACGTGACATCAATGTTCAGAAGAAGATTACAGATACAATATTACCCCTTTTCTACCTAAGATTTAAAATTTGTTGAAAAGTTTGGTGCTATTAGTTGGAACCATCCAAACAAACATAATTTCATAAGAGTCCCCAACGGTTTTAGGTAAACGAATGAGAAAACGTCTCCATAAAACTATGCACATACCAATATGCATAACTGTCCAATATCCCTTACCCCTTCTGAACATGAACCCAGAAGTTCTAGTCACCCTCTGTTAATATACTGGCATTTACTGACTTTAGAATCGTCCTTTCATCTTGAATCCTAAATCATTCTTAACCTGAAGAGAGATATAGCATTTGAAGAAAAATTCTTTTGTCTTTGCAATTTTTCTATAGGTCTGTAATAATCTATATTTAGACAAAATGTATTGTTTAGCGCTATTGCATGTTTGTTTATCTGATGTCTACCTGTGTCTGTATGTCAATCTGCATAGTTGTCTTTCAGCTATCAGTCTGTCTGTATATCTATCTATCTACCTACATATCTGTTTATATGCATATCTGACTGTCAGTTTTCTGTCTGGCTTTCTGTCTATCTATCTATCTAACTCTTTCTATGCATTTGAACCTATTGTTTAAATCTAATAATAAAACTGTTGCAGAATCGTTTATTTTCCAAGCGGTTCAACCCCCCCCCCCCTCCCCTTTGTAATCTTTATAGGGGACTACGAAAAGTGTATCTGAATCCTAACTTCAGAGAATCAGGCCTACCCACCCCTCGGCTATACAAATATTCCTCCACCCCAACCCCCAATCTTTTTATGACATTTGATGGGCCTTGGGGGTGGGGGGGGGGGGGGTAAGTGATCCACTGTTTACTAAAGGAACTGTACTTAAAATTGAATTATAAAGAGTTTTAAAACATAAAAGTTTAAATGAAGATTGTCTTGCGAAAGAACATTGACCTGTAAGAAATGTGTTTCAAAGAAAAACAAGGATGATTACGTCAAATAATAGCGAAGCGTTTTGAAACAAATAAACTTAAGGTTTTACATGAAAAGAGAGAGAGATAGTGAGAGAGAAGGAGAAAGAAAGGGAGAAAGACAGTGAGAAAAAAGAGGAAAGAGAGATATAGAGGAGAGAAAGAAAAGGAGAGATAGAACAAAAAGTAAAGAAGTAGAGAAAGAGCGAGAGAATTACTGAGATATGAAGATACAGTATGGTTTTATACAGTAAATGATATTTATAAAATAAATTAGTAGAATAGTTATTACAGAGTGGCCATCATGTAAACTAGTATGAATTTTATGGATTTTATTTTAATATTCATGGATTTCTTTAATACGATGCTATAAATTTTTTTCCGGTATTGCTAAGAACCAGTTTCAATCCAACGAATTATAGTCGGTTTCGAAGTTATCATGGAAAATATAATAGATTACAATTTTGTAAATATTAATTTATCCCCCAATGGCCTATCCGCAAATTCCCGAAGATTTCAAAGATTAATCTGAATCAAGATATAGAATAAACTCTTAACAAATTCTTTCCCATATGTTCAAAATTTAAATAAGTAAGATGTGTGTGTGTGTGTGTGTGTGTGTGTATGTATGTCAGCTAAGATCTCACAAACAGCTAGAACGATCTTTCCACAATTTGGTCAGAAAGAAAAGGGGACATTGTACTGTAAATTACACTGGTACCCAAAGTTTTAAGACCACAGTATCTTATTCCTTGGCCTAAAAACTTTTGGTTCTTTTAATGCTTTATTCCAAACATGAAGTGTAAAAACTATTAAAACAATGATTTTATCTACAGTAGTGGAAATTTTGGGTATAGTCCTTTCCACGACATCCCTCCATAAGGAGCGATTAGTCGTATTTTTAAAATGCCTTTTTATAGGTTATTTTAGGTTAGGTTAGGTTATATTGTGTTAGGTGATTGCCCCACAGGGTTAGGTAATTGGCCCGGCAGGGTTAGAGCCCCCCGCAGGGGCTAGAAATAGGAGAAAAGCTACTGTGAAAAATACGAAGAATCGCTCCTTATGGAGGGATGTAGTGGAAAGGACTATACCCGAAATTTTTTTTATCATCATTTGAGAAGTAAATCAATTTGTCGTCCAATGTTTATCCTTTCAGATTCCTGAGCTGGATCTTTAAATCATTTTAGTGGTGAGCAAGATCGGGGGGTGCTGAATTTCAGCCAATCACAGCGCGGCATTTCATAAACTGCTGTGCGCTCATTGCATTGGTGGAAAGTTGGCTCACCCCGATCTGGCTCACCACTTAAATGATTTAAAGGTCCCGCTCTGGATATTGGTGTAGGAAAGGTTTTTGTGTATTTTGTGCCCAAACTTTTTACCAATAATTTTAATCTACAGTTAGGGTTAATTTTGTATATTACAATTAGAACTGTACTCAATTTATCGTCCCTTATCTTATCCCTTAAAATCCCTGATTTATTTACCATAATTACAGGTAAAAATTTGTTACGACAGACGAACGTATTGAAAGACTTGCCCTAATTCTACAATTGCTACGCTCTTATATCATGATTAAAAGTACTCAACATAATTTTCTTTTATTAAATATAAAAGAAATTATTCTTCCAAATTCTTAATCCAGTCAAAAATTTGCCAACACCTTTCACTAGTGTCCCAACGTTCACGCAAAATCATTACATATTCGCAAATTTTTTTTTATATTACATTAAAGATACTTAAGAGGCAATGATGGAGGGAAAATTTGACTTTATATTATACTGGTATCCAAAGTTTCAATGGTATGTTCTCCGAATGGTGGGGTTATAAACTCGGGGTACTTTTAGTAAATCTTGATTAACTGTCCAAACCTTTCAACCAATACTTTTAATCTACAGAAGGGGTAATTGTGCTTAACATTATTGGGGATATACATTCTAAACCTATTTATCTGATCCCTTTAATAATAGCATATAAATAAGTATTGGTGCTTAATAATATCCGATACTTATAATTTACAATATTATTCATATGTGGAAACGAATGCACACCATGTCACTTAGTCTTGGAGTTAGGATTACGCCCCCCACTATACGCAAATTATTTAACCCTTTAGAGTCGAAAATATTTTTGTAAGTAGTGTGTGTGTGTGAGAGAAAGAGAGAGAGACAGAGACAGAGAGAGAGAGAGTGGATGTGTATGTGTGAGAGAAAGAGAGAGAGAAGATAGTAAAAGAAAAGGAGAAAGGAGAGGAGAGAGAGAGATGGTTGAAGAGCGATGGAGAAAGAAAATATATAGTAGGAGAAAGAAAGAGATAAAGAAAGAGAAGAGGGAGAAAAGGAAGAGAGAGGAAGAGAAAGAGAGAGAGAGAAAGAGAGAGAGAGATGGAGAGAGAGAGAAGAAAGAGAGAGAGAGAGAGAGAGAGAGAAGAAAGAGAGAGAGAGAGAGAGAGGTAGAGCGAGAGAGAGAGAGAGAGAGAGAGAGAGAGAGAGAGAGAGAGAGAAAGAGAATATAAGAGAGAGAGAGAGAGAGAGAGAGAGAGAGAGAGAGAGAGAAAGAGAGAGAGAATATAAGAGAGAGAGTAAATGAAAATGAGAGAAAGGGAGAGAAAGAGAGAGAGAGAGATGGTTGACAGATAGATAGGTCTATAGATTTCATCATAAGATTATTTAGAACCAGGGAGGGAGAGGACATTGGACTGTAAATTACACTGGTACCCAAAGTTTTATGACAAAGTTATATTATTCGTTAGTTCAAAAACTTTCATTAAATTGTTAATTATGTTTATCATTAATGGGGAGGTATATCAATGTATCGTTGATTTTCTTATCCCATAAGATCCCTGCTAGAGCCACACATACATAGATTAAGAAGTTGATTTACAAATGGTTGTAGGCCAAATTCATTATCTATATGTACAATTTTGTAGGAATAGAAGCATTAGACAATGGATGATAAATTAATTTTTACCCCGATGAGAAGGCTTTCTATTAGTCCATATTGAGCAAAGCAAATCCTATAACTAACGTGTCGTGCCTTATATCCGGTATAGCACAACCAATATGGTCTTTCCAAAGAGCTGTTGTTTCAGACGAAATGTTATGGAAACACAAATAATATTTATTGCATCTTTGCACTCATGCAAGATTGAGTTCTGAAATGAAAAATTTTAATTGATCATTAATTTCCGGATGATTATTTAAAAAATCAGATCGCGTATTATAACAATCTCAAAAAAATACATTTAACAAACGGCCACCCTTATTTATCCGCTTATTTTTCTTTTTGCGAATATGATAATAAACTATGCATTTAGGAAATTATGCGGGAGTTATTGCACACCAAAATTTCATGAATTAATATGAAATATATCTATCATTTTTCAGGAAGCTAAAGGGATAAGACAATAGACAGTAAATTGATTTACACCCCAAAATATTCTCAACAATATTACCCCTTCTTTAGAAATAAATTATTGATGGAAAAGTTTAGGCACAACTATGTTTGTAACACCCAATCAAGATAAAAGTACAATAAGTTTTGAAGCCAGTGAATCCCCCCTCCCTGGTCATTTCTGCATATTTTAAGTAAATATATTAATTTTAATTTGTAATTAATATGTAATTTAACTTTAAGAAAGAGATAGAGAGGGGGATATTGTTCTGTAAATTATACTAGTACCCAAAGTTTAGTAATCCTGTTCCTTATTCGTTGGCTCAAAACTTTGGGTACAGGATAACAAAATTGTTTCTTTGTTTTAGAGTATAATAATTCCTGTCTTTAACTCTTGAATAAAATTCATAATATCATTTATATCAATAAAATATGTTCCATTTATATCTACTAGTGCCTTCGCTCCCAGCCTCTAGAGGCTTTGCTCCAGAGTTGGAAGTGAAAAAAATGTATGACCTCTTATTGATTGGTTTACCGCCAATTGGTTTTATTCCAAAACGGGGATTAGTTTCTATGATTGGAAGTGTTCATTAAGTTCAATGTCCTATCTCTTGAGATCCCTGATAAAACGCTATTCTAATAATGACAATAGGATCATTAGTAAGAATCCAGGACCCACATAAAGGATCTAACAGTAGAAAAGCTACGCTTTTTAATAACAGATAAACATCTATGTATAACATATAACAAACTTATTATTTTAATTCTTATAATCGCTACCCATTTCATTCTTATTTCAAAACTTGCAAAATTATCAAAATATATCACAAAATATATATCATTCAAAATATTAACACAGCCAAGGAACTACATATGAGCAGAAAGCAATTTGATAGCAGACGAAAGAGGTCCCAAACACACTGCAAATAGGTTGATTATACATATCTCCTTATTCATTTATTATACAAAATTTCTCTTAGTCTACTTAGGATGACTATTAAAGCATAAATTCCCACATTTTATATGTATCATCTTACAATTTTTATATTTTTAACTGGCAGAAAAATTCTATGCAAAAAGTCTTTCCTATAAATAAAAGGCTAAAAGCCCAAAGTGTGATCCTTACAAGTACCTAACTTTTCTATTAACATATTCATAAGTAAAATTACAGATAAAAATCAAATAATAAATACGAGGGTTAAAGGTTAGAATAATAGTGGGGATAATAAATTGATTTCTGTAAAATTAAGTGAGTTTACTTAGATGGCAGATTTTCAATAATAAGGGTCTGTAAGCTTAAAAAGTCATAATGGATAATGATATGTTTTTACTTGGATCTTGACATCAGATTTTCATGTTTTCTAATAAAGTGAAACTTGCAACGGGCTAAAATAACAAACCCCCCTTCTACCACCTTTAACACATCCCCTTCTTCTAGATGAACGAACTGACCATAATGAAAATCCTTGTTATCAAGCTAAATTAAAGACAATTTTTCCCCTATCATAATATCCACGTATATTTTACATCCATTTAAGTCATTCACTATTTTGAAATTTTATACTACGATAGAATTGTCTTATCTTTATGAAACTTGCATTGTTATTTTGTGATTACTGTATGTAGCAAAGATACTCTATATGCGTGTATTTTTATTTTAAGGCAATACATGCATTTTTACCCATTCGGATTTTATTGAATTTTTTTAGGATCTTATATTTATTTAGTTATACTATTTAGAGCACAGTTACTGTAAAATTTACTTTAAAAGTATAAAATATGTACATTAATTTGCTCTAGTACTCAATTATCAATTTGCTACCCTCACTAGATAAGTTATCATTATTTGCGATAATTTGTAAGAATAACATTATTATTTAGGTAAATAATTCCCCCCATTTATCTAATTCTAACTGTCCATCTATCTATTTCTTATAATTTTCTTTGTCTTATAGATTTATTTATATCCTATATATTTCCTAATATTCACTCTTTTTATTTTTAAAATTCTTTCTTTTTGGTTTTCTTACTCTCTCTCTCTCTCTCTCTCTCTCTCTCTCTCTCTCTCTCTCTCTCTCTCTCTCTCTCTATCTCTCTCTCTCTTTTACTCTCTCTCTCTCTCTCTCTCTCTCTCTCTCTCTCTCACTCTCTCTCTTTCTCTCTCTCTCTTTCTCTCTTTTCCTCTCCCTTTCTCTCTCTTTTAAACTCACTCTTTCTATCTCTTTCTCGTTGTTCTTATTCTCTTTCTCTATCTCTCTCTTTCTAATTATTCTCTCTCTCTCTTTTCCTCTTCTTCTCTCTCTTTTTTTCTCTCTCTCTCTCTTTTTCTCTATCTTTCTCTTATAATCTCTTTTCTTTCTCCCTCACCCACATGTTATTGATCTATTTACCATTATAATCCAAAATAATGAATTTAATCTTTTTAATTAATTATCTTTTAGAAATACCATAAAAATGATAAATTGAACTTTCAAAAAATCGATCAATTCAAAACCAATTTTTAATATTCGGCTGAAAAACTTTGGGGACTTTTCTTAAAACTAGTTTTGTTGGTTGCAATATTCAAACTCTTCAGAAGGGGTGATTTTGTTTATAATAAGTTGGGTTTAACATAAATTTATCGACTATTGTCCTATCCCTTAGATCTGTTTTGTCAGAAAATTCTTCATGAATTTAAATAATTTTGAAGGATTTCTTTATATTTATGTATAATAAATTATCATGTTTTTAACACTAAACGATGTTAAATTCTTGTTAATTGAAAAATAACCCATTTTATATTTTGACCCAACGCCCCTCCCCCCCCCCCCTCTAAAAGTAATTTATTTTATATGCCCAAACCCTTTTTCAATTTTTCTTTCAAAATATTAATATTTATCATTTGCTATGCTTCTTAAAAATTATAACTAAAGATAACAAAATTCATAAAAGCGAAGCTATTAATTTGGACCTTACGGCGATGTTGCTTATAAGGTTGCTTCTGCATCTGCTTTATTATCCGTTTGTCCCTTCCCCGAACAACTTAACCTCTTATAGGTTTTTTTTAATGCCTAACCCCTGCTGGGGGCTTATTTGTACATTCATATCTTAACCTAACCTAATCTGTATAGAAATACTTAATTGAATTAATATTTTAACACTCCTGCGTTTGTCCACTCCTACTTTTATGAATCCAGCGTTTGTCCTGGAACCATTCTAATTTACAGCAGGGGTAATCGAATCCGGTGTATAGGAACCGGTTCTCATCCATACGAAAAAGCTATGCCTAGCATCGTATTATATCCAGCTTTCTACGAATATAAAAAAAGGGTTTAAAGGGTCTAAAAAAACTGGTTTTAATTTCATAATTGTACATTGTATATCCGCGGAAAGCTGTTTATAATACGATGCGAGAAATAACTATTCTCAAACTTATTATTTTTGAAAATGTTTTTAGGATCAAAACTTCCTACTCCCTACTTTAATAATTCCCCCTTACCTGGACTTAATGCAGGAATATAAATAGTTGATTACACTGGTCCCCAAAGTTTTATCAAACCCGCTCATTCGTTGGCATTAAACTTTGGGTACTTTTATCAAATATTGATTAATTGGTTCAAACAAACAGTGTTAAAAGTTTCCAATCAATAAGTTACTCTACAGAAGGGGTAATTTTATTTTTTGAAAATGTTTTTAAGATTAAAACTCCCTACTCGCTGCGTAGCTAGCTCTTTAATAATTCCCCTTGGACCTAATGTCATAATAGGTTAACATTCACCATATTGTCTTGTTATTATTATAAATAAACATTGGGGTGGGTACATTGCGGATTTATTCAGGGATTCTAAGGGATAAGACAATGGTTGATAAATTGATGTACATCCCCAATGATGATTAACTCTTCCGTATTGGAAAAGTTTGAACATCAGCCAATAAAAATTTCTTATAAGTACCCAAAGTCTTTATGCCAACTTTGAGTACCTGTCTGATTTACAACCCAATGTTCCCTCCCTCCTTTCTTTTGGCGCTTGACTAACGACGAACGTCTTCCGTTGACGTATCTGTATATTTTTCAAAAATCTAGTTGTCTTTTGTGCTTAGGCTAGCCAGAGAAGAATCTACAGCAGTTTTAGAGATCTTGATATATAAAAATTACTTAATTGTGTCTCTAAAGTAGTGCATAACGGGTGCAAAACCTTTAATGTAAATGGAAATGCAACTATTGTTACATACAAATTGCATTCGGTTAAGATTGGGATTCTGACAATGAAACAACCAATAAAAAGTCTGTCATTATTGTTCTTAAGTACCCCTTAGAAGTCATGGTTTGATCAGTTTGTATATTCTCAGAAATGTAAAACCCAATCAGTCCAGTGAATAGCTTCATCCAGATGGACAGGCAGTCACATGTATTATTATATACCGACAAATTTACAAATGGCAAAATAAAAAAAAAAAAAAAGCCAAAATTAAATCCTAATAAATAAATTATTAAGCTTTTCTTGTTTGTAGCAATAGTTTTCTCTAACCGTTGAACCGATATTGTTTTCATTTACAGTAAATATTCTTATAGGCCCATGGGAGGATTTTAAAAAAATAGTTTACTTTTTTTTTTAAATTAAAATTAAATTGACAACCCCACCCTACCTTAAGTGCTAGTTCAGCTGCTAGTAAAGCATATTTTAGTTAACATGCTAAAATTATAGCATATACAAATAACTATGATGTCATCCAAAGGGGAGGTAGTGAGAATCCTCCCCCCGCCCCCTAAAAAATGGACTTCTTTAATAATGTCATAAGTACAATAAGGTCACTTTTTCAAGTTGTTAATTTGTCCGCCGCCCTGAATTAGTAAATACATACTAAACATTTGCTTAAATATATATGTAGGTAAATAACATATATCTTTAATCTTTTCAAGGACACAGGGAAGCTTTCTCTGAAAATAAATTTCGTTGAACAGAGCAGATATGTATGAAAATGTAAAAATTTAATGGGAATAAAATTATTGATTGATTTTTTTGAAAACGTATAATAAGATCTTAAAAATGAATAGACAAAAGATGCTTTAAAGGGAAGTTTTAGATCTTCCATGGCAGGTTTAAGGATATTTTTTTGTAGTAAAATATATGCTTTTCCCCTTTTTAATGATTATTAGGGATTTAAGGAATAGGGCAATGTACTATGAATTAATTTGATATACATCCCAAATGATAATAAACAAAATAACCCATTCTTTAGATTACAAGTATTGGCTAAGAAGTACCAATACAAAATTCAATAAAAGTAACCATAGTTTTAGAGGCAGCGAATATGATAACGTGGTAAAACTTTGGGTATCTGTATAATTTATTTTCCAATGTCCCCTCCCTCCCTGGTGATTATAAAAGGTAAATATGTAGGTAAATAATTAATAAAAATATATATAAATCTTTTTTTTTTTTTTTTTTTTTTTTTTTTCTTAAAAAATCAATAATTTAGTAATAACTTAATCACCAGTATTTATTTGAGGCAGTTACTTTGTTGTTAAAGCAAATATTTAATAAGTCTTTTTTATTTATGTTAAAGAGGTAGGTTCACGAAAAGTCTTTATCTAATAAAAATTGATTTCTTAAGTAAAGTCAAGGGGTTAAGTAAACGGTGGATGGAGGGGTGGGGGGAAGGGAATTCTGTGAAGGGTTAAAGCTTTAAGGGATTATGGGAGGGGCCAGGAGTATAATAATGAGAGAGAGAGAGAGTTAAGAGAGAGGGGGGAAAAGAGAGAAAGAAAGAGAAAAAGAGAGAGAAAGAAAGAGAGAGCGATAGAGAGTGAGAATATATAGGAAGAGAATGAAAGAGATAAAAAAAAGAGAGAGAGAGAGAAGAGAGAGAAGAGAGAGAGAGAGAGAGAGAGAGAGAGAGAGAGAGAGAGAGAGAGAGAGAGAGAGAGAGAGAGAGAGAAAGAAAATAAATAGGAAGAGAAAGAAAGAGAGAAAGGTAGGAAGAGAGAGGAAACGAGAGACAGAAAAAGATAGGAGGCGAGAGAGAGAACTTTTATTATAAGAAAATAAAGAAAAAAAATTATCAAATATCACAAACAAAAAATTCTATGTTAAATAAATATTTGTTTTTTGGTTAAAATAAAAATCTGGGTTAAAATGTATTTTGGTAGAATTTAAATATTTATGTCATAGCAATTTAGGTTTTGGTCAAGTATTTTATATATTTAGGAGCGCAGCTATTCTTTATTTTACTTTGTAAGTTTATCCTATTTTTAAAAAAGTTTCAGTTAATATTTTGCTAAAAATCTTTAAAAGGCAATTTTATAACTGTAGATGTTGCCATCCTTGCATTTCTACTCATATTTACATTCGTATGGATTCTTATTCGATTTCAAGTGATCATCTGAAGAAGCCAGAGCACCATCTACTTGTAATGGGGTGCTGTTTTGGGCTAAGGCATTCTCCATACTCTCAATATTAGTGTCACGTGCCTGAAATAGCAGCAGTAGGTGCCATTTTTAACGTTTCTGGTATGACGCAGTGTGGACCAGACTTGAACCCGACACCTCCCCTTGCAACAAGCATGTTTTTATCCTTGTTTTTCTCTACATATATTTACTTATCTTCTGAATCTTTTAGAAACTTTTAAAACATGGGGTGAGGGGCGATTTAAATTTAGGGATAGTTAAATGGTAAAAAACAAGGATGACAACATCCATAAAAGCGAAGCACTGAAACGGTAGGACAAACGGACATTAACACTTGTATAGTGTCTGAACTGAATAATCAGAATATAAAAGAAACGAAACAGTCGAAGCAAAATTGTAAGTAAATTTGCTCAAAAACTGCTTGATACGGGATAATGTTTCTGGACATACTTACATTTTTAGAACTTGATTATAGAGTTGCTTCGCTTATACTATTGTTCTTTGTTGTCCCATGAATCAAAATACAAAAAATTTGATCAAACGGATAATTAGATCACATAAAAATTTGTTGTTAAAAAAGTAGAAAAATCAACATGTTTAAAATGGACGTACGGACATTCTGGTAATGATTATAGAGTTGCTACGCTTTCTAAATCGTACCTAACTACTACAGGAATCATCATGCAAAATTTGAAATCGATAGGACAATTCTAACCTGCCTAAATTAACGAATAAAAGCTATCTATCTCGGACGGACGGACGGACGGACGTACGGACGGACCGACCCTAATTATAGAAAAGCTTCGCTTTTAAAAAGCTTCGCTTTTAAAAAGATTTTCTACGTCCGTCTGTAACACTATATGGAAAATATGATTCACTCAACTGCTATAAAAGATTGACTGCTGAATTTTATAAGCGAAGATTCCCTTTAAAAGTGAGCATTGAGACATTGTCTGTCAGTCTGTAACGCAATAAAAAAATAAAAGATAGAATGCTTAATTTTACAAGTGAAGATTCTCCTCATAAGTTAGCATTCAGCTTTTGTATGTCTGTCTGTAACGCTATATGGTAAATTAATTAGATTTACTATACTGCTATGAAAGAAAGACTGCTGAATTTTATGAGTGAAAATTCCCAAAAATTATAATTAAATTTTTGTCTGACAGTCTGTAATGCTATGTTGGTCCTACGTGTCGGTAATGCTATGTGGAAGAAAATATATTTCTTTCAGCTAGCTATTAATTGAGATGGACAGCTAAAAGAATCTACACTACAATCAAATCTTTCTGTCAGTCTATTTATTATGCCTTTATTCATGCTAGCATGCTAACATACAGATTTTGTTGTATAAACAGTATTTTATCACGTCTACAAAAGTTTTATTTATATGCGCGAAGAGTTTCAAGCCCCAAAAGATCTCGTAAATTACTGTCTTAGCTATTGTAAAATAAATTTTTGACGGGAATAAACACTTTTGTATTTTCTACTTAACAATTTAGTAATTTTGTGTATTCAATACCACATAATATTATTTTATTTTAACCAAAAATATCAAATAAAAAGAGGGAGTGGGTAATTTTAGGAGATAAGTGTAACGAAAAGGACATATTGTGCTGTTGTAATAATTTTTATTAACTAATTTGAATACATGTAATACATGTGTGAAAATGAATGCACACCATTTATAAGTAATGGTCAAACAATTTTATTTTTCAAGAGAGAGGTTGGGGTTAAAATTTATACAAGGATATTAATGTTCATAAGCAGCGCAGCAAGAATGGATTATACACAAAAGGTGCTAAAAAGCAGTCAAAAAAAGCCAACGGCTAAAAAGGTTATATATTGTTCCTACTTCTACACAAAAAAAAATATGGTCGTTTGAAGGAAAAAATTCTGAAGTGGATGCGCCCTTAGCATCTAGAGGCACCAGGAGAGAAAAAGAGTGAAGAAAATAGCCTTAAATCATCCCAAGACGTGAATTTAGAAACTAAATAGCCTAAAACCATCCCGGGTTCAAATCACTGCCAAGTTTTTTTTCAATCAATCTTAATATATATGTAGAAAGATACACCTTACTTTTATGTGATCCAACCTAATATTAATAAAAACATCATATGGTCTTTTTTTACAAATTTCTAGGGCGGATTTTTTCATGTTGATTTTTTTCTGCCCAAATTAGAGGGCCTAAATTCTAATTTTAGTTTATAATTTAAAATTATTTTATTTTTCTCCCCCTAAGCTAATGGTCACATTTTATTTATGCCAAAAGAAAAATATTTATTCTAACAAGAAAAGCAATTTCCATGTGTCGCGCAGTAACAACAAGAAAAAATAAGAACAATAAATGAAAACTTTTAAAATGGAAAAAAAGATCACTGTCCTTTTGTCTACATTAAATTCTTTTTGGAGGCCATTGATTCAGAGGTCTTTAGGGCCAAACTTATTGTAAAAAAAGCATCAAAAACAATTTAAAAATAGGTAAAACTAAATTTTTTTTTGTATTTTTATACTACCTTTCTTCTTTCTATTGGTTTTCTTATCATAAAATACCTGAAATGATAAACATAAATTAATAAATTTATTTCTCGTATTCATTCGAATCCGGTGGATAGGAACCGGTTCTCATCCATACGAAAAAACTATGTCTAGCATCGTATTATATCCAGCTTTCTACGAATATAAAAATGTACAATCATAAGATTAAAACCAGTTTTTTAGCCCGTGCATTCGGCATATCGGGGCTAAAAAACTGGTTTTAATCTTAAAATTGTACATTCTATATCCGCGGAAAGCCGTTTATAATATGTACAATGTGAGAAATAACTATTATTTAACTTTCAGTATGTACACAAGCAAAAAATATATACCTAGACAAGAATGACAAAATCAATAAAAGTAAAGCTTTAAAATAAGAAGAAAGGACAAACGAACAATTTCTCTTGCGGAGTGTCAGAACTTAATAAGCAAAACATTAATCTACAAGTCTAAACAAAATTGTACATAAATTTGTTGCAAATTTATATAAATGCAGGACACAATGAAGGGGCATACATATTTTCATTTTTAGGACTCATTATAAAGATGACTTGCTTATATAAACAAACCTAGTTGTCCTAGGAATCATTATTCCAATAATCAGATGCATAGGGTAATTATATCATTTAAAAAATCTGTATTCACAATTATACAAATAATCTAAAGTAAAGGGAGATCTAAAAATATTCTTCCATGGAGATTTTTACACTCCCCTCCCCCCCCCCAAAAAAATACTTCCTTGTTACATAGAATTGTAATTTTTCCTAACGCCATTAATTAAGAGTTCGGAACTAATTGTTTCATCGTGTCTTTCAGTTAAAATAATCAGAGTAGGGGGGGGGGGGAGGGGATATTCCTTATGTAACAAGGATGATAACATCCAAACATCCAATACAAGCGAAGTTTATAGCTAGATAAGATATGAAAGAAACAGAACTGAGTAGGGAAAGAGAAAATGAGAAAGAGAGAGAAACAGAGAAAAGAAGAGAAAATGAGAAAGAGAGAGAAACAGAGAAAAGAAGAGAAAATGAGAAGTTGAAAGAGAGAAATATAGAGAGGTAGAGAATGAAATGAGAAGTAGAAAGAGAGAGAGAAAGAGGGAGAGAAAATGATTGGTAGAGACAGAGAGAGACAATGAGAAGTAGAAAGAGAGAAAGAGAAAGAAATGAGAAGTAGAGAGAGATAGAGTGAGAGTGAAAAAGTGTGAGAGAGAGAGAGAGAAAGAAAGAGAGAAAAATCAGAAAGAATAAAATTGAGAGAGAGAGAAAATAAAAGAAAGGAAGGGGAAAAAACAAAAATGAACAAATGAAACTTTTTATTCATTGTATCTTTCATTAGTTCTGAGTAATTAAAAACTATACATTGAATGTACTTGGAGAAATTTGTTATATTTAGCAGAGAGGCTACTCTATAGGTAATGTCTGCCTGTCTCTCCACTTACGTCCGTCCGTAGTCACTTAGAGAAGACGCTCAAATGAAATGAAAATAGAGACAGAGAGAGATAGATAGATAGAGAGATGTAGGTAGAGAAAAAGAGATATATGGAGAAAGAGAGAGATATATGTATATATAGAGAGAGAAAGAGAGATACAGAGAGAGAGAGAGGGTGAAAGAGAATGAATCATTTTGTATCAGAGGAAGTAAAAAAACACCTAAAATCAAATGTCGTTTTCATATTTGACATTTAACAAAATAAACTCAACTATTGGTTGACATGTTTAGACACAAAAAAGTAAATAAAGTGCCCAAAACTTTAAGGCGACGAAGATGGAAACATGATTAAAAAATTTGGGGTACTATTGTAATTTACAGTCCAATGACCCCACCCTCCCTGAATTGGAAGTTTTTTGTTCCTCATGTGTCAATCTTATTTTAGCTGATTTAATAAAAAAAAGGGTACTACAGTATCCATAAGTAGCGAAGCAACAAATCATGAATGGACAAAGAGACAATTTGAGTTGTTGAGAAGATGCAATGAAAAAGAATACTAAAGAAAGAATATTTAATCCTTTGCTTTTTATCATGAAACCTTTAAATAATAAAGGCATTTGAGTCTATTGAGGCCTGACTGACAGACCGACGTACTGTGTACATTATATACTGGATGCCTACTGGTACAGGGAATCAACATAAAAAAATGACAGGTATATCTTAAATAGTAGCCGAGCGTTGCTGACAGTCTGACAGACCAAGGATATTATAGAGTAACTACGCTACTAATAAAGAGTACTTGAAAAAAAAGAAGAACATAAAAACGAAGGGGAAAGGGTGAAAAATGATGAAGTTACAAAGGAAGAGATAGAGAGAGAGAGAGGGAGAGAGAAAAAGTAGAAAGATAGAGAAAAAGAGATAGAAAGAAAACATATGGAAAGATGGAAAAGCAAAAGAATATATATATTTAAAAATTTAAAAAGCATCAGAACATTGAAATTATTGGAATATTTTCCCTTAAAAGCTTTTCTATGCAATTCTTTCATAAATTCATTCATACACAAAGTTTCCCTTTTAAGAACGGAGCTATTCTTTGAGTTCAATATCATATTACATAAAGTAGTAAGGTTTATTCGTATCAAAATCAAGTATCAAAATGGTTTTAGGCTATTATTTTAATCCTCCTTCCCTAGATGATATATATAACATAGAGTGACCAACACAGTTTAATTAAACATGTTATTTTCATTTGATAAGTCCAATACACAGTGTTTTATGTTAGAAACAATCTTCAGTTGGTTATAAATAATTTGTGACATTGTTCTTTATAAATGTATGTTTAATATCTTTGATCATATTTGCTGTTATCTAATGTCTCATACCTATATTTTTTTTTAGACAAAATGAATTAAAAATGATTGCTAAAATCGAAATATATCTTCATGTCTTAGAATAGTGTACTTTTTTAAAAAATAGGTTGAAAAACATACCAACTTTAAAATATAAATAAAAAGACATGAGGCTTTAATGAGCATAAACATGACCGCTAGTTACAAGGGTATGTACTTATTTAATACAATAATATGGTTAAAGTATGGTTAAGTTGACTTATTGAAGATTTAAATTCTCAATTTTGTTTTGTGACATACTATGAACATTTTCATTCTTGCTTCGATTCTTCATATTTACTCCGTCTCCCCCCCCCCCCCACCCCCCAGCTTAAATAAAATATATAAACCCATTGGCACTCCATAAAAAACAACAACACCCCCCTAAAACTTTTTAGCCCCCACCCCCTCGAATCCTATCTCATATTCTGTCTATTTATCCCAATTTTCCTAAGTACTTAATCCTATTCAAGAGGGTGTATACAAACGCCCCCCCCCCACCCTCTTCCCCGACATTTTACCCTTTTAAGGGGGGTAATTCCCCCCCCCCCACCCTCCCGGAAACGTATGTCTATAGAAGCGTAATGAGGAAAATTGGAGGGTGTTGCAATTTTACCGCATTTATAAAAATCTAGCTAATTTAAATTTTAAAGTAGTAGGACGATTCTCTCCCTAAACTAAACATTCACCAGCCAATATTATTATATAACGACGAACGTTCAGACATTTTAATACTAAAAAGCGTATCTGCTAAAAAATTAGTAAATTTGAAGGTCAATTTTTGGTGATATATTGAGTATTCTTATATATTTTGTCGCAGCTAATATGGATAAGAATAACTAATTAAAATTCTACTAGCATTCTCAAACCTTGCATGAAGATTTCGTTAATGACAATGCATTATCGAGAATGCGCAACAACTCTATGATAAATATTATCACATTTTTAATTTTTTTATCCAAAAAAGCTGAAGTTATGATTCATTTGATGATTGGGCACAAATCATCAAGCATTTTAAGTTATTTTAAGACAGATTCACTTAAAAGATAACCAATCGGTTACAGAGATCCTACGATACAGACAGGCAGATGATGTGATAATGTTCGTTTGTCCGATTTTTAGAGCTTTACTTTTTAGGATGTTTTCTTTTTAAACATTTTTATTCCAATTCCCAAGTGATATTTATTGTCTGAAAATTTTCATATCCGGGGTATCAACTTAGCAAGATGACATATGAGAATAATTGAGTTCGGGGGGGATATAGGGATAGCTAAATCTTTCAACAATTTTTTTTTTGTGGGGGGTGGGGATTGATTTATCTTCGATTGACTAATCACTGTATTCCTGCGACGTTAAATGAGAATTATAGAGGGTAAAAGGTAATATTAGTAGTAGAAGATATATTAATGTTGAAAGAAAGTAATCGAAAGAAACTAAAAAAATGTAAAAACCTGCCCGACATAAACCTACAGACAGAAAAACAGATAAACAAACAGACAAATTCACAGACAGCAAGCGTACAGACAGACAGAAAGACAGATACAGACAAACAACGTAGCAGACGGACAAACAGACAGACAAACAGACAGATACATACATACCGACAAACATAAACACAGGCATATATACATAACACAGACATGGAGACAAATACAGCCTTACAGAAAGCGTACAGACAAACAAATATTCAGACAGATAGACAGACAAACATTTCATTTTTACGTATTTCATGTTAAAAATCAATTATTCTCCTATAACTTAGACAAAAATATCGATGTTTTGGAGGAAAATATTTTTTATTTGAGAAATTTTTTGCCTTTTTTTATTAAGTAAATGTTATCAGTTCTTGATTAAGCAATACCACTGGATCAATGACACCACCCCCCCCCCTCCTTCTTTTCAAAATTTATTAGAGGGGGGGGGGGAAGTTTTTTTCTTTTTCTATGCCTAACCCCATCAGGCCCTTTATCTGCTATAACCTAACCCTCTAGGATATAAAGAACCCGATACAACTTAACTTGATCTAAAGTAATAAAAAGGACCAACTAAAAACTACCCCTCCCCCGAATTCATTTATTTCAGAGATAGGTTGAAATAAGAGGAGACTGGAAGAGAGAATGAGAGGAGAAAGAGAAATCTAGACTGCATAGAAACTGAATAATCTTTAAAACTACATAGATACCTTATTCTTAATAGCATTTTTTAATTGACAGTCAGACGGACATACAGACATTCCAAAAGCTGCGCTACTGAAAATCTTTTTTTGTACCCTTTGCGTGAGAAATGTAAAAAGAATTTTTATGTCTCTTTTTTTTATTTATCTTCCCCCCGTCCCCTTTCTCTTATTTCTCTCTCTCTCTCTCTCTCTCTCTCTCTCTCTCTCTCTCTCACTCACTCACTCTCTCTCTCTCTCTCTCTCTCTCTCTCTCTTAATCTTTACTTTTTCCCCGTTTTTGGTATTTTATTTTAACGTGTAACAAATCGGTATTTGTTTCCCCAATTAAAAAGTTCTTTTATTTTTAGCTTTTTAACACTTTATTTTCTCACTCTGAGGTCTTTTTATCACATTTCCCTCTTTTTTCGCTCCTCTATAAATTGGTTCTTTCGAAGATTCAATTTCTTTATGGTATCTTTGATTAGGAGAAATATATTTGCTCGACTGCTATTAGATATAGATGTCTTAAATTCAATGTTAAGATTCTCATGGCTGATAAATTGATGTACATCGACAATGATGATATACAAAATTCCCTCTTCTGTAGATAGTTTTGCTTGTCATCATTGGGGACAATAGGATAAAGGACAACAAACCCCTTAAATTGATAAATACATGGATAGATAGATTCTAAAACTTTTAATAGGATGTCTCGAAAAGATATATTACATTGCAGTAAAAAAATATGAAGTTATTATCCCAATAAAAGTTATGTAGGTAGTCTTTTTGTCAATAGAATAATGTCGATAACATGTCAGCTTTTACCTCTTTTATTTAGTCGACATAAATGTTAGTTGATAAAATGGTAGCAAATGATAAAAGTCAACAAAAACTAATCTTAATATTTTAAACCATGCTAATGAAAAAAAAACAAGTTTTTGAACCTTTCTATTCCAACAGGAAGGAAGGGGACATTGGAGAATAAGGTACCCAAAGTTTTCATTCATCATTCGTTGGGTACCTTTAGTAAATACTAAATGGTGGATACAAGCTTCAAACTTGAAGGGGTAATTTTGTATATTATAGTTATGGATGTATACTATAGTATATCAATTTAATGTCGATTGTCTTAGCCCTTAAGATCCCTGATGATAATATAATATAGGCCTTTTCATTCATAACCGTAGCTAATCCAAGGATGGAGATACTTCATATAAAGAAAAAATGTTTTATCTTTTGAAATTATACATTTTTTAAAAATAATAAAAGTGGTAATAGCTGACTTAACACCAATATTTTCGACTTTATTGATATTTGTTGATTTAAGACAATGGCCGATAGATTGATGTACATTACATCCCCAGTGATGATACACAATATAAACCCTTCTAAAGTTTAGTTGAAACGTTTGGACACACAACTTAATGAACCAACCAATCAAAATAAAATTGATGTCCCCAAAGTTGTAAAGCCAACAAATGAGAAAACGTTATTAAAAAACTTTGGGGACCAGTGTAAAAAATAGCTAAATGTCCCCTCCCTTTTTCAATGGCCAATAGTTTTTCTTGATATAAATTATCTCTTTCTTTAGACAAATCAACCGAATCAAATATCAAAGATTTCTTTTAGATAAATATTCGTTAGGGACAGGTAAAGAAGGATACAGGGTTTGGCCAATGGAAGTTAATTTAATCTTCCAGCATAGATCTTAAAACATTGATGTAGAAACTCAATAATGATAAAAAATACCTCCTTTGTACATTAAAATGATTGGTTTAATAGTTTGTAAAATGCTAGATTTAACCAAAAATCAATATTTATCAAAAGAACCTAAATATTTTAAGGAAACCAATGAGAGATCGTGTTGATGAAAATTTGGATACCAGTGTTATTTAAACCCTAAAATACTTAGAAAATTTGGCTTTAAATCATGAATATTTAAAAAACGAATGTCGTAGGAAGCCCCTTTCATATGTAGATCATCATCCCCCCATCCCCTATAATTCATTCATAACTCCAGGGATCTAAAGTGATAAGATAATGGCAGATTAAGTGATGTCCATCCCCAATGATTATACACAAAATTTCCCCACTCTGTAGATTACAATATCTGGTTGGAACGTTTGGAAACGCAACTAAATAAACCAACCAATCAAAATTGAATGAAAGTCCCCGAGGTTGTTAAGCCAACGTTATTATAAGAGTTTTGGGACTAGTGTAATAAACAGCCCAATGCCCCCTCCCTCCCTGCTAAACCCATGGGAATATTTTTAATTGGGAGGGGGAGGGAGAGAGGGGGTCTGTAAGCCCCAATAGCTACTTAAATATAATACAATGTTGTGTTTTCACCTCCACCACATATGACAATAATGTGATTCATAATAGCAAATATACACAATAACAAATAAATAAAAGAAAATATGTGAGAGGGTATTTTGTGCTATTGTATCAAAATGCAGCTCTTATAATTAATTAATGTTTAAAATGTGGAAAGGTAATTGCACATCAATTACAATGTACAAGAAACAGTTATCATAAAATTTAAATAACTTCGCACGCTAATTTTTAGCAGATAAAAAAGTGGAAAAGATGGAGTCAAAATAGTTTTGCTTGTCTAGGTATTCTTTTCTACTTTTAGAATCATTATTTAATGTTCTATTTTGATATGCCCACTTTTCTAGGCAAAGTGTGTATACACTTCCGCGAAAGTATCTTAGTATCTATTCATTAAAACTATTTTAATACAAAGTAGTAATATTATTTTTTCGCCCGTTAAAATCTTGTTAACCACTTAACAGATTAAGTTTCCATTTTAGGGAATCTTCACTTAGGTCATGCTACTAATTTTCAGCTATTAATCCTCAAATTTAAGCCCTGTGATAGTTTTAGGCTACGTTTTTGTCATAAGAGGGGCGGAGCCGCTTATAATAAGAGCAAAAATTATCCCTTCCCCTTTGATTCATTGTTATAAACAAACAATCCCTCTTCTTTAAATACTATTATGCCATTTTTGTAAAAATGAAACACTATGTGGATGTGGAAGAACCCGCTTTTCTTTTATCTATTTCTCTTTGCATTATTTTCACAAAACCATATTAATATGCCGTTTTTCCAGTGATACTAATAACTTGAAAGACTATGTTTGCTTTATAATTTAAATCTTTGATTTTTATGATTTAGCATCTAGGGACTCATAAAATAGTTTAAAATCACCCTCAAAGCTTTAGTTTAGGAACAAAGTAGACTAAAACCGTTGCAGGAGTTGAAGAATTTACCTAAAATCGTGAAATCAATCGGTTCAGTGGTTAGCGATATCTTATATTAATAAGATATTGGACTGTATATAAAAGAACTAAAACCTAATAAATTAAGTAATCTTAATAAAAACTTTTAATAATTTGATATAATGTTGTTCTATAAATGATATTTTGATATTAATTACTATACAAAAAATTTGTAGTAAAGGAAAAACATAATTTTTAATTCATTGAAATCCACATTTTAGTCCCAAACACAGAAAAGTATTTAAAATTAGTCTTGTGATTAAAATGGCCATGTCTGACATATCATGGATATTATCTTTATCGCATCGTATTATAGACAGCTTTCCGCGGATATCAAAATGAAAAATTCCATTTTTGTTAGCCCCGAGAAGTCTTGAATTGATAAAAGTATTATCAATTTTATGATTTTTATATTTTATTTTTTCCATATTGAAAATATATTTATATATTACTATAAAATAAATTGACACATTCTTGACTTAAAACGTTATTCTAATAACATTATGACATGACATGACATCATTTAGAGAAATTTTAAGGCTATATGAAGGGTGGTACAGCACCCCTCCTTTTAAGATATGGCATAAATGATATTTTTTAAAGTAACTCTAACCCAATCCGTGAAAAAAGCTTTTGAAGCGAAAGTATCTTTTCATAACGTATTAGCTCTGCTTCGTTAACATTATGTAAATATGTAATATTTTATATTATTATTTGTATTATAGACAAGAGTTGGCTCAATATAACTATATCGCTATTGGCTAGTTTTCTATAAGTACATATCTATTTATCTATTTCTCAATAAATCAATTTTCCTCCCCCGCCATTACTATCTAAAAGAAAGAAGTAAATATTTATTAATTTGAATGTTTTTAAAAATATTTTTTCAATTATATTTTTTTTCACATTACCATCACCAATGGGTTAATATGATTAAAATTTTAGTTTTAATATTTTGACACAAAGGAAGTGTCGCCACAATCGAATTCTTTTAAAATACAGTTTTCTTAGATTTACTCTATTATGAACGTATATTTATTATTTCTGAAAAAAAGGTTAGATACTTCAATGTAATTCAAATATCTACATGAAGTGATAAACTTAATTCATTCCATAAACAAATAGAATAAAGGTCTTATCGCTTTGGTCAATGAGAGTTTAATGAGGATTATTGGAGCACTATGAGTTGTAAACACTTTACCATTGGAAGACTCGAGCTCATTTATAGACGTTTATTTCCTATATAGATCTGTCATGGATCTTGATGCAATAAAGCAGGCTGTTTTGTAAATGTTAAAAATTGGAAGATTTCATTAAATAAAAGTAATCGCAAATATACTTAGTAAATGATGAACTAGTGGTTGAGCCCCTAGCCTCTAAGAAGTGTGGCTTTATAGGAGAGGGTTACCCCATATTATTCTATTTGTGGTAAAATTAGCCTGGAACCTACCAAGGACCAATTACAATCTTCCCTGAAAATCAAGAAGAATTTGGACGAACAACTTATTACTTTAATATATAGGATTTAAAGGCATAAAAGGTGACTTTGTTCAGTGAAAAAATTCAAAATTTCTTACAAAAAGGAAATGACATCAGGAAAAAAATGAGAAAAAAACTAAATTTTCATTGCACTGCCCCCTTTCTAAAAAATGGTTTTCCTTAAAAATTAGAAAAGGGTAAGGTATTGTATAAACAAAAGTTAAGAAAAAAAGGGGGGGGGGTGTCAATGTTTTCTTCTTGGGGACATTGATATATCCTAGGGAATGGGGGTAGGTGATTTACAGACAACCCCATCCTGCAATATAGTCTAAAACCTGCAAAATTTACCAATACCCAAATTTGCTGAAAATTGGTCCTTTGAGTTCGTTTTTATTAAAACACCTTTCCCTCAAAGCAAAAACATGAACTACAATTCCCACCCTCTTATCAACTTTCCCTAGGGGGTTCTCTCCCCCGGCCCCCCCCCCCCCACACCAACAAAAAAATATGAACCAAAATGCAAAAGGGTGTAAAGTCATTTTAAAGTCAACGGCCAAAAAAGGACAGGGAACGCTATGCTGATAATCAAATAGTAAAACAAATCAGACAAAGATTCGAATTTATTTAAAATTTGTAGCATAAAGGAGCTAATTCTAAAATTTACATTACAATTCTTTTAATTCTAATTTTAATAGTTATTTCATCCCATCGTATTATAGACAGGGCACTAGCCAACAAAACCTGTAATGATGTTATGATTTGTATTTTATTATTCGTGGAAAATTGTATGTTATACGATACGATACATGAATTTTCAGTATTGCTCCAGCGGGTTTTAACCTGTTTCGTAGCCATGCGGAGAAATATATAACATGCAGATAAAAATACATTTTATAATGATAATGATAATATAGTAGTCTAATCGCTGACTTTCCTAATACCTATCCGTGTTAAACTGTGCAGCCACTATTGTATGAAATACAATATATGTACATATTACGGTATTGTTGCAATTACAAAAGAGGTCTTACAAAAAATTTTTATGAAGATAATACAATCGTCCAAATCATATTGAAATCAGGACAAGTATGTTCATAATTAGCGCAACAATATAAGCTAACAACATATTTTAAAAGCAATCTAGTAGACATTGTCAACTTTTATTGATATTGTCTGCAAAATTAACGATTTTGTAGCACCCTTCACCTCCCATAATTTTGGGTCTGAAAATGAAATTATTTGCCTTCATAGAAAGTAGTATTAGGTGTGCAATTGATTCCACATATTTTCATTGTTTCATATTAGCAAAAAAACATCACAATCTTATCAAATAAAGTAGAAAGTTTTTTTTTGTCTGTAGCTTAAGATATCAATAGACTTCACCCTTTAGGGAATCTTCACATAGGTTTTAGTGTATATTTTATTTTAAGATTTAAGTATTGGGATGGTTTAAGCTATTTTTCTTTCCTTCCCTAACCCATCGAATACAGAGCCCCTAGATGCTAGTAGCAATTAACACTTAAGAGTGAGAAATGGAAAGGGGCAGTTTGTGCTGTTATAATATGCGATTCTAATGATTTAATATGAAATGTATGTACGGAATTGACAGCACACTCAAGAATTATTGTATTAGTACCCACAAGTAAAGGATAGGGATTTGTTTTCTCATAATACTCAGTAAGGGAGGGGACATTGTGCTGTTTATTACACTAGTCCCCAAAGTTTTACAATAACGTTTGGCATAACAACTTTGGAGACTTTATTGTAGTTTGATTTGCTGGTTGATTAAGTTGAGTGTCCACATGTTTTAACCACTAATTGTGATAAATATAATTTTGTGTATTATCATTGGGGATGAACATCAATTTATCGGCCATGATCTTATCTCTTGAAATCCCTGGATTAAAATAGATAATGGAATAGGATTCGAATAAAAGTTTATATATTTCAATGTGTAAGAAAAATATCCCAAATATATTTATGTATTATTCGAAAGAAGCAAATGATCTCAGTAATGGCTGCTCTTTCTATATGAATGTTTCATATGCTGGTTTTAGGCTTTTTTCTTACACCTCCCCCCCCCCCCCTTACTTCATAATTCAATATAATTTTCAGTGTTTTATTAAACAAATAAGAATTAAATCAACAACGCAAAAAAAAATTTCTTCTCAAGTGCCTAATCCCTACCCCTGCTTTTACAACGAAATGAACAATAGAAAATCTGGAACCAGAAAAATATAAAATTTTTGTGTTATATTCAAACAATTGTTTGTTTGTTTGTTAAACAGTTAGGGAGTTGAATCCATTTTTATAGAAGCAGAAACATAATCTATGATTATGGTTTGGACCCTCTAAAACTGTAATCTACCCTTCCACTTTCCCCTCTCTTGGTGAAGATATCTTCAACGCCGATACGATTTTTAAAATGTAAGATTCCACTTTCAATAGAGGCGAAACTGGAATCATACATTCATGTTTACATATCAGCGTATTCATAAACATTGATTTCCTTATTTATATCGACATAATAGTAATGTATCATTCTACTTTCAATAGAGACAAAACTGGAATAATACATTCAAGATAACATATCATATATTTAAATTGACATAGTAGAAATGGTATATATTAGTTAGTTTTTTTTTATATTTTTATTAGTTTGAAGTTTTTAAGAAAAAAAGGACCTAAAAATAAAGGTTGCTAACACTTTACAATCAGGCCCATTTCCGGACCTTAATAGTTCAACGCTCCCCCCCCCCCCCCACATATCATCTCAGCTCCTATTAGAGTTAGATGGCAAAAAAAAATTGTGCATGTTCCCTGTTAAATAATAAATTTCCGACTTTAATTAAGACAAAGTCATTTTTCGCTTACTTCACCCTTTCATTTAACAACTTTCTTTTTAAGGTTGATTAAAATGTTAAATGGATGTAATTTCCTTATTTTTGAAGCTAGAACAATTTTTTCAGAAAATGTTTATCTTAAAGTAAATTTTATATTAGAAATCTCAAAACATAAATTATCTTATTTGTTGGCTTAACAACTTTGGGGACTTTTACTGAATTTTGATCTAATATCTATAATACAAAGTAGAACAATGTCTTTCAGTCTGTCTGTCCGTCCATCCAGCTGTCCCTTAAGATCTCAGTAACAACTGAACCGATCAGATTCTACTCTTCAGGGTATATACCTATTGGTCCTGTTGTGGTTTTAAGCTATTTTCTTGGGGGGTGGGACAACCCCAACCCCCAAAAAATTAAAATTCCCCCCCCCCCAAAAAAAAAAATATTCTGGTGATGCTCATAAATTATGGGCGCAGCACCTCATGGGGCAAAGCTCCTAGAGGCTAGGGGCGAAGCTGCTAGTAATTAATAACCATACCATTCCAAATCCAATAAAAGTCCCCAAAGTTGTTAAACCAGCCAATAAGAAAACGTTATCATAAAACTTTGGGGACTAGTGTAATAAACAGTCCATTGTCCACCTCTCTCTATGCTAGTTCCCAAAGTTTTACAATAACGTTTTCATTTTTGTTTGCTTAACATCTTTGGGGACTTTTACTGAATTTTAATTGGTTAGTTTATTTAGTATAGTGTCGAAACGTTTCAACCACTGATGGCAAATTACAGTAGGGGTATTTTTGGGAATGTACATCCATTTATCGGCTATTGTCTTAAACCCATCAGATCCCTGGTGTCGATAAACTTGAATTAAAGAACCTAGAGGTTTTGGACCAGCTAAGAAGGTAATTTCAGTCCAATGTTCCCTACCTCCCTGGGTACAATAAAAGTTGTCTACAGGGAGGGAAAAATGACCAAAAAATTAAATAAATTCTGTCTATAATAACATGAGAAAACAGAATGAGAAGGACAGTAGCACCCTGTAATCGTTATCAGAAAGTTCTGAATGTCCATTTAAAACATTTGACGAAGCTTTTTATATTAAGAGTTATAACAATATAAATTGATAAGATACATACAAAATGTTATTTCTTCTAAGCGACGTTTTCTACAAAAAGGGTTGGTAGAAGTCTATATGTATGTCTAAAAAAAATCATTCTTATGGTTTGCAGGTTTCTATAACTATGTCTTATGCCTCTAATAAGGGAGGGTTTAAATTTCAATAGTACCCTTAATTGGTTGATGAAAACTGGCATTGTCAAAACTAAACAGCCAAGATTAGTTGTTTATTGCTTCTGTTTTTCCAGTTTTGTTAGTCCTGAAGGGGCGAAGGCCCAGTCTAACAAAACTGGTGTCCATTACAACTTTTTACTTTACTATTTGTAGAAAAATGTCTATAATAATATACAATAAATGGTTTCAAGTATGGATTAGACGGGTCTGATCCAGCGGATATTAATTGGTTTCGTAGCCATACTGGAAAATCATAAAAATCATGGACAGAATGACGGACAGGCAGAAAAGTGAATTGTAGAGTACCATCGCATTTTATTCTTTCTTAGTATTCATATCCAGAGAGGGAGGAGACAACTGACTGCTTATTACAATAGTACACAAAGTTTTACAACAACGTTTTCTTATTCATTGGCTTTGGGGATTTTTACTGAATTTTGATTGGTTGATTAAATTGTGTTTATAAACGTTGGAACCACTAATTTTAATCTACAGAAGAGGTTATTTAGAGCGTCATCATTATAGATGTGCATTAACTTATCGGCCATTGTCTTATCTCTTTATATCCCTGATATGTTTCATAATTTTATTTGTTAGCTTTGCTTAAAGGGACTGTGAACGAGAAAATTTCTCATTAATATAATCTCAAATATAGGGCAAAACTGTCTCTCGTTTCCTTAAAAAACGGCTTTTACTATGTCCAAGTTTGGAGAAAAAATATCCGGACTATATAAATGTGCAGTTAATTGTCTTTTTTTCCTTCTATAGCTAAAACTAAACTTTTTTACATAGATTAAGCTTTCTTTTAACAATATCCTTGCTGTAAACCAATGTATAGTTACTTAAAAATTGATAAAATAAGTAATATTTTTTATTGAAAACCAAATACAATAACAAAGCAGAAACAGGTTATTTTATTGGTATCCAAGTAACTTTAGATGGCCCATCTCTCGCCGACCTTTAATTACAAAGAAGGCGTCTTAACTTTTTTGCTTTTTATTTAAGATAGCTAGCCGGTTCTTTTAGTAAGTAATAGATGTAAAATGGTCCATAGAATTCAAATATGCAATCGGTTTTTTTGAGACCTCTTATTTTTGAAGTAATTCAAGTTTTTAAAAAAAATAATTAAGTCAGTTTTAAGATACTAAAACGCAACAAAATATAAGAAGAAAATTGCCAGTATGAACAAAAATAGTAAGATCTTTAATTTGACACCTTACTTTTAAAATTCTGTTGAGTAATTATTGAAAAAATCTATTTTTTTAACTTTGGTTTAATAAAAACTTTAAACCTAAATATTTTCTCAAACAGACATAAAAAATATGGGTTCATATATACCTTTAGAATCAGAAAAATATTACGAATCCATTCTAAGCAAAATTGAAAAAGTTTTAGAAAACTATAATAAAAAATATGTTTTTTCTTGAACAAAACCTGAACAAAACCTAAACAAATGTACATACACTGAAACAGATATTTTTTTAAACACAAGAAACAATAATGTATTTTTAACTGCATTGTTTTGAAGTTTATAAACAGACTGAAGCATATTTGTTCATACTTTTTCATTCTTTACATGTTATGTAAGTATCACTATTTTTATTGTAGTATCTATTGTATATATTGTATGAACATTATCCTTTTTTTTTGTCAATTCTATTGGTTAAGTTTTGAGGTGAAGCTTCCTGATTCGTCAATTTTTGAGATTTTTGATTGGCTAGTTTAATAGTTAAAATTAAGTATTGCCTGTAAAAATATAATATTTTAGGCCATTTTAATTTTTTAAATTTTTTACTTTTTTTCAATTTTGCTTAGAATGGATTCGTAATATTTTTCTGATTCTAAAGGTATATATGAACCCATATTGTTTTTGTCTGTTTGAGAAAATATTATGTTTAAAGTTTTTATTAAACCGAAGTTAAAAAAATAGATTTTTTCAATGATTACTCAACAGAATTTTAAAAGTAAGGTGTCAAATTAAAGATCTTACTATTTTTGTTCATACTGGCAATTTTCTTCTTTTATTTTGTTGCGTACCTTAAAACCGACTTAATTATTTTTTTAAAAAACTTAAATTACTTCAAAAATAAGAGGTCTACATAAAAACCGATTGCATATCTAAATTCTATGGACAATTTTACATCTACTACTTACTAAAAGAACCGGCTAGCTATCTTAAATAAAAAGCAAAAAAGTTAAGACGCCTTCTTTGTAAATGGTAAAGGTGCAATATTTCTTTTTAAACAGTCTGATAAAAGTGTAAACTAATTCTTCAAAATGGGTTATTTATTGTCCAACACAATAAAAAAGGATATCATTATTTTAAATAACCTATGAGATTCAACCCTTTTTAGACTTTGAGGTATTTTTTTTGTCAATAATACAAATTTAAGATAGATCTTTTTTACCTAATTACTATGTTATAAAAAAAAACTAATTGGCAATTTTATATTACAAAATATATTCCTTAACAGTAACTCAATTGTTTCAACTGTATATGACAAGTTAAATACCCCTACACACATTTTAAGAAACAAAAACGTTCAGATTTTCCTTGTTTTTTCCTTTTTCCCTCCCAAAATACCATAAAATTAATGCATTATTTTTAAATATTTTTGTTAATAGGACGTTTTTGGTTGATCAGTGTAGTGAAATGTGCTTAGAAAATGTTAAGATTTGATAATCAGATGAGAAATTTTTACGTTCACACTCCCTTTAAGTGAAAGCTTTTCATTACATTAAGTTTTAAGTCTTAAGTATGTGTTATAACATATAACATAGGCCAAAGTTAAACTTTATCTGAGAGTGATAGGACAATGGCAGATTGGTTATCATACCTTTTCTTAAAAATGAAATGGTTTGGCAAGGGTAATTAATTTTCCATCGTCCTTTACCATTATCCCAAAGTTGATTAAATCTATAAGGCCTTTGAATCTAATTTATTAAGCTATTTGAAATATATTTAAATCTATTTTTACAGTTTTAAAGAATCCTGAGATATGAATTACCTTTACATAAATTCAATCCACCTACAATGAAAGCCAAAATAGACAGGCAAAATTTCTGGATTCTATTTTGTACTTCAGTTTTAATTTTCATTGGTTTGAAATAAATGCACATTTAAAATAATCTTTGTCTAAGAAAAGGAAGGGATTAAGGGGTGGGTGAAGTTCTGACACATTTGTATAAACCTGGTGTATAGGCTTTATCTTTGGACTGAGAGGATAGGTTATTAGGGATAAAATCATTCTTATATGATGAATTTCCCCCAGATTTAAGGTAAAAATGAAAAAAAAATTTTTTTTAAGAGTTAGAAGTCAGCTTATGAGACAAAATATGTAAGTTTTTTTCTTCAAAAAAATCTTATTTTTAATTTTTATCTGTACAGAGACCACCTGGAGGCCTGAAGCTCCGGAACCTGGAGGCCTATACAAAAATCTCAAATCTGGGGGAAATTCATCATATAAGAATGATTTTATTTCTAATAACTTATCCTCTCAGTCCAAAGATAAACCCTATACACCAGGTTTACGCAAATGTGTCAGAACTTCCCCCCCCCCCTTATTACTCCTCCTTCTTTTTCTTCACTTCAACTGATACAAGCAACTTTTACTATAAATGTCCATTTCTTTACTCCATCCACTTTTAACTCACAAATCAGACCAAATTGTTCAGTGATTGATCAGTAATTTACCACAAAAATGCACAATTAGATAAGCAATTAACCTTTTAGTGCTTACTTACACAGTGAGAGATTACTAGGGAAATATTAACATGAAATAGATTGAACAAAAAATTACAAATATACACAATTGAATTAATTAATAAACGACTTTCTTAAAATAATTTTGATTACTCATTTGATACACTTTTAAAAGTATTTTTTTAAATAAACAAAACATCTTTTATAAGGGCTCTTTGTATGTTTTGTTTATTTAATTAAGAATATACAACAATGTTTAAATTATATATAAAATCTATGCTTTTTTTCATAATTGACATAATTTTAAAATAGTATGGTACATTTCTATTATGTCGATGTTAAAAAAGTAATGGAAGATTACAGAAACATAGATATTAAAAATGTAAACCATGATTCTAGTTTCGCCTCTATTGAAAGTGGAATCTTACATTTCAAAAATCGTATCGGCGTTGAAGATATCTTCACCAAGAGAGGCAAAAGTGGAATCTTACATTTCAAAAATCGTATCGGCGTTGAAGATATCTTCACCAAGAGAGGGGAAAGTGGAAGGGTAGATTACAGTTTTAGAGGGTCCAAACCATAATCATAGATTATGTTTCTGCTTCTATAAAAATGGATTCAACTCCCTAACTGTTAAATTTGATTTGCCTACTACAAACATACAAACTTACAAACAATCATGGAGGGAGATAAACATTATAAAATACAGACAATCAACCCTTTGATCACACAACATTTATGTACAAGTACTACAAGTTAGGCCTGTTTAAGCGCTATGGAATTTCCTCTTCATGAAGGGAGGGAGAGGAAATTGGACTGTAAACTATACTGGTTCACAAGATTTAATAGACACATTCTCTCAATAGTTAGGGTAAAACAACAGGTATAATTATTAATTCTTTTTTGGCTGATTCAAACTAATTGTGTCATAACTTATCAACCATTAGTTTTAATTCACAGAAGGGTCATTTTTATTTATCATTATTAGGGGTTTACATTATTTTATCGTCCATTGTCTTATCCATTTTGAACCCCTGCTAATACTATAACCTCTAATGATTTTTATCGCTACCATAGATGTTGTCATCCTAGTTTATATTTCATTAACCCTTCCCTGGTTAAAAAATGCAAAACTGACAACATAAGAAGAGAATTATAAACAGATTATTTCTAAATTAATGTAGGCCAAGATAAAACAAGGATGGTAATCCTATAATAAAAAGTAGTAAGGTTTTCTGTTTGCAGCTCAAGAACAATAAAATACTAAACCAATTGGTTTCTCCATTTTAGTAAAGCTTCGAAAAGGTCTTGGGATGGTTTGAAGCTATTTATTTATTTGGTTTAAGTTGTATGTCGTTTTCTTTGCTTCTTCGAATACAAAGCCCCTAGATGCTAGGGGGCGCAGCCGCTAGTAGATCAAACAGTAACATAACTTTTATCTAACATGGATTAAACTGAAATGAAGTAAAAAACAAACATACCAAAAAGACACTTCACTCTGTATTCAGTGCTCGACTTGGCACTTTTATGGAAGACCACCATAAAAAGGCTTCAGGCTTTATATATACTTACTAGAAAATGAAATAATTCTGGAATAGCATCGCTATTTAAATGTATTCCAAAAAAGTTTATCCGATATCAAGATAATTTTAAAATTGTGCATTTTTGCCCTATATATAACCTTCTGTTTGTTAATCAGTCTGTCTATCTGTCTATCTATCTATCTATCTGTCTGTTTGTCTGTCCATCTATCTTAACATAAATTTCAACTTTGTGGAAGCTTTACAAAGGTTACATGGCTTTAGGCTATTTAATTTTACGATTTCCAGTCATTCCTATCCTAGATGATTGGATCGGCGCCATATAGATGTAATGAAATAACCTATAAAAACCGCAGGGGTTGGGTTTATTTTCCGTCCCGTTTAAAATAAAAAAAAATGCTAGGTTCCCTCATTTTGCATCTTAATAAAATCTAACGCATTCTTGTTGCTTATTTTCAGATAGGTTAGGTATAGGGTCCCGTAAGGATGGAACCTCCTTCAGGGTATAAAAATAGACTTTTATTCCCTTAGAATAGCGGAGAAATATTGGTTGCAATGACGGAATCTAACATTTACTCCCTCCAAAATGTTAAATTATTCAGTATATATTTAGAAGAACATAAAAAGGATATAAACAAAATTAGATACATTATAACTACATATAATAAAAATAGTATAAGAAGGGGTGAAAATATTTAAAAGTATATTAACCCTGTATAACTTGTGTGCTGTGATTATATCAACAAAAAATATAAGGTTAATCTCCAGGGCCTGGAAAGGGATATTGGACTTTAAAAACTCTGGTGATCAAAGTTTTATCCACGTTATCTTATTTGTTAGCTCTAAAACTTGAGTACTTTTATTGAATTTTGGTTGGTTGGTTCCAAACTAATAGTATCCGTACATTTCAACCAATAAGCATAATCTACAGGAGTGGTAATTTTGTTGTTATCATTGGGTATGTATATCAATTTATTGACAATTATTCCCCCGTTATCTCAAAAAAAATTTCATTTCGATAATATGTCAATTTATCAACGAAAATTGTATTTTTTCGATCATTGGGAAAGTTGGAGGTATTGCAGTTTTTGTTTATATGAAATAACCCTTCCTGGGTTAGTGTGTGTGTGTAGTAGTGTGTATGTGTGTGTAGTTAAATCTTGATGCATAATATGACCTAAATTATCTTTCTTTCATTTCCTCTCCCCCCCCTCACTCTCTCTCTATATCTCTCTCTATCTTTCTTTCTCTTTTTAGTTTAGTTATGTTTTTGTTTCATTAAATTAAACTCTTTAATTGTTCAAGTTTCCTCTGTAACATTTTCTCTATCTATCTCTCCTTCTTTCTCTATCTCTTTCTTTCTTTCTCTTTTCCATTTTCTTTGTCTATCTCTTTGTGACTGATGTGAGGGATCTTAAGGGATAAGACAATGGACAATAAACTGTTGTTCACCCCAACTTGATTGATAAGATTAAAGTTATTGGCGTACACTATTGGCTATTACTGCAAGATTTAATAAAAGTTCCTCAAATTGTGTTTACTAGACTTTAAGTACTGGTATGATTTACAGTCCAATGTCATCTCCCTCCCTACCTACATATAGAATGAGAGATAAATAAAATTAAAATCTTACCTTTAATACCAGTTTTAATAGCAGATTATTATTTCTTTTTGCGATTTTTGTTTTTGATCTAATTCACTATTTTTAACATTATTTCATTATATGTATCTGAAATAGATATAAGATATTAATAAATGTACAATTTATATGTAGTAAAACATTTTTTCCACTATTTTATGTCAGTCAAAAATGGCAGAAATATATATTTTTTTGAATTAATAATTATTTAAAAAGGTAAATTAAAAATAATCTTTTAGGTATAGTAATAACTAAGGGAAGCTATACTCTATTTTCCATTATCTTTTCCCTTGTTTAACCAGGGAGGGAGAAGACGACATTTGACTGTAAATTATACTAGTACCCAAAGTTTTATAGTACACTTTTTTCTTATTCGTTGGCTCAAATACTCTGATTACTTTTATTAAATCTTGATTTGTTGGTTCAAATTTTTATCTACAGAAGGGGTATTTTTGTTCTTAATCATTGGCAATGTACATCAATTAATCGTCTTATCCCTTAAATTCCCTGTGTATCACTGAATATAATATAACAAGGATGACAACATCCATAAAAGCGAAGCGCTGAAACAGTAGGAAAAACGGACATAAACACTTATATAGTGTCAGAACTGAAAAATCAGAATATAAAAGTATAAGAGTCGAAGAAAAATTGTAATTAAATTTGTTTAAAAATTGCTTGATACAGGTTAATGTTTATGGACATACTTACATTTTTAGGACTTGATTATAGAGTGGCTTTGCTTAAATTATTGTACTTTGGTGTCCCAAGAATCGGACGGACTGACGGACGGATGGACCGACCCTAATTATAGAAAAAGCTTCGCTTTTAAAAATATAAGGGTCAACATTAATCTTTATTGAAAGTGATTTGTGTGATAATAACCAGGGATCTAAAGGGATAAGACATTGGGTTATAAATTGATTTACATACCCAATAATGATAAATAAAATTGTTGTTTAAAAAGTTTAGACATTACTTGTTTTAACCAACGAATACAAATTTTATAACAGTTTTAAATGAAGCAAATACGAGAACGTGTTTAAAAAAGTTTGGGTACCAGAATAATTTACAGTATAAAGTCCCCTATATGCCCGATTTTTAACAGGCAAAGTTTCTAAAAAGCAAAAATAGTCAAAATAAATTAGTTACTTATTAAATAGCTTTCCAACTTTGGGGACTTTAAATTATTTTAATTGGTTGGTGTCCAAACGTACCCTACAGAAGGGGTTATTTTGTTTACTAACATTGGGGATGTACAACAATTTATTGGCCATTGTCTTATCCTTTTAGATCCCTTATGGCTAACACGTAATCGACTTAATGATATTCTTTGTTGATATAAAATATCCCTTCTGTAGATTAAAATTAGTAATTGAAACGTTTAATAACTCAATTAAATTAACCAACCAATCATATTTCACACAAGTCCCCAAAGTTGTTAAGCCAACAAATAAGAAAACGTTATTATAGGACTTTGGGGTCTAGTGTAATATACAGCCAATTGTCCCCTTTTTCTCTCTGCAAAGATTTACTAACAATAATAGTTATTTCTCGCATCGTATTATAAACAGCTTTCCGCGGATATAGAATATACAATTATAAGATTAAAAACCAGTTTTTTAGCCCCGAGGTGCTGAAGGCACGGGCTAAAAAACTGGTTTTAATCTTATGATTGTACATTTTTATATTCGTAGAAAGCTGGATATAATACGATGCTAGACATAGTTTTTTCGTATGGATGAGAACCGGTTCCTATCCACCGGATTCGAATGAATACGAGAAAAAGAATTATTTTCAAAAAACTGTTCCCCGGAATCTTAAAGGGGAAACATCATTACATTAATTGAATGGATATTTACCACAATTTTCTTTATATCAGCCAGGGAGGGAGGGGACATTAGCCTGTATAGTATACTGGTACCCAAAGTTCTATATACACGATCTCCATTCGCTGGCTGAAAAATAAATAATTTTGATAAAAAAGAGGGTAATTTATCATCTTATGTCTTATCCCTTAAGATCCCTGAAATCACCACTTCTTATAATGTATAACATGATTAAATAACAAGGATGACAATATCGACGAAAGGAAAGCTTAAGAAATAAGATAAATTTTTCCTTTCTTACTAGAAGTATAAGCAGGGATCTAAAGGGATAAGACAATGACCGATAAATTGGTAAACATCCCCAGTGATGATACACAAAATAACCCTTCTTGTTAAAACGTTAGAACACTCAAGTTAATGAACCAACCAATCAAAATTGATTGAAAGTACCCAAAGTTTTTGAGCCAATGAATAAGAAAACCTAATAACTTTGGGGACTAGTGTAATAAATAGCGCAATGTTCTCTCCCTCCCTGAACTGAAGAAAACTATTTTGCCCAATGAATATGGTACAATTCTCCGGTGTAGTGTGTATTCTACAATAATCTATGGCGAATCCAATTTAAAGGACCATTTTTCTATTCTCAAATTTGACTTGACACCTTACAATAGAGCTCGGTAAGGGGGGGCCTTTTATTTACAAATTGACATACTGAGATTTAAAGTATTGGGGTGTGCGTGCGTTTCCGCAGACTCATTTTGTTATAGCAATGTTATGACTAAAGACTCTCTTTTTTCGTACATACAAAAGTAACAGGATGTTTGTTTGTAGGGTATGTCTTCACCGAAGAACTCTCTAACCCCTGGACCGATATGGATCGCCTTTAAACAAATCTTCATGTAAAGGAAGGTACCTCCACCCTCCCATGACAAATTGCACCTTAAAAATCTACCCAAGCCGCTTGTAAATTAAATGCATATCATCAAAAACGTCTTGAAATTGATAGTTCGTGTTAAAAAATGCTGTTTTTTATTTTCTGCAATTATGCGAACACCTAAAAGGGACATATGAATTCTGGTATGTTATAGTGTAAGAGAATAATATAATAGGATAACTAATATGTTTAAAGTAGTATGATGTCTATCCAACTTTCCATTAGTTTGTAAGCAGCAAACGATCTCAGAAACTACTAGGACGATTACGTTCTGGTTTTTGGGTAAGATTTCTTTTGCACTACCGTTTTTTTTATCTATTTATCCATCTATCTATCTATCCTTATCCGTCTATCTATCCATCTATCTATCCATCTATATATCCATCTTTCTATCCATACATCTATCCATCCATCTATCTATCCATCTATCTATCCATTTATCTATCCATTTATCTATCCATCTATCTATCCATCTATCTATCCATCTATCTATCCATCTATCTATCCATCTATCTATCCATCTATCTATCCATCTATCTATCCATCTATCTATCCATCTATCTATCCATTTATCTATCTATCCATCTATCTATCTATCTATCTACCCATCTATCTATCCATCTATCTATCTATCCTTATCCGTCTATCTATCCATCTATCTATTTATCTATCTATTTATCTATCTATCCATCTATCTATCCATCTATCTATCCATCTATCTATCCATCTATCTATCTATCTATCTATCTATCCATCTATCTATCCATCTATATCTCCATCTATCTATCGATTTATCTATCCATCTATCTTTTCCTCTATCTATTAATCTATCCAGCTATCTATCCATCAATCTAACTATACATCTATCCAATCATCTATGTATCCATCTATCTATTCTATTATATAACTACAGCTTTCTGTGGGAAAGCTACAAATTGAAGTTGATAACAAACAGAAGTGTTGGGATGGGAAGGGGGGGGGGGCTAAAATTCTCAGAGGGTGGGAATATGGAAGGGGTCAAATGAAAGTCCTTTGTTGAGTTTTTACAAATTTTGGGGGAAATTTTGGTTGTCATTTTCACTCCTCTGCAAAACCATAGATAGAACTTGGGGAAAATAATTTGTACAAAAGCAAGGAAGGAGGGAACATTGGACTGTAAATTATACTGGTATCCAATGTTTTATTATAAGTTAACTCGTTAATTTAGGTGCTTTTATCAAATCTGGACTAGTTGGTTCAAACCTTCAGAGTCCAAACTTTTCTACCAATAGTTTATATATACAAAAAGGGTTACTTTGTTTATCATAATTGATGTTGTATATTAATTTGTCGACCTTTATCAAATACCCTTAGACTTACATATGAATTTTTTTGACCTGTCCTTAAAAATAATAATATAACTCCATGATCCTACCCCCACCCACCCCTTAGATAAATTTGTTGAGTATTAACCATACCACCCCCCCCTCCCTAACAAAACATATTACATCTAACTTCCCTAACCAAACTAAATGGGGTGTCCTTTGAAAAAAACTGAGATAAATATTTTAGCTAAATTAAACCTCCAGGTCAAAATATTAAGTCATAATGGCAAAACATTGTTATTATGTAATTAAATGATAGTTATTTTGCATTTAAGAATTCTTAAAATTCATTTACTTGCTCTATACTAAAATCAGAAAATTTACTTTTTTAAAGAAACATATTTTAAGTTTACCTAAACGAATATTTTGAACTACATAAAAGTCAAATAAACTACTACAGAAACATATACATTTAAAATTATTTTTTTTCTTTCATATTATGTGGTTTAGAGACTATATCTGTCTAAAATGACGTAATTTTAAACAGGTTTCCACTAATAATTTTGATATAAAAGAATTAACTATATGTGCCGGGGAAAAATCAGTTATAGAGAAGATACGCTCTTTAATTCTTAATAAGCCATTTTAGAAGTATATCTTTAGTAGAAGCCGGGTAAAAAATATTTTTAAACCTACTTATATCACAAGTTTCTGATAGCAATACCTACGGATCAACGAACAGAGTTACTTATCAAATAAATGCTTATATGTGTAAAGATTTATTACAAAAAATTACCATTTATTTGTAAATCATTGAAATGTAAATATACTAGCGACTACGCCTCCCCAAGAATAGGTTAAGACCTTTCCAGGACATATAAGAATCTTCACTGTAAAGGAGAACAATATCGGTTCGGTCCTTCGGGACAGACAAAAAACGCTTACTACTTTATATAATAGGATATGCAATGGCGTACACAGGCATTTCGGCCAGGGGTGTATTAACCTAAGGGGGGGGGGGTAATCCTTATTATTTTGGGGGGTGTTGACACCCCCTTACACCCACCTACCGCAACTTGCAAGCTACCGATATATTCTTTGACAAAATTAAACTGTATCATATTGGTATTAAAGAAAGGACTTTTAGAGTTTCAGTTCAAGTGCAAAAGTTGGTGTTAGTGTGTGTGTGTTTATGTGTGTGTGTGTGTGTGTGTGTGTGTGTGTATGCGTATTTGTGTGTGTGTCAACTATGAGTCATCCATATATTAAAATTCAACTTTTAAATCTTCTACATTTCTTTGTAGAATTTATTTAAATAATGTTAGAAATTTTCAGAGATAAGTCAATGGGCGATACTTTGATATATAATACATCCTTAATGATGATAGACAATATTAACCCTTCTGCAGATTAGAATCATTGGGTGAAAAGTTTGGACACTACAAGTTTGATATACTTTATTCATTATTTATTAAAATGCTGTAAAGCAAAATGACTAAAATTTCTATTTTCTTTTGGCTAATGTAAGTTAAAGGGCATATAAATAAATAAATATTAAATAGTGGGGATTATAAAGGAATTTTTGTGTACTTGTACCTTTAAAAATGTTATTACCTCAATATGAGTAAAAATGCCATAAAAATAGTTTGTAAGTTAAAGTAAAAGAATAGCTATATGTAAATCTGTTTTTAGGATGGAGACCCGGTCTTGATTTTGTACAGGGTCTTTGAAATCAGCTAATAGTGTCGGAAATATAAGGCATTTGCCAGCAGACGAAAAGGGTCTCTACCACTTGGGCCAGGTAGTTCTCTGGATTATACATCTATCTTAAACATTTTTTGTTAGTAGGTTTAATTTTGTAGTATTTATGCTTAATGTTTAGTACAATTTAACTTTGTAATATTTCGATGATATGTCAGTTAAGACCTCTTGTACGTACAGACACACATAACAAGACGTATAAGTATGTTTATGGACATCTGTACAAGAATAGACGCTTATGTTAATGGACAAACCCTATCTATTGAATAGCTATTAATGATAAGTAAATAAAAATCAATTCAAATTCCTCACTTTAAATTTTAAATTTTACATAATATTTCTGCAATATTTATGTAACTTTTAACTAAAGGGAAATATTTTGAAATAAATTAGTTTCAGAAATAGTATTTATTATATAAAACTGAAGTAGCTGGAGGCGTAAGATCTCGTTAACGGTTTAAAAAATCATTTTTTAGGCATGAATGGTCATATACCGGTTTCAGGCTATTTCTTTAGTACAAAAGTAAAAAGTATTATACCCCTCCCTTTTTGGGACTTCTCCCCACCGCAAGGGCTTATTCACGGAAAGCACAGAGCCCCTATCCAATATATTACAGTAATAGGATGTCTATCTGTCTGTAAGTAAGACCGCTTAGATCTCGTAAATGGCTGGGTCAATCGTTTCGCAATTTACCCATTAAAGCATAGCCTCTTAAAAATGAAATCCTTTGAGGCTTTGGGAAAAGCCACAAATTCAAAATTAAAAAATAGTTAATATAGACAATTATCTAATTTTTGTGTAACAATCTATTACTTCCTTGATTTATCTATCTACAGTCTTAATTTCTGTATTTATATGCATTTAAGCTTTGTAGGATAATATATCATAAAAATGAAATTGTTTTAAGAAGATTCCTTTCAAATTAAAATTTCCAATAATAAATTTCCTATAAGTGGAACTTATCTATCCTTAAAGTTTTTGTCAAACACCTTATTGACTTATCCTTTTCGGGAAAGCATAGGTTTTGGTTTGTTGTCCTAGGATGGTTTAGTCTATTTTCCCGCCCCTCCTTACAAAGCCCCTAGATGCTAGGGGCTTTGTTACTAGTAAGAAGACACTTTCCAAATTTATAGCTTCATCGTTTACCTAAATTCTTATCTGTCCTGTTTCATAGAATCTTTATTTGTATCCAAGCTGGCTGTGTAAGATGTTTATTGTTCTGGAAGAGTGAATTGTGCAAGCCAAAACTAGTCACACATCTCTAGAGCAAAAACAAGAAATAAAAACAAAATGGTAGCAAAATAGATTTTGAAAATAAGAAATAAGGTCATGTGACTGGAGCTAGCCAGTTTTAACCAATCATAAATGACCATGCGGTCATCATACCGGTTTGCCAATAAGAAAGAAAATGAATAAATTTTTTTTTGAATAATCACAGACGAGGAAAAAGGCAAGTGTCTATTTTGAATTACTTTTCACCAATCATAGAAAATGTTTTTTGGTTAAAACATAGTAAGTTTTCAAATAAGAAACAATTTTTAATCCAATCAGAAATTAAATGCTGTGTATCCTTAGCTGTGATTGGTTTATAACTATCTATCACTTGTTCCTCATTGGTTTGGACTATTAACATTATTTTATGTGTTTAAACCAGAATTGCACTCTAAAAAATTTGAAAAAAATACTTTAAAAAATAGTTTCTTGCAGTAAAAGATACTTTTAATTATGAGGAAGCCTTAAAGCACTTTATATATAATTTTTAAGAGTGTTTCATTGGAAATCTGTGTCTTTGCAAGCATAACTGTGGATGGTTTAGAAGTTTCAACAATCACACAAGAACAATTAATTTCAATAATAGCAAGTCGAAAATCAATTATTTGGTAAGTATATGTATATATTTTTTATATGGTTTTAGGCTATTTTGCTACTTATTTCTTACCCCATTGAATATAGAGCCCAGATTTTAGGGACGCATTATTATTTTTTACTTAAACTATTTGAATTCTTAAATAATTTTGCTATTGGTAAAAATCATCTTTATTGTATTAACAAATATGGCTTTATTTTAAAGTCTTCATGCTTAAAAGAACTGGGAATTTGGATAAAATTTCAGAGAAAAATAACTTTAAGAAATTAATTAATTAGAATAGGAGGAACTTGTCACCTAAACAGTGTGATATGAACAAATAAATCCTCTATTATATGGCCTTTGTTGTTAAGTCCTTGCTGTGTATAGGTAACTTTCAGGAGATTATTAATATCATTAGCTTAAACAACAATCGAACAGCTAGTTGTCGCATTAACATTGCATTTTTTGAAATTTGTTTTCAAGATTGTCTATTCTTTTCCACGGTTTTCATAGTTTAAGGAAGTTAGGATATTTCATTGATTTAGATAATTATTTTTGTTTCAGGGCGTTAGGGATCAGAAAATTGTAAAAAAAGTTAATGTACAATAACTTAATATACATCACCCATGATGATAAATAAAAATTCCCCTTCTGTATATTAATAATTGGGGAAAAAAACTTTTTTCTCTACTATTATGGGACCAACTATTAAAAATTCTATTAAAGTACCCAAAGTTTTTCAGCATATCAATAAGTTATAAAACCTTGGGTATCAGTGTAGTTTACAGTCCAATGTCACCTTTTGTCAAAATAAGTTTGATATTTTAGTCGACAATTTAGAGCCATATATCCTTCATCGTAGTAGATATAATAGCACATATAGCACAAAAATGTTAAAGAAGTTTTTTTTGGGTATAGTCCCTTTCGTAACATCGCACCTTATGGGGCGATTCTTCGTATTTTTCACAGTAGCTTTTCTCCTATTTCTAACCCCTGCGGGGGGCTCTAACCCTGCGGGGCCAATTACCTAACCCTGTGGGGCAATCACCTAACCCAATATAATCTAACCTAACCTAAAATAACCTATAAAAGCCATTTTAAAGATACGACGAAGCGCCCCTTCTGGGGCGATGTTACGAAAAGGACTTTTCCCGTATTTTTTTCTCAATATAAACGTTTCCTTTATTCCTGATATATTAAATATCGCAGCTGCTATATAACTTGTAATTTGTCTGTCAGTGTGTCAAAATTCAATTTATATACCATACAATGATACTCTTTAGGGAGGGAGGGGACTTTCAAAATCATATTAAACTGGTTCCCAAAGTTTTACAATCACAACTTTAGGTACTTGTATCTACTCAATTGATTGGTTAAAGTGTTCAATCAATAACATTCTACAGAAGTGGTTAATTTGTCTCTCATCATTGGGTTTAACCATTAATTTATTGTCAATTGTCCCTGCTTTCATGAAATACACTTTGATTGGAATATTCTAAAGCTTTTGATGAAATTAAATGTAGCTAAATTATTGATAGATTGAATAAGAGTAAGTGAAAAGGTAGATAGATAAATAGATAGAAAGAAAACTAGATGAAAATATAGAAAGATGCGAAATAAAGAGAGAGAGAGAGATAATGAGAGAGAAAGAGAGAGAGAGAGAGAGAGAGAGAGAAAGAGAGAGATAGATATAGAGAGTGAGAGAGAGAAAGAGAGGGAGAAAGATAGATAGAGAAAAAGAGAGAGAAAAATTATAAAATAAATAGCAAGGATGAAAGAGAGAAAAATAAACATTAAAATGCACATCTTAACCCAGTTCCTGTAACCATATTTTTTGCAATATAACATTATAGTACCAGGCAATAACTGAATTAAACCCTACTGTTATTCTGTGATATTAGACAGTTATGGAATTTTTTTTCTGTCCTCAATATTTTTATCATAATTTTGCACTTTATTAAAAGCGAAGCTTTTCTATTTTTAGAATAGGTCTGTATGTCCTTTACGAATCGCTTTGCTTTTGACATGTTAGACTAGTCCAGTCGGTTTCAAACTTTGCATGGTGATTCTTGTAATAATAAGGTACAATTTAGAAAGAGTAGCACTCCAGGCAAAACCATTAGGAACCCATTTTGACATTTGAATATGACGACAGGGTACAATTTTATTTTAGAAACATCTTCATTGCAAAGTCTTCAAAATATTCGTTTATTCCAATTTTCACTGATTTTTATGAGCTTCGCTTTTATGGATGTTATCATCCTTTTTTTAAACTTGTGCACTTTATTTGAAAATATAGATAAGGATTATCAAAAACAATTTATAAAATAGAAATAATAGATTAATTTTTTAAATACTTCTTTATAATTTCTTTATTTGTTGATATATTTCATAAAATCATAGCAATTAGCTAAATATCGCAATAATTCTGCTAAATATTTTTTAAAAGTTCTTAAAATATATGTTTTTGTTTTGAATTTATATCTCTGTCTTTGAGAGAAAGAGAGAGAGAAAGAAAGAGAAAGAGAGATTGAGTGCTAAACTGGTAAAAGTTATCTTAACTTAACAAAATGCTTTTCAAGCTTTTCATAATTTAGCCTTCCCCCTCCCCACCCTCCAGTAAACAAAAACTCCAATAACTGTGAAACTCGCGTCTGAACCAATATGGTTTTCCTTAAAAGTGAAGCTTCCTATTAGTCCCGGAATGGTTTATAACTATTTTTGATACCTTCACCCTCCCAAGATATAACCTAACCCACAATTTTCAACAATAAAATTTAAAATGAAGGTTTTAGGTTGGAGGTTAAGAACGTCCAAGGGGGAGGGGAATGGGTGATTAACCTAAAAAACTTATGATTTTTAATTTTTACCCCCCCCCCCACATTAAAAAGCATACCTCTATGATATAAATATTATCCCCCCACCACCCAAAAATGAAAAAGCTTGGACTCCCTTGTTGGAAGTTATTACTATTAAACTGATAGTGACGTAAGGATGTACGAACAGGCCCTTATTAACGAAAAGCTAAGCTATAAACAAAAATTGCATAACCCCAAAGTTTGAAAGTTACTCAATAACTAACTTTTCTCTATCTAACACTATTTCATAACTACCTTTCACATATTTGTGGCAAATATTTTGATGTTTGTTTGTCTGTCTATCAGCCAACTTTCTATGCAAAACGACTTGATTGGTTAAGAAGTTACTGAGATCATTTGCTACAGATTTACATAAACATATTAACACTTTGATTCATAAAATACATTATTTTTTATTTTTAAAAGCAATTAAAAAATATTTAATTCTTAAAATCTTTTCAAAATAGGGCAAAATGTAATTTTACCAGGGAGAGGTAAAAAGAAGAAAAATTAATATTTCACTAAATATTTTTATACATTTTGAATTATTTTCTCTTTATCTCTCTCTCTCCACCCTCTCTCTCTCTCTATCTCTCTCTCTCACTCTTTCTCGCACTTTCGCCCTTCCCCTCCAAATAACATTTTAAAATATAATTATGTTGTAATTGGTTAGTTGTCAAAACGAATTATGTTCTTGGTCAAACAACTTCAAAATTTGTCTTTTTTTCTCTCTCTTTTTCCTATCTAATTATACTATTTCCTCTTTCTCTCCCTCCCTCTCTCTCTCTCTCTCTCTCTCTCTCTCTCTCTTTCTATCTCTTTCTTAAATCTACTCTAAGCAGTATAGTAAGTTCTGAAAGATCTCGTAAACTGCTATACTAGACCGATTTTTTCTATAATTTTCAAGAAAGTTTTGTACTGGCCCAGGGAAGGTTTTAGGCTATAATGCAAGAGAGAAATTAAGGGGTGCGACATCAAACTGAGATAAAAGATGCACACCACCTCCGCGCCCTATTCAATGTAAAATAACGCGGGATAAGGTACTCCCCACCCATCACTGCCAACTGTGGGAGGGTGGAGGTACCCTCACCTAACATATCTATAGAAAAAATACCGTGACCTATTATAAACTAAATAGTGAAGTATAGTACCATGTTAAGATCTTATATGAGAAAGACAGACAGACGGACGCACAGACATACGTCGTTCTACTTTGTATTATAGATATTGTTAATATCTTTTCGGTCAAATAACCAAGAGAAATTTATTTGAAAATTTACCAATAATGGCTTTATCTATAGATCTCTCTCTATCCATCTCTCTCTCTCTCTCTCTCTTTCTATAACCCTCTTATCTTTCTCTCCCTTTCTCACTTATTATATTTTTCTATATTCCTTTTCTATGTCTCTTTCTCACTAATTTTGTCTGTTTTTTTTCTGTTTTTTCATTGTTTTTTGTTGTTGATTGTATAGTATTGTTTTTACTTCAATAGGTAAACTATTCTAATAATTTCTCAAGCTATTTAATTTTTAAAAACGAAACCTTTTCTACACTTAAAGTTGATTCGTCTGTCTGTAATTCTAATAATATTTATTTATCATCGAATTATAACTTTTCTCGGATATTAAAATGATAAAATATAAAATTAAAACAGGTTTTGTTAGTCCCGCTGAGGGGCCGGAGGCCCAGTCTAGCAAAACTGGAATAATTATTTGTGGAAATTGTCTGTAATACGATGCTATACATGATTTTTCAGTATGTCTGAGAACCGGTTCCAATCCAGCGGTTTTCAAGCCATACTGGAAAAGAAATGAAAACAAAGCTTAACGAAGTAACCCTTAATATTTCTCCAATTTTCTATTTCGTTATCTGTCTATCTAATTTTTCTTTAAGCTCTTAGGTATAAATTAAAGATAGATCGATATGTGAATTACATTATAGTAATAATTTGGGAGTTGTTCATCAATTTCCGTATAGTCTTCCATATTTGCAAAAAGACACAATAGCAAATAAATATGAATTTCCCATGACATTTTTTGGTCAGTTAGTTTATCCATTAGGGATGGTAAGGATGTGGTAAGGGGGATGGAGTATCGTTAATTTAGCCTGCTACAAGTTATAATTTATTAGGGTACATTATAATCTGGTGTAAGATCCAAGTATGAATAAATCCATTATAGTGTGATACATTTGCGGAAATGAATGCACACTGCAATTTGTACCGGCTTATAAATTTTTCAGGCCTTTCAAATCATAACCAGCAATACACAAGGATAAATGAATGGATGATTTTAAATAATTTCCAGTGTGGCTTCGAAACTTATTAATATCTGCTAGATTTGCACCGGTTTTCAGCAATACTGATAAATCATGTATATCATCGTGTTACAGACAATTTTCAAATAAAAATCACAAAATTAATACTAGTTTTGTTAACCCGGGTCTTTTCCCCTCGGGGCTAACAAAACTGGTTTTAGCATTATAATTTTTCATTTTAATATCTGCGGAAAACTGTCTGTAATACAGAGGAATAATTAAATATTAAAACCAATACAATTTTTCTTAAAATATCCAGAAAAAGTACTTGAGACGTTTTTATAGGTTAGGTAAAGTAAGTCCCTAGTAGGACTTCGCAGGGCTAGGGTCCCCCAGAAGTGTAACTACCAGTAGGGGACAGAAATATTAATTTATTCCCCATTTTCATATCTCTACATCCCCTCAAAATGATTCCATATCACTCGACGAAATCAGATCAATTAAAATTTTTCTTACGGGACCCTGGCCTAAAACCTTATGAAATTTGTGAAGATTCACCTTTTTTTACTGAAGCCTATCTTGTGTGAGACTTAAGCCTAAAGTGTACAAGAGTTGGCTCAGTGTCAGATATCGTACAAGACTGCGTCATAACTAACGACGTTAAAAATGTAAAAAAAGTACCTTTCATGTAAATATTAATTTCTATGGTTGTAAGTAAGGGCACTTTACCAATAATTTTAAAAATTTAGATTTAAGTAAAACCAATCAGTTTAGTGTTCACTTACGCTTATTTGCACATTCGCGAACACAGTGTTCATGTTTGTAAAAAGCAGAGGGGAAAGGCCAGAGTACTTTAAATTGTTATGGTACCTAAAGTTTATTATTAAAAACTTTTCATAATTCGCTGGCTTATCCATTATCCCCCCTGATAAAAAAGACACACTACCTCATATGTTAGCTCAAAAATTTTGGTACTTTTTGAAGTTAATAAGGACAATTTTGTAGGGAGGGAGGGGACATTGAACTGAAAATTATTCTGGTACCCAAAGTTTTGTTTATAAGGTTACCATGTGTTAGTTTTAAAACTCTGCACTTTTAATTAATCTTGATTGGTTGGTTTAAACTAAGTTTGACAAAATTTTCAACAAATAGAGGAGGTGTTCACACCAATTAATTAAAAATAAACATTTAAACAAGGATGACAACATCCATAAAAGCGAAGCACTGAAACGGTAGGACAAACGGACATTAACACTTGTATAGTGTCTGAACTGAATAATCAAAATATAGAAGTATAAGAGTCGAAGCAAAATTGTAAGTAAATTTGTTGAAAAACTGCTTGATACGGAATAATGTTTATGGACATTCACTAAATTTTTAGGACTTAATTATAGAGCTGCTACGCTTTCTAAATCGTACCTAACTACTACAGGAGTAATCATGCAAAGTTTGAAATCGATAGGACAATTTTAACATGCCTAAAATAACGAATAAAAGCTATCTATCATGGACGGACGGACGGACCCTAATTATAGAAAAGCTTCGCTTTTAAAAATCTATTATGTATCATAGAGACGAAAATGAAGAAAAAAAAACAACTGCAGATTGTGCTATTGTAATAATATTCAGTTATGATGATTTGGTTATGTGATACGTATGCGGAAATGGATGCACAGATAATGTAAGAGTTTAGAAAGAAAGTATTAATAGGACAGGCATAGATTTAAAGGAGATAGAAGAGAGAGAGAGAGAGAGAGAGAGAGAGAGAGAGAGAGAGAGAGAGAGAGAAAGAGAGAGAGAGGTAGAGAGAGAGGTAGAGAGAGAGAGAGAGAGAGAGAGAGAGAGAGAGAGAGAGAGAGAGAGAGAGAGAGAGAGAGAGAGAGAGAGAGAGAGAGAGAGAGAGAGAGAGAGAGAGAGAGAGAGAGAGAGAGAGAGAGATAGTTAGATAGAAAAAAGAAAAAAAATAGAGAGAAAGAGAGAGAGAGAGAGAGAGAGAGAGAAAGATAGAGAGATAAAAAGACAAAGAAATAGAGTGACATAGATAAAGAGTGAGAGAGACAGTACGAAAAAATGAAAGAAAAATATTTCATATTATCAAGTGCTCTATCCCTTCCTCTATTAGTAATAATTGATCAGATATTAATTGAAGTTCACGCGTCATTTAATTACTATGTAGTCTATTCCAGATAGATAGATAGATAGAAATATACATAGATAGATAAATAAGCATTTTATTGCTATGTAGTCTATTTAAGATAGATAGATATGGATAGATGGCTAGATAGAAATATACATAGATAGATAGATAAACATTTTATTGCTATGTAGTCTATTTAAGATAGATAGATATGGATAGATAGCTAGATAGAAATATACATAGATAGATAGATAAACATTTTATTGCTATGTAGTCTATTCAAGATAGATAGATAGATAGGAATATAGGCATTTAATTTCTATGTAGTCTATTCAAGATAGATAGATATGGATAGATAGCTAGATAGATATATAGACATTTAATTGCTATGTAGTCTTTTCAAGATAGAAAGATATGGATAGATAGAAATATAGGCATTTAATTGCTATGTTGTCTATTCAAGATAAGAAGATATGTATGGATAGATAGATAGGTATGGATTAAGATGGATTAATATAAAGGTATTTAATTCCTATTCAATATAGATAGATAGATCCCTAACAGAAAAAATAGATTGGTATAAACTAATAGATTGAAGTTTATTTGAGTAATTTTTTTACATTTGCAAACTCCCTTCTCTCTGATAATAACTAATTTATAATTATATAACTATAACCATTGTTCACATGTTATAAGTTATAATTAAAATGGCAACAAAAATTTTCTTAATGAATCAAGTTATATATTAATACAGGAATAGGGCAATGGAAGTTAAATAAATCATTCCCCAGTTGCTTAGGTTTTAATATGGTTTTATACTTGAAATCAAGAGAAAGGGTAAAATGGGCTTTTATTACACTAGTCCCAAAAGTTTTATAATAACGTTTTCTTTTTCGTTATCTTAATTTACAAGTTTAAGGACTTTATTGAATTTTGATTGGTTGGTTTAAACCACTAATTTTAATCTACAGAAGAAGTAATTTCGTATATCATCATTGGGGAAATACATCAATTTATCGGCCACTTTCTTATCACTTTAGAGCCCGAAATAAGATTTTCTTGTAAATAAGAGATATAGTATGTCTGTGCATAAAGAAAGGATCTCGCTAACGGCTAACTCGATTGGATCCTTCTTTATTTTTAAGTAGGTTTGGGTTGGGGGAGGGGTCAAACCCCCCCCCCCCCAAAGTGCCCTTATGGGTGTCTAGGGGCGCAATAGATAAGACTACTGATAATTGAACAAACTGTCTATAGCTAAGTTTGCCTTTACAATATCTCTCTTTATCTCTTTGATAATTCACCTGTTTGATATCTTCCTCCCTCTCTCTCTCTCTCTCTCTCTGTCTTTCTGTCTCTCCCTCTCTCTCTCACTCTCTCTGTCTCTCTCTCTCTTGGTATTATGTATTTATCATGTTCCCATAATTATAATCTTTAATAATAAGACATGTCATTTTCTTCTCATAACATTAACATATTGGTGTCCAAACATTTCCGCCAATATAATATGCACAGTGTATAGTTCATATGTATAAATCAGACAATTACCAGGTGTCAGTGCAGTGTTGGGGACCTTTTTCGTCTGCTAGCAAATTGATTTCTTCTCTTTTATTGCGACGCTATTAGTTGATATTCAAAGGCCCAATTGAAAGTCGGTACAGGTTCACACCCCGTGGGACTATTATTTAACTCATGTCACCTCTATTCTCTTACTTTTATGATTTTGTAATAATGCGCATTTTTGAATTGTTACATATGGGGAAGTGAATAAACACCTATCTTAATATGCCTAGAAAGGCTGCAATTATTGGTTGAAAAGTTAGTAAACTGTACAACCTAATCAATCCTTGATAGAAGTCCACACAGTTTTTAGGTCAACAGATTTGAGACAATCTATCTAAAACTTTTGGTACTAGTATAATTTACCGTCAAATGTCCGCCCCCCCCCTCCCCACCTGCAATTGTGTCTTTATGTGAATAAGTAACAAAGTATTAAATCCTTTAAAACACAAAGTTTCAATTTACAAAAGAACGATCAATATCATCGCTACTGTAAGAGTATGTATGTTCTTGTTTGAACTGCTCTCTAAAGATGTGTGCGATTAGATTGCATAAAGAGCAATATACTTCGTAAACAAGAAAGATATGAAATAGGCATTTTAAGAAAGCTATGAGGTGGTTTTTTTTGTAACCAAAAAATTTATTTAAAGTTAAAAGAGAGAAAAAAAGAAGTAAGAGAAAGAGATAAAATAAGAGAAACCGACAAAGAAAGCTGTAAAATTAAAATTTTTTAGAAAAATTTCTTCAATGTTGTATATGTCAAAAGATATTAGAAGTGATAAAATAATAAATGGAATAACAACCCCCCCCCCCCCTTCCCAAGAAAACAAAACTGACCCTAATTGCTATTTTGAGCCTCAGGCCTCGAACCATAGGCCATAGTGACGTTTTTAAAATGCGTGAAATTGGCTATATTAAAAACATTCAAAATGGTAGAATTGTTCTATCTAATTAAAACTCTATTTCAATTCCTCTATAAGACCTTGATTTTAATGACATACATCATTTAAGTTTATGTCGACGATATTTAGTTTTTCAAAAAGAATCCAAAACTGACACAATTTTTTCATTTTTGCGACGATAATAAGTTAATCATTAATCACTACATGTAAAAATATCCTACGATGATAAAATTACAGCCATAAAATTAGAATATATTCAGTTTTTGTTATTTTCAAAAAACATTGTGTATGATTTAATTAACGTATTTTTATCATCTCGCCTCTAGGTGTAGATGATTATATAATCCTACCAAAATAACTTTAAACTTTAAAATACAAATTAAAAACATAAGGTTGTTCCGTTAAATTGAAGCTTTTTATAGGCCCTAAAAAGGTTTTCTTCTCATTGGGGAGAGGTAAGCTTACCTTCATAAAAAGAGAAATATCCCCTTAAAAAAATTAATAGTTATTTCTCGCATCGTATTATAAACGGCTTTCCGATGATATAAAATGTACAATTATAAGATTAAAACCAGTTTTTTAGCCCCGAGATGATTGTACATTTTTATATTCGTAGAAAGCTGGATATAATACGATGCTAGACATAGTTTTTTCCTATGAATGAGAACCGGTTCCTATCCACCGGATTCGAATGAATACGAGAATAGTTATTTCTCGTATCGTATTATAAACGGCTTTCCGCGGATATAAAATGTACAATTATAAGATTAAAACTAGTTTTTTTTAGCCCCGTGGTGCCGAAGGCACTGGCTTAAAAAACTAGTTTTAATCTTGTGATTGTACATTTCTATATTCGTAGAAAACTGGATATAATACGATGCTAGACATAGTTTTTTCGTATGGATGAGAACCGGTTCCTGTCCACCGGATTCGAATGAATACGAGAAATAATATTCTTTTAAATAAACACGAATAGTTTTAATGGAAACTGATGTCTTTGTGAATTGAAGAAAAGACTACTGTTTTTTTTCGTGTAAAGATATACAAAACCAGTGCCCAAGATTTATTATGCTTGATTAAATGATTATAAAACTGTAAGAACCATTGTTATAACCCAAGCCAAGTTAGAGTTTTTTGTTAGCTTACTCGGACTAATGGATGTACAAACGGACAGACATACAAGCAAGGCATAAAAATGGTTTAATACTCTCCCCTATTGTTTCAGGAATCACTGGAGGCATGGGTACTCTGAAATCAATCAAAAAACAGCCATAATTATGATGCAAGTAGTTAAACTTTTATCATCATCGGAAAAACACTTTTATAGGTGTTTCAACTATAATTAGAAAATCTTTATACGGTCAAAACTTTTAATTAATGAGGCGTAATGCAGGGATGGGGAACTGGCTTTGGAATAATAATTATTTGCCTCATTTAATTTATATCTGTCTAAGAGAGAGAGAGAGAGAGAGAGAGAGAGAGAATGATTAAAAAAAGAAAAAGAGATACATAGAGGGAGAAAGAGAGAAGAAAATATAGCGAAAAAAAGATAAAAATGAAAATTGTTTTTTTTTTCAATATAGCAATTACAATTATTTTTCCTGAATGAATGTTCTTAGATTATTATTTAGATAAATTGTTTTTTTTTTTGCTGTCTTCTTCATTATAGATAAGACAATTCTTAATCGGGGAGGGAGGGGACAAACGGCTGTTTATTACACTAGTCCCTAAAGTTTTGTAATAACGTTTTCTAATTCTTTGGTTTAACAACTTTGGTGACTTAAATTGAATTTTAATTGGTTGGTTCATCAAGTTGAGGGTTTAAACATTTCAATCATTTATTGTAATTTACAGAAGGGGTAATTTTGTGGCCATTGTCTTATCCCTTTATTTCCCTTATTAAGTAAAAACTTTTATATAATAAAAGGCAATTCGTCTGTATATATACACTTTGGTAGAGCTTAAAAGCAATTGAAATATTAATTTACAGAATATTGTCTTTTTCAGATTTCTAAAACCAATTTTGACAAACAAAATTTTACATTTTGTAGAATGAAAATAAAAATCCATAAAATTGTTAATCCAACGAACTAGAGAACATGTATATAATTATTTAGAGACCTCTCTCCCTAATCTATGCTTCGCTACTTATTAATTTTGTCATCCTTGTAAAAAAATATTACATTCTATTATGATATTGCTTTCTTTTCATTAATTAATTAACAAAGATCTTATTTTTATCACTTTTTTACGTAATATGAGAATTATATATTTTTATAAAAAATTTTCTAGGCAATTACCAAAAAATAACAAGAGAAAATTGGAGGAAAGGTTAATTTATCGTCTGGTGTCCTCTCCCTGACTTTAATCTTTGTCTGTATTGTCCTACTGTTTGTTTTTCTAAATACCTATCCCTAAAAGTAGAGATACCTTTCTCAAAATTCTATCTAAAACTGCCTATAGGCATACATTGATATATTTTCTTTATCGGGCATTTTCCATTTTGGGTAGGATTCGACCCTCACCTACCCCTCTCCGCCCTACCGAAAAAAGTATCGAAGTAAATCATTAAATCCGCATATAATTAAAACAGCACAAATTACTCAAACTAACAGCTATGCATAAGAACTTAAATTTTTGTAGGGGGGGTCAAGCGACAAAAATTAGGAAACTGCTATTTTTCGTTACAAATCGTTTTAGGCCAGAAATTGTTTATGGATATTTTCTGTTTTTTGAGAAATTCAGTGATAAGACAATGGCCGAAAAATTCATAAACATTCCTAATGATGATAAGTAGAATTATCCCTTCTGTTGATTAGAATCATTGGCTGAAACGTTTAGACACTCAACTTATTGAACCAACCACTCAAAATTCAATAAAGTCCCTAAAGTTCTTGAGCCAACGAGCTAGAAAACTTTATCATAAAAGTTTGGGAACTAGTAAACTAAAAAGCCAATTATCCCCTTCCTCCCTGGAGAAATTCCTTATTTTTAATAGTGCAGCTACTACGTAACTTAATTTATCTTTTAAATTGTTTTTAAAGAGAATGACAGAGAGAAAGAGAAGAGAGAGAGAGAGAGAGAGAGAGAGAGAGAGAGAGAGAGAGAGAGAGAGAGAGAGAGAGAGAGAGAGAGAGAGAGAGAGAGAGAGAGAGAGAGAGAGAGAGAGAGAGAGAGAGAGAGAGAGAAGAGAGAGAAAGAGAGAGAAAGAGAGAGAGAGAGAGAGAGAGAGAGAGAAAGAGAGAGAGAGAGAGAAAGAGAGAGAGAGAGAGAGAGAGAGAGAGAGAGAGAGAAAGGTGAAAAATGAAAGAAAGAAAGAGCCAAAAGGAGAAAGAAAACAGGAAACTGAGAAAAAGAGAAAAGCGGGATGAAATTTGAGAAAAAAGAAGCATAAAGATAAATAAAGAGAGAGAATGAGAGAAAAAAAGAGAGAAAGAGTGAAGAGCAAAAGACAAAACTAAGAATTAACGTTAAGATACATTAAATAGAAAGCTATAAAGAAAAGAAAAAAAAGAAAACTTGAAAATATAAAATAAAATTATAAAGGAGAAGGGATAATTAGAGGGAGAGAAAGAAAGATATATAAAGATAGAGATAGAGAGAGAGAGAGAGAGAGGGGGGGGAGGGCGATATTACTAATTTAATTTATCTATTTATCTTTCTCAAAATTTTATTCTTTTTCTCTCTCTCTCTCTTTATCAATAGTTCTCCCTCCCACCCCATAATCAGAAATAAGAATATATATCCTTAAAATAAAATTTTCAGTTCATAAAAGGGAAATTCAATTGAAGATAAATTAAGCTTCTTTCCAATTATGTTATTTGATACCCCTGGATTAAAACTAGTTATGAGTCATACTGAAAAAACATGAATCGCATTGTGTTTAATTTATCTATTTATCTTTCTCAAAATTTTATTCTTTTTCTCTCTCTCTCTCTTTATCAATAGTTCTCCCTCCCACCCCATAATCAGAAATAAGAATATATATATCCTTAAAATAAAATTTTCAGTTCATAAAAGGGAAATTCAATTGAAGATAAATTAAGCTTCTTTCCAATTATGTTATTTGATACCCCTGGATTAAAACTAGTTATGAGTCATACTGAAAAAACATGAATCGCATTGTGTTAAAGATGCTTTTTTACAAATGATAAAAAAATAATTACAGTTTGTTTACTCTGGCCAACAAACTCAGCCAACTAAAAATTCCTTATTATTTTTCATTTTACTGTCTGTGGAAGCCTGTCTATAATACGATGCGATAAATGACTATTCCATATTGATTTTCCATTCTCACATCTCTGTTCTTTATAAAATAAATAAATCAAATTTATTTCTCCCCCCCCCCATCTGTAGTATACATCAATCCTGCAAAAAAAACCTGTTTTTTTCTTGCATTTTTAAAATTGCAAATTTCTTTCAACACCACAAAAACGAGTTAGTAAAATCTGCTGGGAAAACGGTAGAATAAATTTGCATGTTTCTGATTATTGGTGGAAAAGTTTGGCCACTGATATTTTGTACAGAACAATCACAAATCAACCCTAACCCCAAAATTTGTTATCCAACGAATGACTGACCGTGTTTATAAACTTAAAGAGGTCAATCCCCTTTAAATGCACTATAAAAATTGGCTGTTTTTGTTTTTATTTTTCTACATTTTTGTATTACAACTCTGTGTGGTAAAAAGTAAAAAGTCACAAAAAGAAAAATTACACGGAAAGGAATGAGCAACCCCAAAAATCATCTTGCCGTTAACTTTTCCGCCAGAGAATAATGTCTTAATTCCAAAAAGAAAGGATTTATACGTGGGAAGTGAGATTTTATGAGGTAGTGTTTTTGGTAGAATCTTACAATTTCTTGACCTCTAGAAGCGCTTGAGGAAGGAGAAGGGGGTGGGTCGACCCTACATTTTTCAATTTAGTTTAATAAAAAAAGTATTTTTTTTGAGGGGGGATTTTTTTTCTAAGAATTGAGGTACCATCACAAAATTGCCTTATTTGGACTAATATGAAGCTTTATTGTATAGGAGAACTATGTCTGTCAAGCGGTTTTAGCGATATCTTATTCTGTAGAGACACAGACAAATAGACACATAGACATCATGTTACTTATATAAAGATTAATATTTCCCTGTCCTAGAGTTTATAAAAAGTGTGAGGAAGAAAAGTGGAAATAGAAATTACTCAAATTGACGAGTCTCCAACTCAACGGGGATAGACTAATCTAAGATAAAATAATCTCTCCTACAAATTTAAATATGACTTTTATACGTGTAAATTAAAAAAAAGAAAAAAGGAAAATTTATAAAATTTTTAACAACAAAAGGGGTAATCTTGATAATCATAATTAGAAGTGTAAATAATTTTATCGTTCATTGTCTTGTCCATTAAGATCCCGGGCAATTTTATCAAAATAAATGAGATATACTCTCAGTATGAGGAAAATCCTTAATTTTCTAAACCTGCGAATTAATTTCTAATCCATTAATTCAAAAATTTAATCTTTCGTCAAATCAGAGTTGAGTTCTACTTACGAAGTATTCTGATTTAATTCAGAACCTCCACCCCCCCCCTCTCTTTAATTCTCTCTTTGAATTTGATGTTGCTTCCAAAGAAACACTATAGTGCCTCCAAATTTCGTCTAGTAAAAAATAAGTTCTTTCTTCAATAAAAATTTTAAAACAAAATCTTACTTATTTATCAATGTTGATTTTTTGAGGACTTTTCACTGTAATTCATTCTTAATTTTTTTTCATTTTTAAAAATCTGAAAATAATAAAGATATTTTTAACAAATCTTAATAGTTGTTTATCGCATCGTATTATAGACAGCTTTCCGCAGATAGTCAAATTAATAATTAAAAGATGAAATGTAAAGAAGAGATGTAATTTGTAAATTACACAAACTTTTTCTGAATAAAACTTTTCTCAAAGGGATCTTAAGGAACAAGACCATGGATGATAAATAGATATGCAGCTCCAACATTCTAGATTACCCCATCTAAAAATTGAATTCGATGGGAGGTATGAACCAACCAACTTAGAATAGTACCAAAAAAGGACCTAAACTTAATAAATCATTAGTCAATGTATAAGAGAAGCGTTTATAAAACTTTGGGTACCAGTATAATGTACACTCCAATATCATCTCCCTCTCTGGTAAGACCGTAGACGTGTACAGGGTTTTCTAAAGTAAGAGATAAGACAGCTAAGGTTTATGGTTACTTTTAAAAACAACCAAAAAAATGACTGATTTTATAAATCCAAAAAATATATTGCTACATTAAAAAATGCATTCTTAAAGTATTTATTAAAGCCTGCTAAATATTTACATACAGAAGTTAAAAACTAAACTTTAGTTAGCTTGTTATTGCTGCGCAACTTGTCCTTTTATAAAAGTAACAGGATGTCTTCTGTGTGTCTGTATGTCTGAATCGAAGGATCTAACTAATGAACTGATATAGTTCAATTTAGCTTCTTATAGGAAGGTTAATAGCTATTTTGAGGGAGGGTTCCACCCTCCGGAAAGAAAACGCCCGAAGAAATGGCCCCGCAGAATCTTTTAAATTTTTCTTTTTAAAACAAAAAATTTAAATGGGGTTGGTCGCCTCTAGGGACGTGGCTGTTAATAAACATTATTGTCCTTGATATGAAAGTATGGACGTATGGACACTATGCTGATAATTACAGAGTAGAGTACTTATTAAACCCCTTATCTTGTTTTCAACCCAAATACCAAATACACATAACATAACAACTTTCATTATAATCCAGGGACAAGGGACAGTGATTCTGACAAACAATTCTAAATGAAAATTTTCACATAACCTACCTCCTTCTCCCACTTCCCTTTAGTTACAACAAAAAACAAGTAGCACAAAATATAAAACATAAACATAAAACTAGCAATTTAAAAACAAACTTTATCTCATTCGTGAGCATTAAAACTTAGGGTACTTTATTTAACTATGATTGGTTGGTTTAAACTAGCATGTTTAAAGGTTTCTACCAATAGTTTAATCTACAGATGGAGGATAAAAGATGTTCATTAATGTATCAATGTTTCATCCCTCCTGTAAGACTAAAAGGGAGATTTAATATCAGTGTAGTTTTCCAGGATGGTTTTAGGCTATTTTTAGGGGTGTTAGACATAATATATAAATCAGAACAGCTAAAATTTAAGATATTAGGTTTACATTTAAATTAATTCGAATTTATTTTTGTAATTCTTATTCTAATCCCATTTCTAAAATCTCGCCGCCCCCATAAATAGCCAGAGGGAAAAGAATTTTGACTCTTTGAACTTCATATATCTTAATTTCTATTATTTGTTGATCTTGTTGTAATTTTATCATTTTCTATTTGTTTTCTTGGTCCTTTTTCTTTTTCTCTTTCTTTCTCTTTTTTTTCTTTTTTCTAACAGAGAGGGGTGAGATATTGGACAGTAAATTTTACAGTTAACCATTCTTTTAAAACCGCGATATCTTATTCGTTAGCTCAAAAACTTCAGTAGTTTTATTGAATATGATTGGTTGGTTCCAAACTAGTAGACTTCTAACTTTCCCACTAAAAATACTAATCTACCAAAGAAGGAATTTTGTTTATCATAATTGGGGATAGTAAGATTAATTTATCGTCTATTGCAAAATCACCAGGGATGAAGGGGATATTAGAATTCAAAATATATTGGTATCTATAATGTCAAAGCACGTTCTCTTAAACGTTAGCTTAGAAACTTTCGAACTTTTAAATTGTTGGTGCAAATTAGTAGGGTTAGTAGGATTAATTTTGTTTATCTTTATTGAGGGATGTACATCAATTTATCTTCCATCATCTTATGCCTTAACATCCCTGTTAAAACCTCATTTAGTGTGCTGTGCATTGACTTATTTACATCTTATACATTGATGAATTGTCGATAGGGAGGGTTCATATGACGACCAACAAAGGTTAAGTCGTTGTATTTTTGTCAGTTGTATAGTTTCGTCAGGGAGGGAGGGGACATTGGACATTGGACTGTAAACAATACTGGTACCCAAAGTTTTATAGCACTTTCTCTCATTCTATGTCCTAATAAAGTTGATTTAAACTAGCAGTGTCCAAACTTTTCAGCGAACAATGATTATGTTGACATAACAACAGCTAAAAGCTTTACAGGGTAAATGTTTTAGATTAATGAAGAGTCATTTCTTTATTCCTTCCTACTAATGATTGTGGTGTGTAGTAGTGTAGCTCTTAATAACTGGATACTGGGGGGGGGGGGGGGGTATGCGGGGAAAAGATAATGGACGAGAAATTAATCTCTCGTTTTCCTATAAAGTTATAAAGGGGGGGGGGGGGGTCATTTCTTTATTCCTTCCTACTAATGATTGTGGTGTGTAGTAGTGTAGCTCTTAATAATTGGATATTTTTTTTTTTGGGGGGGGGGGGGTAATTGGATATTTTTTTTTTTTGGGGGGGGGGTATGCAGGGAAAAGATAATGGACGAGAAATTAATCTCTCGCTTTCTTATAAAGTTTCTCCTTTGGTAAACCAAAAGTATCGGGGGGTGGGGGGAGTTTTGAAAATAATAGTGTTACCATTTTGATCCATATCCAGCCCTTCCCCCAACAATTTAAAGCTAACAAATGGCAGAACAATGTTAAAAAGAAATTTTAGAGAAACATTTATAGTCAATTGCTCTTTCCCCCCACCCCTAACTCGCAATGACATAAATAACACAGAATATCAAAAATCTCAAAAAACAAAAAAATAAAGAATAAACAATTTAAAAGAAAAAGAACAGTTATCTGTTATACAGAGTATATGAGCATAAGTCAAGTTTGACGGTCGAACATACTTTAGTAATAGAGTTGCATATACAGATGTTTAATTTTTAGAAAAGTTGGGGGAAAAGCAGTTTTTTTTCTTGTGCAATATCCCTATATAGTTTGATTAATGTTATGTAGTCATGTAGATATTGGCATAAGTAGTTACTAATTATTCAGGGATTACAGGGATAAGAAGACAGTGGAAAATATATCAAGATACCTAATTTTTTAGTCTATTCGCCAGTCCGGCTGTTACACTGTTAAAAATTTTTTTTTTTTTTAGCATCAGGTAATACTATATATTCTTCACATTAATGTATAGTATCAATCTGTACATACTAGGAAAAAAACCTCATTACGATACAAGGAAGTTTTCAATGCTGTTTTGAGTATTAGGTAATGTTCTGTGAAGTAACAAGTAGTACTAAATAATGTATTTGTCTGTAGAGTATTATCCAATACGCTCTTGGGAATAAAATTCAGTACTGTAGAAGTAATTTTTCATTACGCTCCTTCGCAATTGTTGTTACCCTATATCATAATTTTTGATACTCTGGAGAGTATGAAACTGTTTTACTTTGTATGAAAGATCAGTTTATAATATATGATTATTATATGTACATATACATTTTGTTATATCAACAAACATACCAAGCAGAGCCATAAAACATAAATTTAAATGTAAATTTAGTAAAAAAATTATTTTAAAGATGTTTAGGACTAAACATTATCCTTAAAAATAAAAACTATGGTCAGTCATAATTACAAAAATCAAAATTATAAATCTGAGCATAAATAGTATCTTTTCATCTTTGTCTAAAACGACCAAGCATTGAAACACTTCCATGAGAGGTGTGCACGAATGGTGTCTGTTTCAATTATTCTTTACAGTACAGATTCGTAACCTAGAACGTATGAATAGTTAGTATTTTAATAAACCATTCTCTTGCGTATTGTCTGATATGCTACAGCGTATGAAATAGTACTAAATCAAGAAACATTTCTACAGCGTATTTTCCGATACCCTACAACGTATAAAATATTACTATTTTTATAAACTTTTCTACAGTGTATTCTATAGTACCCTAGAGCGTATCAATCGATACTAAAAAAATGTATGGGTTCTGTATAGTAATAATTATTGTCTTATATAGTATTACATAGTGTTATATATTAATTATATAGTTGTAGGGTACTTACGGGTCCAATACTCTCCAGAGTATCAATTGATACTAAATAAAAAAATTATTTTTAACAGTGTAGCTACTTGTAGAGGGAAAATCGTGATTTTCTTGGCTGCTATTTAGTAAAGTGGCTGAATTTTTTGGTTAAGTTTCTGCTAATCAATACACGTCCGACAGTCTATCTGTACTGCTCTTGAGCATATTTAATTTTATTGAAAATATGTTATTTTCTCAGCTGTAATCAAAGATAGGTTGTTTAATTATGATTTAAATTAGATTCAAATGGCCAATATATGAGTGTCTACTTTACAAATAAGTATGTCCGTATGTATGTCTGTCTGTTATGCTCACTTTTCAATACAGTAAGAAAGTTAGAATAGGGGAAAAACGTAGAAAATATTAGAATATTATTTCAACTTATTTTCTTTTTTTCCCTAGGTTAATATCATTTGTCTTTAAGGTTTTTTTTTTAGAATATGCAAAATATAAGTTTTTAAAATTATTTTCAGTTAGATAGAAAAAAGAAAAAAAAAATAGAGAGAGAAAGAGAGAGAGAGAGAGAGAGAGAGAGAGAGAGAGAGAGAGAGAGAGAGAGAGAGAGAGAGAGAGAGAGAGAGAGAGAGAGAGAGAGAGAGAGAGAGAGAGAGAGAGAGAGAGAGACAGAGAGAGTGAAAGAGATAGATAGAGAGAGAGAGAGAGACAGAGAGAGAGACAGAGAGAGAGAGAGAGAGAGAGACAGAGAAAGGAATAGAGAAAAAAAGAAAAAAAAGGTTTGCTAAGTAATGACGAAAAATAGGCATAAAAAGGAGATAAAATTTATCTAAAAACTGGCCTAATCCTCTTTGGACTATTATCCCAAAAATAACTGCATTTTCCCAATGGACACTTGATAACATTGTTTTATATATTACATCATCTAACTAGCTAGGGAAGGAGGGGACATCGAATTGTAAATCATTCTGGTTCCCAAAGTTTTATAAACATGAGCTTTCATAAGTTGGCTCAATAACTTTGGGTACTTTTATTCAATCTATATTATAAAAAGGTGTGATTTTTTATCATAATGATAAACTATGAAAAAAATGATCTTTTAAAATGACTTCCTGACTTCCTTAAAGAATACTATAGGGACTATTTTCATTTTGTGTAGCAACCTTAAACTTTTTTTCTTCAAGAAAAAGTAAAACAATTTGATTTTTACAAAAATTATCAAAATAGTGTCCTTTGTAGCAATTATGTATATATATATATATATATAACATAATATGTTATTTATGTATTACAATAAGTATGCCAAATAGCACCATAATTACCAGAGGATACAGTCATAGAACAATGTACGATGAATCAATCTTTAGTCCAAATATTCAATTTGAAAATCAATTATTATATAGGTTGCGGGTTAGTTTTCAACTTGTCAAATTGTATTAAACGAAAAAATTATTAAAGATGAGATTTATAGATAGGATTCAGGGCTCTAAAGGGATAAGACAATAGTCGATAAGTTGATGCACATCCCCAATGATAATCCTCGACTGTATACAAATTTCCTCTTCTATAATTACAATTAGTTGTTAAAACGTTTGAGCACTCAACTTTATGAACAAACCAATCAAAATTCAGTATAGTCCCCAAAGTTGTTGAGCCAACCAAAATAAAAACCAGCCCAATGTCCCCTTCCCTCCCTGGATAGGATAAGAGATGAAAAATTAATCTTCCAACAGTTAAAAGAAAATCTTCTATTTTTATTTTGGTAATATTATGGGATAACTTTTAAAAATGATTTTACCCCAATGCCTTAGTTTTGTATTTCTTTATCTTAGCTAAAATTTTTCAAAATTGGCTTAATCATTTAATTAGTAGGGCTGCATTTTAATGAAAGAAGAGATAGAGAGAGAGAGAAAGAGAGTGAGAGAGAGAGAGAGAAAGTGAGAGAGAGATAGAGAGAGAGAGAGAGGGATAGAGAGAGAGAGAGAGAGAGAGAGAGAGAGAGAGAGAGAGAGTTAGAGAGGGGGAGAGACCGAGAAAAAGCAAGAAAGGAAGAGAGAGAGAAAATTGGTTGATACAGAGGTAAAATAGAAATGTTTGTATAAAGGACAAAAATTAGCTTATTAACGCTTCAATAAATGCACGAAAGTGAACCAAAAAAAAATTTGATTTCCATCTAGAATTTTTTATGGAATAAATAGTAGGTAATTCCACAGGAAGTTTCAAACCTAAAATTTTGAATTAGTATCATAATATATATATTTGTCCTATGTAGAATGAATGACAGACCAAACGGACAACATAAATTATACACTGGATTTTCATTTACATAGGAAATCTAAAGTCATATTTTAGCTGTCTATCTAAAATAGAAACGAGAAAAAAATGTTTTAAAAAATATATTACAAACATTTCAAATGATATTATAGCTTCGCTACAAAAAAAAATGAGAGAGAAAAAGGGGGGAAATTATAACCAAATCCTAATATCATAATAATAACTAAATATTTCAAATGTGGTTGTCCTTTATATATATGTCATTTTAACACTCCCCCTTAGTGCCAATGGGTAGAGGGTAAAGGGATGAATACATAAGCAACTTACAGCAATATTTTTTTATTTTTCTATATCTTTGTTGTCCATTATGATCTCGCTAACCACTGCAATGTGAGTTCTTCATTATAAGGAATCTTCAAATCTCATGTGATTTTTGGTATATTACTTTTAAGTCTTGCTATGATTTTAGGCCTTCCATTTCAAATGGTCAAAATTAGATGAAAAATATCTGAGATAACCTACAATTTATTATGACAAAAATACAGACTTTCGGAGACATCTGTTTAAGAGGCCCTTTCCAAATATTTGAAAAACATTTACATTTCTTTAAATCCCTTGATTGGGTATAAAAGATTTTTCACTGTGAATAGCAAAACCTAAATTATACCATTACTAATAGCTATACACAGGGAATTAGGGATAGATAAATATAAGATAAAAATACCCCCCCCCCCTCACATTTATTAATGTCAGGTTTAAGGAATTGATGGCTATTTGCTGTTTTAAAGATGGTAGAATTCATTGACGTCCATGGGTGGGGGGTAAAGGTAAGTTTACCCCCCTCCCCCAAACTTTGAAATCTTTCATTTTACCCCTATCAAAATTTTAAAAAATAAATTAGATTACTCCCACCTAAACTTTTAAAACCCCTTATTTACCCCCCCCCTAAAAAAATAAAAAGATTGGACGACCCAAACTTCAAAAAATCTGCCAAGAATAAAATTTTACTTATACCTTTACTCCCTGGAAAACCTATATGTTATATTTAATATTTATTGTTATAAATATGTAACCTTCATTCATTCAAATTTAGAAATTTTGGCTTTTTATGGGTTACTTGTAAGGGGGGGGGGGGGGTTCTTAAATCTTATTCGTTGAACACAGTAATAGTGTCTGACTGATTATGACGTAACAAAAAAAAATAGCCAATGAGAGGCCGTTATTGACCAATGGTAAAATTTATAGTGGCCTCTCATTGGCTATTTTTTTTGTTACGTCATAATCATTCAGACACTATTACTGTATTCTTATTCGTTGGCTAAAAAACGTTGGGTTCTTTCACTAAATTTTGATTAGTTGGTTCCAAACAAGTACTGTAAAAAATATTAGCTATTTTATTAACAGAAAGGGCAATTTTGTTTATTGGGGATGAAGATAGTAAAAGAAAAACCTAATTATATTGCATGAAATATCCAAAATTAACCTGATTTGTAGAAACCAAGGGCCTTTCAACAATTGTGCCAAGTATGATTTTCTGGGGATGGTTTCAGGTATTTTGGGAGTGCCTACCTGCGGGTGGGGTGGGGGGATAAATCTAACAATTAGGGGGCATATTCCATAACCTTGGAGGTCCCTACAATCTTCAACAATATTTATACTAAAAAATATGTACACAAAATAGAAAAAGAAATAACGGGTACCTGAAATAACATATTAAACCATCTCTTAAGATCTAATCTATATTTATGTTCAGATAGGAATATGTTTATAGAAAAGAATCAATTAAAATTTGATTGCAATTTGATTGCACGATCTTTATCTTACAATACTAAGTTTGTAAGTCATGAAAAAAATAGCACCCAAAAATACTAGGTATCTTAATAATTTGAGATTGATCCCGAAGGAGGAGTGCAGTAAAAAAGCCTGAAACCAGTTTAATCTTTAAATAAAATTATAGCATAAAACCCTCCTGGAACCTATGTAAAGCTTCCCTAAAATTGATTGTAGTATTTTAGAACAAATAGTTATTTATCGCTTTGTATTATAGACAATTTTCCACGAAAATTAAAATTTAATCCCCAGCGGATATTAATCGGTTTCGAATCGATACTGTAAATACTTTTACCCCTCCTGGAAACCTGATTTTTATTTACCAATCTTTAACCCTCTTATATAAGACACTTAAGTGTTCTTAACCCTTCTTAATCAAAGGGGAAAATACATTAACAAATAACAAAAATAACTTATCTTTTCTGAAAAAATAAGATTTATAAATAACATTTTTTTGTAGAAAAAGTATCAACCATGTTATAATTTTTATTGGTTTTAAATATTTTATAGAATTTTGATTGGTTGGTGTCCATAGTAAGAGAGTCCAAAGTTTTCAATAATTTTAATCTACAGAAGGGGTAATTTTGTTTATCGTCATTACCTATATCATTTCGTTGGCTTGAAAAACCGGAGGTTTATTTTTAATTTTGATTGGTTGTTCCAAACTAGCAGTGTGCAAACTTTTCAACCATTAATTCTATTCACAGAATGGGTAATTTTGTTTATCTTGAATGGTTCTAAAAGGCCTCGGCATCAATTTACGTAATGGTCCTATTGAAAATCAATTACATATTTATAAAATATTAATAAACAAAGCTTATGTGTTATTAATACTACTAATAAAAGCCCCCTTTCAATATTTAGATTATTATTACAAGGAGAAGTACGTCCATAACTAGAGCAGCTATTATAAGCCTAGGTGGGAGGTGTCAAAACCCCCTACTTGCCCCTTTTATATTAAAGCATATATATAGACTTAACAAGTTCACATAATGGAGGTATTAATCTTGGATCTTACAACAAATTTCCATGTTCCCTATAAAATGAACAGTGTAGCGTGCTAAAATAACAATCTTACCACCCCAATACTTTACACCCCATCCCCTCCACTTCTACTGGATAAATGAATTGAACAATAGCTGTCAATTTTCCCCCCTGTCATAATATCCACGCATATTCTACATCCATGGAAAGACGTACGGAAATCCTCTAGTTACAGAAAAGCTGCACTAATAAATAAAGTATAAATCAATATAATCTAAGATTATATCACCTACATATTGATGTATCTATCATACCATGGTCTGAATTTGAATAAAAATAGAAAAAAGAGTGATAGAGAGAGAGAGAGAGAGAGGGGGGGGGGGGGGGAGGGGGGAGAGATATATATGTATAAAGAGAGGAAAGAAGCGATAGAAAGTAAAAAATATTTTTTGTCCATTATTTCATATTGTGACCTATTGTGTACAATAATTGTTAATCAATGAATTAAACATAATTAAATATGGCTTTAGAGTGATGTAATCTATTTTGATAGAAACACTACTCTATACGTATCTGATTAAGTTAGTACGTTTGTAGTATAGTCAGAATTGCAGGAAAGAATACTTTTTGAGAGAGGGAAGAAAGGAGAGAAATAAAAAAGAAGGAGATAGAGAGAGATAAAGATAGAAAGTGAGAGAGAGAGAGAGAGAGAGAGAGAGAGAGAGAGAGAGAGAGAGAGAGAGAGAGAGAGAGAGAGAGAGAGAGAGAGAGAAAGAGAGAGAGAGAGAGAGAGAGAGAGGAGAGAGAGAGAGAGAGAGAGAGGGGGGAGGGAGAGAGAGAGAAAAAAAAGAGAAAAAAAGAGAAAAAAATGAAAAGAATGAGCGAGAGAGAAAAAAAAAAGAGAGAAAAAGAAAAATCAATTTCTAGATATATAGATTAGATATATATTAATATCTCAAATTGACTTCATATATAACATATGAAGTTCTACATGACCAATTTTCAACATTTATTTTAATAGACAGACAGAAAGCGAGATAGAGAGAGAGAGAGTGAGAGAGAAAGAGAGTGAGTAAACAATGTGAGAAATAAGGGAGGGAGGGGACATTGGACTGCAAAGCATACTTGAATCCATTACATTATCTTATTCGTTGGTTACTTTAATCAAAACATGATTGGTTCTGGTTCAAAATATCTTTTTAACCCATAACTATTATCTAAAGAAGGGGTAATTTTGTCTATCATAATTGGGGGTATACATTAATTTACTGTCCATTGTCTTATCCCTTAATATCCCTGAGAAAAAAAGAAAATGAGAGAGAGAGAGGGTGGTATGGGGGGGGGGAATGATAAAAAACATCTGCCATTTTGTCAATTAAGCAAGCTGCATATGGTGGTACAAAGAAATAAAATTTATTTCAAAGAGAAGCTTGAAATATTTTTGTGGTTTTTTCCCTAAAATCGCATATGGACAACAAAAGAATTGTTGAAACGAAAGAATAAAAGTTTTTAAAGCTATTTCAGGTAAGGTTAAGTTAAGTAAAGATTAGAAGACCCCCGCATGGATAGTACCATTTAAAAATGTCTAAACAGGGTTAGATCAACCCGAAAGAGCTGAAAAAATATATAACACCCTTTCTAAATGTAGAAAAATTTCGTTTTTATTAACTATTCATGAAGATCTGTACAAGAAGATGATCAAAGTCCCTCCTCAGGTTATGACGTCATACGATAGAATAGCCACTAAGACTCTAGCATAAATTTTACCATTGGTCAATTACAGTGTATACTGGCCTCTCATTGGCTATTCTATCGTATGGCGTCATAATCTGTGGAGGGACTTTAATCATCTTCTCTGTACAATAAATTGATATTTTTTTGTTATTTTGAAGCACTCAATTAGAATTAGATCCATAACAACAATGAAATTCAATTTAAAAATTCATCACAATCAGAGAGAGACGAGACTTCAACCAGGGAGGGAGAGGACATTGGACTGTAAATTATGCTGGTCCCCAAAGTTTTATAAACAAGTTCTGTCAATCTTTTGTTTATAAACTTTGAGTACAATTTTATAAAATAAAATAGCAATGTTTATACTTTTTGACCAATAATTTTAATGTACTGATGTGGTAACTTGGGAAAATACTTTGAAATATTGTTCATTGTCCCTTAAGATCCCAGGAGGAGAGATGAGACTAACACTTTCAGACAGACACACGGATTAACATCATGAAAAGCTTAATTTTAAGTAGCACTGCTTCTCTTAATATAAGGCCAGTGTAAGAGAGAGTGAGAGAGAGAGAGAGAGAGAGAGAGAGAGAGAGAGAGAGAGAGAGAGAGAGAGAGAGAGAGAGAGAGAGAGAGAGAGAGAGAGAGAGAAAGAGAAAGAGACAGAGAGAGAAAAGAAAAAGGAAGGGAGAGGCAGTAAAAAAACGAAAAAAATTAAATCCAAAATATCAGGGCAAAATAAAACATCAATAATATAAAACGATACAATAAATTAAACCATTAGTATTTTTTCAAATTCTATAAAAGAACTTTTTAAGGGGCTACACCCCCTATTATATGAAGAAAAAAAAAATTCTGCCCTTTTATAAATTCCAGGGGCGATTTTAGGATATTGTAAAGTCAATAAGGACAATTTTGTAGGAAGGGAGGGGACATTGGACTGGAAATTATTCTGGTAACCAAAGTTTTGTATATAAGGTTACCATGTGTTAGTTTTAAAACTCTGTACTTCTAATTAATTTTGATTGATTGGTTCAAACTAGCAGTGTCCAAACTTTTCATTCAAGCTATTATCATCTACACAAGGGGTTATTTTGTTCATAATGATTAAGGATGTACAAAGTTTTTAGTTGTGTTATTATAGAGTTGCTATGAATATATAAAGAAACATAGCTAACCATCACGGAAAATTTAAAACGGATTGACCCTAATTAAAGAAAAAGCTTTGTTTCCAAAAATTTATTGTAAGGAAAACTTAATTGTGTAAGTACATAAAATACTAAAAACAACCTACTTTGATGAAAGACACCCAGACAGACTGAGAATGTACGAAAGTTTAAAAAGTACAAGACCATATGATCGCTTTAGGAAAAGTTTTGCAATATAGCTTCGACACCGATTAATATAAGCTGGATTATAACAGGTTCCATGCTGAAAAATCATTTATAGCATCGTATTACAGACAATTTTCCATGCATATTAAAATAAAAATCATAAAATCAATACCAGGTTTGTTAGCCCGGGCTTTAATGGTTTTAATCATTTAATTTTAATATCAGCGGAAAGCTGTCTAAAGTACGATGCGATAAATAACTAATCAATTTTGGCTTTTAAAATCTATTCGTTTTTCGTATATTGTAGAAAATATTCATTTTTTAAATATTTGTAAATCTCTAAACCCATTTGTACACAATATATACTGTAGAAAATTGGAGCCCTAGTTAACCCTCCAACCATATTTTACCATAAAATAACTATAAAGGTCAAAAGAAAAACATTAACTTAATTCAGTCCAAAAACGAAAAATAGTTATTCAGAAAAATAAATCAAGTACTTTTAAATTGCAATTATCCCTAATCGTCTAAAGATTCCCCAATTATTTGATTAATATTTCATATAAGAAGTAAAACAGACATGATATTAATCTAAAAAAATTAAGAATTTCTGTTTTTTACGATTATACCAAAGTTTTACAGGAATCCTCATTCAAGGTTAGTATTTGATAGTACAATTAACGACCAGAGACATTTAATACGGACATACGGACGGATATATAAAAATATAGAGTATTTTTGCAACCAATAAAAAGTATCTATTGGCCCTTTTTAGGTCATAATATTTTGTTAATGAAATTATTGGCTAAGAAAAGAAAAATGCACTAGCTTTATCTTTTAGCTGTTTCTTTATTTTTCTTATATTAAGGTATAACAATTGATTTTTTAGATTAAAACCTTAAAATGTAAGGGGGGAGTAAGGATGGAACTGGATTGGATTGTATGAATTAACAGTGTCCAAACTTTTCCACCAATAAATTTAATTAGCAAGAGGGATAATTACACATTCTTGAAATTTATCTATAATGCAAAGAAAAATGATTTATGTCTGTCCGTTTGTTCATCCATTAAGATATCTCTACCCACTGTATCACTTTGAAGGTTATAAGCTGTTTTCACTAACGAAAAAGGGGGATAATACCTCCTCCCCCCCACACAAAAGCAGTAAAAGGAACGTAGAAGAATAAGTGCTACCCATGATGTAATGTATCTGAAATTGATTAAGGGGTTTACCCCCAACATTTCTTGATGCCAAGCCTCTAGGGTAAAAGCCACTGGTATTAAATAAAACAAAATTGTACTGTTATACTCATACAATTACAGCCTTTGAAACCAGTCAAAGTTAAACCATTTTTTATCTGTGTCAATTGCACTACTTGAGTCTTTTATTTCTCATTACTTTTGTAACAAAGGGTGGGGGATAAGTCAATGGACGTTAAATTGATGAACTGTATATCACAAATTATGATACACAAAATACCCCTTTCTAAATACTACAATTAGGGGTTGAAACGTTTAGACACTCAACCTAATTAATTAAAATTCAATAGAATTCCCCACAGTTATTTAGCCAACAAATAAGAAAACATTCCTACAAATCTTTGGGGACTAGTGTAAGAACAGCCCAAAGTCCCCTCCCACTCTGTCTACTTGATTCTGTTATTTATCAGTACTTTTGTAAGGATGGGTAAGGGATAAGACAAGGAAAAATTGATGCACATCCCAATTATGACGAAGACCAATCTGTCCTATTTTTGATTCCTGTGACGTTATAAAAATGAGGGAGATGAGAGGGAAAGAAAACCTCTAAAAAAGGGATAGATAATCCCTCATTTTTGTGACGTCACAAGAATCAACAGTAGGGCAGATTTGGCTCCGTCCAAATTATGATAAACAAAATCAGCCCCTCTGAAGATTAAAACCCTTGTTAGAACCTATCCAATTGTCCATTCTGGCCATTTTCAATTCTAATCTTGCCCCTTATTGTAATTTTATGATTCCTTTCAAGGTCTTTATTAATCAGATTAATTCAAGGAGGAAGGGGATATTGGATTGCAGTAATAGTTATTTATCACATCGTATTATAGACAGCTTTCAGCGGATAATAGAATTAAAAATTATGAGATTAAAGCCAGTTTTGTTAGCCCCGAGGGGACAAAGGTCCGTGCTAACAAAACTAGTAATAATTTTATGGTTTTATTTCAATATTTAAGGAAAATTGTCTGTTATACGATGCTATAAGTGGTTTTTCTGTTTGACTCAGAGCCGGTTCTTATCCAGCGGATATTACTCGGGTTGGAGGCCATACTGGAAATAGCTTTACTTGCTCTGAAGAAAACTACCATTCCTTTTGAAAAAACTATTGTACATCCTCGTTTACTACTGTTTTATGAGAAAAATAGCTGTCCGTCTGTTGGAGAATTCGATTCTTGTAAAAAATTAAGATTACAAAAGGTATTGTTTGTTATTTAGCTGTAATGCTGATGACAGACACTCTGTAGACCAATAATGTACGTAAGTTTAAACAGTACAAGGGAAAAATAACTTATGAAATAATGGGTTTTAAAAGCCCTTTGTTTTGTACATTTGTAAATAAACCCATCAAAAACATTTAGTAAAACTCACGAAAACTTCATTTGTACAGAATAAATAGTGTACAAAATTGAACCCTGAACTAGCCCCCAATCATAATGCTATGGGTTGAATACTAATAAGAAACCATAGTAATAATTAACAAGGACACTAAGATACAATAGTAGCAAATCATTTTGGTTAAATTAGGGATCTTAAGGGATAGTACAATGGACAATAAGTTCAAGTACACCCTAACAAAATTTAAGATCACAATTGATGGTGAAAAATTTGTAAAAATTAATTAAAGATTTAAGCCAACCAATTTGAGATTATGTTTGTAAAACTTTAATCTTAATTTAATCTCCAAATCCCTCCTTCCCTGCCAAAGACAGACGAACATGTTAGGCATATATTGTAGTTTTACTGTAAGATAAGTAATGTAATATTTTAATATGGATTATTTCATCTTTATTATTTCTTTATTTTTATTAAAAATAAACAAAAAAAACTAAGAGGAGAAAATTTAAGGATAGGTATAAAGCAGATAGAAATAGATAGAGAGGGATAGAGTTAGATAGATAGAAAGATAGATAGAGATAGAGAGAGAGAGAGAGGAATATATAGAGAGAGAGAGAGAGAGAGAGAGAAACATAGAAAGTAGTATTAGAAGGATAGAAAGAGAAGAAAATGAGATAAAAAAGAGAGAGGGTTAAAAATAGGCGATAAAAATTTTAGCAAAATATTTTTAATCAGAATTTATATGGCTGTTAAAATTTACCCACGGAGGGAGAGGTTAATAGCATTTAAATCAATCCATAACCCATTAATCCATCCAATAATTTTAACTACCAATAGCAGAATTATAGACATAAAAATTGGGGGGAAGATTTACAATTTATCACATTGTCATATCTGGGTATACCTAAATTTATCCCACTTACTTCATTTGCTAATGGTTTTATACAGAAAACAAGGAAGACAACTTCCATAAGTAGCAAAACACGTTTATTTTCCAGAGTACAAATAGACAGATATATCAAATTATAGTTGTTGAGGGGAATCTTTTAAACAATTTCAGAAGCAAATCTTTTACATAAACCAAGAAAACTACATTTACACCCCAGAAATTAAATCTCATTTGAAACAATATTATAAGACAACCGGACAATGCTTATTTTGGCCAGAAAAATCTTCAAAAAAATCAACTGCTTTTCAACAAACAGAATACAGACTGAAGGACGGACGTACGTACGGACACATTGTAATTATATAGAAGCTATACTATTTTAAAAAAGGGGAGTAAGGGTCATAAAATTTATGTGATTAAGATTTAACTAGAATTTATATTCTTTTTACCTCTCTCTCTCATTTCTCTTCCTCTCTCTCTCTCTCTCTCTCTCCCTCTTTCTCTCTCTCTCTCTCTCTCTCTCTCTCTCTCTCTCTCTCTCTTAATCTTTCTTTGTTCCTCTCTTTCTCTCTCCCTCTCTCTCTCTCTCTCTCTCTCTCTCTCTTTTTTTCTGTCTCTCTGTCTCTCTCTGTCTCTCTCTCTCTCTCTCTCTCTCTCTTAATCTATCTTTGTTCCTCTCTTTCTCTCTCTCTCTCTCTCTTATTTCTCTTTCTCTCACTCACTCTTTCCTATCACTTTTTTCATCCATCTCTCTTTTTTGTTTGAAATAATAAAACCAACTTTTACGATCTGTTAGCTGTTCAATTAAAAAGGGAGAGAGGGAGTAATTCAGGGATCATAAGGGATAAGATAATTGTTGATACATCTCCAATTTTGATAAACAAAATAATATCATCTGTAGATTGAAATTATTGGCGGAAAAGATTGAACATTGTTAGTATTATTCAATCAATCAAAATGTGATACTACCCAAAGTTTTAATTCAACAAATGAGAGAATGGGGTTAAAAAACCTTGAGTACCACTTTGATTTACAGTTCAATATCCCCCTCTACCCTTCCCTGGGTCGAGATATAGAAAAACAGGACATAAAAAAGGACGTTGGTTTTGGTGCGAAAAATACATTGTATTTTTTTCACATTTACGACCCCCAAATATAGGAGACAAGTCTTATGAAAAATAGTTTTGACATAGATTTGATATCCTATTATATAAAGTAGTAGGGTTTTATTTAAGACCTCGCTAACTACTGAATCGATTGAGTTTTACGTTTTAGAAAAGGTTTGTTATGATATTGGGTTTAATTCAAGCTATATTATTTTCAGTTTTTCCTTTTTTTAGAATAATTTTCCCTACCATTTATTTTACCATTTGAAAATGTATTAATTCAGCTCATTCTACCTACAAACAAGATACAAACTTCCACTATGATGATAAACAAGATTACCCCTACAGTAGAAGTTTGGTTACTGCTAGCTTGGAACAAGATTGAATAAGTGTTTAAATTTTCAAGGCCAACAAAAGATTTGTAAAAAAAACTTAAGGTATCAGAATAATTTACTGTCTAATGTCCCCTCCCTCCCTGCTTGCATAAATGAATATTTTCTGAAAACGTGTATAGGTCTATAGCTGAAGAATAAATGACGTGTACATATTTAGAGACTGGCGAACATATCCTGATTATTGAGTAGCTACGCATTTAAAAATGGTAGGGATAAAAATTGGGCGAGAATCAGGGATCTAAAGGGATAAGACAATGACCGATAAATTGATGTACATCCCCAATGATGATACACAAAATTATCCCTTCATAGATTAGTAGTTAAAACATTTGGGCACTCAACTACATATACCAACCAATTAAAATTCAAAAAAAGTTCCCAAAGTTCTTGTTATTATAAAACTTTGGGGTCTAGTATAATAAACTTAATGTTCCCTCCCTCCCTGATGACAATATAAAAAAGGGTATGAATTTAAACATCCTTATTTAATGTGGAGATTTTTGTTTGGTTTTTTCAATAGCGCAGATACTGTATAAATGGGGGTCTGTTGTACGTACGTACATCAATCCATACGTCCGTATTATCGAGTCATTCTATGGCATGTTTCATTATTTTTTAGGCTTGATATATAAACTGTTTATTTAATGCTTTTTTGCAGGGATCTTAATGGATAAGACAATGGACCTCTAAATTGATATACATAACCAATGATGATAAATAGGATTACCCCTTCTGTAGTTTTAAATTTTGGTTGAAACACTACAATTTTAGAAATAATCTATCTAAATTCAGTAAAAGTAACCCATTGAGTAAGATAACATAGTTATCAAACTTTGGGTACCAATGCAATTTACAGTCCAATGTCCCCTCCCTCCCTCCCTGCTTTTTTGGTGATGGTGTTAACGTTTGGAATAATTTAGGTTTTGAATAAATTTGTCCTTGTTTCTATATGTGATTAAATTATAAATTCATATCGATAGAAAATGTATTGAAAATGAAACTTTAAATTAAAAGATTTATTTTAATCCTATAAATTCTAAAGTAGTTGTATGTGTTCATTAAAATTTCAAAGACCTCTGAACCGATAAATATGCAATTTTTAGGGAAGTTGGTGGTCGATTGATTTCAGGCTTCCCACATGAGAAATAATTTCAAATAATTATTTTGAGATGTTACTTTAAACCTAACAGAGTAGCCTCACCCCTTCATCACCTACGGGTGATGGGGAGGGTGGGTGGGATGGAATCCTCCCCCACAAAAAGGAAAATCATTTTTATGGTCAAAAGGAAGCTAAATGACACTGTATAGCATGTCCAAAAAATATTTGAGACCAACGGTTTTCTTTTTAACATAATTTTTATGTGTTCAACTCAAAAATACAAATTTGGGGCCATTTGGTCGAGGAATGTATTTTAAAACAAGAACAGTTACGTTCATTATTCATTTTTGTGTGTGTGTGTGTTTAAAAATGGAAAAATTGCACCAAAAAAAATGTAGGAAAGGAGGAAAAGAGAGGGGTACGATAGAGAAAAAAAAATACATAAAAACGTCGACTTGTTTGACATACTAACACGAGTTACTTATAGAGAAGCTTCGCTCCTAAAAATTAGGTCCTAATTTTTCATATTTAGACGTATATTTCTGGTATTCAATAAAAGGGCAATTTCTTTTGACCAATGTTCAATATTCTGAAAAACAATTCTAGTACAAAAATTGAGAGAATATGTTTATAAAACTTTGGGTACCAGTGTAATTTACTGTCCAATATTACCTCCCTCCAAGAGTAAGAGAGGGAAATATCTATATAGAGAGAAAGAGTTAGAAGAGTAAAATTGAAGAGAGAGAGAGAAAGATGGTATGAAAGAGAGAGAGAGAGAGAGAGAGAGAGAGAGAGAGAAAGAGGATATGAGAAAGAGTGAGAGAGAGAGAGAGAGAGATAGAGAGACAGAGAAAAAGAGAGAGAGAGAGAAAGAGAGAGAGAGAGAGAGAGAGAGAGAGTGAGAGATAGAGAGATAGAGAGAGAGAGAGAGAGAGAGAGAGAGAGAGAGAGAGAGAAAGAGAGAGAGAGATAGAGAGAGAAAGGAAATGAGAGAATCAGAGAGGAAATGAGAGAGAGAAAAAGATAAATAGGGTAGTGTATTAAAATCTGTTTGTTTAGAGCTATTTATATTTGGTTTTAATATTACCACCAGAGATCAAAGATATTTATTCTAGCCTAATATTTATAAAGTAACAGGATGTCGGTCGTTATATTTTTATCCAGTAAGATCTCAAAAACTGCTTGATCGATGGTTATAAAAATTTTAAGGGAAGCTTATTTAATATCCAGTGCAGGTTTTAAGCTATTTTGAGAGGTATATGAAAATCTTATATAGTTTTTATAGCAAAACAAGTTTGTAGTTCTAATGTCTTTAGAAAATATTTATTCTGATAATGTATCAATTATGACCACTTTTATTTAGTGTCATATAGTCGTCGTAAAAATGTTAATGGTGTCATTTGAATATGTAGACAATAAGTCAGTATTGGTTACTTCTTAATGTCATATTTTCGACAAAATCATTGAAATTACTTTTTAGATTACTTGCAACCATCTCCAAATAAAATCTAGCATAAATTGAAATTCATATACCCACCAAACTAATCCATCAATCAATCTATTTATCCATCCATCCATCTATCTATCTATTAAATTGTTTAGGTTTAAAATTTTAAATCAAATCTATGTGTATAGAACTTACTTGGAAATTATGACAGGGAAAAAATTGTCGTCAATTTAGGTTGCTAACAAGGACATCACTTTTTGGTCAGTTCGTTCATCTAGTAGGAGGGGAGAGGATGAGCAAAGAGAGTGAATAGATGTAATCGTCATTTTAGCCAGGTACAAGTATCACTTTATTAGGGTAAATTATGATCTGGTTTAACATCCAAGTAATAATAAATCTATTATGCATTCATTGAACAACCAAACTAAATGACTTTTAGAGTAGGTTTATGAACATTTAACACATAAATGGATGGTGAGAGGTACATAAAATTAATTGAAAAAATGCTTAGATTATAATGTTTTGTTCATAATCGACCAAAAAGGTGTTCAAACATTTTAATAAAAAAATAATCAAAATTTTTGTCTTAATCTTTTTGGTCTGCATGTATTTTTCTGCGTTTGGTAGCTTTTAATATTTTATAATCGCAGAAAAAAAGCCGAAGTTACTATTATTTTGTGCTTTATATAGTTACATACATTTTTAGCGTTTGGAATTTTTTATTTAGCTGCTTTAAATAGTAACATTTCTGTACATTAAACAAAATGGGGAAAACATTTCTATTTTGAAGGGGAAAATTGGTGAGAAAAAATATCGATTAACAATTTTTCATATTTTTTATTCCATATATTTTTTTGGAATATGTGGGAATCTAACACTTGAAAACACATAAAAGTGGTACTAAAAAAACTTTAAAATTAAATAAATGTTTAAGAGATCTTGATTAAAATAAAATAGCCTAAACCCATTACAGGACCTATGTGAAGCTTACCCTAAATAGAAAATCTAGCAGTTCAGTAGTAATTCAGACAAAAAACCTTACTCTTTTAAATAATAGTATACATGCTTTCAAATTAGCTTTGACAATATTTTTTCTAGCATTAAAATAATTTTTCACTTAAGGTCATAAAAGCAATAAAAATTTTTACGAAATCATTCAGAAATTACAAATCTATTTATATTATTCATTTCATATGATAATCTTTTAAAAGCTTTTCTATAAATTGGGTCTGTCTATAAGTCTGTCCCTACATCCCTACGTAACGGTTAGCTCTTATTGTTAATATAAGCACGTTAGAATCGTGCATTCGAATTAAACTTTGTATGATGATTCCTGTAACAGTAAGGTACGATTTAAAAAGCAGTCCATACGCCCATTTAAAGTTCTGACACTCTACAAGTATTTATGTTTGTTTGTCCTACCATCTAATTTCAGCTCTTCGCTTTTATGGATGTTGTCATCCTTGTTTTTTTTATTGATGTACAAATATCATTAAGAAAATATGTAAAAATTCAAATTACATTCATTTAAAATCATCAATTTAACAAGGATAATTATGGCCTTAAGTAACAAAGCAATAAGAAAAAGTAAAAATAAAGAAAAATATTTAATCAAATATATGAAACTGTACTGAAAACCCAAAAAAGTATTTTTAAATTTTTGTGATTTAATTTTGATTTAAACCAATTACTGACTTTAACAAAAAATTTAAAATCTTAAAAATTTTTGAGCAATTCAAGAAAGAATTTTAACGTGTGTATAATGGAATGACGTACTGAAAGACTCAAGCTTTGGAGTATTTACGCTACTAAAAAAATATCATATCAATACAGTGATAGTTCAATTGGAGTCAAATATTTTGTATATTTTATTTTTGTTATTTTAAGGAACCACTGCAAACACGAATGTAATGTTTTTAACTGTAAGATTAAAATCTGTTGGTAATTTATGATCATATGATGTATTAAATGGTGCGCTGAAATAAAAACAAGGATGAAAACGTCCACAATATAGTCAAAAAGAAAAAAATTTAAAAAAGTTAATACTTGCAGAATGGCCCCACATAAAAAAATATATTCTGACTATCCATAAAAATCTATATATTACTAGCGGCTTCGCCCCTAGCCTCTAGGGGATTTGCCCAAGATGTAATTAAAAAAAAAGATTAAGTACCTCTGATGCTGCCACCACTAATTTTAAATTAACTGCCTAAAAAAGAATTTTAATCTTTCTGGGTGGTTGGGGGTGTCCCAAAGGAAATAGCCTAAAACCACCACAGAACCAGTAGGTATATTCCCTAAAGAGTAGAATCCAATCGGTTCTGTGGTTACCGAGATCTGAAGGGACGGACAGACAGACAGACAGACATCATTCTACTATGTATTATAGATAATTAACAAAAATGAGGAAGAAACTGTGTCAAAGCCCCCCTTAAAATTGAAATTAGGATGACCTGCCTGCTCCTTTTTTCAAAAACATCCCTTGTAAAACCCTGTGCATGCCACTGTTTTTAAGTCTAGTAAGACCAGAGATCCAAATGGATAAGACAATGGCCGATAAATGCCTGTACATCCCCAATGATAAAACAGAAAATTACACTTAGCTTAATAAACCAACCAATCAAATTCAATAAAAATACCCAAGTTGTTAATAAAAAACGTTATTTTAAAAATTTTAGGACTATTATAAACAGCCTAATGTCCCCTTTCTCCCCGAATCAGAAGAAAAAAAATAAATGAAATGGGAAAGATATACTTGTAGAGTTGCTACGCATCTAGAAACCTATTAATAACAACCCCAGATGCAATTTTTCACAAATATGAAAGCGATACACGGAAAACTCAGAGATGCAGGCATAAAACAATGGAAGATGAATTAATTTTCCCCACAAATCCTTCATTTTACCCCATCAAAATTTTTAAAAATACATTAGATCAACCTCCTTAAACCTTTGAAACACCTCATTTTACCCCAACATAAAAGCTTGGATGTCCTTACTTGGAAACTAGTTTATTTTTGTGAAAGAAAGGGTTGTACAATAATTTAACTGTCGTGTTTTTTTTTTCTCCATATGCCACATTCCTGCCATTTATCATGGTAGCTACTTAAAAAAATAAAAAAAATAAACTTACAAAATATGAGGGCTAGTTTTTTTAAGATAAAGATCTAAGGTTGGGTTCTTTAAAAAATAAAATGAGAAAATCAGATGTATATAGGATACATACAAAAACAAAATTATTTCAGTAAAAAAATCGTCTAAAAAATCCATGAAAAATTATTGAAGAAAATGGGTATAACAAAAAGCTTATTTATAATTATTGAAAAAAGTTTGATTACTTGTTGATTTGTATTATCCAGTTTAATAAACTTTCAAGAGATTGTCCCTTTAAAAAATTACCACTTATTTAAACTTTTGTAAAATTAGTTTTTTTTTGTGAATTTTCAGAACATTTAATGAATTTATAAAACATTTGATCATCAAATTTATGAAAATGTACCACACTATAAAAAATGAACACGTAAATTAGACTTATGCTACATTTTAGAGGCAAAGCTGGTCTATATTTGAAAAGTTTGTCTGTATGTCTGTCGGCTACGTTATTTTCTCTACAACTATTCATGACAGACTGCTGAAATATTTTGTGAAAATTCTTTATAACAATGAGCATCCAGAATATAATATACTTAGTCCGTTTGTCTGTCGGTCAGGCTTTAAAAATAAAATTATAAATCATGAAAAAGGTTTATAGAAATAATTTCTCTACAGCGTAGATATAAAGTTTAAATTGAAATCCTTTAATCCAAAATTTGTTTTTCTTTGAGAAGATATACTTTTCAAATTGACTTCAATACTAAGATTTTAACTTTTTTTAATAGTCACAAAGCTTCTCTATAAATAAGACATGTCCGTACACCTGTATATTACTCAGAACGTTAGCCAAAGTGAATAATTTTTTTTTAGTGACAAATTTAATAAATATTGGAACATGCATAACTACAAAGAGAGGGGTAGGTTTCGGGTAAAATCCGTAAAGGTTATGTGTTATAGTAAAAAACAGTAGTAGAACGATAAAAATTTATGTTAACTTTTAAAAAAAATTGTTGTCTATAGTTCTTTTTAATAAGAAATACACATATTTAGTGAATATTATCGTTCTACTTCTATTTTTAAGCCTTAAAACACACACCTTTACGGATTCTTCCAGATACCTACCCCTCTCTTTGTCAAATTTAATGATTTATTGACAAAGCCTACCTAATTATATTAATTTTTCAATGGTTGAAAAGTTGAAACCTTTTTTTCAACATTTTCATTCTATTATAAAAACAATTCTAATTTTAACATAGAATAGGTATTTATGAATAATTTGCAAGTTAATTTTAAAATTAAAAAACAAAGATCTGAAGGTATAAGACAATGGCCGATTAATTGATGTATATCCTCAATGTTGATTCACCTAATTACCCCTTCTGTAGATTATAATTAGTGGTTAAAACGTTTCGACGCTAAACTGAATGAACCAACAAATCAAAATTCCATAAAAGTCCCTTAAGTTGTTAAGCAAACGAATAAAACTTGTTATTATAAAATTTTGGGGACTAGTGTAATCAACAGCACAATGTCCAATTATTCCTTGTCAAAACAAAGTCTTTATATTTTTAAAATGAACTCATAGTAAAAATGAAGCAAAATTAACAGTTCGCTGATTTTAAGAAGAAAAAACTGTTCTAAACTCAAATATCATGCTTGCAATTTTTATATTTTATAAGCTTGGAAATTATTCTACTAAACTTCACAAAAAAATAAATATTTCACAACTACTAATAATTAAAGTATGTTTGTATTTGAAAGTGGTTTAGGAGATATATATTACTATCTAACATTTCTTAAATATGTCTTTTTACCACTTTATTCCAGAATATCATGGAAAATAGGATTTTTAGCTTTACCCTGGAGAGATGATCGTTTGGGAGCGAAGCTCTCTTAAAACATTTTAGTAACACAACCAATATAAGAATCAGTCAACGATACTATACTAAAAAAGGAAGTTTCCCTAGTTGCATATGAAATGAATTAAACAGGGATGAATTAAAACAAGTGACTTTTAACCAACATTTTAATTAATACCTACTAAACAAGATGTATTATTTTCTGGTAGTAAATCCCTATTCTTTAACCGCGCATCCTCTAACGATCATAGTAGAGGGGTGACTCAAAAAATCAGTAATAAGACTTGTATATATTTATATTGTTCTTTTTTTCATGAAAATGTGGTTTTATTGCTGTGCTACTTATGGATATAATTGTCCTTTCGGGTTATTTTAATTCAACAAGTAATAATAAATCATCAAAAGAAAGCAGTAATGTTTTAATTACTATATAATAATTACCAAAAATTTTAATTATGTGTTTAAACAAGTAAACATTAAAACCGCACAAACCACTGCATAAATCGCAGGAGAAGAATAACAATTATTCTGTATCTAATATCCACTATTATAGAAACCACAGGCATGTAAATATGATATTTATTAACTTGAAATCACTGCTGTTAAGAGATAGGCTTCTGATAAATGTCCGACGAGCATCGCACTGTTAGTTCCGGCGCGAAATCAAGCAAAACCACCGACTGACTGAATTACAGAGCGCAAACAGAGTAGGTTTGGGGGTAGGGAGCTAAAAAGAGTAGTGGGTGAAATTTTATGTGGGAAGGGGCTGAATGCAGACGCATTATGAGGGAGAGAGTGGGAGGGGGAGAGGCTTGAAGTTTCCGCGGATTTTCTAGATCAGTGAATTAGAAAAGGAAAGAGAGGAATGAGAGGGGTAGGGGAGGGAATACCGGTGCTGAGTGTAAATGGAAATAAGGGACATTTTTAAAAGGTTCCGTGATTTTTAAGGGATACTATTTATTGTATTTAGTTTAAGATAGCCAAAAAACCTAGTTATAGAAAAAAAGTATTAGTAATGGCCTAAAAGACACTCACAGAAAATTATATAAAATGTATCATGAACTCTTTCTTTGTAAAAATTTGATAGACATACAGACACCTATAGTTTGTAGCGTAGCTTTTCTGCTAGAAACCGATAAAAAAGTCTTCAATTTGAATTCGGGAAGGGAGGGGTCATTGCAATGTAAATTATACTGGAACCAAAAGGTTATACACGAGTTCTCCTCATCTGGTGGCTTAAAACTTTTGGTACTTTGCTTGATCAAAATAGCAGTATCCTAAATATTCAACCATTAATTTCAATCTAAAGAAGAAGTAATTTTGTTTATTATCATTGTAGATGTACATATTATACACCACTGCTTCGTCCATTGTCTTTTCCCTTAAGATCCTTGAAACAATATTGTAAAGCTTTTATTTGGAATTGAAACTAATCGTGTTAAGATATTAGGATTTTTATTCATACAAGGTTAAAAACATCCTTTTAAGAGTATCGCAAAATATCCATCTAATCCAAAGTCCTTTAATAAGTAGCGTACATAGTGCTTTGTCAGGGGAGTGCGCAAAGCGCAACAGAAAATTTGACACCTCCCAAGATGCTGTGAGTATTGGTGCAAAAAATATGACGTAACAAAAAAATTAGCCAATGAGAGGCCGTTATTGACCAATGGTAAAATTTATAGTGGCCTCTCATTGGCTAATTTTTTTTGTTACGTCATATTTTTTGCACCAATACTCACAGCATTACCTCCCAAACGATTTTGACACAAAAATTGAGGGGGGAATGTTAACCCATGTTAATTTTGCCAAGGTGGTTGATACAACCCCCCTACTCCTTATTGCACGCCTCTGCTTTCACTAGAATAAAACTGATTGGCTTTTTATTACAAACAGAATGGTTGGAAAGATAGATAGATAGAAATTGTAGAAAAGCTTCACTTTTAAAACAAGTAGGATTATGTCCAAAGGTAGAAAAGTTGTTTGGAATAATAGCGCATTCTAATAGAGAGAGAGAGAGAGAGAGAGAGAGAGAGAGAGAGAGAGAGAGAGAGAGAAGAGAGAGAGAGAGAGAGAGAGAGAGGGGGGGGGGGGGAGGAGAGAGGGAACCATATAGAAAGCAACATTACAGACTTAATCAGAATAATGAAGGACAGACAGACGGACAAAATCAAATTTAAAGAAAAGCCTCTCTTTACAAAAAAAACTCCCCTGAAATGTAATATGAATATATGATTTACTAAATCTAATAAAGAAAACTTCTTTAATTCCGTTTCTCTAAACTAGGGGGGATAAAAATAATTCTTTTAAAAAGATTTTTTATTATTAAAAAACGGAGCTTTTTCTTTTGATGAGGTCCGTCTGCAAGTCTTTAACTTTTATCATTTATCATGGCTTGTTAAAATTGACCATGGAATGGTGATTCCTGTAAGCGTTTGGTATATCGATTCCTAGAACAACAAGATACAATGTTTAAGCAAAAATACTCTTTAATTAAACAGCATCATGTATCAAAGCAATTTTGAAACATATTTCCATACAATTTTGTTTAGACTTATAAATATATATTCTGCTTATTAAGTTCTGACGCGTTACTCGTATAGTCTGATTTGAGAGCCTTGTTTTTATGGGTGTTGTCATCCTCTCTTCTGTATAATTGTTGGAAGTGTTGAAGTGTCCACTGGCGATATTCCTGGTGACAATGATGACAACATCCATAAAGAGAAGCTTCAAATTAAAAAAAACATGAAAGTGTGTGAGTGGGTGTCCCGCCCTAAATCATAAGAAATGCTGATTACATACACAAATTTTAAAAGTACAAATAAACACTAAAACACTGCTTCTAAATGCATAATCAATAACTAGTTTTAAATTATCTTTGTCTGTACATAATCTGACTCTTAATTACCCCCCCTCCCCCCCACCCCACAACAAATATAGAAGCTTTATAATAGTCTTTTTGTGAAAGTGAATATCTATCAACAATTTTTGAGTGGCATTTGAACCGTCAGCCGGACGTACAACATACCTCTTATGACTAAAGAATTGTAGGTGCTTTTACACAATGTACCTGCTGAGCACGAATAACCCCCCCCCCCGCCTATTTTTTTTATTAAATTGAAAATAAAGGATTTGGGTAGCTTTTATCCCTATATGGGGATTTCAAATCCTGCGGGCCCCACATCTGCAGTGCCTAATCTTGCAAGTTATCAATTACCCAACTCAATTACCTAACCTCAAACTAAACTAATAAATAACAAAACCAAAAACTACCCTTCCCCCTTATTTTCAATTTATTTCAAATAAAATGGGAAAGAGTTATCAATGCTTAACAAGGTACTTTGTGTAAAAGCACCGAATTGAAAGTTGTGTTGCTATACAAAAATTGTGGAAAGAAATGAGAAAACATAAATCAAAGTTCTAAAATTGAATTTATTATGAAAACTATTTTCATACATATGTTACAGTGGAGAATTTGAACTTTTTATCCTTAAAGCTAAAGCAGTAGGATGGATGTTTGTTTGCCTTTATAAGCGATTGTTAATTTTCTAACTATTAACTTTAATTACAGCAAGCCCCCAAACGGCTGGCAGCACAGTCTCTGTACACACATCTTTAGAACAGGAATTGAAAGAAATAAGAAATAGCTAAGAATTAAAAATTCACAGGAATGGCACAGCAAACTAAAATGCGCGGTAATTTTAAATGTTTACGCGCATTGCTGTGTGCTGTGCATTTCCTGTGCATTCTTAGTTATTGAATATTAGACATTTTGAATTATAGAGTAGCTTTGTAAAATAATAAAAATATAAAAAAACATCACGAAACCTTTGCAAATTCCAAACTCAAAATAATGCACATTTTGATAATTCTTTTTAAAATATGGCAACTGTGCTTTAAAATCGCCAAAATTGGGTAACCATGATTTTTATTTATTTTTAAACCTTCAGCTGATTTTGTTTACAGCTAAGCCTAGAATTGTCGCGCAATTATCAAATAAATGGTGATTTTAAAGTAGCGAAGATCTAATTGTTAATTTTCTTAAAATCGTATTATCGAATATTGATTGTTGAATGGTGTTTCCTAGAGCGATTAGGCAAAATTATAAAATAGCAAAGCAGCAACCGTATTATTTTCAAATCTTAAAAATATAATCATGACCCCGAAAATATGAATAACCCTTAAAATTTAAAATATTAATTGTTTTTGTATTTTATTATTAAAAAGTATGTATTAAGACCTCGTAAACGGTAGGACCTATGATTTCACCATTATACGTAGATTTACGGCTTTAGATAGATTAATTCCTTAGGGGGTTCGCCACAATGGAGGCTGGATGTTGCCCCCCAAAAATAATTTTTGTTCTCGTTTTTTTTTTTAAGGGAAAGGTAGATTGCGGGTTAAATCCGTAAAGGTTGTGTTTTTTAAGTTGTTAAAAACACTAGTAGAACGCTAAAAATTTATGTTAACTAAAAATTTTTTTTTGTCTATAGTTCTTTTCAATAAGAAAAACACATATTTCGTAAATATTATCGTTCTACTACTATTTTTAAGCCTTAAAACGCACACTTTTACGAATTTTACCCGCAACCTACTTTTCCATTTATTATTTTTTCAGATGTCAAGATGATGTACTTGAAAACTGAGTTCTTGTATAATATTTTAAGTTTGTTGGGACAGGCAAGTTAACATAGGGTTAAACTTGGGAAAAATCGTGTTCATAGTCCCCAATGGTGATACACAAAATTGCCCCCTCTCCGTAGATTACAATAAGTGGTTGAAACGTTTGGACACTCAAATTAATAAACCAACTAATCAAAATTCAATAAAAAACCTCAAAGTTGTTAAGCCAACGAATAAGAATTCGTAATTATAAAACCCTGAGATCTAGTGTAATAAATAGCTCATTGTCTGCTCCCTCCTTAATATTATTCGCATCTTCTACAAAACCGCCATTAACATTTCTGACCATAAAGTTTTAAGAATAGTTGGATTTAATAAAAATATTAATTCAAACAGCTCGATATTATTAAAATTATCATGAGTTTTATTTTGAATGCCAATTTTTTATGATGTAATATTTTAGGCTTGTGTGAAACCAGAAAATCTGAATAAACAGGGAATATGGAAAATCTTCTAAATGGCAAAAATTAAAATTGACAACATCCATAAAAAACGGCTCAACTTAAAGATAATATAATGGACAAACGAAAATTTCAAATTTACTTTTTTTAATTATCAAACATTCAATAAGGGAAGGGGGGTTTAATTATCAAATATTGAATATTTATATATGTACAATTTAGGACGTTCTTCTACATTAAATAACACTTGTAGAGATTCTTTGCTTTTTGTAATGTTCCTATTTGCCTTAGGAATCAACATTTAACTCTTCGAAAGATGATTTTAGAGGCACGACAAGTTAAATATTACACCTTATTGAAACAGGAATCTTCGTACAAAGTTGGATTATGGTTTAGACTACCTTATTTAATCAAGGTTATTTGTTACAGACAAATCCCAAATAAAGAAATGCTTCGATTAGAAAATTTATGAAAATTTGATATTTCCTATTTAGAATATCACTGAATCAATTAATATTACAGCTGGATTAAAAAACGAAAAGCATTGCAGTTTCTTCGATCAAAATGGGGTAACTATTTAATATTTTATTCTCTACTATCGAGTATGCCTCTAGAGGCCTTTAGGTATACTTGAGGAAGGGGGGTTACCATAAGAGAGTAATTTTTTAACGTCTTTAGATAATCCAAAGCCTGAAAACAATTTCGAGCGGATTCGTTTTATTGTTGATAAGAAAAAGTTACATTTCTACACTTTATGTATTCTTATATAAAATAACATGATGTTTGTGTGTACCAAAGTATCTAGCTAACCTCTGAACCTATATAGTTTTCCTATACAATGTAGCTTCTCATAGGTCCTGGGAAGGTTATAACTATTATGGGGGAGGTTACCACAAACGTCCCTAGAAAAAAATATCATCCAAAATTTTTTCTCTTTTAAAACTAAATATTAAGTAGGAGGGAGAGAAGTCGACCCCACACCCCCCAAAAGGCCTCTGAGGTCGTAACCACGTGCTATACAAATAGTGACTGACTGGACAAAACTGATTTTTCTCTTTTTTTCAGAAATCCCTGCTGGTTATTACAGAAGACGACGTTTATACCAAGGAAAGCTCAGTCTTATAGTAGCGCAGCTAAGCTACAATATTTATATTTTAGTCCAATTTTAAATTTAACCTCTTTATGTTACTGCCAAATCCAGAATCGTCTGAATAAAAAGATTTGCCTTTAACTTTTCTGATTTTTAAAGTTCGTGTTTATTAATGTTCTTAGTAGCTAAGTTACTCTTTAATCAACTTTTTCTGTCCGTCATTCCGTCCGTAACTTTATGTGGGAAATACGATTTTCTCGGCTGCTATTGAAGATAAACAGCTGACATTTTTAGCTTAAAAGACATTGAAAATATTTGTTATTAATATTTCAGAAAGGTTTCGTGATTTCTAAGAATGCATCAACTGAACATCTTCTCTACAATTCATTTTGTCCTTTTTTCCTTCCATGAAATTTTAGTGCTACCCTACTAATTGATGTTGTTTTTATTTGTTTTAATGATAACAATTAAAGTATTTATTTTGATAGCGGATTTTTTTTATATCAATGATTAAAAATCATTTAAAAAAACATATTGTTCAAAGATGAGCTTTTTTAACAGGACAAGAAATACAGTTTTCGAGAATCGCTGGGTCTTGACTACATGGATTATAGGTAAAGAGGGGACTATGCATGAACGAGAGCAAGTGATTCTAGGCAACTTTCTGTAGTGATTCTAAATGTATTTTTGGTGAATATATTTGGGTTATGTTTAATATCGTTGTATCAATTTAAAAATTTTGTAGCGAAGCTACTCTACAATTCACGTTGTCTGTAAGGTAACGCTATGGAGGAAATGTTATTTTTTCTGCTGCTATTGAAACCAGACGGCTAAATTTTTTTACTAGTATTCCCTTTACTTTTTCTGTCGGTGAAAAATAAAAATATGGGAAAAGGTTTCTTAATTTTTTTCTCCCAATATATTTCTATTTATTTTAACCAATCTTCAAGTACTAAATTCCTTGATATTCTCTTATTTATTTCTTAAAAAGCTTACAGCTACTTTCTTAGGGATAAGACATTGCAAGATAAGTTAAGGTTCAACCCCAATTATGATTAACAAAATTAACCCTTCTGTAGATTGGAAAAGTCGGACACTTCTATTTCCAACAAAGATGTAATAAAAGTCTCCAAAGTTTTTAACCATGCGAATGAAAAAAAGTTGATAAAACTTTGAGTACCAGTCCAATGTGGAGGGACATCTCCATAGTGCTCAGTACCTCTTTAACTATCATTAATCTGTTAGTATGTTCTTCCGTCTTATTTTTACTACCTGACTGTAAATTACTGGTTTATTAACGGATTATCATTTTGTAGAATTTTGATGAATTACAGCCCTTTGGAAGTACTGTTCTACTCCATGCTAGAAGAACAACAACGCCAAGATTTTATCAAATCATTTGCGGTAATTTCTTTTTCTTTATCGTTAGATGTAAACGTCCTTGTCGACAGGACAGTTGAGCTGATCTCCAAGCACTTGCCTGCCCCCTGCCTGTATAAAAGCAACATGTTTAAAATGGACGTACGACTACGGACATTCTGGTAACGATTATAGAGTTGTTACCCTTTCTTAGTCGTACCTACTACTACAGGAATCATTATGCAAAGTTTGAAATCGATAGGACAATTCTAACATAAATTAACGAAAAAAGGTATCCGTGACGGACGTACTGATCGACCCTAATTATAGAAATGCTTTACTTTTAACAATTATTCCTGCTTATGCTTCATTATTTCTACATTTATTTTTTAGTGGCGAAGCTACTCTATAATTCGCTTTGTCCGTCAGTCCGTCAGTCAGTCCGTAAGACTATGGGGGAAATGGGATTTACTCAGCTTGTATAAATGATAAAAGGCTGAAACTTTTTTCAACATTCCCATCATTAAAGAGCACAATTAATTATAAAACATCAGTGGCGGTCAGACCACTTTTTAGCAGGTTTTAGGCTATTTTTATATTTTTTAGATTTTTCTCCATATCTTTGGTGTTTATGATCCGATTTTCAAAATTTTTTCAGATATAGATATCAAAATTAAATTTCCCGTCGATTACAGGAAACAACCATGACAATCCAACTGCCTTTTGCATGTTTTAGGCTATTTTTAAATTTTTGAAAATTTTTGAAAATTGAAAGAGGTGATACAAAAATGCTACTTCAATAATCTATAATTGACATTTATCAATACACTAATATAAATTAGTTTTTCAACCATGTATGTGAAGTTTTTTTTGTGAGTGTTGCTCCATGAATTTGAGAGGATATTAATCAGCTAATTCCAAGAACGAAACTAATTCGGAAAAAAATCACGAAACCTATATGTGATTTTCAGCTGTCGTTGGGGGCAACACTTTGTAGAATTGACGACCTTTTTTTCAGCTCCCAAAATATTTCTTTATAGTTTTTTTCGCATATTGGCTATACCTTATTTTCTGGAAATTATTTATTGATCTTATACCTAAATTTCTTTTTCAGGCAACTTTTCGGCTGTTTGTGACCCGTAAAACCTGTCTGTGTACTGTTCAAAATCATCCTGGATTTTCAGCTAGCAGTAGTGGGACTCAACAACAAGTCATAGGAATGCTCTACATACTACATTACTCAGCTGCTATTAGAGATATATGACTGAAACTATTCTATACGAAAAAACAGAACTAGAGGTCTCTAGGGGCACTTCAGAGGGAGAGAGAACCCTCAATCCTTTTTCAATTCTAGTTTTAAAAAAAGTATACCTAAAAGATTGGGAAGGGGGGGGGGTGGATTGATTCCTTAGGCGATTTTTCCCAAACTAGTTATAGATATTTTCAGGGCCTAATAGAAGCTATACTGTAAAGGAGAACCATATTAGTTCAGCGGTTATCAAGATCATGACAGAATTACAGACATAGATCCTGTTACTTGTACATAAGGATGTGATGAACCAATTACCAAATTCCTAGCCTGCGGCGACTCACAAAAGCATACTTTAATCCTGTCTTCGCTCCTCTGTGAACAGATCTATAGTATAGATGTATATACAGACAACTACCTCCCTTCCTTTTTTAAATACCTCTTTCGCCTGCTTCTAAATTATTTTCTGATACTTAATTGTGTTATTATAAGCGACACCATTGGTTGATTTTTAATGGCCCAATTGAAAGGTTGCACAAGGTGGTTGCGATGAGGAGATACAGTTATTTAACCCTTTCTCCCTCTAGTGTTTTACTCTAATCTTCTGTGTACGGCCGGCCTTGTAGAGGATCAATTATTAGCTGAAACAACTGATACTGCTGAACCTGGATTCTTGGATAAATATAAACTAGCAGACGACTGGTGGTATATTGTCGTTGGTTCAGGTACCTTTCTTTTTAGCGATTGCTACTTTTGTGTTGACTGTAAAGTGTTCTCAAGTATAAGGGGTGAGATACAACCATGGGAAGGAAAGGATTGTTTTTTTTTTCAGGATTGAAAATGATTAATATCCGCTGGAATAGAACCGGTTCTCAGTCATACTGAAAATCATGTTTAGTTTCGTATTACAGACATTTTTCACTGAATAATATAGTAAAAATTTTAATAAAAACCAGTTTTTTGGTAGTAGTTCAGCATTTGGACATTTATAAAAATACGGCCCCTAAAAAAAATAATGCCATCGATTGACTATAGGTTTTCTGAAATAGATTTTCTGAATGGACATAAATGTAGAAAAAACGTATAGACTGCGTGGGGACAGGGGAATATTCAAAATCAAATAAAAGTGGGGCTATTTGATATGATCACTTATTAACAAAAAAATTCTAAAATGATATCAGGAAGTTCAGATCTAAGCTAAATAGAAAAAAATTGGCAAAATTTACTTTTTTTTTCGGTGTTCTCTCCAATTTAGGATATTTTTTTATCGAATATACTCTCTCCTTTAAGTGTCAAAACGGTAAAACCTTTAAAAAATACCTTTCTTGTCAATGTTATTTAAAATTTTGAAGATTCAATTTAGTTGTATTCTGGAAGTTAAACCAATCCTGAATTCTAAAAAAGGTGGTCTCCAATCCCCTTCTACGCCCCATGTAAACACCCTTCCTAATCGACATTGGTGAACGGAAGTCATACATGTCATACATATTACATGGTGTTTATACAATTTCCATTTTTTTTTATTGGCAAATGATAATAAATACCTTAAATTGTGTAAAAAAGAGATAAAATTATCTTAAAATACTCAATAATCTTGCTTAGAAAAGATTGCTTCTAAATACAAAATATTGAAGGGTCTCCAATGAATTTAGGGAATACCAAAATGAAATGTTATTATTTTCAATGTTTTGTTTTTTATATAAAGTATAAAAGACTTTGGCTAAACTCGTCAACTCTAAGTCTATAATATCCAGTAATGTTTTTCTGGACTGTTTCGAATTCACACTAAATGTCCAATAATAGTAGTAACTTGATATTGATTTCATACACAGCGACAAATAAACACTACAGCAAATATTTATGTATTATTGTTTTACAAATTTCTTACCGATATGTTATAAATCTTATTGCTGAATTTTAATGCATATACCTAATCATTTTGTACTGTCTTTCTATTTTTTAATTTTTCTATAACTGCTCACAAGTTCTCATAGAACTATATACTTTATTTCTTTTAATTCAAAAAAAATTTATTTTGTTGTAAGAATAAAACACCATAAGAAACAATTCTCACCTGTCTAAGAAAGCTCAGGGATTTAAAGGAATAAGAAAATTACCAATAAATTAATGTACATCCCTAATATTAATACCCAAAAATTAACCCTCTTGTAGGTTATAATTAGTGGTTGAAACGTTTGGACACTCAACTTAACAAAGTTACCAAAAGTTATTAAAAGTTCCCAAAGATGTTAAGCCAACGAATAAGAAAACATTATTATAAAACTTTTGGTTTTTAGACTAGTGTAATAAATAGCCCATAGTCCCCCCCACTCTCTCTCTTTGAGTGAAGCTACTCAATAATTTGATCGTCGATCATTCCGTCGGTAAATAGGAAAGGTTTTTCTCTGCTAGTAATTTTCAATTTAACTCACGACCGTTGCTCAAAACAAAGCGCATCCGCTCGTCGTCGGGAGGTGATAGGTTTAACACTGCGTCATAACAAAAGACATCAAAAGTTGTTCCTACTTGTACTATGTCAGGTGCGCGACATAAATAGATAGAGTTTTGGGAATGCCTTGGCTCAAAACAGGAGCAACTCATACCATGCACTGTTAGGACTTCGGAGACAAAGGTCGTGTAATCAAAGAGTTAGTTGTCTGATGGATGTTACTTAACCTGATACCCTGGGTGTTTGGACAGAAAAGGATTGTTTTCCTGGGTTGTTTTTGTAAAACTTTTGGGACTTGTTTAAAAACAGCACAATATCCCCCCACTTTGTTTTTGTAATGTTATAAGCGAAGCATATTTACTAACAAGACTTTAAAAACAGGGATGACAACATCCATAAAAGCGAAGCACTGAAACAGTAGGACAAACGGACATCATCACTTGTATGATGTCAGAACTGAATAATCAGAATATAAATGTATAAGAGTAGAAGCAAAATTGTAAGTAAATTTTGTTGAAAAACTGCTTGATACATAATAATGTCTATGTACATACTTACATTTTTATGACTTGATTGTAGAGTTGCTTCACTTATAATAATGTACTTTGCTGTTCCAAGAAATCAATATACCAAAATTCAGATCAATCCAATAATTACATCACATAAAAATTTTTTGGTAAAAAAGTAAAAATTCAATATGTTTATAATGGACGTTCTTGTAATGATTATAGTTTGCTACGCTTTCTAAATCGTACCTAACTACTACAGGAATCACCATGCAAAGTTTGAAATCGATAGGAAAATTCTAACATGCCTAAATTAACGAAAAAAGCTATCCGTTACGAACGGACCGACACTAATTATAGAAAAGATTCGCTTTTTGAAAAGTATGTCAAAATAAAACGCCCTTTAATTAGTTAGCCCTTTTTGTTAATTTAAACAGGTGTGTATTGTCCAATCAATTTCAAACTTTTCATGATGATTCCCATATTCCTATATTAAATTATCATGACACTCTACTTGTTTTAATGTTCGTTTGTCGTACCATTTTAGAGCTTCGCTTTAATGGATGTTGTCATCCTTGTTTAATCACCATCTGGAATGTACGTCAATCTATCGTCCATATTTGCATAGGATAACATTTATTTATAAGGGTATTAATACATATCATTGATTACTGTAATTTAAAATCTTATTTTTAAAGTAGCTTCGCCCCAAAAAATATAATCTGTATGGGTTGTTTTGTCCCGCCATTTATAATGTAACTCCTACTTTTTTGTCAGGGATCTAAAGGGATAAGACAATGAAATATAAATTTTTATAAAAATGCAATAATTAAACACAAAATTACCCCTTCTGTAGATCACAATTAGTGGTTGAAACATTCGGACATTTAATTTAATGCACCAACCAATCAAATTCAATAGAAGTCTTTAAAACTGAATAAAACATTATTATATTGGAGACTAATTTAAAAACAGCACAATTTCCCCTCCCGTCGTTTTTTTTAATGTTTTAAGCGAAGCATATTTACAAGCAAGTCTTATTGGTATCCATAATAATTACCCTTTAATTAATTAATTTTTGTCCGAACTTGATATTTAATGTCCTATTACTCTACATGTGTTTATGTGTGTGTATCCGTTTGATTTATTGAGCTATACTTTTATGAATGTTGTTATCCTTGTTTAATTATCTCAAGTTTATATTCTAACAAGGATTACAACATCCATAAAAGTGAAGCTCTGAAATAATAGGACAAACAAACATTAACACTTGTAGAGTATCAAAACTAAATAAATTTAGTATAAATGTATATGTCTAAATAAAATTGTAAGTATATTTTTGGCAAAAATGCTTTAATACAGGATAATGTGTAAGGCCATGTTTACATTCTTAGGACTTGATTATAGAGATGAATTGCTTATATCATTGTACCTTGTTGTAATGGGTAAAAATCAGGATAATTATATCATATAATAAAATTTGCTGTCAAAATTTAAAAAAATAGCATGTTAAAATGGACGTACTGACTTTCTGTTAACGATTATAGAAATGCTACGTTTCCTAAATCATACCTAATTATAGAAAAGCTTCGCTTTTAAAAATGTCAATAGACGTGCAGAGTAAAATGAGACAAATTAACAAGGACATTCCTGATTCATGGACGTGAATAATAATTTGTTTGATGAGATGTTAAATCACATAAATAATACACAATTTTTAAGATAATTTATGTACTAAAATATGGCTCAAGAGGCAGAAATTTTTTTTTTTGATTGTAAAAGTTTTAAAATCAAAATTTCTCCTATTTTACTTTTAAATGTTATGTTGTTTGAAGATCATTTTTACAATTTAGCTGCGCTGCCAACTTAACATAACATCTTGTATTGGTATTCTCCTCATTATTAATTACATTACTCCTCCCCCTCGTAAAGTTAAGGATCTGAACATAAATTTTATTTTAATTTGTCGTAAAAATGTGGAAAATACGCGATATCAGTGGCATGTGTTAGGATTGTGTAGAAGGGTGTCAAGACTCAACACCCCCCTTAAAACTAATATTGGGAAGGCCTGTCTTTCACTTTTTTCAATCGCTAACGGTTGCACCAACTCCTGGTGAAGCACTGTGCACGCCACTGCTTTTTTTTTTAGATATTTTTATAGAAAAGTCGATCCGTAGATTTAGAAAATCTTAGCTAAAACTTTAATTGAATTATAATTCGATATGATTTTCATAAAATAATAATTTCTTAAAAAGGTATAAGAAGAAAATTATCTTTAGCTTGTTTACGCTGTGAAATTATGGTAATATATATGTTTATTTGAAATTCATCTGCTTTTCCTAATTACATTAACTCCCCAACTCTAATTTTCATACAGGAAGTGTTTTATTGTCCAAAATTTTTCTGTCAAGGATAACTAACAAACAAGTTTTAAAAGTTAATAGCATTAAATGTGAACACAAAATAACGCATAGGGTCCTGCAGGGTAAATGCCCTATTGAAAGTACCAGAAACATTTTTGGTCCATGTGAGGGAAAATATCCCAAATTGTTTTTATTTTTTAAATCTTTTTTTAAACCTAATTAAAAACACTCTACTAAAAAAACTAATTCTAAAGCACTATAATTAAAAGTGCTGAGTTTGCATGAAAGGTATGACTTTAATTTTTAACCTGATGGTATAAATTATTGAAAACTGCAGTCTGCACTTGTTTCTTGTAATTTCATCCTTACTCAGGGATACAGGGATAAGTAAATCAAAAATAAATTTTTCCACTAAAATAATTTAAATCTTTACAAACAAAGTTTTCTTGTAATGTAAAGGTTGATTATGTTATCATTTAATGACCTATAATTGTTTATAGTACTTCAAGATACTATCACGTTTAAAAAAAAATAAAAAAAAATAAATATTTGCAAAAATTAAATTTTTTAAAAATCTTAAATTATTTTTAAAATATATGTTTTTACCTTTAAAAATACATTTACTCTTAAAATGAGAAAAAAGTTGTATTTAATACAATAATATTTCTTTAAAATTATGATCGGTTTGCATAGCATATTATTAGAACTATTATGAATAGATTATGATTAGACCTTTTCAGAAATACTACTATTCAGAAAATCTACACAAATGCAAAATCTACGCATGACCATGCCATCCCCTCTAAATATTCATTCTCTTTTGACAAATGTGGACTTTTTGGTAACGAATATTTAGTTGCTAGCTTTCTAAATTGTACCTAACTGTTAATCCTCATCCAAAGTTTGAAATTGATAGAACAGTTTAACAATGCCTAAACTAAACCAATATCATAGTTTGGATCTTGGAAAGAAAACGATGTAGCGGGTTTCGTTGTATTTTCACAGTAGCTGTTGATAGATTATTTTAGGTTAGGTTAGTAAATGATTGCCCCGCCGGGTTAGGAAATTGGTTAAGCAAGGTTAGAGCCCCCCGTAGTGGCTAGAAATAGGATAAAGCTACTTAAAAATACCATGAAACCGGCTACTTTGTTTTCTTTCCATGATGTCATAGTTTTTTAAACCCTATTTCATCCTAAATTACTCACTTTCCTAAAATATATTTATTTCAGTTGGAAGTGTCTGCTTGATCAATATACTCTTTACACTGGAACTTATGAGAAAATATTTAAAACTTAAACAAATGATTAAAAAGAATTTACACTCAGACTGTATTATTATTGATAAGAAAAATTAATATTTTATTGAAAATGACTCAATATTTTAACATAATGTAATAAAATAATATGAAATATATTTATTTATCATAAAAATATTTTATTCTAACTCGAAACACTCTTAAATTTATGCTGAAAAACAAAGTTACTTTTTCTATAGATTATAATTTTGGGGTTGAAAAGTTTGGATACCAATTAATCAAAATTAATCAAAGTCTCTTTAAAGAGGAACAATGAGGAACTGTGAAGAAATGGCAGCAGAACCCCCGCAATCGCCAAAAACCGCCAAAATTGTTTTGTCTTTACCGCAAAATTAGACAATTTTGAATCATCTGAGACAACTTATTTATACTTCTGTTTATATATACTTATTTATATTTTTACTCGACACTTGTAATTTTTATGAAAAAAAAATATGTTTGTTTCAAATAAATCATTATTGTTAGATTTGATAAGAAAAGACAAAAAATATTATGGCGGGAAACGACTGTTTTCGGCGATAGTGGCGGTTCCACCACCGTTTCCTCATTGTTCCACATTGCATCTCTTTAAATCAACTGGCATGCCAAATTTCAGTGCTGTAACTCTTTTTAGTTGAGTTAATTTGACTTTTAGTTTTGGTTTCCATATGTGTAGCAGCACTCGCCTCCCCCTTATAATTAGTTTTTTTTCTATTGTCTTCAAACTACAACCTTGGCAAATGTGTGAAGACGGCTCAAAAGTTATCATTGAATTGCTACTCCCTATAAGCCAAGTTTTTGAATTCTACTGTAGCTAGGTCAATAAAATAAGTATAGAGGAATGTCTTTAACCACAAACTGGCACAATTCGACACCCTTCACATCTAAGCCAAACATCGGAAAGTCGATGGGTTTGTTGCCTACAGTATATTTTTTATTATTAAACAATTCTGATTAATATCCACTTGTTCAGCTGTTTTAAGTTTGTTCTTCGTTTTTATGGATCAAGTCACTTTTGTTGTTAAATAAAATATTATTATGTTTATTAGCTGTACTTATAAATTGATTATTACATTAATGGATAAATGAATCTTGTGACACATGAAAGTTTGTCGTCAATTTAGTTTGCTAATTTAATCCTTCTTTATTGGTCACTACTTTTCTTCAGTAGGAGTGAAGAGGATGGGGTGGATGTTGTGTATAGTTATATTAGCCAGTTGGAAGGACCATTTTATTAAAGTAGGCGAAAATATGGTGCAACGTCAAAGTAATTATATTACTACATTAATGGCAAAATAAATTGCAACATTTATTAAAGTTCAATATATCTATTACAGATTATCAAATGAAACAGAAATATAAATAAAGCAGAAAAATTTTTCAACCTGATTAAAAGTCATAATTCGTCAATGTTTGAGTCCAGTACTCTCTTTCTGAATTAAACAGGAATCTGGTAGAACTTTTGATTTCCTCCACGATGTCTCCACCAAAATTGACAACCTTGTCCTTCATATCTAGCCCTATTACAGTCTACAACCATGTTATTACTTGTATTGATGAAGTACATGATACCATTGGATTGGATTTCAATGTTAAAAGCACTGACTCCACTGACAGAGAGTGGTTGGCCACTGGACTCATTGATCAATTGACTTTGATTGTTAGCAAATCTCCATATTTGGTTGGGTTGTCCTGTTTTAGTTGCCCAGTCATAAGCTCCTGTGGATGGATTGTATTGATAAACCTTGCCTGCTAAGGGACCAAAGGGGCTGGCAATCATGAAAGCTGATACAGGAATCTGATAGAACTTCTGGTTATGACCTCCATGTCTATCCCAGAAGATACAGGGGTGTCCAGTGTGTTGGGCATTCCAACAGTCTACAACCTTATTGGAATTTGAAGGATTTACAATCCTGATATTATCATTGCTCTCATTCTCAAATTTAAAACTTGTAACACCTCCAACAATCAAAGCTTGGTGAGTTTGTTCATTAATAAGTTGGCTGCCAGAATCTGAAAATCTCCACAACTGGTTGGGCATTTGAGTGATAGCAGCCCAGTCAAACTTCCCAGAAGTAGGATTATACTGGTAGACCTTACCACTTAGTGCTCCAAGTCTGTTTCCAATCATGAAAGCTGGACCATTGCCAACTTTATCTAAGATGTAACAAATTCCATCTGATGCCCCACTCAAATTTGGCATTGGGCAAACTAGGTTAGTGTGAATGTCAGCAGAGTTTGTCAGTCCATTAGGATATCCATTTCGCATCATTTTCTCAAAAGCTAATGTGAAGTCATCAATCCACTTGGTTTGATCATTAGCATACTCTTCCATGATTGTAGAAGTTGGTGTTGACCCAGCTGGCTCTGCTATCATTTGTCTGCCACATTCTGGCTGGGAGAAGGACCATCCCTTTTGTCCTGGTAACTGTGACCACACAGAATAAGGGGAGTCACTTTGCATGGAGGCATTAAAGTGTTCCAAACCATGGCAACCATGAGGAACTCCGTCTGTAACCTGAAAATCGAAAACCAGGCCCATCTCACAGCTCAGAGCAATTTCATCTCTTCCTACAATCAACCTCCAAGCTTCACAACCACCGTGAGGGTTGCCATCAGCCTCATCAGCTGTTCTAGGACGATTGGCTCCTGCTGGAGGATCTGGCCTGCATTGTTGGCCAGCTTGGGCATCAGCTGCACACTGCTGTTCAAATTTATTCATATGACCATATATGGATGGGCAAACATGGTTTTGATGAATCCAGAAAACAGGGCCACCTCTCTTTGTCATTTTCCTAGTATGAGCCACCCATCTAGTTTTGGGTTTGTTTCCATAAGCATCTCCAACACGTCTGCATTGGTTATCATCAATAAACCATCTATCTTGACCAGTCAAACTTTTGTAGTAATCATTATTAAATAGGTTTACAGCTCTTGAAGTCCAAGTGTAGGGAATCAAAGAGTTTTGAATCTTTGGAAATCCAAATGTATGGGCTCCCATGATTGCAACAGTTTCTCGGCCAGTAAAACTAAAGTCATCTTTGAAATATTGGACAAGGGACTTTCCATCTCCTGTTGGGTTGGCATGTTTCTCTGGTGATAAAGCCTTATAAGGAAAGGCTAGATCATAATTGGTGCAATCAGCTCTTCCCCACTGGAATTGAATAGGTCTTGATGGTCGCACAAAACATTCATCAGTATTTGGTTCATGAACACAGGAATCCCACAGCATATTAGGATAAGTGGTGTTGTGACAGGCCAGGTTATTGGTTTCAATTCCATGTTCAACTGCAACAATAGCAGCATAGGACCACAAATCTGCTCTTGACTTTCCAGAATCTCTGAGAGATTGTGCAAGCCATTGACCATCATGAGGATAATTAGTCTCTGTATAAATTCTTTCTAGTTCTCTAACAATAGGACCAAGTCCATTGTTGTTACCACTATCCATGTTAGGAAAGTTCTTGGCGTATTCAACAGCTTCTAAATGAACATCAACACCTTCCCAGTTAAGGCAACCATCACAACCACCTGTACCATCTTTATACTTAACACAGTCATGAAAGGATAATCTTAGTACCTGAGGAGCCAAAGCTCTTCTAAATAGACTGAATAGCTTAGATTTGACAGCCAGAAGTTCCTGCTGGGTCCAGGGGCCACCAGGAGTTCCAGGAACATATACTCCTGTAGCAGCTGCTACTAGAATATAAAGGAATATCAATGTTGTCCTCGCCAACATGATTCCAAAGATGACTGATACTAACTGAATATTGGAAGACATATTTATTTAGATGTCACACTTGTTTCTCTTTTTTTTCTATTGCTTTGTGCTATTGTTATTTTTAGTTTTTTGTTAATTGATGTACTTTAAGTATTTATTGAATAAAAATACTATTCATTTATATTGTTGACTGTACACTATTACAGTAGACCTGTTCAGAAATCATTTGGTCAAATATGACCTGGCGTGTAAGAATCATAATTTTACACATTGAGACCTGTTTTTATTTGCTTGGATAGGAAATGTATGACAGCATCAATAAATGGCTAAGCACAAAACAACATGGATGAGTTATATAAAAGATGATTTTGAGTTGTCTCAAACAAGAAATAGAGAGAAAATACAAAACTCTAAGAAACCAGGAAACTTTTAAAAATTAGTACTTTTACTCATAAAGCATTAATGACAGACAGAATATAAAAAACATTATATAGAGTAGATGTACAGTGTACACAGGTCATGAGAATCTTCACTGATAATTTTATCCGATTATTTTAAATAGAAGCAAAGTAAATCACCCCCAGTGCATTACAGACTGACTTACGGACAGATAAAGTACTTCGCTTCTTAAAATATTGTTTTTTTTCTAGTATTGAACAAGTCTACTGTACAATTTTACTTTGCAATTTATGTTAAAAGGTTTGCCAAATGTGTCCATGACCCTATGATGACACAAAAGCTTTGTTTAATTCATTTAGGGTATGAATATCTATAGAATTTCTACATATTTCATTGTTATTGTTTAGGTTGGAAATCAGTATTATTTTGTATATTTCCTTTAAAAGTAAGAGTGTGTGTGTGTATGTAGCTTATATCTCACTAACCACTGGACCTACGTGGTTCTCCTTTAAAGTAAAGCTTCTTATAAATCCAGGAAAGGTTTATAACTATTTTGGAATAGCGCTCCTAGACCTCCCACTTGGTTAATATAAATAGAATCATGCTAAAAGTGAAAAGTCAATAATTACAGCTTTAACATAGACAGATCGAGGTAATAAGATCTTTGAACCCCTTACTCCCCCCCCCCCCCCTAACGAAATAGAGTTAATGTATATTTATTCATTTATACATTAATTTCCAGTATTTGCAATAAACAAACAAGTGTTTATCTAAATAGCACTTACTGATCCATTATCAAAGGCAGAATTCCACAACTTTTCATCACAAAAATAAAAAATATTTAAAAATTTAGAACATCCAAAGTATATTGAGTTTCTAAAATATTTATGCTGATTGTTTTGCTTGTACAGATATGTTCATCCATAGATTTTTAATCTTAATATATAAAGTTATAAGCTTTTTTGTCTGTAGCAAAGAATCTCGCTAACCGCTGAACCGATATGGCCCTCCTTTACAGTGAAGCTACTTAAAGGTTTCGGAATGGTTTTAGGCTATTTTATTTTTATAAAAAGTTCTGGTAGGTATAGTATTAGTCTATTTTTCTGCCATTCCATATTCCTTTGATATAGAGCCCCTAGATGCTAGGGGCGTAGCTGCTAGTTTTTTAATAAAGGAAAGACATTATTACTATTCAATCATTTATTTACAATAAGTTTATACACAATTAATCAACTTTGATTTTGAAAATTTTTACTATTTTGATTATTTGTCTGTTTCGATGTCCAGTATAGAAAATCTAAATAATAAAGCAGTTATTATCAATAAATCTTTATTAGATAAATCATTAAAAAGGGAACTATGACAGCATAAGAATGATTGTAAAAATTGTTAAGCCCCTTCCAGCAGTTTTTTTGGTTGATATATTTGGTTTCTGTTTATTATGTAGGGCTAAATAAATCTATAATACAAAGTAGAACGATGTCTATCTGTCTATTTGTTTGTAGCAAAGGATCTCGCTAACCGCTGAACCGATCGGGTTCTCCTTTACAGGGTAGCTTCTCATAGGTCCCGGGAAGGTTTATAACTATTTTCTTGGGGGTGGGACACTCCAACCTCCCCAAAAAATAGAAAATACCCCCCCCAAAATTTTTTTTTTAAAACTAAAATTAAAATAGTGGGGTCGACTTACCCCTCACCCCCCCCCCTCCCAAAGAAATTTTTTTTTTAAAATTTTTCTTTTATATCTAAAATACGAAAAATTGAACCTCTTGGGGCGAAGCCCCTAGAGGCTAGGGGCGAAGCCGCTAGTGAATATATAAATTATCAAATGCTTTGACACATAAGTATACTATTATGATAAAAGCTATATATTTAGTATATAAAAGTTGTTGTAAATTGTACTAATATAAACATTTAGTTTGTTGTACTTCTGCATTTTACAGTGTTTGATGATTTTTTTTCGTGTTATTTTATCTAACACTTTGAACTCAACAAAACAGTTGACTATATTTTGTCAAAATCGTCTAACATTTAAATTTTTTTTCTCATAAGAAACCATGGTAAAACTTTTATATTAATCATCTATAATACAAAGTAGAACGATGTCTGTCCGTCTGTCTGTCCGTCTGTCCGTCTGTCCGTCTGAAGCTTAAGATCTCGGTAACCACTGAACCGATTGGATTCTACTCTTCAGGGTATATACCTATCGGTCCTGTGGTGGTTTTAAGCTATTTTCTTGGGGGGTGGGACACCCCCAACCCCCCCAAAAATGAAAATTTACCCCCCCCAAAAAAATACTCCTGGTGCTGCTGGTGCAGCTGGTGCAGCTGCTGGAGCTGGTGCAGCTGGTGCTGCTGGTGCTGGTGCAGAAAATTATTTTTTTTCTTGGGGCAAAGCCCCTAGAGGCTAGGGGCGAAGCCGCTAGTATTATATAAAGTAGTAAACTTTTTGTCTGTAGTGAAGGATCTCGCTATCCTCTGAACCGATATGGTCCTCCTTTACAGTGAAGCTTCTAACCTGACCTGAGATGGTTTTAGGCTATTTTATTTTTGTATGGTTTTAGACTATTTTTCTACCCTTGCATATACCTTTGAACAAAGAGCCCCTAGAGGCTATGGACGTATCTGCTAGTTTATAGTAAACTAGCGGCTTCTAGAGGTAATTAAAAAAAAATTAATTACCCTTGTTGGTGCGACCACCAAAGTTTTAATTACCTGTTTAAAAAAAGTTTTGGGGGGATTGTTTTTTTTTTTTTGGGGGGGGGTTTGGTTTGTCCCACCACCAATAAAATGGCTTAAAATCACCACAGGACCAGTAGATATATTCCGTGAAGAGTAGAATCTAATCGGTTCAGTGGTTACCTGAGATCTGAAGAGAAAGATGGACGGACTGACATCAAGCTACTTTGTATTATAGATTTAACGGAAACATAGTAGGTATATATTTACTAAAAAAATGCCCAACACCACCTGCTATCGTTCGTACACAGTCCTCTTTATGAAATTACTGCAATATGAGGAAAACCACTATCCTTTCTTCTGAGTAAATGTACATTTCATTAGCAAGAAACGGTAAGCACCTGCCGCAGCTGGCAAAAATGAAGTCCAGTTTGCAGCCAAGAATAAACCAATATTTCACCCTATTTCAATTCAGCTGTCGCTATCAAACATAGCTTAGGTAGCTGAAAGCTAAAATATTAATGGCTGCTAATTATTTTTGTTGTTGAACCAAAGGCATAGCCGATGATCTCAAAAATTAGCTGCCCTTTTTAACATTAAACCTTTAATCAACAATCTGCAGCCAAAGGGCTGTTGAGCTATGTAAAAATGATAAAATTGTTACCTTACTGAAATTGAGTTACACTGGAGAATCGTCTATCTGGTTGCCATTACTCATCTTAAATAAAATTATAATAAATTACAGCTAATTTAGGTCCAAAAGACTTGATATTTGGTAAAATTTTAAGAATTAAAAGAAGAAAAAAATATTTCAGGGAGATATTTGTAGGTATTTTTTTTTCTTTACTTAAATAATTTATTAGTGTGACTACCTGGCCATTGTTGGAAGTTTGTTGGGAATTGGCTGCATTTCTATATCTCCATTGTCCTATAAACATTTCTAGATTATACTGACAGACAATAGTAAATCTATGTAATAAAACTCAGGTATTATGGATGTTGGATTCATATATTTACATCCCAATGTTGTCAAAATTATAGGTTAAAATGTTTGAACAATACTGAGCTGGATCTTTAAATCGTTTAGTGGTGCGCTGAATCGGGGCAATCCAGTTCGGCGCACCTAGATATTATTAGATTTCAATCTTTAAATCAGAATGGAATGGGCGAATCAGCGCGCCTAGTGGCGCGGCAATGGCACTCAACGAGTGACATTGCCGCGCCAAACCGGGGTGAACTAGATTGCCCTGATTCAGTGCACCACTAAACGATTTAAAGATCCAGCTCTGGTTTGGATACAAATTACTTAAAATTTTTGAACCAACCATCAGGAAAACGTAGTTATAAAGATTTGGGTACTAGTGAAATTTACAATAAAAATTTCCTCTCTGTACCTGAATAAAAATACATTTTTAAAAAATTGCTAATATGGGGTTGTTTTATCTTAAAGCAAAGGATGACTAATTTTTTATTTTAATTCACTCATTGAAATGTCCCTTTTAGATACAGAGCATACCTACAATATCCACAGAATTATCATAGGAAAATAAAAAAGTTATACCCGGTGATGATCTAGTAAAGGTTCGCCAGCAGCACTTGTTTCACCTAAAGGTTCAGACCTTAAACATTTAAGAAGTAGAATTATTTTAGTAATTATAAAATAAATTTCAACATTTAAGAACATAACATAATATGAATTATTAGGTTATTAAGTCTAAATAACACATGTTATACAATATCTAACCCAAAAATAAAACAAACAATCAAATATTAGTCTATGATATGAATAAAAGACTCAAACTGAAAATCTTAACCCAATTATACTAATCATAACCATCACTCATAAAAACCTGTATTTCAGGGATAAATATTGCATAACAACATATTTTTATTTAATTTTTTTAATTCAAAGATTTTTATTTATCTTTAAAAATAGTTTTTCATGAAGTAATAACTTTTCCTTTGCACTTGTAGCTTGGAAGGTGAAAGCAGTTTTTTGAAAAAGGCTATCTTGGATAATTTCAGATTATGATTCTTACATATAGGCTATCTAAAATAATCCTAAATAGTATGTTTCAAAAAACTAGCAATAAGTGTTTGACCTTTCCAAAAAAATTCAGCATCAGCACTTTTTTGTAATATCCCTAAACTTTATATTTACTAACCTGTTGTGTCTCTGTGATTTACAACAGCAATGATTGGAACATGATCTCAATCTATGGAAAAAATATGTTCTAGTTTGAACAAACTTATTAAGCTTTTTGAATGGAAGTTCCCTTCAGCTTTAGATTTTGATAGTTGTTCATTTTGAATTTAAAGGAAGCCTGCCAGAAATACCACGCTTTAACTACTAAAAGACTGCCACAAGTAAACCAAATACCCCAAATTTGAAGCCTTCAGCTTCTATAACAAAAAAGTTCTAGGCGTTTTAAAATGACATTTTATGTACAATGAAAATTTTGAAAGAATTGCAATGCTCATGTTGAAAACTTTGAAATTAAACTATGTGGTCTAGAAACAAAATAATAAGCTTATTTTTGTCATAAATTTAGGTTTCCAGTAACTAATTATATTTTTACAATAAAAATACCCATTTTTATAGTCAAAATCATTAAAAAAAATTAAGTTTTACTTGCGTTTTACCAAATGTACTGTAGCCAATCAGAAGGCTGAATCAGCTTAACAACCAATCACAGCTAAGCTTGTATTAGTTTACCCCTTTGTTTCCGCTATGATTTTCGTTTAAAAATGCAATTTAAATCGATTTTTATCATAGATTTTGACTATGAAATGTGGTGTTTTTATTGTAAAAATGTAATCAGTTACAGGCAATCTAAGTTTCTGACAAAGATAAGGTTAGAATTTTGTGTCTAGTCGACGTAATTTAATATTGTTTTTTCTTTTATGAGCATTGGAAATCTTTCAAAAATTCCATTGTACATAAAATGCTATTTTGAAATGCCTAGAACTTTTTTGTTATTGAAGCTGAAGGCTTTATATTTGGGGTATTGGGTCTTCTTGTGGCAGTCTTTCAGCAGTTAAAGCGTGTTTTTTCTTGCAGGCGTCCTTTAATACTAAAAATTTGCAAGTATTTAAAAGTTTTCTTTTACAAAATAATCACCTTTTAGAAATTTTTCTGAAAAATTGTTGGCAATCCAGTCCATCCAGTTTTAGTTCAGGTCCATTCGCAGCAGCCATAGGATGGAGGTACTTGTAGTAGATGACCTTAGGTTCAACAAAATTTATGTTTTTATAGAATGTATATTAGGGTGGGTCGATTTTGGAATTTCACATTAATACACATTGGCAAGGGTTACTGGGCCAATATAAAACCCTGTGAAACTTGAAAGAGGTTTTTTAATCCAAAAACAACGGGCGCGCGGGGGCTATAAAATGTGCCCGCCCCCTTGTAAAACCAAAAATTGAAATTTCTTCAAACACAGGCATGTTGCATATCAAAATGATCACATTGAAATGCTGATTACAGATCTAAAAACCGTTTTGTAATATTGATTCAGTCTGAAATGATTTTCAAATAACCTACCAAAATAATCAATTTTGACTAAATCAGCTGTTTTTAGGTACTTAATGAGATCTTATTCAAACTAGGAGAACTATTTCAAAACGAGTTTCAGATTCGTAATCAGCATTTCAATGCCGTCATTTTGATATGCAACATGCCTGTGTTTGAAGGAATTTAAATTTTTTGATTTTATAAGGGGGTGGGCACTTTTTATACCCCCCGCGCGCCCGTTGTTTTTGGATTAAAAAACTCTTTTCAATTTTCACAGTGTTTTATATTGGCCCAGTAACCCCTGCCAATGTGTACTAATGTTAAAATCCCCAAAAAATTGCAAATCGACACTTTATATTTAAAAAATGATTGAATTTATATTGTTTTCTTCAATGATTAGATACCAATACATTTACAAATAAATATTAACAAGCATGAATGTTTTTAATCATGAAAGTTTAGAAAATGAGGTTAAGACTAAATTCCATCTGTCTTTTTTAAGTTTAAACTTTACTTACTTGAAGAACAATTCCAGCCAGCCACAATAAAAAAGCATATCGAACTTCTTTCCGGTCAAAATGGTAACAATCTTTGTTGGGGTACAGTATTGGAAGCATAGCAGGAAGTAGCAACAATGCAAGGTTTTCAAATAGGATTGAACATTGAAACAGAGCCTGTTTTACAAACGACTGTTTGCCACTTTTTGCATGAAAGGTGATAATAAATGTATGTGATGCAAGACAACTCATCACCGTCTTAGTTTTCTCGGAATGTAGAATATTTTTGATCTTTTCTTTGGAAGGAATAAAACAATTTTTGAGAGACTGGTTACAATCATTTGTTTCATCTTCTCTAGGCTGATTGACTTCCTCAGTATTAAAACCAAATGATGAATTACCATTTTGAGCGGATGATTCATCTTCATGACATACATTTGTTTTGTATTCAGATTGTGATGTTTCTGTAACTTCAGAGTCATCATTGTTGAATGATTCTAGTTTATTGGTGCACCAAAGTGTAAAATAATTCATCAATGAGTGAAGTAAAGTAAATACCAGCAAAGCAATAATTGGGTTCTCCAATGAAAAAAGTGGTAATATTGACATTATTCTTGCATAACAGAGGAAAAAGTAACTTGCTGCCAACACAAGATTTTTCACAGACTGTCCAAATGGTTCTCCTTCTTTGGTGGCTTGACGAGAAGATAAGCCAATTGATAAAGAAATTGTAGATAAGAGTAGTTTTCCCAATGCTGCTTGGATATTTTGCTGGCTACAAAATACATCTGGTAAACTGAAAGTACTGATGAAATTATCCCAGTTCACTAAATCTTTAAATGGTAGTTTACTCAAAGACTTCAGATAGGGTGACAACAAATAAAGTTGCAACAATATTTGAAAATAATTTTCAAATCCATTTTCCAAGTTCTTTAGTAGTTTCCATGATTTTTTACTTTTCTTCAGTTCATTTGTTTTTTTGAATTTAGGATCCATCCTGTATTTACAAACTTCTATCACATAAGATAGTGGCCAGAATAAACAAGATAGAAGTTTAGCATAAAAAGGAAGTTTGTCATCAACTATTGTGTTGAAAGCAATGCCCAAATATGATGAACAGGATAGTATGCTGATAATAAGCATGATCACAAAAGCAGCAAGGTATTGTGAATCTATAGTTTCAGCACTGCGCCTGATGCATGGTGTCCAGTAATTAAACTCATCACAAGTACCATTGGAAAAAATTCTTGTTGCAAAAGATAATCTGTCATCGTTATCATAACATGAATAGTTCCCATCAACTGGGCAAGATTTACTTTCTAACTGATTCAAACATGCTTGTTCTATCTCAGTAGAATTATCAAAGGCTATGTATCCGTAACTGATGCACGATATGATATCAGTGTAGAGGTCAAAGTAAACAAGTATAATTGATGGCATTACTGTTAATGCCACAATTAGACAAGTTTTAATCTGGCTGAACAATCCTACTGAAGGGTGAATAGTTTGATATGACTCAGTCAGCCATGGATCAAGTTGATAATAATCATCATCATGTCTTATACACAATAGGGCATCTTTTCGGTTATTATCACCATGAGCTACTTTTTCCAGATGAAGCAGTGCTAGCCCATTCATTAGCCGGTGGTTTAGCTTAGCATAATGTAAAGCTCTGTGGTTATGGTTATCTTTGAAATGAATAATAGCACTCACAAATTCTTTGTATGTTTCATCTTTAACACAAATTTGCATAGCGTTTGATTCTTTTTCCATTATCACACTACATATTTCAGAAACCAAGGGATATTTTTCATGTTGACTTGAGTAAACTAAAACATTTTTAAAAAATTCTTCAAGAAAATTCTTCTTTCCAGCCTTCTTTGCTTTGTCCACTTTTTTATTCAACACTGTAGAAAATCCAACTTCATAAACTCTCTCAATAAAGTATTCACCTAAATTCATGTTTCTACCTTAAGTTTATGTAAAACTAATAAATAAAACCATTTTGTTAACAATTATGGGATCTGCAACATATCAATATTAATTATTAATTATAATTTTATAGAATTACTTACTCCAGTGTTCTTTCTTATCTCTTTCAAGATTTTCATGAATAAACTTGAATAGTTCAATAGTACCATCATCAACTGCCATTTGAATTATGTCTTTACCTTGAAAGAATAAATATTTTAATTTTCTTATTATTTATAACCTATGGGAGGCAGCCAAAGAATTATCTAAAGCTTAATGTGCTTTTTGCAATGATAAAATAATAATAGGTTCACCAAATCTTAAAGATGTTTTATTTCTATGTATATGTATATTGTGGTATTCGGCAGCCGTGAGCCATGTTCTATGGCAACCCTGACCTTGGTTCGGAGAAGGGCCGAGGGCCCTCCCCTGAGTACTGGGGAAGGGGTCAGCCGACCCCCTCCCTATGCCTAAAATTAATGATAGATTTTGACAGCCTTATTATGGTTAAGCTGTATTGTTAATTCCCCCCACCCTTTCCAGGGATGGGGGATCATTATTGCCCAAACTGATTATTGTATATGTATTTATATTGATTCTGTTTATGATTACTTATTCCAATCTGTGTATTTATTGTTTGTTGTATATAACTTTAGTAAACCTTAGACCCTGAATAAAGGAACATCTGAATAGATTCTGTTTGTTACTTAGTGATTGCTAGAGAAGCTTAGCTTCTCTATAATATATGTGTCCACGTCTGTTCGCACTGCCGTAGTCATTTGAACTCGGGTGTCTGCCATTTAACCTAGGCGGATACCACAATATCACATTTTTTAGAAAAAAAACTGTCCTAAACAGGTAATATGAAAAAAGGAATTAAAGCAAAATTCAGCAGGTATAAAAAAAATATTATTAAAACAAGCTTGAAAAATGAATCTTAGAAATAATGCCTCAACCTTTGCTTTAAAATCCAATAATTACCATGTTTATTTCTTGTTTTTAAAGATGCTCCGTTCTCATAAAGAAATTTAACTATCTTTAAATTTCCAGATACTGTTGATCTCTGTAATGCAGTATTACCTAAAAACATAAAATTTTCTCCCTTATATTTTACGAGTAAAAGATTAAGTATTTCCTAATTTAAAATTTGCTAACCGTCTTTGTTTTCTAAGTCTAGATTAATTCCATTTTCTAGATAGTAGTTGATGATAAATTTGACAATTTCCAAATGTTCATGTTGAGCAGCTTCGTGCAGAGGTGTATTCACTGAAATATTTTTCTAATTAAAATGAAGTTTAATAATAGGCTATATAGGTATTTAAAAAGAATTAATATTTTTCTTTCCTTACAGTAAGTAATGAAATAATTAGTATTTTATTGGAAATTTATATTGCTTTAATAGAAAATTGTATTAAAGCTACAAAAGATACTAATGTGTTCCACTTAGGCATTGGCAATCTATCTAACGCCATCTTGAAAAATATTAAATGGGGGTCTTTCAATTATTTCTGGACATTTTGTAATATACATGATAATTTAAAATTTTAAAGACATCAAATTAAGATAAATTATAAACATACAATTTCTATCTTGAACTTGAAGTGGAATTCCTTCATGATGACAATATTGTACAATGTCTAAACTTCCTGATTTTGCAGCTTCATGGAGGGGGATTTTCTCTAAATAATAAAAAATAAACTTTTACTTAAGTGTATTAAATTTTTTTTCAAAAATTAGAAATATGATGCTAATCTTTTATTACAAGGTTTTTGTATAAACAACAAATTAGATGAAAGGGACAAACAAACATTTATCTCAATTAATCGTAAAGTACCTGTGCTTTAGAACAACTATATTTTGACAGGGAGTAAGGGAGGGGACAATGGGCAATTAATTCAATTTAAGAATTTTCGCTGAAAAGCAATGAAAACCAGATTTATCCAGAAAATTTGACCCAAAATTGTAAGGGGATCATGGTAATATAATTTAAAACAAAATTAGTTCAAAGAAAAAATAATTCACTTGAAAGTTAAATTACCAATACATCACAATGTAGTAAACTTTCTGTAATTAATCACTAGAAAAATCGTGTTTAGAACTTTGTCAACCCTTCTCATATATTTTTAACTGCAACCTAAATTCAAGGGGTTCTTAGATTTTTAATACATAAATATCACAGTAGAGTTTCTATATATGAAATGACATTTTCTTGGGAAAAAATATTTGTTAAAACCAGCCATCTTTCTGTATGCTATATTCAAAACTAACTCAGCTAGTTAGCGGGGCATTGATGCGCTAGTACCCAAAGTCAGTCAGAACCTGCTGAATTCGTGCACATTCCCTTTAAGCCAGTAACCAAAGTCTGAGACTCTTAAAAATTGAATATTCGATCCATTGACCCCTCCCTTACTCCCTGATATTTTGATGTAGAAAAATTATCTCAAAATATTTCAAAATATCAAAAAACATACAAACTTTTAGTTAGTGATTAGAGTTTCTATGCTTTCTAAATTATACCAAACCATTACAAGAATAAACAAGTTAAGTTAGAATAGACAGCATGAATATAATTTGTTTTAATTAACCACCAGAGCTATTCACTATGGCCAGTTGAAAGATTAGTCTGACCTTACCATAAAGAGCTATAATAAAAAAAACTCACTATTCAAGTCTTTTTGTTGAAGATCTGCACCCTTAGCTTGTTGATGTAAATATTGAAATATTTCAAACTTTTTCAGTCTGGCTGCAACATGAAGAGGAGTTTGACCTAAAATTAAACATTGTTACTACTAGTGCTGCCAATAAAACAAGGACCTTTAAATCAAAATGGCTAGGAGAGCTTGTGGGTGTTACCCGGCTCACCACTGCCATTTTGAATTTAAGAACAATATTAGGTGAGCCGCATTCCTAATAGGCTCACTAGAGACTCTGGTAGTGGCATTGCTGTGATTTAAAGATATAGCTAAGATAAGCTTTCATGAAAACTAATACCTTTTTTGCAATAAAAATAGATAACTATTCTTTTGTGTACAGAAATACAATTTACTACTTTTGTACATTCTCGGTCTGTCTGGGTGCCTGTCATATATTATGAAATCAAGCCTTTATCTAAAACTTACCATCCTTCCTAGCTGTTTTTTCATTAAATGGAATTCCTCTGTCCAAAGTAAATTTGACTGCAGACAACCCACACTTCTCCACAGTTTCATATAAAGTATCTAAATAATAACAAAAATTGTAGTTATATATATACACAATGCAAATATTTAATGAAATTCTTGATGCAATTTAAATAAAAATGAAGTTCCTAAATAATACGGCAGGACATTATGTATATTAACAGTTGTAGAATGTCAGCATTAATAACAATGATATCAAATTAAAAGTCTAAACAAAATTTAATGTACATTTGTTGCAAATATTGCCTAAAAATTTACAGGTTGCTGTTTAAGGACATACTTGATTTTCAGTAATTTAATAAAGAGATGCTTCTTGTCCTTATTTTCATAAGAATCATTTTTCCAAAATTAGATGGATAAGATATATCCATGATTTATAAATATAAGGTTTTTAATTTATTCAAGTATGCTTGTCACAATCCTTTTCCCTGCCATTTATTGGAAAAATTGTTATGATTTTTCATCTTCTGTAGATATAACAAAAAAATAGGTTTTTGTTTAATTACTTTTCACTGAATCCTTTCTAGTTATGTATTTTGTTATAATATCCATAATAAATTAGAACATTTGTTTAGATAAATAAAAACTTACTTGGAATAACAGTGTAGTCTTTTTCCGTTAGATTAGAAATTTTTTGCAAAAGATCTCCTTTAATGCCAATCTTGATCTTTTCTCCATTGACTTCAACTTCATTGTGAAGTTCAATATAACGTCTTAAATCAGGATCACCTGGCTCTTCAGGAAATTCATCATCCAAGAAATTCCCTGAAGAAAGATTTAATATTTTAAAGATGTTTATGGTAGATAGTTATCTTTGGAATAATCCTCTTAGAAAATTCTTTTTCAATTTAAAAAAAAAATTATAACCCCTCCCTCCCCTCAACTTGACAAATAATGGCCATGGTCGCAGCATTCGGCCTCCTTGCATGTCTAGCTGCAAGCGCTCGGCCCCTTGGCCTTATAACCTAACCTAAGTTACCATAATTGGAAAAAAAATATCGTTCTCAGGGGTCGCTTATAATTTTAACAAAATAAGAAAAAAATGAGAAAAATTAAAGTGGATAACGCTTTATCTTTCTTTAAATGAATTCTAATATTTTAAATTACAACTTACCCCCAAAAGGGAAATCAGAGTCTTCTTCATTCATACCCAAAATCTAAATTATAGATTATAAATCATAGGGATACAAAAATCGATAAAAGGGTTCTCCTATTCATATCATGTAGATGAATCATGTAGATGAATCATCTGCTACAAATGGTTATTTATTAAATGAAACAAATGGTTATTTATCAGCTGAAACGAATGATTATTTATCAACTGAAACAAGTGGTTATTTATCAACTGAAACAAATGGTTATTTATCAGCTGAAACGAATGATTATTTATCAACTGAAACAAGTGGTTATTTATTAACAGAAACAAATGATTATTTATCAACTGAAACAAATGGTTATTTATCAACTGAAACAAATAGTGTTACAGTTCCTCTTCAATCTCAGTACAACAGAAATGCATGTAATGCAGATGAATCATCTACTCAGAATGGTTGTTCATCAACTGAAACAAATAGTGTTACAGTTCCTCTTCAATCTGAGTACAACAGAAATGTATGTCATGTAGATGAATCACATGCTCTAAATGGTTGTTCATCAACTGAAACAAATAGTGTTACAGTTAACATTCCATCAGAAAATATATCGGATGAACGTCATATTGATGAATCATCTGCCCTTAATGATTATTCATCATCTGAAAATAATGGTGAGGAAGTCAATCAGGCTAAAGAAGATGAAACTAATGATAGTAACCAGTTTCTAAGAAATTGTTTTCTACATTCTGAGACAGCTAAGATGGTGATGAGTTGTCTTGCATCACATACATTCATTATCACCTTTAATGCTAAAAGTGGCAAAAAGTCGCTTGTAAAACAGACTCTGTTTCAATGTTCAATCCTGTTAGAAAACCTTGTGTTGTTGCTTCTTCCTGCAATGTTTCCAATGCTGTACCCCGACAAAGATTGTTACAATTTTGACCTGAAAGAAGTTCGCTTTGCTTTTTCAATGTGGGTGGTTGGAATTATTCTCCAAGTAAGTCAAGTTTAAACTTTAATAGTTATTTCTTTCATCGTATTATAAACCGCTTTCCGAGGATATAGAATGTACAATTATGAGATTAATACTAGTTTTTTTTAGCCCCGTGGTGCCGAAGGCACCGGCTAAAAAAACTGGTTTTAATCTTATGATTGTACATTTCTATATTCGTAGAAAGCTGGATATAATACGATGCTAGACATAGTTTTTTCGTATGGATAAGAACTGGTTCCTATCCACCGGATTGGAATGAATACGAGAAAAAAAAGATAAAATCTAATTTAACCTTATTTTTTAAAACTTTCATGATTGAAAACATTTCTAAGGGAAAGGTAGGTTGCAGGTAAAATCCGCAAAGGTTGTGTGTTTTAAGTTGAAAACAGTAGTAGAACGATAAAAAGTTATGTTAACTTTTTAAAGAAAAATTTTGTCTATTGATCTTTTTAATAAGAAATACACATATTTAGGAAATATTATCGTTCTACTACTATTTTTAAGCCTTACACACACTTTTACTGATTTTACCCGCAACCTACCTTTCCTTTTTTAATGTGTTATTTTAAAATAAATATCTAATCATCAAAAAAATTTAAAAAATTCCCTTGTTGAAAATTTAACTTTTAAAAATATCTTTAATCAAGGTTTCCTACTACAAGTTCCTCCATCCAATGGCTGCTGCAAATGGACCTGAACTAAAAGACTGCAAACAATTTTTCAGAAACATTTATAAAGGGTAATTATTTTGTAAGATGAAACTTTTAAAATACTTTATAAGTACCTAGTACTTAATTCATAATGAACAAACATCAGAATATAATTTTAAAGGAACCTATTATTCAAAAAGCTTCATAATTTTGTTTAAACTAGGACATATTTTTTTCATAGATTGAAATCATGTTTCACTGATTGCTGTAGTAAATCACAGAGACATAACAGGTTAGTAAATATAAAGTTTAGGGATATTACAAAGAAGTGCTGATGCTGAAATTTTTTGGAAAGATCAAATACTGGTTGCTAGTTTTTTGAAACAGGCTATCTGGGAATATTTTAGATAGCTTGTATGTAAGAATCATAATCTGAAATTATCCCAGATAGCCTTTTTCAAAAAACTGCTTTCACCTTCCGGCGACTAGTGCAAAGGAAAAGTTATAACTTCATGAAAAACTATTTTTCAAATATAAATAAAAATCTTTGAATTAAAATAATTAAATAAAAATTTCTATTATATTATGTTCTTAAATTTTGAAATTTATTTTATAATTACTAAAAATAATTCTATTTCTTAAATGTTTAAGTTCTGAACCTGTAGATGAAAAAAGTGCTGAAGCCAAATCTTTACTAGATCAACACCGGGTATAACTTTTTTATTTTCATATGATAATGATATTAATTCTTTAGGTATGCTCTGCTCTGTATCTAAAAGGGGTATTTCAACAAGGGAATGAAAATTTTAAAGTAGTCATTCTTTACTTTAAGTAAACAGTGTGTATGTGTAAAGTAAATGTCCCATAAGCTGTTCTGTTCATTCTATTCTTAAATTTATTACTATAACCCTCATAAGACAACCTCATATTAAAAAAATTTTAAACTGTAAAAGTTTGAATCATGGACAAAGGAGCATTGGACTGTAAATTTCACTAGCACCCAAAGTTTTAAACCCATTTTTTCTTATTCATCTGCTCAAAAACTTTGAGTACTTTAATCAAATTTATTTGGTTGGTTTTAAATTAGTAGTGTTCACACTTTTTAACCTATAATTTTAAACTACAGTTAGGCAAATGTTTTTATCAACACTGAGTTGTAAAAATCTAACATCCGTAATACCTGAGTTTTATTACATAGATTTACTCTGAGATGGGTTCTCATAAAAAGAATGCCGCGTTTTTTTGACATTTTTTAGACATTGATTGATTGAACGAAGACGATATCGTTATACAGAGTATACAACTTAAGAATTCAAAATTTTAAAATTATTATTTTAGCCATTTGTACAATGTCTAATACAGCTCTAAAAAGATGCATTAATTAATATGCAGCAAAAATGGATTGAAGATAATTTGTTTTTCTTCTATGAACGCCGTACCTACAAAAGCAAATTATACAAATGGCTAAAATAATAATTTTAAAATTTTGAATTCATAAGTTGTATACTCTGTATAACGATATCGTCTTCGTTCAATCAATCAATGTCGAAAAAACGCGGCATTCTTTTTTAGAACCCATCTCTGGTCTGTCAGTATAATCTAGAAATGTTTATAGGACAATGGAGATATAGAAATGCAGACAATGTCCCAACAAACCTCCAACAATGGCCAGGTAATACATAATAGTCATACAAAATAATTTATTAAGAAAAATTGCATATTATTAATCCTTTAGCTTTATGATTGGCAAAAAAAACTATATAGCTTAATTTTACTTCAAATTTTTTTTCTTTCTAGGTTTTTTATCGCTAAAAGTCTATTATTGCTAATCAAATTTGCTGTATATAAAGATTTTTCCAGATACATTTTTCGCTTCTTTATTTTCAATTGTTATTAGTTAAACATTTCTTATGAAAATCGGCTAAAACCTTTCCTAATTGATAAAAAGATACTCTATAACTATAATTACAAACTTACCTGAGGTATATCTAAGAGACTAGTAGGTGGAAATACCCCTAAACTTTAAAAAAAATATTTTTTCTTGAAGAATATTACTATGTTCTATAAGATTTGATTAGAAATTATTATTTATTTAAGATGAGTAATGGCAACCATACAGACAATCCAGTGTAACTCAATTTCAGTAAGGTAACAATTTTATCAATTTTACAGGGCTCACTAGCAGCCTTTTGACTGCAGATTGTTGATTAAAAGATTGGGGCAGGGGTTTGTTGACAGTGTCAGCTTTGGTTAAAAAAATAAACAGCAGTCGTTAACATTCTAGCTGTTAGCCAACCACAATTTTTTTATGGCTGCAGCTGAAGTAGTTTTTTCTTGGCTGCAAACTGGACTTCATTTTTGCTTACAGGTGCACACTGTTTATTGGAATTATGCACGAACGAGAGCAAGTGAAGTTGATCATTATAATAGTAATTATACTAGAATCCCGTTAAATCTAGTTATATTAACAAGTAACATAAGTTTAACTATGTTTTATTTGAAAAAAACATGTAAATCATAAATGTTAAGCAATTTTTACAAAATATTGTCAAATGTTTTGTTGAGTTCACGGTGCAAGATAAAATAACACAGCAAAAAATGCAAAAGTACAACAATCAAACTGTTTACTTTAGCACAGTTAACCACACATTTTACTAAATATATACCTTTTATTGTAAAAGTATACTCATGTGCCATAGCATTTGATGATTTATATATTCATTCATTCAGCCCTTAATAACAGAAAGCAAGTATATCAACAAACAAAAAATGCCTTAATTCACTGCTGGAAGGTGCTTGACATCACTTTGCTCTTATCAGTACTTAGTTCCCTTTTTAATGAATTATCTAATGAAAATTTATTGATAATAACTGCTTTATTATTTAGATATTCTATACTGCACAACGAAACAGAAAAATCAGATCAAAATAATCAAAAACAACAAAATCAAATCTAATGTAATTATGTACAAATTCAATGTAAATAAATTATGAAAATACGTCTTTTTAATAGCGAAGCTACTCTATAATTCGAAATGTCCGTCTGTTAGAGACAAAGTGGGGGAAACGTGATTTTCTTTGCTCCTATTAAAGATAGACAGCTGAAATTTTTAGTGAAAATTCCTATGACATGAGCTCATCTAATCTATGCATTGTTTTGTCCATTTGTTTGTTAATTGGGGTGCTAGATAGATTCCTAGATTTTTACATTTTTGTAATTTTTTCAATTCCTGTTCAAGATATACGGCTGGAATTTTCAGTGATTATATAAATTCACGTTTTACATATTTCCATCAAATTTTATAAAGATGCCTTTATTGGGAGGGGTGCTAGATCGAATTCTAGATTTTTCAGTTTTTATGATTTTTCGATCCCTATACAAGATAGTCAGTTGAAATTTTCAGGAATTTAATAAGTCTACACTCTACATATTTCCATTAAGTTTTATTAAGATACCCTTATTGGTTGGGGTGTTAGATCGATTCCTAGTTCTTTATGTTTTTGTGATTTTCTCAACTCCTGTTCAAGATAAACGGTTGGATTTTTAATTGATTAATTAAGTAAACATTCTACATATTCGATTTTTTTTTAGTTTTATAAAGACTTACTATTAGCTGGAACTTGGGGTGCTAAGTCGAATTTTAGATTTTAACGTTTTTCTCTTTAGCTTTATGCTTGAAAAGAACATTATACATTATAGGATATATAAGTTGGAAGGAATTTTAATGTTAGAGGGAATTTGAAATCTGCATCAAATTTTAATGATTTTTTTTATAAAATTCGTTTTTTGTATAATTCTTTATCTAAAAGCGGAAATACAATTTAAGTTCATAAATTTTGACCAATAGGATAGGTGGATTGGAAACTACATTAATAGTGAGAGCAGTGCACGCCAAGCTACAATTGAATCATGACAAGAAAAGCAAAGATTATTTATTTAAAATTTTGAACAACTTTGCTTTTATAAAGTTTTTCATAAAACTACTCCTGAAGGGAGTTAATTAATTGCCATTTTTATCAGTTGCTTTGCTAAGGTCACGAAAATTTAGCCTTAAATAAATCATATATAGAGAGGTTTTATGAAAGACTTCATAAAAGCCAAGTTGTTTAAAATTTTAAAAATATAATCTTTGCTTTTCTTGTCATGATTATGCGGCAACTCCCAGGGGTGAAAATTGAATTTGAAATTTTCAAATCTAATTTTCTCAAAAAGATCCCGCTGAAATATTTTGGTTTTACCTGGAATCATCATGGTTTTATGTCTAATTTCACCATACAAAGGTCACAGAGCTCGGCACTTACTTTTGTCTTGATTCAATTGTAGCCTGGCGTGAGTGGCTATGACTTGGTCTAAAACAGGTACATCTGCACTGTTAGAACTTCCAGACAAAGATTATTCAATCAAAGGGTTGGGCGTTAACAATGCAATGGTTGAAATGTTAGTGCCTTTAAACCAGGGAGAAAGGTGACATTTGGAGTTTATTACACAAATCCCCAATGCTTTATATGTTTTAATTTGTTGGCTTCACAACTTTGTAAACTTAAATGGATTTTTGATTGGTTGGTTCATTAAATTGGGTTTCCAAATGTTTCAACTACTAATCATAATCTACAAGAGGGGGTAAATATGTGTACAAGCATTAGGGATGTACATCAATGTATTGGTCATTGTCTTATCCCTTTAGATCTCTGCATAGTCTCTGCAGAGACTGTATCCTTTACTTTCCTGGGACTGGCAGTCGGACACTGTTACCAAAATTATAGAACAGCTTCGCACATGTACTGCTAAAATACGTTTTTGTCTATATGGATAGAACGTCAATCTTTCTAGAATGTTGTTGATAAAATTAAATGAGTAAGACCCAAGCCTTTAAAGTATACTCCCTGACTTTTTCTTATGCCTTTCTGGGAGGGAGTAGAGACATTGGAAATTATATTATACTGGTACCCAAAATTTATCAATTATTGTTGCTTTAAAATTTATGGGTACTTTTTATCAGTTTTGATTGTTTAGTTCAAACTAGCAGTTTACCACTTGGGAGCAAATCTTCTCTATAATTCCAATCACAAACTTTTAAAGTTTAAAAAGAAAAGGACGTTAAGCTTTCTTATTTTTGGAGCGGGGATGATATTTATATCATATATGGAAGGATATTCAAACTTTTTTATTTGGGGGGGGGATAAAATAGTAAATTTTTTGGGTAATTCATTTGGCGTGAGGGGGGGGGTTCACCCCTTTACCCCAACTTCCCTTGGACGTCCCTAACTTCAGAATTGATATTGAAACAAGGATGACAACATCCATAAGTTGCGAAGCTCAACAATTTTAAAAAGACATCTGGAAAAATTTATCTGTAGAGTATGTCATAAAAACTTCAATAATAAAAATCACGAAACCTTATAAAAATATACAATGTATAATAAGATATATAAGTTGGAAAGAATTTTAATGTTAGAGGGAGATTTGAAATCTGCATCAAATTTTAAGGATTTTTAAAATAAAATTCGTTTTTTGTATAATTCTTTATCTAAAAGCGGAAATACAATTTAAGTTAATTGGAGAAGCTGTCGCACATCATTCAACCAATTAGAGCGCAGGTAGTTTCCAATCCACCTATCCTATTGGTCAAAATTTATGAACTTAAATTGTATTTCCGCTTTTAGATAAAGAATTATACAAAAAACGAATTTTATAAAAAAAATCATTAAAATTTGATGCAGATTTCAAATTCCCTCTAACATTAAAATTCCTTCCAACTTATATATCCTATAATGTATAATGTTCTTTTCAAGCATAAAGCTAAAGAGAAAAACGTTAAAATCTAAAATTCGACTTAGCACCCCAAGTTCCAGCTAATAGTAAGTCTTTATAAAACTAAAAAAAAATCGAATATGTAGAATGTTTACTTAATTAATCAATTAAAAATCCAACCGTTTATCTTGAACAGGAGTTGAGAAAATCACAAAAACATAAAGAACTAGGAATCGATCTAACACCCCAACCAATAAGGGTATCTTAATAAAACTTAATGGAAATATGTAGAGTGTAGACTTATTAAATTCCTGAAAATTTCAACTGACTATCTTGTATAGGGATCGAAAAATCATAAAAACTGAAAAATCTAGAATTCGATCTAGCACCCCTCCCAATAAAGGCATCTTTATAAAATTTGATGGAAATATGTAAAACGTGAATTTATATAATCACTGAAAATTCCAGCCGTATATCTTGAACAGGAATTGAAAAAATTACAAAAATGTAAAAATCTAGGAATCTATCTAGCACCCCAATTAACAAACAAATGGACAAAACAATGCATAGATTAGATGAGCTCATGTCATAGGAATTTTCACTAAAAATTTCAGCTGTCTATCTTTAATAGGAGCAAAGAAAATCACGTTTCCCCCACTTTGTCTCTAACAGACGGACATTTCGAATTATAGAGTAGCTTCGCTATTAAAAAGACGTATTTTCATAATTTATTTACATTGAATTTGTACATAATTACATTAGATTTGATTTTGTTGTTTTTGATTATTTTGATCTGATTTTTCTGTTTCGTTGTGCAGTATAGAATATCTAAATAATAAAGCAGTTATTATCAATAAATTTTCATTAGATAATTCATTAAAAAGGGAACTAAGTACTGATAAGAGCAAAGTGATGTCAAGCACCTTCCAGCAGTGAATTAAGGCATTTTTTGTTTGTTGATATACTTGCTTTCTGTTATTAAGGGCTGAATGAATGAATATATAAATCATCAAATGCTATGGCACATGAGTATACTTTTACAATAAAAGGTATATATTTAGTAAAATGTGTGGTTAACTGTGCTAAAGTAAACAGTTTGATTGTTGTACTTTTGCATTTTTTGCTGTGTTATTTTATCTTGCACCGTGAACTCAACAAAACATTTGACAATATTTTGTAAAAATTGCTTAACATTTATGATTTACATGTTTTTTTCAAATAAAACATAGTTAAACTTATGTTACTTGTTAATATAACTAGATTTAACGGGATTCTAGTATAATTACTATTATAATGATCAACTTCACTTGCTCTCGTTCGTGCATAATTCCAATAAACAGTGTGCACCTGTAAGCAAAAATGAAGTCCAGTTTGCAGCCAAGAAAAAACTACTTCAGCTGCAGCCATAAAAAAATTGTGGTTGGCTAACAGCTAGAATGTTAACGACTGCTGTTTATTTTTTTAACCAAAGCTGACACTGTCAACAAACCCCTGCCCCAATCTTTTAATCAACAATCTGCAGTCAAAAGGCTGCTAGTGAGCCCTGTAAAATTGATAAAATTGTTACCTTACTGAAATTGAGTTACACTGGATTGTCTGTATGGTTGCCATTACTCATCTTAAATAAATAATAATTTCTAATCAAATCTTATAGAACATAGTAATATTCTTCAAGAAAAAATATTTTTTTTAAAGTTTAGGGGTATTTCCACCTACTAGTCTCTTAGATATACCTCAGGTAAGTTTGTAATTATAGTTATAGAGTATCTTTTTATCAATTAGGAAAGGTTTTAGCCGATTTTCATAAGAAATGTTTAACTAATAACAATTGAAAATAAAGAAGCGAAAAATGTATCTGGAAAAATCTTTATATACAGCAAATTTGATTAGCAATAATAGACTTTTAGCGATAAAAAACCTAGAAAGAAAAAAAATTTGAAGTAAAATTAAGCTATATAGTTTTTTTTGCCAATCATAAAGCTAAAGGATTAATAATATGCAATTTTTCTTAATAAATTATTTTGTATGACTATTATGTATTACCTGGCCATTGTTGGAGGTTTGTTGGGACATTGTCTGCATTTCTATATCTCCATTGTCCTATAAACATTTCTAGATTATACTGACAGACCAGAGATGGGTTCTAAAAAAGAATGCCGCGTTTTTTCGACATTGATTGATTGAACGAAGACGATATCGTTATACAGAGTATACAACTTATGAATTCAAAATTTTAAAATTATTATTTTAGCCATTTGTATAATTTGCTTTTGTAGGTACGGCGTTCATAGAAGAAAAACAAATTATCTTCAATCCATTTTTGCTGCATATTAATTAATGCATCTTTTTAGAGCTGTATTAGACATTGTACAAATGGCTAAAATAATAATTTTAAAATTTTGAATTCTTAAGTTGTATACTCTGTATAACGATATCGTCTTCGTTCAATCAATCAATGTCTAAAAAATGTCAAAAAAACGCGGCATTCTTTTTATGAGAACCCATCTCAGAGTAAATCTATGTAATAAAACTCAGGTATTACGGATGTTAGATTTTTACAACTCAGTGTTGATAAAAACATTTGCCTAACTGTAGTTTAAAATTATAGGTTAAAAAGTGTGAACACTACTAATTTAAAACCAACCAAATAAATTTGATTAAAGTACTCAAAGTTTTTGAGCAGATGAATAAGAAAAAATGGGTTTAAAACTTTGGGTGCTAGTGAAATTTACAGTCCAATGCTCCTTTGTCCATGATTCAAACTTTTACAGTTTAAAATTTTTTTAATATGAGGTTGTCTTATGAGGGTTATAGTAATAAATTTAAGAATAGAATGAACAGAACAGCTTATGGGACATTTACTTTACACATACACACTGTTTACTTAAAGTAAAGAATGACTACTTTAAAATTTTCATTCCCTTGTTGAAATACCCCTTTTAGATACAGAGCAGAGCATACCTAAAGAATTAATATCATTATCATATGAAAATAAAAAAGTTATACCCGGTGTTGATCTAGTAAAGATTTGGCTTCAGCACTTTTTTCATCTACAGGTTCAGAACTTAAACATTTAAGAAATAGAATTATTTTTAGTAATTATAAAATAAATTTCAAAATTTAAGAACATAATATAATAGAAATTTTTATTTAATTATTTTAATTCAAAGATTTTTATTTATATTTGAAAAATAGTTTTTCATGAAGTTATAACTTTTCCTTTGCACTAGTCGCCGGAAGGTGAAAGCAGTTTTTTGAAAAAGGCTATCTGGGATAATTTCAGATTATGATTCTTACATACAAGCTATCTAAAATATTCCCAGATAGCCTGTTTCAAAAAACTAGCAACCAGTATTTGATCTTTCCAAAAAATTTCAGCATCAGCACTTCTTTGTAATATCCCTAAACTTTATATTTACTAACCTGTTATGTCTCTGTGATTTACTACAGCAATCAGTGAAACATGATTTCAATCTATGAAAAAAATATGTCCTAGTTTAAACAAAATTATGAAGCTTTTTGAATAATAGGTTCCTTTAAAATTATATTCTGATGTTTGTTCATTATGAATTAAGTACTAGGTACTTATAAAGTATTTTAAAAGTTTCATCTTACAAAATAATTACCCTTTATAAATGTTTCTGAAAAATTGTTTGCAGTCTTTTAGTTCAGGTCCATTTGCAGCAGCCATTGGATGGAGGAACTTGTAGTAGGAAACCTTGATTAAAGATATTTTTAAAAGTTAAATTTTCAACAAGGGAATTTTTTAAATTTTTTTGATGATTAGATATTTATTTTAAAATAACACATTAAAAAAGGAAAGGTAGGTTGCGGGTAAAATCAGTAAAAGTGTGTGTAAGGCTTAAAAATAGTAGTAGAACGATAATATTTCCTAAATATGTGTATTTCTTATTAAAAAGATCGATAGACAAAATTTTTCTTTAAAAAGTTAACATAACTTTTTATCGTTCTACTACTGTTTTCAACTTAAAACACACAACCTTTGCGGATTTTACCTGCAACCTACCTTTCCCTTAGAAATGTTTTCAATCATGAAAGTTTTAAAAAATAAGGTTAAATTAGATTTTATCTTTTTTTTCTCGTATTCATTCCAATCCGGTGGATAGGAACCAGTTCTTATCCATACGAAAAAACTATGTCTAGCATCGTATTATATCCAGCTTTCTACGAATATAGAAATGTACAATCATAAGATTAAAACCAGTTTTTTTAGCCGGTGCCTTCGGCACCACGGGGCTAAAAAAAACTAGTATTAATCTCATAATTGTACATTCTATATCCTCGGAAAGCGGTTTATAATACGATGAAAGAAATAACTATTAAAGTTTAAACTTGACTTACTTGGAGAATAATTCCAACCACCCACATTGAAAAAGCAAAGCGAACTTCTTTCAGGTCAAAATTGTAACAATCTTTGTCGGGGTACAGCATTGGAAACATTGCAGGAAGAAGCAACAACACAAGGTTTTCTAACAGGATTGAACATTGAAACAGAGTCTGTTTTACAAGCGACTTTTTGCCACTTTTAGCATTAAAGGTGATAATGAATGTATGTGATGCAAGACAACTCATCACCATCTTAGCTGTCTCAGAATGTAGAAAACAATTTCTTAGAAACTGGTTACTATCATTAGTTTCATCTTCTTTAGCCTGATTGACTTCCTCACCATTATTTTCAGATGATGAATAATCATTAAGGGCAGATGATTCATCAATATGACGTTCATCCGATATATTTTCTGATGGAATGTTAACTGTAACACTATTTGTTTCAGTTGATGAACAACCATTTAGAGCATGTGATTCATCTACATGACATACATTTCTGTTGTACTCAGATTGAAGAGGAACTGTAACACTATTTGTTTCAGTTGATGAACAACCATTCTGAGTAGATGATTCATCTGCATTACATGCATTTCTGTTGTACTGAGATTGAAGAGGAACTGTAACACTATTTGTTTCAGTTGATAAATAACCATTTGTTTCAGTTGATAAATAATCATTTGTTTCTGTTAATAAATAACCACTTGTTTCAGTTGATAAATAATCATTCGTTTCAGCTGATAAATAACCATTTGTTTCAGTTGATAAATAACCACTTGTTTCAGTTGATAAATAATCATTCGTTTCAGCTGATAAATAACCATTTGTTTCATTTAATAAATAACCATTTGTAGCAGATGATTCATCTACATGATATGCATTTGTTTTATCTTCCGTTTGAGTTGAATCTGAAACTTCAGAGTTATTGTTTTCATTAAGAGCATTGTTGAATGATTCTGGCTTTTTGGTGCACCAAAGTGTCAAAAAATTTATCATTGTGTGAACAATAGTAAATACCGATAAAGCAATTATCGGGTTCTCCAATGAAAAAAGTGGTAATATAGATATTATCCTTGCATAACAGAGGAAAAAGTAACTTAATGCCAGAACAAGATTTTTCACAGACTGGCCAAAGGGTTCTCCTTCTCTGGTGGCTTGACGAGAAGATAGGCCAATCGACAAAGAAATTGTAGATAAGAGAAGTTTTCCCAATGCTGCTTGGATATTTTGCTGGCTACAAAATACATTTGGTACACTGAAAGTACTGATGAAATTATCCCAGTTCACTAAATCTCTTAATGGTAGTTTATTCAAAGACCTCAGATAGGGTGACAACAAATATAGTTGCAACAATATTTGAAAATAATTTTCAAAACCATTTTCCAAGTTCTTCAGTAGTTTCCAGGATTTTTTACTTTCCTCCAGTTCTTCTGTTTTTTTGAATTCAGTATCCAACCTGTACTTATAAACTTCCCTCGCATAAGATAGTGGCCAGAATAATTTGGAGAGTAACCACCAAATCCTGGTTAACAGAGGGTTTTTCTCAGAAGGAAGTTTATCATCAAAAGGAAGTTTGTCATTAACTTTTGTGATGAAAAGAATGCCAAAATATGATGACCAGGATAGTATGCTGATAATAAGCATGAACACAAAAGCAACAAGGTATTGTAAACCTATAGTTTCAGCACTGTGCTTGATGCATGGTGTCCAGTAATTAGACTCATCACAAGTACCATTGGTAAAAATTCTTGATGCAAAAGATAATTTGTCATCAGTGTCATAACATGAATAGTTTCCATCAACCAGGCAAGATTTACTTTCTAACTGACTCAAACATGCTTGTTCAATCTCCGTGGAATTATCAAAGGCTATGTATCCGTAATTGATGCACGAAATGAAATCTGTGTAAAGGTCAAAGTAAACAAGTATAATTGATGGAATTAGTGTAAATGCCACCTTTAACAAAGTTGAAATCTGGGTGGGCCATCCTACTGAAGGGTGAATAGTTTGATATGACTCAGTCAGCCATGGATCAAGCGGTTTATCATCATCATCATCTCTTATACATAATAGGGCTTCTTTGCGGTTATCATTACCATGAGCTACTTTTTCCAGATGAAGCAGTGCCAGTCCATTCATTAGCTGATGGTTAAGCTTGGCATATTGTAGAGCTCTGTGTTTTTTGTTATCTTTGAAATGAATAATGGCACTCACTACTTCTTTGTATGTTCCCTCTTTTTCAAAAATTTGCATAGCATTTGATTCTTTATCCATTATTACACTACATATTTCAGAAACCAAAGGATATTTTTTGTGTTGGCTTGAGTAAACTAGAACATTTTTCAAAAATTCTTCAAGAAAATCCTCTTTGCCAGGCTTCTTAGCTTTATCCACTTTTTTATTCAGCACTGTAGAAAATCCAACATGAGAAACTCTTGCAATAAAGTATTTACCTAAAACCATGTTTTATTATAACTTAAGTTTATGTAAAATAATATATAATTTGTATTTACATTTACAGGATTTTCAATCTTGCAATAATAGAATATTCACTGAAATTTTATAAAATTACTTACTCCAGTGTTCTTTATCTCCTTTAAGCTTCTCATGAATAAACTTAAATAGTTCAATAGATCCATCATCTACTGCCATTTCTATTGTCTCTTTACCTTAATATTTTCATATAAACAATATATTACTTCCTAAATAATGATAATAAAAGAGAGACAGTCAAAAAATTATCTGAAGCTAAATTTACTTTGTAAACATAAGATAGAATCATAATAGATTAACTAAATCTAAAAGATATTTTATTTCTATGTATATTTATATCACACCTTTTAGAAAAAAAAACTGTCCTATCCTAAAAAGGTAATTATAATAAAAGAAATTAGAGCAAAATACAGCAAATATTAGCTAGGATAAAAAATAGTGGGTACTAAAATAAGCTTGAAAAATAAAGATAAAGTAAATCTAAGATATTTTAGATTTCAACTATTGATGTGTATAATGCCTGAATCTTTACTATAAAATCCAAAAATTACCATGTTTATTTTTTGTATTCAAAGATGCTCCTTTCTCATAAAGAAATTTAACTATATCTAAATTTCCAGACACTGTTGTTCTCTGTAACGCAGTATGACCTAAAAAAATAGCTTTAAATGTTATAAAAATAACCAGAAATAAATTTTGAAAATTCAACAATTTTCCCTTCATATTGATAAACTTTTTGTGAAAGTAAAAAAAATGAGAGTATCTTTTGAAAATGAATTTACTAACCATCTTTGTTTTCTAAGTCAAGATTTTTATCATTGTTTGGAAGGTTCTTGACAATAAATTCGACTATTTCAATATGTTCATGCTGAGCAGCTTCATGCAATGGAGTAATTTCTGAAATATTTTTAAAATTGATATTAATTAAGCTTCATAATAGGCTAGATATGAAAATATTTACTTCAAAAAATTGGAATTATTTTTCCTTACAGTAGGTAATGTAAAAGAAATATTTGTTAGCTGAAAATTTGTAATGTTCTAAAATTATATTGTTTTCATAGATAATTGTATTAAAGCTTCAAAAGTCACTTATGTGGGCCACAATCTACCTAATACCATCTTGAAAAAAAAACAATTAAGGAAGTCTGCTAGAAATTCACCGCTTTAAATGATGTAAGACTGCCACAAGTGGACCAAATACTCCAAATGTGAAGTTTCAATAATTTTTTGGCACAAAGTTTGAGTGCCTGTAACTGATTATATTTTTGCAATTAAAACACAGCTTTTTCTTGGAAAAAAATTATTTAAAAAAATCGGTTTAACCTTGCATTTGTAAGGGTATAATCATAGCAGAAAAAATGAAACTAATTAAAAAACTACCGATTCTCTGCTGTGATTGGTTATTGAACTGGCTCAGCCATCTGATAGGCTGGAAATACTAAAAGCTGGTATTAGCATTATTAAATAATGTTGCCTTGAAACAAAATTATAAGCTTATATTCGGCACAATGTTTGAATGCCTTTAACTGATTACATTTTAACAATAAATCACACCTTTTTAAAGTCAAAAACATTTTTAAAAATTCGGTTTAACTTTGTATTTGTAAGCAGAAAATTATAGCGGAAAAAATAAAACTAATACAAGTCTTTATGGATGCTCAGCTGACTTAGCTTTCTAATTGGCTGGAAATACTAAAAGCTGGAATTCTCACACAACAGTACTCTCAGCACAACACAAAGTTAAACCAAATTTTTAGAATGATTTAGACTTTGAAAATGGATTTTTTTTTGTAAAAATCTTATTTAATAATGAAATTTACATCATGAGCAATGGAAAACTTTAAAAATTTTCATGTATCTAAAATGTCATTTTAAAATGTCTATAACTTTTTTGTTATTGAAGCTAGAGACTTTAAAGTTGTTGTATTGGGTCTTTCAGCAGTTAAAGCAGTGTATTTCCTACAGGCTTCCTATAAGTCAGGTCTTTAAACTATTCCTGGACATTTTAAATGGAAATATTTAGGTGGCACTAAATTAAGGTAATTAGTAAAAAATACCATTTCGATCTTTAACTTGGAGTGAAACTTTGTGGTGATGACAATATTTTACAATGTCTAAACTTCCAGATTTTGCAGCTTCATGAAGGGGAATTTTATCTAAAAAATAAAACAATTTAGTTTACAGAAATCGGGTATGCTAAGAAAATCATCTACAATTACATCAAAAAATGAAGATTTGACTTCTTTTAAAGGCTAAACGTATAAATTATTACATACTGATTCCAAAAATATATAATACTTAAAAATAGCTTTAAAAATAAAGGGTCCACACTGATTTGAAATATAGTTTAGTTGACCTTAAAAATAGTTGTTAACAATGATGAAAAGGAACTTAATTCCATACCTCTTTATTTCCAAAAACTTGTGTATATTACTAAACAATTGTTTAAAAGTTCCTATGCTTTCTAAATTGTACCTAACCATTACAATAATAAAGAGACTAAGTTAGAAATAGATAGGATGAATTAACTACTAGAGCCATTAACTATGGACGGTCTGACCCTATCATAAAAATTGTAAAAAGATTCTCACTATTTTTGTCTGTTTGTAGAAGATTTGCACCCTTAGCATGTTGATGTAAATATTGAAATATTTCAAACTTTTTCAGTCTGGCTGCAACATGTAGAGGAGTTTGACCTAAAATTAACAAGATTAATTTTCATGAAAACTTATACATTTCTGTAATTAAAAAAGATTACTATCCTTTGAGTACAGGCATACAATTTATAACTTTTGTACATTTTCAGTCTGTCTGGGTGTCTAACATCCATTATGAAATTAACCCTTTATCTAAAACTTACCATCCTTCCTCTTGTTTTCTTCATTTTTTTCAAAATATGGAATATATTTCAAAGTATATTTGACTGCAGACAACCCAAAGTTCTCTACAGTTTCATATAAGGTATCTAAATAAAAACAAAAATATTATATATTGAGTCGAAAATTTTTGACAGAGTTATAGCCAAATACTTGTAGTGTTATGATCGAACATGTAAAAAACTTTAAGACTTTATTTATTAGAAACATTGTTATGATTTTTCATCTTCAGATATGGGTTTTTGAATCAAGAATGCCGCGTTTTTTCGACATTTTTTAGACCGGTCGTCTTCGTTCAATCAATAATTATTATGAAAGGGGGGAGAGGGGCGAAAGTAACACTTTTTGAAACTAAAACTAAAAGTCAACAAAGGAACTAAACTAACAAAAGAGTTACAGGTCTGACATTTTGCATGAAAGTTGCTTTATAGGGGAACTGTGAAGAAACGGCGGCGCAACCGCCAAAAACCGCCGTTTCCCGCTGAAATTTTTTTTCCCTTTTCTCTGCGGTTTTCGGTGGTTGCGCCGCCGTTTCTTCAAAGTTCCAAATTGTACGTCTATAAAGCAACTGTCATGCAAAATGTCAGACCTGTAACTCTTTTGTTAGTTGAGTTCCTTTGACTTTTAGTTTTGGTTTCAAAAAGTGTCACTTTCGCCCCCCCCCCCTTTAAACAGAGTATACAACTTAGGAATTTAAAATTTTAAGATTATTATTTCAGCCATTTGTATAATGTGTAATAAAGCTCTAAAAAGATGCATTAATTAATATACAGCAAAAATGGATTTAAGATTATTTATTTTTCTTCTATAACTATAAAAGCCAGACCAACAAAAGCGAAATTATTAAATAAATAATTGTATACTCTGTTTAAAACCTACAGAGATGGGTTTTTATAAAAAATGCCGTGTTTTTTTGACATTTTTTTTGACATGTCAACCAAGCGTGGCATTTGTGAAATTTAAACAGAGTACACTTAGGAATACAAAATTTTAAAATTATTTTTTTTAGCCATTTGTATACTATCTAATACAGTTTTAAAAAGATGTATTAATTAATATGCAGCAAAAGTGGATTTAACCCATTAGTGCCGAATCGGGCATTAAAACCCGGTTCCGAAAAATGGAAAAAAATCGGTTTCCGGCTTCATAATTGCATTATTCTCAGTATGAATCCCCCCTCTACTACCCTGGCTTTCATTTCCCCCTGAAGCAGGCAGTTTAGCTTACTTCCGTTTGCCGGTATAGCTCAACAAAATTTGAAAATCATGAAAATTCAAAATACCCCTTCTAACTTTTTTGTTTTTATAGTAAAGTCGCTGATTTTTTTCATGAAATCTAATATTTATTGACAAGTACATCTATTTGTGAATTTGTTTTATTCAAATTATTATTTTTTATATGATTTTTTTATCGTTTTTTTACGCCCTATTATGACCCGGTTCGGCTTGGCCATAAATACCCGACAGTTTTTAAACCCAGCTCGGTTTCGGTTTTTATTACCCGGTTTTAACTTTTCAACCAATAAAAATAACAGTTTACGTCATTAGTAAGGGTTTGAGCCACCCTAATAACCCTAGTAATCTCTATAGGTGTCACCCAATAGTTTTATTCTCGTTTTCTGATATGTAACACCAAAATTTTATATGTTCTTTTTTTGTAGTGTGTGTCTTTTAAAACTTCGAGCAATGGGTTTTTTTACCCGAAAACGGCAGCACCTATAGCCGAAACACTAAATTTGAAATGAATCGCTTTGTATATTACTTGTAGTTCTATAGATTATATGAGGTTGTGTAGTTTTCAATAACGGATCGTATCAAAGTTCTAAAAAGTGTTCATCTCACTTTGGGCGTTCAAAAATTACATTTTTTGATTTTTGGTCGAAAAAAACGGGTTTTTACTACAAAACCGGGTTTTGATGCTCGGGGAAACCGCCCAAAACGGGTCATAATGCCTGGTTGGTATTTATGGCCAGGCCAAACTGGGTTTTTTTGCAACTTTCCTGTGCACGCCACTAGAGCAAAACAAAAAAATTGGAATTCCGTTTTTACCATTATAAAGCTTCCCTGAGATTTTCAGCTCGATCGGCCCATAAAAGTGGCGCTCAGCACTAATGGGTTAAGATAATTTGTTTTTCTTTTGTGAAGGCTGTACCAACAAAAGCAAATAATTAAATAAATAGTTGTATACTCTGTTTAGATTTTGCAAATGCTGTGCTTGTTCGACATGTCTAAAAAATGTCGAAAAAACGCGGCATTTTTTATAAAAACCCATCTCAGGGCATTTTCATAATAATGATTGATTGAACGAAGATGACAGGTCTAAAAAATGTCGAAAAAACGCGGCATTCTTGATTCAAAAACCCATCTCTGTAGATATAACCAAAAATGTTTTCTTTATGCAATTACTTTTCAATAAATCCTTTCATGTTATGTATTTTATTTTGTTATTTTATCCATACCTAATATTTTACAACATTTGTCTATATAATTAAAAACTTACTTGGAATAACAGTGTAGTCTTCTTCAGTTAGTTTAGGAAAGTGTTGCAAAAGATCTCCTTTAATGCCAAATTTGATCTTTTCTCCATTGACTTCAACTTCTTGGTGAAGTGCAATATGACGTCTTAAATCAGGATCTTTTTTTTCGAGAAATTCATCATCCATGAACTTTCCTAAAGAAAGATTTAAAATTCTAAAGATGTTTATGTACACGTTAGTTAAATATTTTTAAAGGTAGATTTATAAATTATAACTTACCCACAAAAGGGTCAGAGTCTCCTTCACTCATATCCAAAATCTAAATTTTGGATTTATTATCCTGTGGATACTGAAATAGATAAAAAAACATGCTTCAAAGAAGGTTCTTTTATTAGTCTAGCTCTTTAAATTTAGTAGACCTTGATTGGTTGATTCAAACTAGATGTGTCAAATTTTTTACAAAAAAAGTCTAATTGATAATTTTGTTCATAATGATGAAATGGTGTATCAATTAATGTTCCTTAGGTTATCTCTTAATCCCCGCTGTGACGATAATTTAATTTCTTGTATTCATTCGAATCCGGTGGATAGGAACCGGTTCTCATCCATACGAAAAAACTATGTCTAGCATCGTATTATATCCAGCTTTCTACGAATATATAAATGTACTGTCATAAGATTAAAACCAGTTTTTTTTAGCCGGTGACTTCGTCACCTCGGGGCTAAAAAAACTAGTTTTAATCTTATAATTATACATTCTATATCCGCGGAAAGCCGTTTATAATACGATGCGAGGAATAACTATTCTATAATATCCCCTATCTTACATAGAAAGCGTTTTCACCTATTTTTGGGTTACAGAATAATTCAGAAGCATATCACATAAAGAAGCCGTGAGGAACACCACACAATCCAAAAATATCACTTTACTCAATTTTAAAACTTAAAAATAAAAGAGAATTGAAATAAAAAAAAAATAAAAAAACAGTATAAAATTTAACTCTTAGTGACAACAATGTCAACCTCCTACTAAGTAAATTTATTATTATTATTTATAAGTATTACTGGTATTACTCACATATAGTTTTAAACTAATTTTTTAGTGTTTTGTATAACCCGCTAAAAATAAATCTAATAATTACTTTCATTTATATTAGTAGATTCTATTACCATTCTTGTAAGAGTTGATGTTATATTTAATGTGTAAACTGCCTAATAATTAAAGACATGAAAATTTTTACCTACTGCTGCTATATCAGATGCGTGACATGACATTAATAGTGAGAGAAGTGGTTATGTCTTGGTCTCAAACAGGTGCATCTGGCTTCCCTGCACTGTAAGAACTTTAGGACAAAGATTATTCAATCAAATTTTGAAATAGTTGAAATGTTAGTGCCTTTTACAAGGGAGAAAGGTGAAATTGGGAGTTTATTACACTAATCCCCAATATTTTATATGTTTTTGAACTTTTTGCCTAATAGGTGTAAAGGTTAAGTCTTTCCCTGTATCGGTCGTATTTTTCAGCAATCAGAAGAATTATTCATAAAAAGAGGGGGCAATGGCTGTTTATTACACTAGTCCCCAAAGTTTTATTGTAATGTTTTCTTATTCGTCGGCTTTACTACTTTGGGGACTTCAGTTAATCTTGACTGGCTCATTCATTAAGTTGAGTGTCCAAATGTTTTAACAACTAATTTTAAAATACAGAAAGGATAGGTTTGTACATCATCATTTGTTTTTATTTGTTGGCTTCACAACTTTGGGAATTTGAATTTTGATTGAATGGTTCATTAAGTTGGGTTTCCAAACGTTTCAACCCCTAATTTTAATCTAAAGAAGGGGTAAATTTGTGTACAAGCATTGTACAAGGGATGTACATCAATGTATTGGTCATTGTCTTATCCCTTTAGATCCCTGCTTGTATCCTACTACATAAGTATATATATATGTATATATATATTAAACTATGTTGTCATTTAATCGAGTAACTGCATAGTCTCTCCAGAGACTGTATCCTTTACTTTCCTTTGGTTAGAAGAGTGGGACTGAAAATCGGACACTATTACCATAATTATAGAACAGCTTCTCATGTGCTACTAAATTACTTTTTTTTTGCTAAATGGATAGAACGTCAAAGTTTTTGCAATTTGTTGATAAAATTGAATGAGTAAGTAAGACCCAAGCCTTTAAAGTATACTCCCTGATTTATTTTTTTAAGTTAACACTTTTTTTTCTATTGCCTTAATGGGAGGGAGTAGACATTGGTAATTATATTATACTGGTACCCAAAAATTATAAACATATCTCATTTGTTGCTTTAAAGTTATGGATACTTTTTAATCAATTTTGATTGTTTTTGATTCAAACTAGAAATGTCCAAACTTTTCCACAAACAATTTTAATCAACAAAAAGTGGTATTTATATGAAAGTTTATCACTAGGCAGAAAATCTATTCTATTATCCCAATCACAAACATTAAAATCAATTCTACAAAAAATTACGAAACCTTTGGAAGTAAGGTGGGGGTATATCTTGTTTTTATATGTAACTGAAGAGGGGTGGGTAAGAAGGGGAGAAAAAAGGGAAGGGGGTTGTTGGGAAATTTTCTTTTAGAATCACATTCCGGGGGCCGGGGGGGGGGAGTAATATTTTTATCATATATGCTAGTAAGTCCAAACTTTTTTTATTTCTGGGGGGGGGGGTTAATAATTAAAAATATGAATTTTGAGGGTAATTCATTTGTGGGGGGGGGGCGGAGAGTAATCACCCCTTTACCACCACCCCCTTTTTGGACGTCCCTGAGTATAGAGTAAATTATATGACTACAAAAAGATGTCTAATATGACTTCAATTTTCCACTAAAGGCTTTTTTTCAGGACCACCACTGGACTATGAGATATATTCCCTGAAAAACACAACCTGTTCGGTTTAGCAAACAGTGAGATTTTAAGGGTAGAACGGACAGACAGACATTGTTATACTATGTTTTAAGGAAGATTATTTAAAGTAGAATAAGATTAAAACCTGCATTTAAAATTGTAAAAGGGAAATATTAAAATTGAAAATGCTTAGATTCCATTTTGAGATTTTATATTAATTAGATAAATGACAGTCTCTTTAATGATAAGAATATTTTGATATTGTATTATTTTAAAGCGTGTCTATTCTTTAATTACGTTATGTACATTCTATTTTCTATCCATTTTAAATTTAAAGATAGTTTCCTAATTATAAATGGGAAATTTTTATGATTTTGAAATTTTAAAGTACAAAATGACTCGGAATATCAAGCAAAAATATTCACTTACATATCAATGTCTAAATAATTTAAATCAAATTCACTATATTTATGCGTTAACTAAACATTTTAAATTTAAAGATAGTTTCCTAATTATAATTGGGAAATTTTAATGATTTTAAAATTTTTAAGTACAAATGACTTGGAATATCAAGCAAAATAGCAAAAAAAATTCACTTAAATATCAATTTCAAAATAATTTAAATCAAATTCACTAAATTTATGCGTAAACTAAACAGGACTTTATTAGCAGACAACTAAAACATTTTTGCCGACTACATTAGAATATATCTCCCCCCTTGACGTCACGAAAAAAAAACCAGTTATACCCTCTCTCCTTAAAAATGTAAGAGCATTGACGACGTCGTCGCCCGTCTAAAAAAACACAAGTCTGAATCTCCCCCTCCCCTCTTCCGTCCACATACACGTACGTGCGTCACTTACTATGGGAAGTAAGTTGTATAAGGGGTTATTGTGGCTGTGTGCGAGTTAGCGCGCTTTGGTCTCGTTACCATGCACGCACTAGAAACTACCTTACAGGGACACAGGGATTGCGCAATTGACGACAATTTTGTCCTTTCTCTCACGTTTGAAAATTTAGATTGTAAACATATGGATATAAGAAAGAGTTCTGGTTTACTTTTATCTTCCATTGCCCCCTTCCTCCCTGAATAATCTCACTTTTATGATAAATTCGGTAAAATACCAAAATTTTATGAAACAATAACAATTTAAAGTCTGCAACGGTGAATTAAAAATTTTCAATGATAAATGGTTTATAAGAAGATCTAAATGTTGGCTCGGGCCCTCAGCTCCGCGGGATCAACAAAACTGGGATTCTAACCTTTTATTTGACTATCCAAGGAAAGCTGCCAAAAATGGGGTGCGAAAAATAAATATTCGATCCAGTATGGCTTCTAATCCGCCCTTTTCCGCTAGACCAGTTTTGAAAAATCATGTATCGTATTGCAGAGAATTTTCTTCAGCAAACAAAACTGGAATTAATCTTTTTTTGTATTTTAATACTCGAGGAAAGCTGTCAATAATACGATGCGATAAATGACTATTCTAGTATGGCTTCTAATCCCGTTCATTTTTACTGGATCAAAACCGTTTCTTATCAATGATGATTTTTCTCCGCTTTTTTGACCATTTTTAAAATGACAATCCTATTCCCACTCACTTTGTAATGTTGATTCCTTGGACAATTAAGCAAATCAGCTCTTTAAGGAACTCTTATTATGCAGGAATAAGGTATAATTAACATGCGAAATAAATCTAAAATTATATTTGGTGGGCATCAATTTTATATATATATATGCTGCCCCCCAACGACAGTCACAGCTGAAAAACACGTATAAGTTTCGTGATTTTTTTCTGCAATTAATTTAGTTAATGGTGTAATCTGCTTATTATGTCGCAATCTGTAAATTCATAATAGATTTAGACAGATGTTTTGTTATCTTCGAAATAATGTTAAATATTTATTAAGTTGTAATATTTGTTATTATTTCTTTTTGTTTCCGTCTGGTACATGTTTAGCTTTGCTATTGTGGATGTTGTCATCCTTGTTTTTATTGTTTATTGGCAAAATCAAAGTAAGGGGTCTCAATATGGAATTATGACGCATATTTACAGAGAGGGAGGTGATTATTGAAGATAAATTATAATATTACCCAAAGTTTTAAATATATACGTTATTTTATTGTGATTGGATGATTCAAAACTACATATTAGTTTCTTAACTTTTCAATTAATGATTTAATCTACAGCAGGGATAATTTTGTTTATTATAATTGTAGATATGTATCAATTTATCAATCATTGTTTTCAAGTAACTGTCTATTACATAAATGATTTTAAACATATTGTTAAAAATAAAATTTATTTATTAAACAAATATAAATCTTTATGATTAATTAAGTTTGTTTTTGTTATTGGGACTAAATAGTAGACGTTAGAAAAAACTGAATCACGATTTAATACAGCGATGTTAAGTATGGACCAATATATAGACATTTTTGTAACATGATTGAATGGACTAACTTCTTAAAGTCTTTTAACTACAGACAAATTGCTGGATAGATGGACAGATGGATAGATAGATTAGAAGGATGAACACTGAAATGGAGAGATTAAAGCTAACAGATCTGATGGACAAACAGATGAACATATGATGGACATACTGATAGACATTCGATGGACATACTGATAGACATATAATGGACATACTGATAAACATACATTGGACATACTGATAGACATACAATGGACATACTGATAGACATACATTGGTGATACTGATAGACATACAATGGACATACCGAAACAGATACTATGGACATACTGATAGACATACAATGGACATACTGATAGACATTCGATGGACATACTGATAGACATATAATGGACATACTGATAAACATACATTGGACATACTGATAGACATACAATGGACATACTGATAGACATACATTGGTGATACTGATAGACATACAATGGACATACCGATAGAGATACAATTGACATACTGATAAACATACAATGGACAAACTGATAGACATACAATGGACATACTGATAGAGATACAATGGACATACTGAAAGACTTACAAATGTCATACTGATAGACATACAATGGACATACTGATAGACATACATTGGTGATACTGATAGACATACAATGGACATACCGATAGAGATACAATGGACATACTGATAGACATACAATGGATATACTGATAGACATACAATGGACATACTGATAGACATACAATAGACATACTGATAGACATACAATGGAAATACTGATAGACATACAATGGACATACTGATAGACATACAATGGAAATACTGATAGACATACAATGGACATACTGATAGACATACATTGGTGATACTGATAGACATACAATGGACATACTGATAGACACACAATGGACATACTGATAGGCATACAATGGACTTGGACATACTGATTATCTTACTGATGGATTGGATACACAGATGGACATGTAAATAGACATAAAAGTGTACATACTGATGGACATACTGATTGTCTTACTGATGGATAGATTGATGGGCATGTTAATGGACATAAAAGTGTACATACTGATAAACATAAAGATGAACAAACAAATGGCCGTATAGGCATACAAAAACACTATTTGATATTTTTATCTACTGTACGATGGACCAAGAAACTAGATAGACATATGGACAAACTAAGATTTTAAGGTAGATATGCTTCAATAAGCTCTTTTTTGCTATTGGTAGAATTGACATTTAGATAGACAAACAAACTAAGATTTAGATGCACAGATGCTACATACAGGACTGTTATTTCTGCTACATAGCAAAGTTATCATTATTATAACAATCATCCCAATCACTGTAGGAATCGTCACCTAAAATATAGGATTAATTATTCTAAAATTCTGCACTTTTGGCAGGTATTGACAATTAATCACAATTTTGAAATCTAGTTTTGTGAATTTTGTAATCAGGACCACAACTTACCGTCAGAATATGATCATTCTCCTGTATAGTTTTCTCTCCATCTTCCTCTTGGTACTTGATCAGTTTATACCTGGGTACATAGATAGATAGATAGATAGATAGATAGATAGATAGATAGATAGATAGATAGATAGATAGATAGATAGATAGATAGATAGATAGATAGATAGATAGATAGATAGATAGATAGATAGATAGATAGATAGATAGATAGATAGATAGATAGATATATAGATAGATAGATAGATAGATAGATAGATAGATAGATAGATAGATAGATAGATAGATAGATAGATAGATAGATAGATAGATAGATAGATAGATAGATAGATAGATAGATAGATAGATAGATAGATAGATAGATAGATAGATAGATAGATAGATAGATAGATAGATAGATAGATAGATAGATAGATAGATAGATAGATAGATAGATAGATAGATAGATAGATAGATAGATAGATAGATAGATAGATAGATAGATAGATAGATAGATAGATAGATAGATAGATAGATAGATAGATAGATAGATAGATAGATAGATAGATAGATAGATAGATAGATAGATAGATAGATAGATAGATAGATAGATAGATAGATAGATAGATAGATAGATAGATAGATAGATAGATAGATAGATAGATAGATAGATAGATAGATAGATAGATAGATAGATAGATAGATAGATAGATAGATAGATAGATAGATAGATAGATAGATAGATAGATAGATAGATAGATAGATAGATAGATAGATAGATAGATAGATAGATAGATAGATAGATAGATAGATAGATAGATAGATAGATAGATAGATAGATAGATAGATAGATAGATAGATAGATAGATAGATAGATAGATAGATAGATAGATAGATAGATAGATAGATAGATAGATAGATAGATAGATAGATAGATAGATAGATAGATAGATAGATAGATAGATAGATAGATAGATAGATAGATAGATAAACAGACAGACAGTCAGACAGTCAGACAGACAGACAGATAAACAGATAGATAGATAGACAGAAAGACAGGCAGACAGACAGACAGACAGACAGACAGACAGACAGACAGACAGACAGACAGACAGACAGACAGACAGACAGACAGACAGACAGACAGACAGACAGACAGACAGACAGACAGACAGACAGACAGACAGACAGACAGACAGACAGACAGACAGACAGACAGACAGACAGACAGACAGACAGTCAGACAGACAGACAGACAGACAGACAGACAGACAGACAGACAGACAGACAGACAGACAGACTGACAGACAGACAGACGATATCTTAGAGAGGGGGGAAAACCACCAAAATAGTATCCTGAAAATACAAGAAGCTTCACTGTAAAGGAAAATAATATCTGTCCAGAATTTAGCTAGATCCTAAGATAAACACAGCAAGAAATACATCCTCTTACTTTTATATATATATTAAATATTTTGACATTGTACCTGTTTTCAATTCTTTCTGTGTACCTATCCAGCATTATTTCAACAGCTTGCTCGATCACTTTAATAGATATTTAATTATCTTCCTATATATCTTTCTATTTTTTAGGTGACTGTAATTATCTTCTACCTTTCTAACGATATTTCAATATCTTGCCCGATCACTATAATATATAATAATTTTCTATCTTGCTATCTATCTGTATACTATTAGCTGGACTCCTAACCTTTGTGTGTGATATTTGTTGTACTCATTTTGACTTGCATACCTGTCTTACATACATAACCTTGTTGTAAAGAGCTCTGCTAATTTAGGATCTTATAATTATTGTTTGACTTTAACTTTTAGCTTAATACCATGTACTGACAGCCCATCAAATATAAAGCAGCTTCACTATCTAAGAATCTTACTGTAGGACTGTGGACGGCAGACTGGCCAGTTTTGCGGCCCCGCAGCGTCAAAATCAGCCGAATCTGTACAGGAATACCTGAAATATGTCTATTATCAATCTTGATATGCAATTTTGTTCAGTAATAATCTACTATAAAGGGGCTGAATATATTATCTACTAAAACCAAGGAGTACCATGTTGGTTCAGTGGTTAGCAAGATCATTGGCAACAAACAGAAAGACAAAGAGACATCCTGGAACTTTCATGTAAGAATCAATAAATTATATATCTAAATAATCTATCTATAGTAACGGCCTCGCCTCCTTGAGGTGGGGGATGGAAGGGGGAAATTGACCTCTCCGCTTTTCATTGTAGTTTAAAAAGAAGGAAAGGAAGTCCAGTAAGTCATACATTGGCGCCGCCTAGCGGTTTTTAAAACTATTTGCTATTTTTCAGGGATTTCTTTTGAGACGCTGCAGTGGTGGTAACCTCCTCAAAAACAGCTGTAAACCTTCCCAGGACCTATGTAAAGCTGTTACTTTTATACATGAATTTACCTGTCCAGAGTAACATCAGCTCCACCCTCTATACCATAATTTTTCTCTTTACACCTTGCAAAAAAATAAGGTCTTGTTAAGAAAAAATTAATATAATCAATTTGTTTTTATTTGAAGTTAATTGTTTTTCGATCAACCTATTTTTGATGAAAATTAACTTGAAGATTTTAGCAATTATTTTCAATTCATTTTGTGCCTTCAACAAGTAAATCAAGCAATCTGTATATCAATCCATAAATACATTAATCAATTTATCAACAAAAAATCTATCAAATAAGTGTAGGGAAATATTTTCTTACTTGTAGACAATCTTATCTCCACTAAAGATATATTCTCTAGGATCCATATCAATTGATTTCTTCAGCTTAAAAGCACCTGGTCTTGAAATTCCTAAAATAAGAAGACTAGGCTTTATCCTCTTTTTTTTGTTGTTGAAAATTTTAAATTTTTATACCCCCCCCCCCCCCTGACAGAACTATGACCCTGACAGAGAACAACTATTTTAGGTTAGGTTATAGGCAAGGGGGCCGAGCGCCGGCGGCTAGGCAGGCAAGGGTGCCGAGCGCCGCGGCCAGAGTTCATAGTTCTGTCGGCGGGGGGGGGGGGGGGGGGTGAGGTGGTATACAAATTTTTAAAATTCGGCATCTAGAGGCTAAAAAAACTGGTTTAAATCCTATAATTGTACATTTTATATCCGCGGAAAGCAGTTTATAATTCGTTGCGAGAAATAATTAATGATTCACTTGTTTGAAGCCCATTGATTAGAAAAAGATATCTATGTTATCTTATTATGAAATCATACCTTCAAAGACTAGTCCAGATTTAAGGTCAGGAACTGGTATTTTTGCCTGAGAACAGACCACCTTACATACTGCCAATTGAGTCACTCTCACTGAGTAAGCCTACAAATTTGTTTTCCAGTAGTATGGCTTCAAAACCTATCAATATCCGCTGGATTAGAATCGTTTCTAAGCCATACTGAAAAATCACATATCGTATCGTATTATATATATTTTTTTTAATATGTATAAAAATGTTTTTAAACTGTTTTTAATTTCATAATTATACATTTCTATAACCGCGGAAAGCTGTTAATGATACGATGCAATAAATTCCTGTACTACTCTAAAAGGGAATGTGAATGTGCAAATTTAAATGAAACAGTGTTTTACAAAGAAGTTGTATCAACATTTTTGCTTTTTATTTAAGATAGCTAGCCGGTTCTTTCAGTAAGTAGTAGATGTAAAATTTTTCATAGAATTCAGATATGCAATCGGTTTTTTTGTAGACCTCTTATTTTTTAAGTAATTTAAGTTTTTTTTAAAAAATAATTAAGTCGGTTTTAAGGTACTAAAACGCAACAAAATAAAAGAAGAAAATAGCCAGTATGAACAAAAATAGTAAGATCTTTAATTTGACACCTTACTTTTAAAATTCTGTTGAGTAATTGTTGAAAAAATCTATTTTTTTAACCTCGGTTTAATCAAAACATTAAACCTAAATATTTTCTCATACAGACATTAAAAATATGGGTTCATATATACCATTAGAATGAGAAAAATAATATGAATCCATTGTAAGCAAAATTGAAAAAGTTTAAAAAAATTGTAATAAAAAATAGAAAAAATAAAAAGTTTTATTTTAAGAATTGTAACTACTAAACTAGCCAATCACAAATCGCAAAAATTGACGAATCGGGAAGCTTGCCCTATAAAATTAACCTATAGAATTGCCAGAAAAAAAGGAGAACGTTCATACAATATATACAATAGATACTACAATAAATATAGTGATATTAAAGAACATGTAAAGAATAAAAAATTATGAACAAATATGCATCAGTCTGTTTATAAACTTCAAAACAATGCAGTTAAAAATACATTATTGTTTCTTGTGTTTAAAAAATATCTGCTACATTGCATTGTCTTTTGTTTAGGTTTGGTTCAGGTTTAGTTCAAGCTAACCCTTTAAAGCCGAAAATTATGATTCTTAAAATAAACTTATTTTTTTATTATAGTTTTATAAAACTTTTTCAATTTTGCTTAGAATAGATTCGTAATATTTTTCTGATTCTAAAGGTATATATGAACCCATGTTTTTTTGTCTGTTTGAGAAAATATTTAGGTCTAAAGTTTTTATTAAACCGAGGTTAAAAAAGTAGATTTTTTCAACAATTACTCAACAGAATTTTAAAAGTAAGGTGTCAAATTAAAGATCTTACTATTTTTGTTCATACTGGCCATTTTCTTCTTTTATTTTGTTGCGTTTTAGTACCTTAAAACCAACTTAATTATTTTAAAAAAAAAACTTAAATTACTTAAAAAATAAGAGGTCTACAAAAAAACCGATTGCATATCTGAATTCTATGAAAAATTTTACATCTACTACTTACTGAAAGAACCGGCTAGCTATCTTAAATAAAAAGCAAAAAAGTTGATACAACTTCTTTAGGAATGTTTCATAGATTTCTTTTTTTTTCATTTTTTCTGCTCTAGTAAGATAAACTTCAAATATCTATAATAAAAAGTAGCTTGATGTCTGTCCGTCTGTCTGAAGATTGAGATCTTGGTAACCACTGGACCGATTGGTTTCTACTATTCATGGAATATATCTACTGGTCCTGTGGTGGTTTTTAGCTATTTTCTTGTGGAGTACTTAATTTTTTTTATATAAGTATTAAATCTTTTTTTGTAATTATAAATTTTTTTAAGGTAAGTACTAAATTTTTTTTTTAAATTTACTCTTGGGGCAAAGCCCCTACAGGCTAGGGGTGTTTCCGCTTGTATAATATATAACAAAATACTTTAAACATAAGCTATTCTGTAACTCTTGACATATTAAGCCTCAAAACTGTTTTAAACCTATAAACCAATTATTCGAATATCCATCTGTATTTCAATTGATCTATCTAGATATTGTATGTGCCAGTTACATAAGTTTTAATGCTCTATTTATGTTTGCAAAAGTTATGGTTGGAAGAGTTAATGAAATGGGATCACACGAGAAATTAAAGGGGACTATGCACGAACAAGAGCAAGTGATTCTCAGCACCTTTAAGCAGTGATTTTAAATATTTTTTTGGTTTTTGGGTTTCACCATGGTTTTCTAGAAAAAAAACTTTGAAATGTTAAGCATCTTTTGATGAAGCACCTTTTTCTAAATAAACATTTTTCAATGAAAAAGATTACCTTTGTATTACAGCAGTTTGAACTCAACAAAACATTTGATGATACATAGTCAAATAAATGCCTAATATTTCGAAGTTTTTTTTCATATAAAACAAATGGTAAAACTTATTTTTTTAAATTGATATAACGATATTAAGCATAACCCTAGTATATTCACAAAAAAAAACATTTAGGATCACTGCTGGATTGTGCTTAGAATCATTTGCTCTCGTTCGTTCATACTCCTCTTTATTGCATCAGTTCGAGTAACATCTATCTTTTCTTTGAAATACTTATCTACCTCATCAGGTTGACAGACTGCTGTTATAATCCCATCATAAGGATCTAAGTCATATTGATCTGCTGAAGGCTTTGACAGAGGATCTCTAAAACATAACAGTTAAAGATTTTTTTTTAGTAATAGGTGTTAAAGCTAGATTATTATTTTAGTTAGGCTAGACAAACTCTAGACAGACAAACAATACATGCAACAAACGATAGACAGACAAACAATAGATGCGTAAAACACTAGACTATGACAAACAGTAGAATTTTCAATTTCGCGACAAATTTTTAGAACACTAGAAGCGTTATGTGCTAGAAATTATTCATAGATTATTTACGTTCATAAATAGTAAATTTTCCTGGACCTATATGAAGCTTCACTGTAAAGATGTTATTGAGATACTTTGCTACAGGCAAAAAAGCTTACTACTTTATATGGTAGGATTAATTCTAGCATTTGTCATATCTATTGTTTGTTGCATTTATAAAAATCTAGCGTTTTTCATATATTCTACAGTTTTTTGCATTCTAGCATTTGATGTAGCTATGGTATTTTGTTTTGAGGGTTTGTCTGTCTATTGTTTGATGTATCTTGGGTTTGATATAGTACCAAATAAACATACTTGCACTCCAAATTAACATCTTCTCCAACACTCAATCTGATAATATCTTCCTGGGCTATATGAGTCTTGTTCAACCATACATACTAAATATGTATAAGTAATATTGAAATAGGGGTGAAGCGTTTCAAATCTGGGATCTGAAATTTGCGTCACTCTTCCAACCTGAAAGTGGAGAAGAGAAAAAGGAATGGGGTAGAACCGATTATCATAATGTTTTTTTTTTCTTGACTTTAAGTTAAACTCTATCTCTTTTTTGATCAAACTAAAATTGAAAAGAAGGGGTAGGGAGGTAGTCTTCCCCCTCCACTTCATGTGCCCTTAGAGATCATTAGTTCATTTGTTTTTTTTGTGTACCTTAGTATTGCCTTGGTCATCAGTTTTAAGTGTTCCATTGGGATACTTTTGAGTTACGTTTATGAAACTCATCTCCTTGTCATGCTTCATTGACTTCATGTGGGTTGGTAACAGATCTAGAGGAATTTTTAAAAGGGCTGTAGTAGTAATCAAATACACTATCCCATTCCCCACAACTGGACTCAATCCTATAGCTCTTGGTGCATTTGCTCAAATACTTTTAAAGTTTTTCCCCCCTGTATAATTATAAAAGTATATGTACAGTGTGTGTTTTTTTATGAGAACATTTTTGAAAGCAATTTTACCCCACTTATAGTTATCAGAATTTAATGATTAATGGCTTATTTTCTTCGTTTTTTAAGGCATTTAATAGAACAACAAAAAAATATTTCAGTTTTTATTTAAAAAGTACAGTAAAATCTAAATTTCAAAACTTAGGTGTCAACATATAAAAATGGTTTTAGCGCATTTTTCTTTAAAAAATGGATTTTCTGTAATCGACTTTGGGGGGCCAGTTTTCCCTCCCTGGTTGAGATATGACCTTCAAACTTTGATATGTTCAAGTACATGTCCCTAATAGTATCTGTATACATTTTTAGCTCTATATCTCAACTTTGAAGTGTTTAGCAGCCATTCTTGCAAAAGGTTGATTATTTGAGCATAAGAAAAATGCGCTAAAACCATTTTTAGATGTTGACACCTAAGTTTTGAATTTTAGATTTTATTGTACTTTTTAAATAAAAACTGAAATATTTTTTTGTTGTTCTATTAATTGCCTTAAAAAACGAAGAAAATAAGCCATTAATCATTAAATTCTGATAACTATAAGTGGGGTAAAATTGCTTTCAAAAAAGTTCTCATAAAAAAAAACACACTGTATATACCAGCTAATAATTGAATTCTTAATTGATATATCTTATTTGTATGAGATTAGATATCCTAATTTAAACTCTGAATTGTCTATGGATAGCAGCAATTTAGAGTATTGTATGTGCTATCTCCTAAGCTAGAAGGTACATGGTAGCACCTAATAAATATTATTGTTATTATTAGATGAATGTTATTATCGGTTAGGCTGTTTAACTGTTAATTGGTTAACTCTATTTTGTTCTTTAACCTACCCCACTGCAAAATATAGGGTTTAAAAACAAGCATAATTGTAATAATCCTTTTTTGACAAAATTTATTTCAAAAACTGTTTTGATAAATTTGTGATATTCTATGTTCACTTAAATACAAAAATTTCTGGGTAAGTTTTCAACTAAGTGCAATTCCCAATGGTAACCTGTAAGATCTTTGTTTCCACAAGTATTCTTCTCTGGGTAGCTGGCATTCATATGGGTCAAGTTAAATCCCTCAGTTCCTGAATCCAAGATTCCTTCAAACATTGTCTAAAACAAGGCAAAGAATTTCCAATTATATAATTATTGTCATTTGATGTCTGATTTGATAAAGATGATTAATAGATAGGTTTACCTCAAAATAAGCAGCATCTATTTCCTTCATGAATTGAAACTCAAGGAAGGCTGAAAATACGAATACCAATTGTAATTTATTTTTTCATTTGTGGTTTATCTCTCTGATTTTAAATTGCTTGCATTAATTTCTAATTTGCTGTACTTTGATATATAACATTCTAAATCAGTACCTAGATTCAATTTGATAATTACAGAAATAAAAAAAATGTTAAATTTTTTAATAGGTTGGCAATCAACCTGACAGAGATTTTTTGTTTGCAGAAGACTGATACTAGGAATCTCTGATGTCGATAGCTGTTTACAAAATTTTACTGGATTCACACACTCTTAAGGGGGGGGGGGAGCGCAATGTTTTCTCTCTGGACCTTATTCTATAAATTGCATAAGTATAATACACATTTCTTATTAACTTTAGATATAACCCTACAATTTTAGATATTTACAATGTGGAAAAGTGATGGTTTAGGTCTTGATAGTTTCTACTCATAGATATGTATATAAGAAGAATTTTTTTTATAAAGGTAGAGAAATTCCCTTACCTTTAAATATATCTCATTTTAGGGACTTTCAAACAAATTCAATACAAATAAAGAAGTATCTTACTACATATCAAATATTGCAAAGATTCTAATCAGTCTGCTAGTCATAATCATTCATCACATGTATTATACTGGTGTAGTTATATGCTAAGATTCTAGTCAGTCTGCTAGTCATAATCATTCATAACATGTATTATACTGGTGTAGTTATATGCTAAGATTCTAATCAGTCTGCTAGTCATAATCATTCATCACATGTATTATACTGGTGTAGTTATATGCTAAGATTCTAGTCAGTCTGCTAGTCATAATCATTCATAACATGTATTATACTGGTGTAGTTATATGCTAAGATTCTAGTCAGTCTGCTAGTCATAATCATTCATCACATGTATTATACTGGTGTAGTTATATGCTAAGATTCTAGTCAGTCTGCTAGTCATAATCATTCATAACATGTATTATACTGGTGTAGTTATATGCTAAGATTCTAGTCAGTCTGCTAGTCATAATCATTCATCACATGTATTATACTGGTGTAGTTATATGCTAAGATTCTAGTCAGTCTGCTAGTCATAATCATTCATAACATGTATTATACTGGTGTAGTTATATGCTAAGATTCTAATCAGTCTGCTAGTCATAATCATTCATAACATGTATTATACTGGTGTAGTTATATGCTAAGATTCTAGTCAGTCTGCTAGTCATAATCATTCATAACATGTATTATACTGGTGTAGTTATATGCTAAGATTCTAGTCAGTCTGCTAGTCATAATCATTCATCACATGTATTATACTGGTGTAGTTATATGCTAAGATTCTAGTCAGTCTGCTAGTCATAATCATTCATCACATGTATTATACTGGTGTAGTTATATGCTAAGATTCTAGTCAGTCTGCTAGTCATAATCATTCATAACATGTATTATACTGGTGTAGTTATATGCTAAGATTCTAATCAGTCTGCTAGTCATAATCATTCATAACATGTATTATACTGGTGTAGTTATATGCTAAGATTCTAGTCAGTCTGCTAGTCATAATCATTCATAACATGTATTATACTGGTGTAGTTATATGCTAAGATTCTAGTCAGTCTGCTAGTCATAATCATTCATCACATGTATTATACTGGTGTAGTTATATGCTAAGATTCTAGTCAGTCTGCTAGTCATAATCATTCATAACATGTATTATACTAAGATTCTAGTCAGTCTGCTAGTCATAATCATTCATCACATGTATTATACTGGTGTAGTTATATGCTAAGATTCTAGTCAGTCTGCTAGTCATAATCATTCATCACATGTATTATACTGGTGTAGTTATATGCTAAGATTCTAGTCAGTCTGCTAGTCATAATCATTCATAACATGTATTATACTGGTGTAGTTATATGCTAAGATTCTAGTCAGTCTGCTAGTCATAATCATTCATCACATGTATTATACTGGTGTAGTTATATGCTAAGATTCTAGTCAGTCTGCTAGTCATAATCATTCATAACATGTATTATACTAGTGTAGTTACCTACCTTGAACATAATAAGAGTCATAAACAATCTGTGTAGTGGTAGTTGTTGCTACAGTAGTAGTTTCAGCATTACGTCTTTTTCTTGCACCTGCAGCATACAAATATATGAATAAATATCAGGATTTATCAACAAATTTCTGAAGTTATTTCTTATTAAATTACGTATATGAAGATATTACACCAAAATATATCTGTATTACAGTGTACTTATCTTGTGAAAATACAATTAATGACTAGAAATATGCTCAATTGGCAGAGATAATAAACTGCAAAATTTTAAATAATAAATATATGCATTTAAAGAATTCAAAGTTTATTGTTTGATTTTATGTTGGAGGAAAGAGCTATGGAACAAAACTAACCTTCAGCAGCTGTAGTTGCAGCCTCTGTAGTAGCTGCTTCTTCACCTACAAATGAAAACGGATTAGAATTATCTATTTAAAAAATACTTTCTAATAGGAACAAAAAAGTTTCTCTGAGGGTTTCTCCCAACAAAGTTATTTTTGTCAACAAAATATTTTTTTTTGGGTATCCCTGAAATAGCATACAACCATCAATGGACCAGTAGTTATGTTCCCTGAAAACTGGATCCCAATAGGTTCAGTGGTTACCAAGATCTTAAGACAGTCCTACTTTGTAATTATGATTTAATTCGATGTAAGTGATTGAAACCTGCACCACCACCAGAACCTTCAGCGCCACCAGCACCACCACCAGCTGCAGGTGCTGCAGTTGTTTCCATAGTTGTTATATTCTGTGTGGTGGTGGTTGTTGTTGTGGTGGTAGTTGTACTTGTTGGACATTCAATACATCCAGATCCCTAATTTAGAATAATTATCTATAACTTTGTATTATATGCAGCTTTCCGCAGATTTAAAAATGTACCATTATAAGATTAAAACCTGTTTTGTCAGCCTCAAGATACATTATTTTTCAGTGTTGCTTAGAACCGGTTCTAATCCAGCAGATATTAATCGGTTTCAAAGCCATACTGGAAATTAAGTTACAATACCTGCCAACAACTATACAATTATGATAATATGAATACTGCAATGTTATGTTTGAATAATATTAACTGGTGTTACATTAGATTTTTATTAGTATTAATACCTAAAAGAGCTCTAATTTGATTATTTGAAAATTATTAACTTTAAAGCTTTGTATTCAAAAAACAATTTTATTGATTGCTTATATTAGTATTTTAATATTTTGCTGAAAATTAATTCAAAGGATCACACTGAGAATTTTTAAAAATCTTTCCTGTATCTAAAGTAAACAATTATCAATTTTTGGGTACCTTATTAAATCTCATAAGGGCAGTTCTTACAAAACCTTTGTCTCGTGCACCAGCAGTATTAATCATTATGGTGTTAAACTAAAATAAAGTTTGTAAATAATATCCCTTTAAACATATTGAATCACTTAACCCTGCTTTCACTAAAACTTGTATAAAAAAAATATTTACATACATTTAATGCTTATTCTATGGAAGGTCAGGTTATGTAAAAGTTAGGAAAACTTAAACAAAAAAGTTACAGTTAGGGATTTTTTTTATCAAGAATAGACACTTTGTAATGTTAAGGGACTCTACAAAATAAGCTTTTTTTAAAGTGAAGATTTTCTATAATTAGGGTCAGTCCGTACGTCTGTCCGTCCGTACATCCTTACATTCTATTGTTTTCAAACTTTAAATGATGAATCCTGCAGTAGTTAGGTATTTTTGTTAGGATTATCTGATTTTGGAGTACTAATTCCTATTACAATATTGTACAATATTCAAAGCGAAGCATCTCTATGATCAAGTCCCAAAAATGTCAGTATGTCCAAAAACAGAAATCTGTGTTTAAGAAGTCGTGCAACAAATATGTATATGTATAATTTTGTCAAAACTTTTATTTTTTCATTTTGTAAATTTAATTATGACACTCTATAAGAGATTAAGTTCGTCTGTCATACCGTTTCAGAGCTTCATTTTTTAGAATATGAGCAATCTTAGGTTTTTTGGTGTTCCACCAAGCTATTTGGGTAAATAAAAAAAATATTGATATTATGCATATAATTGGTAAAATAATCAAGGTTCGCAAAAATTTGCAAAAAAATAAGGTAAATAAGGTCAGGGTAGGATTTTGAGAAAAGTTATTGCACAGCCGTTAGAGGTTTTCTAGAATTCAACCCACTAGATCTTTCATGTCTCTAAAGTGATCTTTGATATATCTGAACTAATTGAACTAGTTTCTCTGTTTTTTAGCATCTTAGACTTTGTCGGATTTTGGAGCTCCGATAGCTAAAATGCGACTTACTGAACTGATAAATATCTAATCAATCAAAACATGAGAAATGATTTCCAAGGTAATACATAATTTATTTATGCAATAGCCTTTATACCGAAAAACTGCAATCAAAATATAATTATTAGATAAATCATTATAATAGATTAATTAGTTTATGATTGCGTAAACATATTAATTGTAGAGTTACATCGCTCCATAATATTAATAGGCGAGCAACTCAAATGATAAATTCACATTATATACATAAAACAAGCATGAGAAAATCTTTTTTAATTGAATAATCTAGATTTTATAGAAGAATAGTATACTCATATACTGTAATATTACACAAACTATAAACTATAATAAAAGATCACTTACTATTTCTTCAATATCTTCTTTCAGATCAATATAGATTTTAGATTTGGGTTCTTGCAAATAATTGAATGGCAGCCGTTTACTCTAGAAATATAGACGGATGAATAAGATACGTCTTCTTTTAATTTATACACAGAAAATATCATCTAAAGAAAGTAAAAATTGTAACTGTTTAAAGTTAGTATCTTAACGATAGTAAGGAAATGTCGGCTCACATGAAGGAGACTAGCACCAAAATCATAGAATGAAGAAAGCTAGCCCCAAATGTCTTAAAGTGAAAAAAGCTAGCCCCGGAAACCTAATATGAATAAATAAAATAATGGACATATCAAATATTAGTTTATTGATTAAATAAGATAAATCTAATATGAATAAATAAAATAATGAACATATTGAATATTCATTTATTGAATAAATAAGATAAAATCATATTCATATATCAATCAATAATTATATTATAATTACAATGGAAATTGAATAGATATATGATAACATAAATTGTTTAAAGGCATTTAATGCTTTGGCTTTGATCATTCTTAATTGTATTATGTATTACGCCTCTTTCTAATAATCTATAAATTGCTTCTTCCTCTTTTTCACACATTCAATTGCATAAAATTCATTTAAACCTTTTATACCTAATATCCCTCCCAATAAGAAATCTTGTAAATCTTAAGGATAAAGAACCCTAGCCCCCAAATGGTGTAGAATGAAGGAAACTAGCCCCGGCGTTAGTCTCCTTCATGTGAGCCGAAATGTCTTTTACTCAGTTGCTATCTAAGATAAATTACTGATTTTTTGTTTAAAGGTCTCCCTTTCCACAGAACATACAATATTTAACTTGCTTTGTCTGTTGGCCTTCTTGTAATGTTACTATAGATAGATAAATAGATAGACTGATAAATAGTAAATTAAATATAATATACCTATCCTGTAGTTATACTGTACAGGTTTTATTACTATTTTTGGAGAGGGTACCACCTCCCTCCCGAGAGAATTCTCCACAAGAAAAATCCCCCCCCCCCCTATTTTTTTAACTAAAATGAAAATTGGGCTGGGAGGGTGTTCGACCCTCAACAAAATTGGGTAATAGAATTCAATTCCCACTCCTCAAGTGCCCCTAGAGGCCTCTAGGGGGCGTAGCCGCTAGTGTATATATGTAGATAGATACTTACAATATAATCATAAGTATTCCATCTATGTCTTGCATTCATGTCTCTTAACTCCAGCATTACCCAATGGAAATGTTCTATAAAAACAAGGATCAAAACAATGGGTATAGCAAAGCTTTAAAAAATAACAAATTCTAATAAACATAGTGTAACTCTAGGGGTACTCATTTTGAGTAAATATGTCTATATCATAAAAAATTTTGTGTCAAAGGGTAGAAATTCAACTTGCTCATAATGGACATTGAACTATCTGGTAATAATTTTATAATTTAAGGCTATTCCTTAATTTTTGAGGAATGCTTATTAAGATATATAGGTTGGAAAGAATTTTAATGTTAGAAGGAGATTTGAAATCTGCATCAAATTTTAAGAATTTTTTTTACAAAATTCGTTTTTTGTATAATTCTTTATCTAAAAGCGGAAATACAATTTAAGTTAATTAATTTTGACATCTGTGATTGGTGGATTGAAAACTATCTGCGCTATGATTGAAAAAGCTCAAGTGTTGTACACCATTCAGCCAATTAGAGCGCAGGTAGTTTAAAATCCACCTATCCTATTGGTCAAAATTAATTAACTTAAATTGTATTTCCGCTCTTAGATAAAGAATTATATGTACAAAAAACGAATTTTATAAAAGATCCTTAAAATTTGATGCAGATTTCAAATCTCCCTCTAACATTAAAATTCCTTCCAACTTATATATCTCAATGCTCATGCAATTTTTAAAAATCAGTTTGATCCTGGCAATAGATATAACATATCTAGATGATCCATTTGACCCCAAAATTCGTCAAAATTCCAAACTTGTTTATTTTTGCAATAATTGGTATAGTCATGCCTATTTTTCTGCAATACGATTACATACTTAGATTACAGAGTAGCTGCAATGTTTACAAAAAGACACTTACTGACTTTTTCTTCTTTCTCCATACAGAAACAGATAGAATCCTCGTCTTTTGTTGGGTTGTCAGGTGTCCTGGTGCCACATCTAAGCAGGTCCAATAAGATTTAACCCTCGCAACTCAATAAGATTGTTCAGCTACAATTATTCACTTATGCACTATTGATCCGTTATAACTGTTTCAAAATATCATATATGCTCTTTCATGCTAAAGATATCTAAACGATTTCAAACTTAGCACCCTAGTAAGCACAGCACCCCCCCTCTCCTATCTTGAAATATATATTGGGAATTGTGTATAGCTGACACGTGCTGCTGAGCCATTGATCATGATTAATTTGGGAACCAATAAGTGTACAATACCCAAAGAGGGAGGGGACATTAGCCTGCTTATGAAACTAGTCTTCAAAGTTTTGTAATAACGTTTTTATATTCGTTAGCTTAACTACTTTCGGGACTTTAATTGAATTTTGATTGGTTAGTTCACTAAGTTAAGTGTCCAAGCGTTTCAACCACTAGTTGTAATCTTCAGAAGGGGTAATTTTATGTATAATTATTCGGTGTGTACATAAATATATCTGCCATTGTCTTATCCCCCTAGATCCTTGATCAGTACCTGTACTTTTCAGCTATATTGCCCATTCCATCAGAGGTTACTCTTTGCTTGAAATCCAGGCATGTCGTCAAAATCTAAATATACAAGGACTATCATGTCCATAAAAGGCGCACTAAAAACAGTTTCGATAAAAAAATTGACAGTTGCATGAACAGATTTGGCAATTTTTGTAACCATTGATAAAATTGAAAATTAAGTAAATTTTTATATGGATTGACGTAAAAACATTCGGACTGACCAAAGTTTTAATACAGTCGCTTTAATAAAAAAAACTAGTAGCTGCGCCCCTGGCATTTATAGCCTCTGTATTGGAAGATTTTAAAAACCAGGCTAAAATCTGAAATTGAAGTAGCCTAAAACCCTTAAATCTTAAGCTTTGGACAAAATATACCTTACAATCTTCTTTCACCGTTTGCTTTTTATTTACCATGAATATTAAATTTTTTTTTGAATGGCTTAAAATGGTCGGTTAGTCGGTCGCACATACCTTGGTGCTCATATCCACATCCGCTAGAAGTTCATCATCCCCAAGGCATTTGCATACGGCGGGGGGCGGCAGGGTGGTCGTCACCGGCAGTTTTATCACAACCTTAGGCTTCGCGGCTGAAATAACATGATTATGTCAACGATAGACAGAGAGATAGATTAAAAGTCAAAAGATTATATAAATAGATAGATATATGAACGAATAGTTAGATAAATTTATGTATGGATGGATATATCTAGATATATATTCATAAGATAATAGATAGAAAGATAGCTTAATATGCATATACATAGAATGATAGATAGACAGATGAATAAATAAATAAATAATTGGATGATTGACAGATATATTTTAGGTAAGATGGATGGTTAATAATAACCTGCAGTAGTGGCTCCGGCTGCCTCTCCTCCTGAACCTGAACCTTCGGCGGCAGCGGTCGTTGCATCAGCCGCAGTCGTTTCACCCTCTGTAAATAATAACATCAAATTAATTTTTTCTTCAAACTTATTTTATCAGCTCATGGAACAAGGAAGCTTTTGACTTTAAGTGACAAAAGTTTTATAACCACGTTATATTATTAGTTTGCTTGAAAACTTTGAGTACTTTTATTGAAATATGATTGGTTGGTTCTAAACAAGTAGTTTTAAAAAAATACAGCTGGGTAATTTTGCTTATCATCAATAGGTATGTAAATCAATTCATTGTCGATAGTCTTATTCCTCAAGATCCCTCAGTGCAGCTACTTTGATACTTTTAATAAATCATTCATTTTCAACATTTATTATAACAACTTAATGAAAGTAAGCATATAATATATCAACCGTGACAACATTTATTAATACCAAAATTTCGACATTGACAATGTCTTGTCTATAGAATATACGCCGTTTTTTTGAGAACATACAGGACATATAGACATGAACACAAATATGTTACTGCTTTAGTATAAACTAGTGGCTAAGCTCTTAGAGGCCTCAGGCTCTAGGGGCAAGTAAAATGTTTTTCTTTTCAATCTATGTTAAGATTAGTTGTTTATCAAAAAATATCCGCTAGTGATACTTTTTTCATTTTTGGCGATTTCTCTTGGGAAGGTGGTGTTACCCTCCAAATAGCTATATACCTTCTGGGGACCTATGGGAAGCTACACCATAAAGGAGAACCATATCGGTTTTGTCGTTAGCGTGATTCTTCGGTACAGACACACAGACAGAGTTCTTTTTACTTTATTATAAGGATATATAAAGTATTTGTGAAAATGTATGTACCTGCTGCGGCAGTTGTCTCGGCATCTGCGGCGGTTGTTTCCTCGCCAACCGCCGTTGTTAACATCAAACCAAACAGAACAAATGCTGGAATATTAAAAATATATATGTTGGTATACCTTTGCCTATATCTGTCACATAGTATTCCTAATACTCTTTCATAACGAAAACAATAAATCTATAATTATGTATAACCAAACAAGTACCTTGATCCCTCTTGTTGGAGACCTTTTTCGTCTGCTAGCAACTTGGCTGTGTTAATATTCCCGACGCTATTGTTGATTTTCAAAGGCTCAATTGAAAGTCGGCACATGGTCCTCGGAATCGAACATTGAGTTATTTAACCACTTCCCCCCTTTATTGTTTTACTCTAATGAATGGGTGTTTTCTTCCTTTGTCTAACTCTGTTATAAACAAATAAACAAAACATTAATCCCTCTTATTTTTAGTTTATTTTTAAAAAATAAGTGGGGAGGAGAGTATTTTCTAAATAACTTATGCTGAACTTGAATATCAAGATTTATAGAGCAGCTTCTATATTAGTCACCGATCATTAAATCATCCTGAGCTTCGCCTAAAATGGATGTTTCCTTCCTTTATTGTTCAATTCAAAAATCATAATATACAATAAAATACTTGCCTTTAAAAAGTCTCATTCCCATATGAAAATTCACTTTTTATGTATAATTTAAAATGGGCACTGCTCATCAGTTTTTTGACCAATGTTTTAATAGACAAGTACATATAAAAGCGTTTCCATGTTTCAGTCGAAAATTACTTGTAAATTAGCGAACTTTATACGTATGAAATCATAATGAAATTGGTATATTGAAGGGAAAGAAAGGACTTTGGGCTGTTTATTACACTAGTCCCCAAAGTTTTATAGTTTTCTTATTCGTTGGCTTAACATTTTTGGTGACTTTTGTTAAAATGTAAAACGTTTCAAAACTTGTTGAAAGGGGTAAATTTGTGCATCATCATTAGGGATGTACATCAATTTATTGGCCATTGTCTTATCCCTTTAGATTCCTGGGTATATTATAGTGCTAAAATTATGCCATTGACAGACATGACCATTTTTATTTGAGTTCACATGGTTGACATAGCAATTGCAATTTGGCAAAATGAAAAAGAATAATAAATATTAAATCAGTCAAGGATATCTAATCGCCTTATGAATATTATTCCTGCTAATACATATATTTAGGTTTAATGTTTTAATCATTTCAACGAAACAAGAATTTTTTTTCCACAAGTAACAAAGCAAACAATAATTTAAAGGTCACATCGCTATCTAAAATACACACTGACAAACCAATTTATATGTTAGTGGCGTTGTTAAATATTTTTATAGTGGCTGTGCCATTAAAATTTTTGGCTACATTATCCGAACGTTCTTTCCCGTTTCTATGGTCAAAGGAAAGTCTTTAGTCAAAATAAAGCAAAATATAATTAATTATTAACAAATCTTTTTACAAGTGTACTATCACCTCTTCAAAGAATATAATTTCATAAATAATGCAATTATTACCATAGACGTCCAAGGGGGGGGGGGGTAATGGGGTGAGAACCCCCCCCCCCAAATGAATTTTGGATTTTCAATTTTTACCCCCCCCCCAAATAAAAAAATGCCTCTATGAAATAAAGATTACCCCCCCCCCCAAAAATTTTTATTTTCAAAATTTTACCTCCCCCCCCCAAATAAAAAAGCTTGGACGCCCCTGATTATTACTACTGCACATACAGACCTTTTCATTTCTAAAAAAAACAAGGATGATTCATAACAAGCGAAGCACAAAAATTATAAAGTAATTCACGTTTCTTACGGAAGACCTGACAGACATTTAGAATTTAGAGAATCTTTATTGCTGAAGTTTAGTTGTTTATTCTATTATGGCGAATTTCACAATAAAGTGGAAATAAGGGGACATTCTTTTTTCATTGTCAAGGCAATGAATATAGAAAATATGGATATTGTGAGAGTTTCTTGTATACCCTGTTATAATATTCCAGTTGGTAAATAAAACGAACGATGGGAGACACCTTATGACCTTTCCCCATCCTCTCCACTTACCATGGAAGAGTATTGACCAATATCTAAAGACTATATTAGGAACCTAATTGGAAGAAAACAAATCCCTTGTCACAATATCCATGTACTCTATATCCATTGTCACAGCTATTTAAGAAAATACAATATGTTTTATAACAAGGATGACAACATCCATAAAAGCGAAGCTCTGAAATGGAAGGACAAACGAACATTAACACTTGTATATTGTCAGAACTGAATTAGCAGAATATTAATGCATCAGTACAAACAATATTGTAAGTAAATTTGTTGCAAAACTGCATAAATAGATGATACTGTTTAAGGACATAAATTTTTGGGACTTGCTTATAACATTGTACCTTGCTGTAATAGGAATCAGTTTTCAAAAAATCAGAAGAATCGGAAAATTTTAACATACAAAAATTTGTTGTCAAAAAGTTAAAAATCGACATTTTTAAAATGGACATTGATTATATTGATTATAGAGTTGATACGCTTTCTAAATTGTACCTAACTACTCCAGGAATCAATATGCAAAGTTTGAAATCGATAGGACAATTCTAACCTGTTTTAATTAACGAAAAGAGCTAACTGTGACGTACGGACGGACGGACCAAACCTAATTATAGAAAAGCTTCGCTTTTAAAAAATAAGAAAGAGTAGAACGGGTTAGATAGAGACTTAAAATCTGCACTACGTATTAACAAGATTAATTTTTTACACAGACAAAGTTTTAGGAGAAAGACTATTTTTAATTTGTGGAAATTATATGCCTTAATGTCAGAAAGGTATAGCAAACATCCAATTATTTTGAAAATAAAATAAAATAAATTCATAAATGTGCAGAAAATTTTATTAAAAGTGTGAAATTAAATGAGTATAAAACAAGAAATAACAATATTTTACAATGTGCAAAGAAAATTACAAATATAAAGTGCAAAAACATTAGAAATAAACATAGTAAGAAGCTAAGATACAACTATAAAATGTGCAGGACGCAGGTTAATCTATATCCACATAGGAGTAACTTTAATATAAATAGTAATGTTTATAAATAGCATAAGTCAACCTATCTTGTAATATAGAAAATATAGTTAAATAAAAAGTAAATTCATTATGATTATGGAAATCATCTGTAGAAAAAGAACTACAGACTATTAAAACAAAATATAGTTTAATACAAAATACAAAAGATAACAAACTTTCAAATTGTGGATAGGATGGTTAAACCAGAAATTGTTATGCTATTAGAAGGACAATTATGCCTGAAAGCAAAAGTATAATTTGCAAAAAAAAATTTGATAAGTTTAAAGAATTTTAGTTGTAAAATTGAACATTATGCTATTGTTTAAATTAAGAACAGACTTTTAATAAAAATTACTTTAGATTATTTCATGTAAAAGATTTACAAAATACTATTTAAGTTGTGCATAGATCTCAATGTGTCATAACCTCGAAAATTTCTAAGTCTAGACTAAGAATTAGAGTTTCCCTAGCCTTAAATAAAAACAAAGTACTATACAAGACTAAGAAAACACTAACATCTAGGCTAGGCTAAGATACTTTAGAAGATTTGGCCTTATATTTTAAATGATAACTGTAGGGTGACAAGCATTACAGATATTATACCCAAGCAAGATTAAACAATGCTTTTTACTACACTTTTTAATTAAAATGAGGGGTCAAAACACTTTAATATAAAATTACATTTGAGTTTTTACAATAGTAAAGGTTGCCAAGGTGTTAATTATATGTAAATTACTTAATTTTCTTAAATTGAAACCACCATATAGAAAACAAAAAATACTAATAAATATGGTAGAAGTAAAGCATTTGTTTAATCCTAATAAGGTTCTTTATTTTTTACATTTCAACAGAGATACAAATGCAGGCTTGGTAACACCATTGGGGTTGTTGGTTTCAGCACCCTCCTTGTAGATGATGTGCTTGAACTCCATGACTCTTGTCAGAGTTATTACATTACCATCATAGATGGCAGATGATTGCTTATCCTGCACCCTCCGAGTACTCTCCTTGCGAATTTGAAACAGCTCACTGTCACAGTCACGTCTAATTCCAGCATATGAGCGCCCGGGGCAAGTTTTGGTGTCAAATTCATTTATTGCAAGACCTCGTATACGACTTACCCAATAGCCCTTATTGCCCTTGTTGCTGTACTTGACATGAACCTCTGTGTTGTGATAAATTGTAGGAGAATCTGCATAGATCCAGAACTGTTCTCCACGGCAATGGTAGTCATACTGGAACTGATCACCGTTCTCGAAAATATCATCAATATTGGCAGGACAGGTACGATAATGACAATGATTTCCAGATCCCCAGCAACTAAACCATTCATCTTTTCCCAAAAATTGCATCATGATATGAGATCCTAAACATTAAAGTATTTTTTTTAATTAATCAATTGCCAATCCAACAAAAAATCAAAGCATAAATTATGTCTTTACTAAAGCTTACCTCTTTTCACTTTACAAGAATCCAGTAACTTTTGTACATTTTTCTTGGATCTGCTACTAATTGCTAGATTGGGCCAGTCTTTCAATGCATATTCAGCTGGTGACGTCAAAACTGAAGGCTTTTTCCAATTATTATACAAACTATTTTGGGCTCCATTCCAAAACGTTGCTCCTTTAAAAAAATGTATTTATCATTAGTCCATAACACTAGTCAGAAAAGTTTAGAACTTATTATTTCATGGAACAAGTTTGAAGTATTCATTTTCCAGAAATCAATACGAAAAGAACATAATATTTAATTGATCTGGGTTAAGTTAATATTGAACCTGGATGTATCATTGTAAAATGTATATTAAATGAAAATTACTCATATATCAAAATAATTTTTTATAATAATTGTAAAAGTAGACAGAAGGCTAATAAGTTTGTTACCTCTTATAGAATCTTGCAGAACTTCATCTCTGTAATATCTCCAATACCTCAGGATAAGTTTGACATAGAATTCCACATATTCATCATTCTTGGCAGCATATTTGTTTCCCTCCTTTGCCACCAATTTCTTATACAATTTCAAATGTATGCCTGCCCAGGTAGAGAGTATTGGATAAACAGCTGCTTTAATAGATTTGTCATTGCTCAATAATTCTCCCATTGTAGAGGCACTTTCAATGTCTTGTCTAATATTTTCAAGCTGACAAGATGTTTTGGCATTGTCAATTTCATTCTCAATTGTACTTATAATACCTAAAAGCCGAGTAAAATGGTAGTTCTGAAGGTGACATTGTATAATATCAAACATATCACGTCCATCATCATCAATGATATTTTTCAATTCAAGGACATAGTTAAAAGTGTCTCCAGCAACGGGTACAAAGGCTAGCGCAGCATTACTTAACTTTAGAGTAGCATCATAGACAGCTTTATCTCCTCCACTAAAGTTACAATCTCTTCCAAGAGCATTTTGCAAAGTCATCAACACAACGAACAATATCTTGTATCTCATCATTAACATTTGAATACACAATTTTCAATGTCCTAAACATAATTAGATGATTATCAGTGGCCAATAACCTAATTAAATAAACAATAATACCTTGATTTTTTTAGCTGTCTAAAATATTCAACTGTTTTTAAAGCATTTTTCATCATAATATGATGAAAACATAATGATAGTAAAAATTTAGCTCTTCTGATTTTATTCAAAAAATTTATTAAGTAATTATCTAGGATATATCTGTGAATTATCATACAAAGAAGGTGTCTAAAATTTTCTGCTTTTTATTTAAAAAAGCTAGTTGGTGTTTTTAGTATGTAGATGTAAAATTGTCCATAGAATTTAGATATGCAATCAGTTTTTTTTGTAGACCTCTTGTTTTTGAAGTAATTTAAGTCTAAAAAAAATTAAGGCGGTTTTAAGGTACTAAAACGCAACAAAAAAAAAAGAAGAAAATTGCCATTATGAACAAAAATAGTATGATCTTTAATTCAGTATTTACCAATAACAAAGCTATAATTCTTTAAATTTTAAGAAGAATGTTTTTCTTAAAGTGAGTTTTTCCCCATATAATTAAGTTCCACACTTTTTGAAAACAGTAAAAAAAAGTATGAATAATCTTATTTTTTAGCATATTTGTGTATTGTATATCATAATACATTTATTTTCATTTTACAAATTTAATCCTCTGCAGTCTATTTTTTATGTGTTTTAAAAAGGTACTTCATAACTTAACATTTATGTTAATTCAATGATATATTCTGAATTATTAATTTTTAGTTTTTAATCTAAAATGTAAGATTATTAAATATTTAACAAGAAAATGTCCTTTTATGATAGTCTTATGCCAAAGATTATTTAAATATCTTCTCAACATTCTACTGTTGATTAGGACAAATTTTGATTTTAAAAAATAAAATCTTTTTGATAGAAAATAATTATTACAAAATCTTAATAATTGTAGAGACCTTTATGGAACTAGTTAGTATAACTTTAGAGGAATTTATTTTATTTTGAGAACCAGAAATGCTTTTGTCCAATATTAATCTATATTTTTGGTTCAGAAATTTATGTTTATATTATTGCTTTGATGTTGGAAACATTTGAAACAGAAAATAACAGAAAAATTAAGGTTTCTGGATCAAAGAAATTTTTTTATTTGTTCTCGATTTGAAACCCAATTAACATGTGATTGTCTTGAAAGACTGTTCTATAAAATAGAAAAGTACAACTAGAGATACCCAATTGGGGGTGAATCTCAGAATCAGGCTCCTTTTAGCATTTGGGAAATCAATCTTTTTAAAAGCGAAGCTTTTCTATAATTAGGGTCGGTCCGTCACAGATGGATAGCTTTTTTCATTAATTTAGGCGTGTTAGAATTGTCCTATCAATTTCAAACTTTGCATGGTGATTCCTTTAGTAGTTAGGTACGATTTAGAAAGCATAGCAACTCTATAATCATCACAGAATGTCCGTACGTCAATTTTAAACATGTTGATTTCTATACTTTTTTAACAACAAATTTTATGTGATCTAATCATCCGATTGATCTGATTTTTGATATGTTGATTCCTTGGACAACAAAGTATAATGTTATAAGCGAAGCAAATCAAGTCCTAAAAATGTAAGTACAAATTTACTTACAATTTTGCTTCGACTCTTATACATTTATATTCTGATCATTCAGTTCTGACACTATATAAGTGTTAATGTCCGTTTTTCCTACCGTTTCAGTGCTTCGCTTTTATGGATGTTGTCATCCTGGTACAATTTAAAAATCAACTGGAAGTCTTAACCTAACCCAAATCTAGCAAAGCTAAAATCTAAAGTATGAATATTCTAAAATTATTTTTGTCAGGGAAATATACATGAGGAAAACATCAGACAAAGATGGTTATAGAGTAGCTTTGATACAAATACCAAATCCAATTCTTACCAACAACCTTCCTTAAGTTGTTAAAACTAGCACAAATGAGAGACTTGATCTTTCTTTTATAGGGGATTTATTTTGTGTGTAAATTACGGAAAAAATTAGTCGCAGACAAAATATCAATCATCCATGTGGGTAATTTTTTTCATATTAATCAAACAAATTTGAAGTAATAGAGATATTAACATATTATTATACATATATAAAAGTAGCAGGTAGTCTATGTGCGTATCTAAAGATCTCGCTAACAGCTGAACCGATATGGTTATCCTTTACGGTGGAGATTCTTTTAAGTTCCAGGGAAGGTTTTTAAAACTTAATAGTTATGCCACCAAAGCTAACAAAAATTGCTGTTCTAAATTAGTTAAATTTTTTGGGGAAGCTATATAAGTATCTTGGGATGGTTTTAGGCTATTTTCCTGACCAAACCTCTCCCCTAGAGGCTAAGTGTAAAAAAACTAGTATGTTTAATTCTAAACAAATTATGTTTATTAATTCTGTTGCATAAAATATTAGCGGTTTTCATTTTCAGTCAACTTTATGACTAGTCATAACAGTTTCAAAATAACTTTTAAAAAAAGAAAACAAATTCAGGGATGAAAAGGAATAAGACAATGGTCAATAAATATATGTAAACCACCAATGATGGTACACAAAATCACATCTTCTGTAGATTACAATTAATGGCTGAAATCGTTGGACACTCAACTTACTGAGCCAACCAATCAAATTTCCTTAAAAGTCCACAAAGTTGTTATAAGCCAAAGAAATAAGAAAACGTTAGATGAAAACTTTGGGGACTAGTGTAATAAACAGCCCAATGCCCCCTCCCTCCCTGAAACAAAATCCATTGTTCAAATAGGTTTGTGCACATGCCAAGGCAATAATACTTCTAGTAAATGACAAGACAATCACAAAAATAGACGCTTTCTGTCAGAGTTTATACAATTAACGAATACATTAAAATTATAGTTAATAATCTGGGTAAGAGTCAATATTTAGCACCTTAACCGCTTTTATATCACCCTAAGTAAATTAAGGATGTCCAATAAAAGAGGGGGGGGGGGGGTGGATATTGTATCCCCCTCCATAAAAAAACCAAGACCCGCAAAATTATATTTTATTTTTGTCCAGATCAGTTGAATTTTTTTACATTTCAAAAAGGTTTCTAGAACAAGGAGTTACTAACCCCCTCTTCCTTGTAATTTTTTCTTCTCTAATTCTAATTCTGAGCAAACTGAAAACCTCTAATACACGAACCCACAAAATTGTCCACGTCGGAGTTCAGAGACCAGACCAAAATAATATGATAGCATAAAGATAGAAAATTTTAAAATTTAAGAAGTCTTTAAATTAGTTTCATGGCTGTTCTAAAAATGAATTTGTCTGCCCGTCATGTAGTCTCTAATGCTAGCTAAGCTAAGGAAAATTTTTAGGTATAGTCCCTTTCGTGGCAACGCCCCTTAAGGGGCGGTTCGTCGTATTTTTAAAATGGCTTTTAATATGTTATATTGGGATAGGTGATTGCCCCGTTGGGTTAGGCAATTGGCCCCGCACGCAGGGTTAGAGCCACCGCATGGGCTAGAATTGGGAGAATAGCTACTATGAAAATACATAGAATCGCCCCTTAAGGGGCGTTGCCACGAAAGGGACTATACCCAAATTGTTGTATTCTCGGCTGCTTTTTAATATACCTACGCCTTTGAACTTTCCTGTTTGGATAAAAATGACTAATAAATACTCTATAACTAGCTTTTCGACAGCTGTCTGTTCAGTGTTCAAAATACTATTCTAAAATTAAATTTTTCTGATTTAAATGTGATAAGGATGGAGTTTTGACAAATAGCACAAAACCATCCAAAGAATCAAATTAGCCCGTGACATATAAGAAGCTGGAATGAATCGCTGCAGAGTGGTTATCAAGAACTTAACGGACAAACAAAAAACATACTACTTTACATAAATGGATAATATCAAATATGGTTAGTTATCTGTGCTCCAACAAGTAAAAATCCGCGGGTCCTAAATCTTGTCCAGTACATATGCAATGACGTCAATATGACGTATGAATCATCACATACATGGAAATTTATTTTATATCCTATTATATAAAGTACCAAGCTTTTTTTGTATGTAGCGAAGTATCTCGCTAATCGCTTAATCGAAATGATTTTCCTTTACAGTGAAGCTTCTTATAAGTCCAGGGAAGGTTTTAACTACTTAGGGGGAGGGTGACTCCACCCTCTTAATGAAAAATACCACACCCCACCAAAAAAAAAGATTTTAACACATTTTCTTTCAACTTTTATTGAAAATTATTGGTGGGGTTCAATTAACCCCCCCCCCTTCCACCTTGACTGCCCCTAGATTATTCTAGGAGCGTAGCCGCTAGTAATAGATATAATATATCTAGATAAGCCACCTGACCCCAGTTTGTCAATCCTAAGTAATGCATCAATTTATAGCTGAGTGCGAAATGAAAATATTATGATCTTACGTACTCAAATCTGTAAAATGTTTAAACTAATGAGTCAATGACAGATCTGGGATGTAAACTATTCTCCTATTGGCTGATTTAGACAATATGTCTCTAGAATATCTCTATTGTTAAAATAATATATTTGTATTTAGACAAATAGACAAAAACTTAATAAATTGGTTACGCATGTGAACACACGTTTTCACTCTTACATTATAAAAATAAGTACAAGCAAGAGCATTCTCCTCTTAGTATATTTTTTTCAATTTTGGAAATTTTTATTTGGAGGGGGAGGGTATAAAATCAAATATGAATCTTTTTTCGGGGGGGGGGGGGGGGAGTATTCACCTTGGACATCCATGACGACAAGCATTTTTTGAAAGGCATAATAGAAAAGATGCATCCATGAAAAGCGAAGCTTATGAAATATTTTGGGCATTAAATATTTACAAATCTTTAGATTCAACTGAGAAAATTACCTAAGACGTGCGTACTGCGTATGAACAAGCTTTTTATATTTATTTTATGTGAATTTTTACTTCTATTTTTAAGTTATGTCTTACAGTATGTAACTTTAATATATCATATGTACTTCATGATTTTAAATAAGATTCACTGAAGCGGAAAAACTTATGGAAAGTTCGAATTTAACTACAATATTTTCCAAAGCTTGACAAAATTTCCTTCTTTCATTGCATGGTGAAATTTAGAATTGGCATATCTGAATAAAACAATAGAGGAGGAAGGGGTCAAATGTCTCCATCCCGAGGAACCTGTGTCGACTTTCAAATGGGTCTTTGAAAATCATCCAATTGCGTCGGGAATATCAACATAGCCAGGTCGCAGAAAACAATTTGGTAGCAGGTAGATGTCTGGTTATACATCTATATTTATAGATTTGTTATTGGCATACCTATTACCTATTGACTTTTTAGTTTAAACGCATGTCCAATTGTTGAAGGCACCAAAATGTCAAAAATTAAACCAAAACTCAGAATGACCGATACCTTTTTAAAAATCTTAAATGAGGAAGCGGCATAGTTTTTTGCCTAACCCCTAGAGCTGGTCCTTAACGCTGCGGGCTTAAACCTTAGTTGCCGTGTCCTAACCCTGCGGAGCAACCTTGAACCCAATATAATCTAACCTAACTTGACAGAAAATAAAGTGGGGTTCCATGCTCAACAAGGCACTTTGAGGGAAAACACCAAAGTCTTAAACTTTTAAATTTACAATTAGAGCCATCAATTAACTGTAGAAAATTTCTATTTATTTTCATTTCACAAAAGTGCAAAAGTAACAAAAATCACAATTTGAGTTAAATTATGTTTACAAATTTATTACAATAATTGAGAGAAGGGGGAGGGGGGATTTCCCCTCACCCCCCCCCCCCCTATAAAAATTGGTATCAAAATTTAATACTTTACATAAATTATAATTGCTGTTTAAATGCATTCGACATTTTGGAGGGATAGGTAATTGGCAGTTGTTTTTGTTTATACAAATATAAAAATAGCGAAATTTATTATTCAGATTCAGGGAAAGCAGATATTATTTAACAGCATAAGAATAATCATTATTAAAACAAAAGATATGAATTTTCGTTGCATGATCATCTTTGATACTACAAAATTTTGAGGCAAAATATATTTTTAGCTGCATTAAATATCCTTGATAGGATTTCTTTGTTGGTTAATGGTTATTAAAGTTCATCTTTGTTATTAGCTGCAGCCACCATGAATGAGGTCAGTATGTTCAATCTGATTTCCATTTCTTCCTGTACAATGTATCAGCTTATTTTCAGGGATTGATTGATTGATTGATTGATTAGCCATAGTTTCTTAGGGTTTGGGCCTAAGTAGTCATGGAGTAGGCTGAGACACTTTTGTCTAGCCACTAGGGCTATCAAGCTCCACGTTCAAGCACATTATGACTTGACCCGCTGTCTCATGAGAGCTACTTATTATTAACTCACCCTCGCCGAGTGTGGCAGGTGTCCCAAAATAAGTCACCGTAATGAATGACGCTTTCCGCAGAGGAGCTTGGGATAAGGGTAGTACTGATATTATGTACTTGACTATTGAGTATCCAAACTTACTCAATAATCCCCTTCTAACACAACCAGGGGAAGTTGCGTGATTATTATTGCGAATGAGAAATTCAAGTCAACACATGGAGAATTGAACTCGAACTCTCACCACCGTAGCTCAGTGTGTTACCACTGAGCCACGTTGCCCCTATTTTCTGGGATCATTATGGATAGCGGACAATAAATTGTTGGACTGACAAGACAGTCAAAGTGGGGCTTAGATTAGATGCTAATAGATCATAGGAATGTCCCAAGCTATTTAAGAGCCATTTTCATGTAGTAGCTACCAGAGTAAAGCACATTTTCTCTAATAGCACTATGGGGTGGAACACTGGAAACAATAGCATGCAAGGGGTTTTGCACCCACCTTAAACCAAAATGGAGGGGGGGGGGGGGAAGCTTTAAAGGGATTAACAAAGACACAAAGAGGAGTGTTATATTACTGTCAGGGGAGGGGGGTTGTATATAACCCACCTAGGTGTCGTCCAACCCTACTAAAAACATTAACTCAAACAAATCTTAAAAGGAGTCTTTTGATAAATCAACGAGCGAAGCGTGCAAATCATCTATAAATAAGCTGATAAATTTCCTTTTTATTAGCAGTTAGCTTAGTGGTCAATAATTTTTTAATCCTTGTTTCTTCTGTGCTTAAAAATCCTGCACCATCCGATGTTAATTTCTTCATCACCTAAAACATTAATGGTTGTCTGTCTGTAAGGCTTCTTTAGGAAATTAAATTTTTCTGTCCAAATTTTAAAATGTTCTTAATATTTTTGATGAGTGTTAAAATAGGCTTTAGGTACTGTAGTTAATGTAAACTTAAAGTTTGATTTTTTGATCACATGAATTTTTATAAAAGTTGTGAACATATAAAAAAAGAAATACAAACAAGGACAACAACATTCAAAAGTAAAGAATCATATTAATATACATAAATTTCAATTTAACTATTAAGATGCTGCTTACGAGAAATCTTCACAATAACCTGCTATTTTCTACACGGAGAATTACAAATTTTCCCATATTGTTTTGAAATGATATGAAACAATGCTTTATTTTTAAATGTAGTAGACATTTTATGTGAAAGGCGTTTTTTGAGATGGCCCACTGATTAGTCTATTAGTAAGTCTAGTAAATCACATTTTTATTATTTAGAATAGATTTTGATGGTTTAGAGTTACGTAGCTCCGTTACAAAACAATAAATACAAACCTTTGTGTACATTTGCCCATTCTTTTTCTGGTCCTCGGACAAACCTTTCAATTCTCTCTCTGCTTCCCTGAAAATTAAGCAATTTTAAACAATTTTAAAGGATTTTTGTAAAATTATCCTTAGATTTTGGTGCGGCTCCGGATTTGGCTCCGGCTCCGACCTAAAATCAAGAAAAACTCAACATATTGTTTTGCCAAGTCTATTTTTGACTTTTGAAGGTTTTAAAAGTTTAATTTTTGATAAAAATGGACTTGAAAATCTTATAAGGGGCTTTTGCACGACATAACAGAGTTGCCAAATTATAATTAATAAAAAATCTTTGTTTTTAGCTAACCCGGAGCCGGAGTTGTTTTTACCGAAAATCACGGCTCCAGCTCCGGCAAAACATGGCGGCTCCACAACGCTGCCGATATGGTTCTCCGTTACAATGTAGCAGCTCATTGATTCTTGGAAGGTTTATAATTTTTGAGAGGGTATTACCACCCTCCCAAGATAAATCATCCCTAGGAGAAAAATCCCACCCTTGGCTGTTATTTAAAAATAATGCTTTTTAAAACTTACTTTTGTAATTTCTTTCTTTCTTCTTCACTTGATGATGTAAATTTTTCTAAAAATAAATTAGGTACGTTAATATAATTTTTTCACCAGAGCAAAAATGTTCTGTTTTTTGGGAGGAGAGGGGGGGGGGGGGTTGATTGAGATTATATCCTTCTGCTTCTGCCCCATAAAAAGATCTTCGATGTATTTGTAATGATCATAAAAACTTGTAATCTAATTACGAGCACTGACAAACTGACAATCACCAGACATAGGGAACATAGACGTCCAAGGGGGGGGGGGTAAAGGGTTGATTCCCCCCCCCCAAATGAATTTGGATTTTCAATTTTTACCCCCCCCCCCAAATAAAAAAAATGCCTCTATAAAATAAAGATTACCCCCCCAAAAATGAGCTTGGGGGTGCCAAATAAAAAAGCTTGGACGCCCCTGATAGGGAACTTAAAAATATAAAGGTACCTGCTATGTTGTCTAGCTGTTCAATGCAGCCTTTTAGGGGTATTCTCAGGCCTTCACAATTCCATGTTTGCATTTTTTAAAAAGTATTTTATATAATGAAAAATAGACATAATTCAAAGGCATAAGGTCATAAATAAGCCCGTAATTTCCCCATACCGCATATGGACCACAATCCAACTTTTTGAAGTAAATAGCTAACATTTGTTTTCATGAAAACAGATGCCCTTTTCCAATAAAAAGACATACAAATATAGATTTTATATTCTGAAAATTACAGGCTAAACAATATCAATATGATAGCACCCTTGCTCTCTAAAACGACAACAAAATTAATAAAAACAAGGAACCATTTTTTTAGCACTTTTATAGCTAAAATACTTTTAAAAGCAAAAATGGATTTTTTTGGTTACACTTTGAGTAAGAAAGTGAAAACAGTTAAAAATGAAAGTGTCATAATTTCGAAAAAGTTCCATACATTAATAACTTAAAAATGAAAGTAAGTAAATGCAAAATTCCCTGATTTTTGTTTGATAAAATTCTTTAAGTTTCCAGCAGTGAATCCTTTATCATTGTCAAACTTAAAGTGTTCAATGCTTCCTGAAATAAAAAGTTAGGTAAGGTAACAGGATGTAAGTGTGCTTCTGTAAAGTTTTGCTAATCGCTGAACCGAAATGGTTATCCTTTACTGTGAAGGTTTATTACTATTTTACCCCAACCCTCACAAAAGAAATCGCCCCCCAAAAAATGCGCCCCTCAATTTATTTCAATTTTTCTTTTTAAAACTAAAATGTAAAGTGGAGAGTTGACTTTGACCCCAGAGTAATATAATGTTTGCCGGCTATTAGTGTTAAATAATATTAATTTACCTTTTAGGTTATTCTTAACAAAAACTACGACTGCGGGGAAATCATCTCTTTCTATTTTGAACCTTTTTCCAAGCTCTGAATTCTCTAAAAATTAAATTGGTAGAATATTTATAATATTATTGTTGGTAAGTATTTTAAAACATTCATCTCAAAGAAATAAATAAGAAAGGAGTGTTAGAAATAAATACAATGTTCCTTGTCAGTTGCTATATGTGGTAAAATTTGAACTGCGAGAAAATGGTGTAAGAACTATTTACAAATATTTAGATAATTTTCAATTGAAGGTTTTACGTGGTGGTCAATCTTCACGGTTTCAATATTTACTATTTATTCAACTGCAAGGCTCATTGCTGTATGTCTTTGATACTGAGTTTCTTTTGAGTTGGCTTCAAAAAGTAATTGTAATTTTTCAAAATAAGGGTTAGTTTAATTCTTAATTTGACTTTTACATGTGAAAATGTCTTGATTGTGTGTAAATATACCTTTCTCTCCATAATCTTTGATACCAACCTCTCCAACAAACAAATCTGGAATATTGGCGGCGTCCTTCGCTACCTAAAACATTGATTATTCTTGTTTATTAAATCCAGATAGTTTAATTCAGTTCTTCCTTTCTTTCACTGATAATAAATTGCAAAACAAAATAGATATATTTTATGTATGGATAAGACGAAGATAAAAAGATATGTAGTGGGGCCTTATACCCGCGGGCATCAATAAAACCAAAGTCAACTAAAGTAATAAACATAAAAACTATCTTCCAATTTATTTCAAAATAAGGGATGGTGCACTGAGCTCGAAAAGGCTTTTTGAGCGAAATGACCTTCCTACCTATTTTTTACCTGTGCAAATTGATCATGTCTGTCACCATATGGATAGGCTATATCAAATTTTATCAAAGATACAGGAAACTTGCTTAATACTTTGTCAAAACTCAGCTCATCTAAAAAAATAACACATTTATTTTCTGCTAAAATTCCCTCCCAAGCAAACAGTCGTACAAAAAGAGTAAAAAGTAAGATGTGGCATTGTAGAATAGTTAACTTTTCCGAGGGAGGGCATTATATTTTACAGTAAAAATATACTACAAATTAATGTACATACACCCCAAATAATGATACACAAAATAAAGATTAAATCATTGCATTGATTGAAAAGTTTGGACACTTCTAGTTTGAACCAACCAATCAAAAGTGCCTAAAGTTTAAAAGCCAATGAGAGAAGGTGTTTACAAAATCCAGTATCCCCTTCATCCCTGGGATAATGTATAGAGTAGATGATATATGAAAAATCCACCATTAAAAAATATGTCCTAAAATACATGTATAAAAGAAACATGATCTGTGTATGTGTGTCTGTCTATATGTACTGAAGGATCTCACTGACATATTTTTACTTTTTCTCTTTAAAACTTAAATTGAAGTGCGACTCTCCACCCCCCCCCCCCCCTCCCCACCACTACTATTACCTAAAGTGCCCCTTAGGGGCGACGCCGCTAGTAGAATACTTAGATAAGAAAGCAAAAATAAACCAAAGAAAAATTACCTAAAGCAACACATCCTTCGCAGTTTAAAGCCTCACATTTTTGGTCAATAAAAACACCAAGTATCAAAAACAAGCTAGTTAATATCTGTTTCATGTCTGAAATTATGGCTATTATTATATGTAGTACCTAGAGAGGTGTATATTCTGCATGGTATCCCCGGCTATGGGGGGGGGGGGGGTGAAAAATAAAGTCTACTGAAAACACCAGCTTATATATTATCCAGAAACATTTCTAAAATCAGACTAAAGATATATATTTGAAAAATCAGCAAAAAGCTTCTTGTACTCTCAACTCCAAACATAAAAATCCCATAAAATGATGAAAAGTTTAAGTTTAACTTTAGGGTGGGGGGGGGGGGGGGGCCGGGGGGTTGGGAGGGCTGAATCTTGTGCAGAATATACAATATAGGTACTTGTTATAATTTTATACAAAAGGATTTAATCACATACAACTATCATAATTTTATCATATCCTTAAGGTTTTTTAAGCGTAATTTTCTTTAAAATCACATTTCTTTCAAAAGCGTAAAAGTTGGTTTAATTCAGGTACTGTTAAATCTATGAACAATCATACTAGACATGTTTTTTCATCACGAATCAGAACAGATTTGTTTTTGTTAAAACTAAATATAGATTGTGATATTATTGTAGAGTATTTTTCATGGTCAGGATTTCTATTTCAGTGTCTTAATGGATGTAGAATATGTGGATATTGTAACACGAGAATTTTGTCGTACGTTGCTCATATAGATTTTAGATATTGATCCAATACGTTCCTCCAGGCCATGGTCAGAGGAGGGTATGTAGGTGTTGTTATATTAGCCAACTTGTAGAAACATTTTATCAGAGTATGCGAGAATCTCTCACAATATCCACGAATTCTATATCGATGTGTGTCTTATACATCAATTTATTATAATTTAAAACTTTATTTCCCTTTCTTGCGAGAGCAGATAGGAATCTGGAATATTTCTAAATCTGTTGTGAAGCTGCTTGGAATTCATGTAATTCTTCATGGTGTCGTTTAGTTGAGATGAATCTCATTGTCATATCGTTTATGTCACCCTATACCACGTAGGATTCAGTTTATATTTAAAGTCGTCATTAACCCAAAAACCTTATACCTACCTCATGAAATTAAAAATAATTAATCTTTCAGCAGTTTTCAAGATCTTAAGCTACAGACAAAAAAAACTTCAAGTTTAGATAAAAGACTAGCCTCTGGGGTACTTTTAAGTTTTAGTTTATCAAAAAAAAGAATTTTTTTTTTGGGGGGGGCACATTTTTTAAAGGTTGGTGATGGTGGTACCCTCCTTTTAAATAGGTATACCTTCCCTGGACCTATGAGAAGCTATTTATAAGGACCATATCAAATCATTGGTTAGCGAAATCATTTGTTACAGACAGACAGACATCCTGTTACTAATTTATAATGATTGTTTTCTAGTGTATAAGGATAAGATAAGGTTATCCTAGGTAAAAGGGAATGTGATTCTGACAAACAACTCTAAATGAAAATTTCCCCTCAACCCCATTACCTTTTTTCTCCCATTCTTACCCACTTCCCCTTCAGTTACACTAAAAACCAAGGTTTACTCCAGATATACTCCAAAAAAATATTTAATTTTCGGCACTTTCAAATGGAATTAATTGTCTGAATAGCAGCCCCTGGGTTATCCATATAATATGAATCCTTTCCTTAGATCCAATTTCAACATTATGACAGTTGGCAAGCATCAGTGAGGCCAAGAACAACCTACTCACCTCCTCTTTACGCTTATTCTAAAAAAAACAAGGATGACAACATCAATAAAAGCGAAGCTTTACTATTAAAAGGTCATACAAGCGACGATAATAAGAATTAGAAAGCTGAATTAAGTAAACATCTTGTCTTTCCTAAAAACTATTCAAGTGAGTACAAGATACTTAATAATATAAATATTAAATATTCATACATTCTAGGACTTAATTATAGAGATTCTTCATTTATAACATTGTTTCTAAATTATATTCCAAAAATCAAGTGAATTGCATGATTATATCGTATGATATATATTGCTTAAAAACAGGATACAGGAATCATCATACTAAGATAGAAATCGATAGGATAATTCTAACATGCCTAGATAAACGACAAGAGATATTTTCTTTTCTTAGACAATTGAATTTATAGAAAAAAATTGGGCTTCTCTTACCTTTCCAACTTTACTAAAAGGAATGACAACATTTTCTTCTTGTTTTGGAAATGATTGTAGAATTTGTGATCCATACTCGTGAATGTCAAAAGCTGATCTTGTCTCTACAGCCTAAAAAATAAGATATCACAGAAATATTTTCCAAGTTTTAATGTAAAATATTTTAAGATAAATATGGAAACTTACTTTTAAAATTTTCATCTAGTTATTTATGATATTTTGATAATTTAGCTCAGCAGAATTCAGTATATTTTGATACCCCCCCCCCCTTCCATCACTAGATAAATGTCAGAAGAAATAAAATTTTAGCACCCCCCCTCCCCCCCAATGTGATTGTTTAACCCACTACACTTCTCTCCTCTTGAGGGACCACGCACTAAATTCTAGGGGAAAATACACAAGAAAATTCCCTACCTGTAATCTTGGAGCTATCATCTCATGCCATGACTGGACCTTTCTGGCCATTTCTGTGGAGGCTAGCCAGGCCTGGCTACGCTGCACAAACTCGGCCACCATTTTGGCAACCAATTCCTCATAGGAATGGCCTCCTTGACTAGCTAGGGTTCCTAAAAAATTTTAATTATAAGCAAGTGGATATTTAACTAAAACTTAATGACAACATCATCAATCTCAAGTCAAAGATTGCGTTTTGTAGGAAGGAACGTAAAAAACAAGCAATATTAAAAAAATGCTTTTCATTCCTATAACATTCATTAGAATGGTGGCTTAAAATGGAACACATGCCATACTTAATAAGTCCAGAGAAATCCGATAATTGTCAGAAAAGTTAAAGGTTCGAGTCTCGGCTCAATAGCGCGTTATAATTAAACTAAAGCCCAAAACAGGCGCAACGCATAACTTCGTTAGAGCTTCCAGACAAAGGTCGTGTAATCAAAGGGTTGGTTTTCTGAAGGGCATTTGACCATATAAGCAAGATTTGTTTCAAAGATCCACCAAAATAAGATCTAGTGGATCTCCGCACTTATAGGATATCCGAATCTAGTATGAGCTAAAGGATTCTCACAACCAATCTTCATGTGTATCTGAATCCTAACTTATGCGAACCAATGGTCCTACAACAACAAAATAGGTACCTGCATTATCAAACTCAACATCCTGATCATTATCTGAGGTAGTGGTGTGTCCTCCCAGGTTCATACCAGCATGTGGATCTGGACACTCAAAAGCTGGCAAAGGTTCGAAGTCCGGTTCATCGTCATCATCCTAGAGTAAAAGGATTAGTCGGCGTTTACCCTCTAAGTGCCTTGTTGGGCATAAAAACTCCCCCGCCTCCCCTCCTTAATTTTGAAATAAATTTAAAATTAAGTGGGTGGTAGTATTTAGTTTGTATGTTTTTTTTGTTTAGATCAGGTTAAATAGTTAATATTGGGTACTGGGTAGCCCCGCAGTGTTAAAGCTCCCACAGGGGTTAGGTTTAGAAAAAATCTATCTCCTCCGCCGCCCTCCTATTTTTCAATATAAACATAAACCTGATGATCAGGCCCATCAAATAGATCCCCAGCATCTGCCCCATTATTAACATCTTCATCAAAGTCAATATCTTCCTGATTTGGTTCATCAACAACTCCATCAACGCGACCTGCTAATATTATAGGTATATATTATAATTAAACAAGATTTGTTTTCATAAAACTTTTAAACAACCTTATATTAATTTTTTATGATTTTAGCCAAATTACCAAAATTTTATGTAGACAGACACAAACTTTCTACTTCTTAAGCAGTTTGACATCAAAAAGGCATAAAAACATTGTTTTTAACTGATTGGCTGAATACCTATTAAGATCATACTTGGATTAAAGTATATTATTTGTCATCTTCGGCGAGACTTGGCAAAAGAATGAAACTATTAATTCAAACGGTCAGTCTTGAAAAAAAAAGTTACCTAAAGTTATTTTACGTAATTTACTTTGACAAGTGTACGGACGGACGTAACCCCACTCAAAGTAGAGAACCTGGGCTACTAAAAGATAACCTAACAAGTTTAAAATACCTGGAGGTTGCCTATTGCCAGGTGGTGCAGGCAATCCATTCTGGCTCACTTCAGCATTCTTCTTCAGCTGTTTCAAGAACAGTTTCTGTTTCTGCTGCTGTGCAAATATTTGTGTGGACAGGTACGGAAATTTCTTGTTCTGATATCTGCACAAAATTAAAGGTTGCAACGGGGAATATAGGTTTCTTAACGAAAAAAAATTTAAACTTTCTTGTAAGGAGATACAAATCACATGGAACGGGTACTTTCAAGCCAAAAATAAATGAAAATCCAATAAAAATTATAAGTTTCTTATGAAAATTTACATATTTTGAAAGAAAAAACAATCATACTGCATAGAATGACTGGAAATAATTTTCTTATATTTTTGCCTATAAGTTTTAAAATCTAATAAAAATTGACAAAGTAAAACTTCAAAATGTGGGACTGACAGATACAAAGACTTTTTGGAGGAGATTATTTATTTTTGAGGCCCTTGGGGCAATATTGCTACATAAAAAACACTTAATGGTGAAAATACTGAATTATGTTAGCAACCCTTTCCTTCCATGAGAGTTAGCATCTACGATAAACTTGGATATACTAACTGTTGCCTCCTTCATTTTTAATTTTTGACCATGATTGATGATATGAAAACATAATTACCCCCTCTGTAAATTAAAAATTTGGAATGTTTGGACATTTCTAAACAAATCCAGAGTTTAAAAAGTTTCTAAAGTTTTTAAGCCAACAAATAAAAGAACGTGTTTACAAAATTTTGGGTACCCTTCTTCCTCCCTTATAATACTTTGGTCATAAAATTATTCCTGTTTGGTAGTGGCGGATTTTTTGGCAGATTTGTCTGACTTTTGTTTTTTCAAACTTGGAGGAATACGATAGGTTTTGGTTCTCTTTACAGGAATGTGAACTGCGGACAAAATTATCCATCTTATTAAGATATAGATAATAGGACAATGGAATATAAACTGATCTTCCTCCATGTTTTTTTTTATTTTTAATAATCTGCTTTTAGTAACATGATTGGGTGGATATGGCATGCAAATTTTGCACCGGTTAAAGTTTTTTTCTTCTTATAAACGGATAAGACAATGGACGATAAATTAAGTTCTTCCCCAATGATGATAATCAAATTATCCCTTCAATAGATTACAATTAATGGTTGTAAAGTTTGGGCACAGCTAGTTTAAGCTTGTAAATCAAGATTAAATAAAGTAAGTATCCAAAGTTTTTTGGCCTACGAATTCTTAAATTGAGTTAGCATGTTTTTAAAACTTTGGGTACCAAATAGTATAAAGTTCAAACTCCATTATATCACAGGCTAAAATTGTAAAAAATGCAGATATCAAAAAGTTTTGTATTAATGATAATGAATAATTTCCTTCATTATTGTTGAAAATATCTTCTGGTTCCCAGGGATTTTCTTCCGGTACTTCAGGTTCCCACGGATCTGCAATTTAAAGAAAAAATAATGGTTTTCTTAAGATTCTCTAGGCTGGAGAGGAAAATCCAGGCAGAGTTATCTAAAACATCATTATAATAGCTAATAAAGCTGAAGTTAGATACAAATCACTTACAAAAACCTCTTTTAACCATAAAATAATGAATAAGCAAGTTTTTAATAGGGTTGGGCCGGATATCCGGTGTGGCCGGATATCCGGCCATTTTCAATATCCGGCCGGATACCGGATATTGAAACTATCCGGCCGGATATCCGGCAGTATAATCTTTTATATTTTACAATAAAAATCTCTGTTTTTTAAAATCTTAAATGGGTGTAATTTTCTTATTATTGAAGCTAGAAGAACAATTTTTTTTGAATATGTTTATCTTTATATAAATTTTATATTAGAAATCTCAAAACATAAATTTTGGTGGTGGCAGCAGTACTTGGCAGCTGCCAGCCGCAAACCGACGGTTGGCAGGTAAACGGCAACGGATTTTATTAAATTGTAATATGTCATGAAGATATATAAAAAAGCCTTAGTTTAAAATTTGAAATCTTCAAGTAAAAATTTAAAGATTTCTGGAGACCTGGAGGTTCAGGACTTGCAGGATTATACCTGGAACCTGAAATTGACTTGAACACATATATTACATATGAGGATGTACGACTATAGAATATTTTAGTTTTAAATAACATGAAACGCTTTGTTTAAGTAAAAAAATATTTTTACTTTTTACCTGAATGACCTTACCAGATTTGCTGGCATCATGTGCCTGCCAGGAAGGAGGTATTAAAAAAATTTCAACTCAGAGTTATATGTCATACCCATATTTCGAAAGTCACTCAGTTATAGCCCTCTACCTTTATACACAGAAAATAGAAAAGAAAAAAAACAAGGGGGGGGGGGGGGCAGGCATTCAACGCCACCTCCCCACCCATCCTCCAACCATTAGGGGTTGATATTACAGATTGAGGGTAGTAATAGTAAATTAGATTTATTTGCTAAGAAAAAAGATCATTAAATAGTTACTTAATTTAAGTTTTAACCTTAATTTTATCCTATTATATAAAGAAGTAAGCTTTTTTCGTCTGTAGCGAAGAATCTCGCTAACCGCTGAACCGATATGGTTCTCCTTTAGAGTGAAGCTTCTTATAGGTCCCAGGGTGGTTTTAGGCTGTTTAATTTTTATAAAAAAATCGTTGTAAGGTTTTAAGTTATTTTTCTGCACTTTCATGTCCCTTTTAATATCCCTAGATACTAGGGACGCAGCCGCTAGTATAATATAAAACACCAGTTTATGAAGAAATTTTTTTTGCGGGTATAGTCCCTTTCATGGTAACGCCCCTTAAGGAGCGATTATTCGTATTTTCACAGTAGCTTTCCCCCTATTTCTAGCCCCTTGCGGGGGACTCTAACCTTGCGGGGCCAATTGCCTAACCCTGCAGGGCAATCACCTAACCAAATATAACCTAACCTAACCTAAAATAACCTTTTAAAAGCAATTTTAAAAAGTCATCGAATCGCCCCGGTGCGTTGCCACAAAAGGGACTATATCCTATTTTGATATTTTGATATGTAGTAATTTGGCCGGTTATCCGGCCGGATATCCGGTAATTTGGCCGGATAACCGGATATTTGCCGGATATCCGGCCAACGACGGATATCCGGCCGGATACCGGATATCCGGCATTTTAAATCAGCCGGATATCCGGTATCCGGCCAAAAAAATATCCGGCCCAACCCTAGTTTTTAACAGTGTTGTTTATAAGACAAAGAAGCTTTGAATTCTACAAACGAACATAAATACTTGTAAAGTGTCAAAACTTAATAAGCAGAATATTAATTTAATGAAAAGGTATGAAAAAAATAGTATAGAAACTTCTTGCATCTTACATTCTTAGGTATAACTTTATTCTGTGCTTATATTGTACCATGTTGTCCTCGAAATCATTGCTCCAAAAGTCCGATGAATAGAATAATTAATAATTATATCATACAAATAGGGTTGTCAATAATAACACAAGTTATAGAGAAGCTTCACTACAAAAAAGGAAAATAAACCTAACCTTCTGGCCCTTTATCATAATCCTGTTGCATTGTAGCTATACAATCTCTTAGTTCTCTGTTGGCATGTTGTCCTAAAAACAATTAGAATCAAAATGACAGCATAGTTACCTTAAAAGTCTTGCACGAAGTTATAAAATTTTGGGCCCGAAACTTGTTTTTTTATAATGTGTATTTGTAATCATCTTAATAATAAAAGTAATAGAATCGGAGTCTGTCTGTCAGCGTGTACCTAACTGCTAAACCGATATGGTTCTCAATTGCATTGTAGCTCTTCATAGGCCCAAGAAAGGTTTATACTTATTTTAAGAGAAGGTTACACCATATTCCCTAGAGAAATCGACCTAGGAATACATAACTTTTACAAATGTTAAAAAAAATTTCTAAGATAATAAAAACGCCATCCTTTTAAAATGTTTAGTTAATAATTCACATTCTACATCAAAAATATTTTAATAGCAATAAGCCCTTTCTATCAGTTAATCTAACCTGCAGCCGGGGCCATTTCTATTTCCTCTTCTTGAAAACAATCCTCCCCTCCTCCACCATCTTGGTCATGGTTATCATAACTATGGTCAGCATTGATATCCATAGGTTCATCACCCACAGTATTATTAGTATTGTTTAGTGCATTATTCACTGGCGGGGCGAGTATGCTGGTTTCTCCTTCTGTTATATCATAGAATTTGTTTTAATTAATTGATTAAAACATGCATACCTACTTTTTTTCTTAGCTTTTTAGTTCCCAAGACATTTTTACGATATCTGTATAAGCAGCCTATGAAATCAAGTTTTACATTCTTTAGACAGACAGACAAAGTGAGTTACAAAATAATTCTCAGTTAAATTAAAATTAATGCAAAATAATCTGAAGCCGATCTTTACTAGCTGCCAAGAAAAAACATATCTACCATAGAAAAGACAGGAAAATTAAACGAAAAAGGGAATAAAGGAAAAGCTTTTATTACTAAAAAGGTAAAAATTAGCTTGATGATAATCATATACAATTTCTAAGTTCCTATATAATTCTCATTGACAATAGTTTCATCAAGGCCTCTCTGTATGGGCTCTGCTCCGGGCTCCAGAACCAACCTGAACACAGTGACAGGTATTATCATGAATAGTGATTAGATACTGACACACACAGGCCTCTCTGTAGTACAGGCTCTGCTCCAGAACCAACCTGAACACAATGACAGGTATTCTTATGAATAATGATGATATACTGACACAGTGCTGGCCTTACTGTATGTATAGGTAGGCCCTGCTCCTAGCTCCAGAACGAACCTGAACACAATGACAGGTATTCTCATGAATAGTGATGATATACACACACACACACAAAGACATCCTTTTATGATATACAAAGACATACCCACGGCCACACACTCACACAAAGATATCCTTTATTGATATACACAAACTGACACAAACACACACCTAGACATCCTGTTACTTTTATATTCAGACTATGGTTGACTAAATGAAGACACCTTTACAAATGTGGAAGAATTCCAGTCAGATTATAAAAAAAACATTGGATAAATATCTTACCTGTCACCGAAAGTTGCAGTGGCCATTGAAAACTGACTGTTCATTTTAAAATCCTAATTTTTTTATAAGCGTTTTAAAAAACGTCAATGTAATTCTTCTATTGCATTGTAGGTACTAAGTAGGTATAGCACAATATTCTTTTTTTTTATATGTTTAAGCCTACAATACTAAAAAGCACTACCTAGAGACTATAGTCTTTTGCCTCTAAGGGCTTTTTAATGAAAAGTAAAATGACTAAAACCGACCCCTTAAGATATCTATAACACTTAAAAGGTTAACATAGTCGTTCGTGTTTATAATAAAGCTATTCTTAGTTCAATTACCTTTCCCATTTTAAATAACCAATTTTTGCTTAAGTTTGAACATAACAATTGACGCTGTTTATGCACGCTTCCTGTTTGTATCCAAGTAAATCACAGTTAGGCCCGTAGAATAGTTCAATCTTAGAAGTTCCACAGTCTAAACCCTCTTTCTCGATGAATTCTCGTGGTGTTATCTAAAAACAAAAAAGTACATAAATTGCGAAGCACAAAAATATTATTTGAAATAGAATGACCAAAGGCTAAGGCCAACAAAGATTTTTTTATGGGTAATTTCTAGAAAACAAAGATACTTCATCGAAAGATTAGAATAGGTTTTTTAAATCAAAAGTTTAATTACCTGAATAAATCCCAATTTCTTGGCCATTTCAGCTAGACTAAGTTCTGACTCTTTCTTCTGTGTGTGTTTGTCAATATTAATATCCAGAAATACAAAATCGCCCTCGCCTAATCGTCCTCCACGCCTTCTTTTGGTTCCTTAAAAATTTAAAATATAGATAACTTAATTTCAAGGGGCTTTAAATTATTAGGGCATACATTCCATTGAATATTACAATCAGAAAATATCAGAAAAAATTGTGAAACTTCCGAAAAATATCGTGGCATTAGTAGGTAGGTACATTACCTATCCATAAAAAAAATAGAATCCAAATTGGTCCAGTGCAGTAAGATGAACTTTTTCTTTAATGCATAGCTTTTTAGGTACATTTTTTTTGGCAAGTTTAAGAAAACTATTTAAATCAAGTTTTACCTCCACTCTCCGGGTCATTGGGATCACCATCTCCCTGTCCATTATCACCTACTCCGTCTTTACCAATCATGTTTAGGGTCTTCATAGAGTACTGGTGCAGATAATCCACCTTCTTGCTGTAACAACCCACAGAACCTAAAACACATCAAAGTTAGAATTACCTACTAAGTGACGAGAACAGAAAAAAAACAAATAATAAGGATTATATACCAAAATTAATAACTTAATTTTCATATACCCAATAATGACAAAAATTATAACCCCTTTTGAACCTTTGTTAAAGTATTTAGTTAACAGTTTGTACATTGCTAGTCTGAACCAACTAATAAAGATTAAATAAAGGTACCTAAAGTTTTTAAGCCAGTAAAGGAGAGATAGTGCTTTAAAAACTTTAGAGTTTAGGTACCTAACAATATAATTTTCAGTCCAATTTTCCCTCCCTTCTGTTTATAATGTAGGTATCTTTTTTAAATATTAAAATAATTTATGAAATATAGAAATGCAGGTTAAAAAAGAAAGAAAAGAATAAGGTGCGGGGAAGTTTAAAGAAATTAAAGTGACTAGTTGAACCAAACATGAATGGCAACACAAGTTTATTCTCATTGTTTCGGGATATCTTGATCGATAACATGTTTCTCATGTAACCTTCAAGAAATTTTACTTTAGATTTAAGGACTGACAGACAAAATTAGCGACTTTGTGAGTTATAGAGTAGCTTTTATTCAACCAAATCTTATATCTATCTAAATCTTTGTCAATGAAGACTTTTTCATTCTGATCGTTTGTAAAAAAACCTACCTTGAATCATCATAGCTGCCTGACTGAAGTTCATCTTTACTCCATTAATGTCCACCATGGAGTGGATCTCTTCAATATATCTCTCCAAATAATCAGCTATATTAACTTTAAAGTTCTCGCGTAAATCCTATAATTCATGTTTGTTTAAAGCTTGATTTGCAAATGTAAATGAATTTCAGTTATGGTGAGTATGTATTTTCTGCCTTGTTTGAGTTGAAACTAAGGGGTAGTGGGAAGGAAGCATGAAATTTGGTTTTCAGATACCTCCCAGCAAAGTGTTAAAACTTTGGCCCTTTACATACTCAATCAACAAGGATTAACACATCCATAAACAAAACAGATGGACAAACGCAGGACCATTGACAAAGTAACAATGCATTAAATGACCAAAAGTCAACATTATTCAGAAATCTAAATAAAATTCCCTAAATTTATTAAAGCCTGCAGGGAGCTTAATACGGAAATGCAAGGCTAAAAAATTCTACTCAAACATTACAGGAATCACCATGCTTAGTTTGAATTTTATAGTACAATTATAAAATGCATGAATAAAAAGTTGGTGCTATCCGCTAGCTACGACCGGACAAGTGACGGACAGACCAACTACAAGCTTCTCTAGAAAAAAATTAATTTAAGTCTTTAACAATCCTTGATGGGTTTACAAAGATCTTCAATGATGGGGTCCAGGACACTTTCATGGTCCCCTCCTCCTTGGGAAGCCATTTTAAAGGATATTCTACACTTCTCTGAAATTGTAAAAAATATTGTTTTAGCTAGACATTTTCAAAATACCGCCTTACCTATCCTAACCTAAAATATGATTTTTTTGTGTATTTCATACGAAAGCAGCATATCTCTGTAAATATATTAGATATTTTGGTTAGTGCACTTTCAAGCAATTTGCATTAACTTAAACAGGCTTGGCAAGTGTCACTTATGTAAACAAGCCGATTTCTCTTCTTCAACAAACTGTAATATTTCATATTTGTCTGTTTGTTTACAAATACACGTTAACTTTTTAAATGTAAAGACGACATTCTTGAAAATTCAAATATTAAAAAATCAGAAAAAATACCTTACTTCACTTTTGGCGTAGTTTGTAGATAATAACTGAAAAATTATACAAAAATAGCTTTATAAAGAACAAAAAATGTTAAAAGAACAAAAATCTTCTAAATTTTAATTCAAATATCGTTCGAAATTTTCGTGGATTTTTTTGGTGGGCTTTCTGTTTACATTATCAGCTGATCCAAAGAAGTGTGTTGCCAACACAAAAGTATATGATACCAAATGTTTACGATTTTGGCATAAAACATAGAAGCGCTTTTTAAGATTCATAGGTTCGAATCTTGGCCAAATAATACCGACTTCAAATTAACAAAAAGGGCAAATTTAATCCATTTCAGATACGTTTTTGTACCAAAAATTGTATATTAATATTTTTGGCGATGGGACGTTTTAAAGTCTGGCAACTGTTTCTATTTTGTCTGCTAATCTTTACATCTTAATATTTTGGGCAAACACGAAATATCATAACAACATGAAATCTAAATATTAAATTAGGCAATGCATTTTTTTAGCTTTGACTTCATTTTTAAACCTTGTATCAAGGCATATATTTTTGATTAATTGAAAACATTTTTATTGTTTGTTTTATGAAACGATAATAATGTATAGACAGAGGTCAAAGTAAACAAAAAATATAAAATCACATGATTTTTTTATGGTAGATATTATTTTTAAGCTTTTGGGGACCTATTTCTTATTAGATAATTTTATCTATGCTATTGTTTTGTCTTTTAAGAGGGAATTATAAAAAAACTACAAGTTTTGGTATAAGGAAGAATAATATACAACAAATTATTTTACCAAAATTCAACTTGGATTTATTTTCAGATAAATATATTTATTTAAATAGAATTATAAAAATGGGTAGCTACTTAGGAAAACAGATGGAAGAAAACTTTGATAAACAGCAAAAATTCATGATGGAAATGAATAGGTAAAAACTTTTATTTAAGCTGGAGGGATCATCGATATATTATATTTCTAGGGGTATTTTTGGATGTACACTTTGTGCCACGTACCATTGTATACAATTCTCCCTCCCAGAATTTATTAAAATCGTTCTATTATTCATAATGAGCTCAACTTCAAATGAAAGTCATATCGGTCCAGCTGTTGGCTAGATGGTTCGTACAATCACATAGAAAGACATCCTGTTACTTTTATTTTAGAATCGTCTAATCTTCTTACAGCCTAAATATTCCTTAAGTATTTGATTTAAGATAAAGTGGTCTAGCTGATAAGAGTAAATTTGCAAATAACATAAAGGAAATTAAAATTCTCCATCAAAGCCAAGTCTAATCGATCCAAATGTTTAGATATAAAGTAAATTAGACAAACATTTAGATTTTTTGTAGGGTTACCATGGAACGTCAGATCCAAATGCAAAATCAGATGAGAGAACGAATGATGGCAGCACAGGTATTGTCAACAAATATAAGTCTTTCAAATAATACCCAACCATCTTCAAAGTGTGTTTGTTGACTAAGTATTTGATGAAAATCAATGTTTTTAAAGTACCATTTGAATAAAGAATTATATCAAGATATTTTTTCTCAATTACACTTGATAATACTACCTGTTTTATACTTTTGATTGGTTGATGTATTAATTTGAGTGTCCTAACGTTTCAACCACTAATTGTATTCTACAGAAGGGGTTATTCTGTGTTTCATCATTTGGGATGTACATCAATTTATTTGCAATTGTCTCATCGTTATATTTAGATTGCAAAGGCTCGTGAGATGTTTCTTTGGCTTGGAACATTTTACCTGGTGTCTGGAACTGGAATGATGATGGCATTTGCAAAGTAAGTTATTGATACTGCCAATTTAGGCAATTTTACATGTTAACCAACATGGGAATTGATAATGAAGCATTGGTACTTATTTTAAATTAATAATTAGCCTTAGTAAATACGGCATGGTTATTGATGTGCCTTAACCTTGCACCTGTATTGTCAGATGCATGACACGAGGCTTGATCTACGGATTTGATTTCTAAAAAAAAAGATACCTGATTTCTAAAAATATACCTACAGCAATAATTAAGATAATTTTGCAAAAAACCTTGTGATTTTTTATGGTTTGAATATATGGACATAGACAACTAAAAATTCAGCCCTGTAAACAAAAAGTTTTAGGAACAAATAACGATAATTGCGTTTTTTTAACAATCAAAACTAGGATTTTGATACCTATTATTTTTTATCTTTTTCAATCTTGAGTAAAAAACTTAAAAGTTACATATAGCTATGTAGTATATATAAATTGTTAGCTTTCAATGTTTCTTAATGTACGAAACACTGTGTTTTACATTAATCCTATTACCCCTTCAGGACAAAGAAGCCAGCTACTGTTGTTCCTCTTTTACCCCTCACCTTTATTGTAGGTTATCAGGTATCTATAGTTTTTTTATTTTTCATGTAGTGGTCACAAAAATATACGTATTTTGTAGTTCTATAAGTGGGATATGAACTGCATCTTATTGTCAAATGAATGATTCTTCATAAATTATCAAATGCTATTAAAGATCTGCCCCATTGAACCTTAATACATAATTTATCAAACCCCATCCTTATAATGGCCATGACAGGTGTCATACTTTAATCCAAAACAAAGTTTGGACCAAGGAACATAGACGTCCAAGGGGGGGGGGTAATGTGGCGATTACCCCCCCCCCCAAACGGCACCCCCAAATTTTTTTTCATTTTACCCCCTCCATTTAAAATTTACCCCTACACTGGGGGTGCCGTAGGCACCCCCAACCATTTAGGAGGGGGTAATTACCCCCCCCAAACAATTTTGGGGGGGTAAATACCAGGGAGTAAGGGAGGGGACAATGGGCAATTAATTCAATTTAAGAGGGTTCGCTGAAAAGCAATGGAAACCAGATTTATCAAGAAAATTTTACCAAAATAGTAAAGGGATCATGGTAGCCTAATTTAGAACAAAATTAGTTCTTTGAAAAAAATCATTTACTTGAAAATTAAATTATCAACACATCACAATGTAGTAAACATTCTGTAATTAATCACTAGAAAAATCTTGTTTAGAACTACCTCAACCCTTCTGATATATTTATAACTGACCCCTAATTCAAGTGGTTCTTAGATTATTTAATACACAAATATCACAGTAGAGTTTTTATACATGAAAAGACATTTTCTTGGGAAAAAATATTTGTTAAAACCAGCGATAAATAACAAACTTTTCTGTCTGCATATTCAAAACTAGCTCAGCTAGTTAGCGGGGCATTGATGCGCAAGTCCCCAAAATCAGTAAGAATCTGCTGTATTCGTGCACATTCCCTTTAAGCCAGTCCCCAAAGTCTGAGTCTCCTTAAAAATTGAATATTCGATCCATTGTCCCCTCCCTTACTCCCTGGGTAAATACCCCCCCCCCAAAAAAAAAAAAAAAATCTCTAACAAAAAATTAAATATTATAAATATTTATATTTTGTAGGTATATTTATCTTGTTTTGATATGATACCTAATGAAAGAAATATTTCAAGTGGTGGTCAAAATATTTTTTAAGGACTATTTCTCTCGAAAAGACTTTTCTTAACGAATGTTTATAATTTTTTTTTCAAAGGTATTTATCCAAATTCTTTGAAATAAGTGTAACACTCAATTATAAAATTATATTTATTTTAGGCTGATTTAGCTTACGGAGACAAGATGAACAGAATAAAGGTAGCTATTGAGTACGAGACACCAAGAAGGAAGGTGGTCTGACCACCTCTCCTCTCTTTGTGTAGTACACAATGTGTACTCTCGTACAAAACTGGTTTTAACTCTGTTGGATCACCAACACTCATTTGATTAGCGGACACGGTTGCGATAGGTTATAATATATTTTTTCTGTGTGTGTGATTTAAAACTTCTAAATTGTCATTAAAAAAGTTTTGCATCCTTATTTTTTTATGGTATTTCGAACAAATCTCATTAAGTTTTTATTGCTCCTGTTCTTTTTTTTGTTTTGTCCGCTGGATAGATTTAGTAATGGAGTTAGTTTTATATGGATTTATGAAACAACTCCTTAAGCTGTTTTTAGAATTTTTGATTCCAACATGTAAATAGGGTATTATCGTGCTTTTTGTTAAATTATAGATTGTACTTGTTCCCAAAAATTTACATTTTATTCACCCCCCCCCCCTTACTTTTTTTTAAAGTTGGATAACCAGCTGTATATATACTCCCTCGTTTGATTTGATAACCAGGAGTTGTATAGGTCATCATGATTATTATTAGGTTTTTTTTCTGTAATTTTGGGTAAATCTTGTTTTCATTTGAAAAAGAAGCTGTAAAATTGAATGAATTTTAGTGGATTACCACGTGTTCATTATAAGATCAATCATGGTTCGTTTTCATCTATTGCATATTATTTATCTAATTTGTTAAGCTTGCGTTCATTAAATACTTTATGCATAACTATTTTTTATAAAATTGGCAGTATTTTTTGTATGAATTGAGATCGTAAAATATTTTTGTTAGTGCTACGAATTAAACTAAAGTTAAAATCAGCTACAGTGAAATTGTGGTCAACAAAATGATACTTGTAAAGAACTTTTTAGGTCTTAATACTATTTAAAGGAACAGAAAAGTAACGTTTCATTGTTTAAGTATTTGTTAGCGTGAGTAATCCAGTGAATTTTGTGTCTTTAAATAGTATTTTGGAATCATAAATTCAATTGATTTTTCTTTCAAAGAATGTCTCATATAATTAAGGCAATATAAGTTTTCTTTTGTTATTTTGTAGCACTTTTGTACTACTTAAATGAGTCGTATGTGTGTGTACGGGTGTCGTTGTATTTGTTCGTTTCATTTGTATAAAGTGTTTTTACTATCTATTGAATTTTCTTTCTAAAAATCTTTTTTCTCAAATTCACACATTTCATTACTTAATTTTCATTTAGCCTTGTTTGGTAGAATTGTTTTGAGTCGGATAATTACGTTTGATAATTTATAAGGACTTAAATTATGGATTACGTCTGAAGCCCTCTTTTATTTCATCTTAGCTATTAATAAAATTAAACAAATTGACTTGTTAATTTGGCTTTTTTTAAAGAGTTGAAAATGTGTTTTCCACGTGGGAGTGCTATAAAACAGACAAAAGTAGTTAATTTCGATCTCTAATAATTTATATGGTTTGATGCTCTGAGCAGTTTCATGGTGTTAATTACTTGTTGTATTATATGTGTTGCTTTTAGTGTAGTTTTTACCGTGAACTTGCTAATTTGAACTAATTTAAGAAGCAAAAAAGTTAAATTTGCAATTGTCCTTTTTGTAGCACTCTTTTGTACTTTTGTTTTCTGTTAGTTATTTTGTATGTGTGTGTGTGTCTGTGTCTGTGTGTGAAGAAGCAGTTTTAAAATATAAATTTTCTACAATTATAACATGTATAGTGTATACCCATACTTTTATCTTAAGGCCTATTATGAAACACATATATGTCGGTTCTGTGGATATTTATATGAGATTACTCATGGGTTACAAATCCGTTTTGGTTTTCTTTTTAAAACTAGATAAAACTAATGGGTTGATATCCGTACTTTTTACGTAATCGTTCTTGTTTTTAAGAAGGTTTAGTTTGTAAAAATAGAACTCTATATTTTACTTTGTCCTGTCTGGAATAAAGTTTAATACCAATTTACGTTATTGTTTAAAATCACTAGGTACTAGAATTTAAGACACTTAGGGAAAATAAAAGAAAATGATGATAGTGGTCGCATAGGCCTTTTTCTAATATTTATATAGACAGGTTTCTTAGGAAAATATTGGTCAATATGGCCTAAAATAATGGACTGATTTTTGGCAATTCTGATGATGTTTACTTGATGTGCTTTATATTTATTGATTATTATGTTATTGATTATTGTATTTTTGGAGGACGCTATTTAGTTTTCTTAACTGCTGGCTTTTGAAAATTATTTTTGATTTGAAAACTTCAGAGTGTCCTTTATCGATAAAATTTACAACTCTACCATGAAGATTGAAGCTCTTTCAACACCCTGATATCAAGATTCGAAGAAATTAGCTTTAGAAGATAACTCTAGTAATATTAAAATGATGAAATCCACTTTTACAAAAGTTTGAATGCAATCTTCCTTATTTAAAGATGTTTTTAATACATGCTATTTTTTTCCAAAATCGATGAAAGTTTAATTATCCCCCCCCCCCCCCTCACATTACCATATTATGGTCGATTATATTTATGTATAAAGATAGCTTCGGATTGTTATTTTTAAAAATGAAATTATAATATATAATCTATCTTGTTATTAATTAATACCTATTGTTACTATTGCATTTTTTCTTATGCTTTTTAGACGGTATTTGTAAGGTATTTTTGGAAATTAATATTGTATTTTCTTGTGATTTGTTGCTCTTTTCAATATTGTTTTTAAATTGTACCTGCTTCATTTATAAAATCTAAAAAATCAAATAAATAATTAATCTATTAATTACAAATATCCATAAAAAAAAACATTATTTTTTTCATTTCGTATTAGAGTTTACAAATAGTTTATATCTTATTCAAATAATCCAATTCCAATTTTAAATGCTTAAAATGTGTTTTAGATTTTTGTGTCCTTAATGGAAATAAGTTTTGTCTATAAGTAGTCCAAGAAAACAAAAAAAATTTAAGACCTTACAGAGTAGCTGCGCTAATAAAACTAAAATGAAGTAATATTTTGCTTTCTGAATAAGATCTCAAAAACAGATGAACCACTATAAGTCTTTCATAAAGTAGAGTTTATTTTATGCTTGTAAAATTTTGACTTAAAATTTTCTCAGAGATTTTTAATTGATTTTTTTCCCCAGGCGGAAGCAGAGAATATTATGCAGTATGAAAAAGACATCATTGAAATACCAGGAGGTAAAGTTTTCAGTATATTTTTCTAAATAAATTTTAATTAAATTTTCTTAACTAGGTATGTTTGATTGTTTTAATTTCAATTGCCCTAGGCCAAGTTTAGTTTCCCTTTTTACAAAAGGACTTGGGTTTTATAGGCATTTGAAATCAGAAAATAACCTGACTAGCAAAAAATATTGAATCTGCCTGGGATCAAAATTCGAACTACTCTCAATAGGTATTTTTTGTCGGTTTCTCTCAAATCGCTGTCAAGCCTAGAACACCCCCGTCCCCTTATTTTGAAACAAAATGAACATAGTGAGAAGTTTTCTGTTTGGTACTTTAGTTCCGATAAGGATAGGGAGGTTATATTGGGTACTATGTAGCCTCGCAAATGTAGGCCCCACAGGGTTATAACACCCCTGCATTGGTTTTGGCATGGAAAAAACTAGGTACCTCTTCTCTTCCCCAGCCGTATTTTCAATTTATTTCAAAATGATGGATAGTGGTTTAAATTCACTTAGGCACTTAAAGGGAAAGCAACGTACGTGTGTTTAGTTTAGGTGCCTACTTACCCAACACATTTTTCATATTTTTTTTATAATTCAGGCCTTCCAACTTTATCAACGATTGACACTGCCAGGTTTAGATTACAGGTAACTTTATTATAAGCTATATCTATTCAAAATATTTTGGGATAATGCCTGCCCAACCTGCGAATCCTCAAGAGCGGCACCTATTTATTTTATTTCCAATGCCTGGATTTTAAAAAGTTTTGGATCTTGGAAAGAAACCTAGCGGGTTCGTCGTAATTTCACAGTAGGTAGCTTTTGATAGATTATTTTTGGTTAAGTTAGGTTAGGTAAATAGTATCGATTGCCCCTCAGGGTTATAGCCCCCCGCAGTGGCTAGAAATAGGAGAAAAGCTACTTTGAAAATACGACGAAACCTGTCGTGAATTTTTCAGAACCGTATTCCTATTCAGAGCGTGCCTAAACCTGGTCTTAATATGGCAGATGTCTCCTTTAAAAAACTATACCTATTTAATATTTATATTATTTTATTCTATAGGATGAGCAGAAATATCATGCAGCCCCGAAGATTATCTAAATAGAAAAGTCAGGGAAAATTGGAATCCTATCAATCACATCGCGATAATATTTTACACTAGCTTTCTGTCAGGGAAAATTGGAATCCTATCAATCACATCGCGATAATATTTTACACTAGCTTTCTGTTATTCGTTGGTTTTAAAACTTTGGGGAAATTTGTTGGTTGGTTTATTAAGCTGAAGTAAATCTTTAAGTGTCTAAATTTTTCAACTAATAATTTTTATCCACATAAGGGATTATTTTAATTATTAACAACGTGGATTTATCGTCCATTGTGTCATCCCTGAATAACTTAGATAGATTAATTAACTTATTTTAAGAATTATATTGCTAAGCAATCGCAAAAGCAAATAAAAAATCATAAATATGTATTTAGACATGAACCGGTGAATTTGTATTTTTCTTTTAAAACCCTAAAAACAAATTAAATCTGAAATCTAATTTAAAAAGTAACTTTCATGTATTATTAACACAGTTTTTCTAAAACAAAAAAAAATAAAAAAAAAACGAATGAATTTGATAATTATAGAATTGAATTTGAATCTTTTATTATTAAAATTCTTACATTAGATTTTATCATTCTTTAACATTAGGTATCTTAATCTAAATATCTAAATTTATATTGTTAATGCATAGTTGAAAATATGTGTCATATATGTATTGTAAAAATGTTAGTGTATAGTCCCTTTCGTGGCAACGCACCTTAAGGGGCGATTCTTCATTTTTTTCACAGTAGCTTATCTCCTATTTTTTGCCCCTTCTGGGCCAATTGCCTAACCCTGTGGGGCAATCACCTAATCCAATATAACCTAACCTAACCTAAAAGAACCTGTTAAAAACCATTTTAAAAATACGACGAATCGCCCCGTAAGGGGCGTTGCCACGAAAGGGACTATATCCAAATGTTAAATAGATCTTTAGAACAAAATCTTTCCCTCTAGTAGAGATTTTGTTATTAATTTAAAGACTGCAAAAATGTAAATCACTGAAACCAAATTTTTAATAAAACAAAGATAGAGATATGTCACCTAAAGATAATCTATATTTCCTACAATTTTTCTACTAGTTTAAAGTAATAGTTCTGTGCAGTAATGAGATGATGTGATATGATAGTTTCAGTTTGTGGAAAAGTTGTAGGCAAAATATTATTCTTCAGGTGCTATATCCTTGTCTTTATCCAGAATGTGCAATATCGATGTTAAAAATAAGGGCTTGGCAGCCGTGCGCAATAAAAAAAATAAACTTTAGGATGTTTTTAAAATTTTACATACCGGACGAATTATCATATTTGAAACAAGTTTAGAAAATAGATTTTTGAAGATATAAACGACACGTTGGTCTTCTATCTGGCTTTATGTTACACACAGCTGCCGAGCACTAAAAAAAAGTTCCTATCTTTTTCTAAGTTGGCTTTCTTATGTAAGTGCTAAATAATTTTGATAGTATAAACACACTTTACTTGAGCTGACGTTAGGTTTGTCATATTAAAGGGGAATAGTAGCGGAAAATACAAAAAGATTTATCATTTCTTCAACCTTCAGCTAAAACGTTACTACAGATATTTGTCCTAAATTAAGCTCAAGCAAGGTGTGAGCCATTCTCACAACTTTTCTGAATTACCACTACTACTAATAATAGATCTTAAACACGCCTATCTTAAATAAAGATTAGTCAATAGAAAATCTCCCAATTTGGCTAGGCCGATTTTAGAGGATTTTTTGGCTTAATTTTTATTTAAGAGTTTTCAAACCAAATTACAATCTGTTCGGTCCTATGACAAACACAGGAGTCCCAAACGTCGAAGAGACAAACACAGGAGTAAACACTAAACCTAACCTAACCTATTTTAGACCATTTTATAGGTTTTTTAAATGCCTAACCCCTGCGGGGGGCTTATTTGTACAATTATATCTTAACCTAACCTAATCTGTATAGAAATACTTAATTCAATTGATATTTAAACACCTGCGTTTGTCCACTCCGACGTTTGGGACACCTGCGTTTGTCCTGGAACCATCTGTTCAAGTACAATAAATGGATTATTTTTAATTTTATTACTACTTAATCAAAAAAAAACCTTACGCTATTTTTAAAATGTACTTATTGATTTTTTAAAACACCATGATGATAAACTAGTCGTTTTACACACATGTACAAAATATACGTATAATGTTTTATTTTTCATTGCAAAGAGACCATCAAAAAAGATTATATAGTTAATTTTACACATTTTTTAACAACATGGCTTTCTATGTTGGAGCTTCTTAGAATCTTCACAAACTTTCAATTATTGTAATTGGATAGTTGCATCAAGTACATTTCAGAAAAATTATTTCAAGCATAAGTTACAAGTAGGTATATCATCAAACATATATGATTGTGTAATATAATAAACTAGCGGCTTCGCTTTAGCCTCTAGGGGCTTTGCCCCAAGAGATTAATCAAACCAATTTTTCGTATCTTAGATTTAAAAGAAAAATTTTATAAAAAAAAAAATTTTTTGGGGGGGGGGGTGGGGTAGTCGACCCCACTTTTTTAATTTTATTTTTAAAAAGAATTTTTTTTTCTTTTGGGGGGGGGTAATTTTCATTTTTTTGGGGGGGAGGGGAGGTTATGGGTGTCCCATAGGATAACAAACAAATATACATCACTAAATTAGTCGTCATGATATTTTTGTGAAAATAAGCCAGCCATATAAATTGCATATATCACAAGAATACGAGTTTCAAGTCCTGATTTTATCTAAACTACATGGTAGAGAATTTAAATTCTTACAAATAATATTTAAATCTATTTTATACCATTGAACAGGAAAAATATTAAGCAGTGAACTACTTAATTAAAGTTTAAATGCATTTCGTGCAACTATCCCCATAGTGAGCTAAAATAAAGGTGACTAACATAAACGAGACCCCCCCCCCCCCCCCACCTCGGGTGAATGTAAAACTCTTGGCAGGGATGGGGTGAAACCATCTACCAAAAAATATTGAATTATAAAATGTGATCCGAATTGAAAGCAAATATTGGTATATCTCCTAAAAGGTTCAAAACTTGTTTATGTTAAGCTCCCTTCAAATAGCCAGTTTTAATTTACACCACAACTTTTAAGATTTGTTATGTTTTATGCCTATGTAATATTTTAAAAACTTGTACTGTATCATATACTCTTCAATTATATATATTTATTTAATGTACTTAGACTGTTTAGAAAGCTTACCAAAATATTTGTGAATTTTTCTAAGCTGACTATTAAATTATTATATTTATTCTAATGTTAAAATTTTATTGTTTGATTGTTAGTCAATAAATAGTTTATAGTTCAAACCTCTCATTTTTAAGATTAGTAAATATTGATTTGACATGAATAACAAAATCCAAGTAAGTAAAGTTCATCAAAACAGACAGACAAACGAATATTGACAAACATAGACTTGAGGCACTTATATCAAGGATGACAGCATCCAAAAAACATGGATGCACCAACGGACAAAGCAAAGTATATAGAAGATGTGTATTTGTCTTTAAAAAGTAAAAAGAATACCTAAGCAAAAAATCAAAGAAATCACATTTTAAAAATTATTAGGTTGGTATTTTTGTTTTCAAAGCATGAACGACAGACAAACGGAAAAATAAGTATAGAATTGATGCGTATAGGTCAATTAAAATTCACTGAAAATTTCAGCCGTCTACCGAGAAAATTATATTTCCCTTAGCGATATGGACATACAAAGCTAATTATGAAGTAGCTTCGCCACTAAAAATTTGTAGTAGACCGGTAGATTAGATTTAGTTTTGTGCCTGAAGGCATTTTACTAAAATATGGGGCCCTTTAAGACAAAAAAGGGGCTAAGTATATATTGTATAGAAATTTAGAAAGCGTTGTATACGCATGAATAGGTCTTAAAGATGGTATAAAATAGTGAATCACAATTTGAGCCAAAATAATGGGGGAGGGGGGTGAATAAGTTTGGAGCAGTAGGTTTATCCACTCCCCCTCAGTGATTAAATCATTTCCGAGGGCCGAGGCCCGAGGGGATGATAAAAAAATTCTGGGGGTTGTTAATATTTAGGGGGCTATTCTACTCCACCTTAAATCTTGTGCACGCCTTTTTCTTAGTCAGGAGTGAGGGGACATTGGACTGTAAATTACACTGGTACCAAAATTTGTTAACCACGTTATCTTATTCGTTGGCTTAGAACCTTTAGATACTCTTGATTGGTTGTTTACTAACTGGCAGTGTTCAACTAATAATTTTAGTCTATAGAAGGTTTAATTTTATTTATTGTCATTGGGTTTGTACTTAAATTTATCGTCCATTGTCTTATCCCTTAAGATATACAAAGAAATAAGAGACGGAATTTAATATAAATATTAAAAGAGAAATATTATCTTACTAAAGAGGGAGTGAAAAAACATGTTTCACTATATGTAAAAGAAATGAAAACAGCGCATTTTAAAATTTATAAAAAATCAAATTTTGTAATTTACAAATAGAAAGATATTTATGATTACACTTTATTAAGAAAAAAAAACTTAAGAGTAAGATCATAGCCGTACAATGGTGTTTAGTTTTACCCCCATTTAATTTTGAAACCCCTCATTTTACCCCACTTAAAAAAAAATACATTAGGTTGCCCCCTCAAACCTTTGAAATCCCTCATTTTACCCCCCCCCCCCCTGAAAATAAATACCTTGGACGGCAGTGGGTAAGATCAACGACAGAAGAAAAGCATCTTGATATGTGTCTTGATAATTCATAAAAGTCGGTTTCCCTCATTTCGCCTATGGACCACTTAGGAACTTAATGAAGAAGAAAAAAACATGTTTTGGTCCTTATTTAAGGTTAAATTAAATAAAGGTTAAAAGACTCCCGTTTGGATAATATTCGGGTATAGTCCCTTTCGTGGCAACGCACCTTAAGGGGTGATTCGTTGTATTTTTCACAGTAGCTTTCCTCCTATTTCTAGCTCCTGTAGGGGGCTTTAACTCTGCGGGGCCAATTGCCTAACCCTGTGGGGCAATCACCTAACCCAATATAACCTAACCTAACCTAAAATAATCTATAAAAAGCCATTTTAAAAATACGACGAATCGCCCCTTAAGGGACTATTCCATAATATTCTTATGATAGGGTTAGTGATCCCTTGCTGAGGCTAGAAATATATGCTTTTATTCATAATAAGGGGGGTGGGGTAGGGTTTCTGTGGTCCAAATAGGTTTGGATCACAGAAGAGTGAAAGCACTCATTCAAGCGCAGTGTGGAGAGTAGAAGGGGTTGGGGTATGGAGGGGGTAAAAAAGAAATCTAATGCATAGAAAAAATGTACAGTTTGTGAGAAGATAGCTAGTGAGAAACTACACCACTGTTCTATCAGGCGTTTGAATTACCGTTAAATGGGTTAACATTGTATTTCCTAATAATTTAATTTACTTGTAGCTTCGCCTCTAACTTCTAAGTTTTATGTTTTTGAGTTGGGATATATGGTGTAGAAAAGAAATAAGACCGCAGAAATTAAATAGCTAAAAATCATCCCGGCGGTAAATAAAGCTTCCCTGAAATTGAAAACTTAATATAGTGGATAGCGTAATCTTAGAGGACTAACAATTCTGTCAATATTTGACAAATGTGTTATATATTTATGTTGCTTTAATCTTATTAGATTTTAGAATATAGTTATGTGGACAAAATGTATGAATAATAACATGTAATAAATATAAATAGAAGCTAAAACTATATAATTTGAACAAAATGTCATAATGTTTATTAGTCATGCTCACTTTTGTGTAAAATTGCCATATTGTCGACAAAATTCAATAAAAGTGTATGTCAGTTTGAAAGTAAAGTTAGGAGGATTTTTATTAACTATATCATATTTAATAATTTTAAGCTAAAAAATTATCATATTAAAATTAGACATTTTGGACTTTTTGGTAATGATTATAAGCTCTTATTTTCTCGTATTCATTCGAATCCGGTGGATAGGAACCGGTTCTCATCCATACGAAAAAACTATGTCTAGCATCGTATTATATCCAGTTTTCTACGAACATAAAAATGTACAATCATAGGATTAAAACCAGTTTTTTTAGCCGGTGACTTCGGCACCTCGGGGCTAAAAAACTTGTTTTAATCTTTTAATTGTACATTCTATATCCGCGGAAAGCTGTTTATAATACGATGCGAGAAATAACTATTATCTAACTACGATAGGGATCACAATGCAAAGCTTGAAATCGATAGCACAATTTAAAAATCTTCCCTTAGCCTATGAAGATATTAACAAACAAGGATGACAACATCCATAAAAGCGAAGCTCTAAAACGGTAGGACAAACTGTCAGAACTGAATAATCAGAATGTAAATGTATAAGAGTCAAAAAAGCAAAATTGTAAGTAAATTTGTTGGAAACTGCTTGATACAGGATAATGTTCATGGACATACTTACATTTTTAGGACTTGATTATAGTGTTGCTTCGCTTATAATATTGTAATCACCATGCAAAGTTTGAAATCGATAGGACAATTCTAACATGCCTAAATTAACGAAAAAAGCTATCCGTTACGGACGGACGTACGGACGGACCGACCCTAATTATAGAAAAGCTTCGCTTTTAAAAATAGTAGTTACATCGTTAGAGCGGCTATCAAAATGCGATATAAATGAAATCAGCTGAATATACTATATTTCTACCTCTTCTATGTGAGAAAGGCTTCTGAATTTTCTTGAGAAGATTCCCTTGATTTTGTTCCTCCGTATGTTTTATTGTTATTCTTGTCATCCTTGTTATTGGCTTTGTTATAGAAAATATTTGTAGAGAGCGACCAGAAAATTTTGTAAAAATAGAATCGGGGAATTACAAACTTTTTAAGATACCAGATTTTAGAAAGCGTTAGAGAGCATTGCCCTGTAATAATTTCTTTAGTAGAAATTCAACTGCCAACCAGTGACGAGATATAGCAATGAAAGTTTCTACTCAGAGAGAAAGAGAGGACAATGGGCTGTTTGTTACACTATCCCAAAAGTTTTACAATAACGTCTTCTTATTAGTAAGCTTAACAACTTTGGGGACTTTAGTGAATTTTGATTGGTTGGTTTATTAAGATGAGTGTACAAACCTTTGAACCACTTATCTCAATCTATAAAAGGGGTAATTTTGTGTATCAACATTGGTGGATGAACATTAAATTATCGGCCATTGTCTTATCCCTTTAGATCCCTGGATTCTCCTCTCTGTCATGGGGGCAACGGGTTCTGTTCTTGCTTAAATGGTGTTATAACAATGATAGCTGTATACATGTGCTTGTCAGTCGCATGAAATTTATTTGTTCAGTGGAAACATTGAACCAAAATTGTTTTAGGCTTGCCTTAGAGTTTGGGTCCCTTATATGAATTTGTAAAAAAGGGGGAACCCTAACTCCTAGGCTAAGCTAGAAAATTTTTGATCATAGAAAAAAAACGAAGAAGTGGGTTTCATCTTTTTTTTACAGTAGCTTTTTTCTTTCTTATAGCCTTGCGGGTAGCTCTAACCCTGCGGGGAAATCATTAACATTTATCTAACCTATAATAACCTATCACAAATACGACGAAACACCCAACCTTTTTTTTCATTCTATGATCCGAAATTTTTATTTTGATTTACTTTATCAAGATTTTAAAATAGTTTTTAAAAAAAGTATGAACACCACTTTTATGGCTGAGAACCGGTTCTAATCTAGCGGATATTAATCGTTTTCGAAGCTACACTGGAAGAAAAAATTCTGAAAGTTTTTGTGTTCACTAAGATCTCGTTCCATAATTTACAGGGAAGCTGAGCATTGGTCCAACTAATGTAGGTTTCAGGCTATTTATAATGTGGTTTTGTTATTCCACTCTCCATAATCATATCATACAAAAAATTAGCTTTCTTGTCTGTAACAAAGGATCTCACTGTGCCGATATGGTTCTTCTTCTTATAAGTGAAGCTTTTCATAGGTGTAAGGAAGGTTTTTAACAATTTTGGGGGAGGGTACTTAACAATAAAAATATCTCTTTTACCCTTTCTCTTTAAACTCAAATTGAAAATGGGGAGAATCGACATTTCTCCCCCCCCCCCCCCACTTAAGTATTTGCTAGTATAGCATCGTGATAAAAGTCACCTACTAAAAAGTAACTTTTTTTTTGGTGGGGAGGGGGGGGGGAGGTAACCCCACCTTTATCTCTTAGAGCTTCTTCCCTATAATCCAGTTTAGTAATGTACAGAATAACTCCAGAAAAAAAAGATTAAGAAATAAACACTAACAACTTTTAAAAGTACACAGAGACACACACAAATTCACACACAAACTCACACACAGAAACACACAAATTCTCACACACGGACACACACAAACTCACACACAAACACACACAAACTCACACACAAACTCACACACAGACACAAAAAACTCTTACACCGACACACACAAACTCACACACAGGCACACACAAACTCAGACACACACACAAACTCACACACAGACACACACAAACTCACACACAGACACAAAAAAAACTCTTACACCGACACACACAAACTCACCCACAGGCACACACAAACTCAGACACACACACACAAACTCACACACAGACACACACAAACTCACACACAGGCACACACAAACTCAGACACACACACACACAAACTCACACACAGACACACACAAACTCACACACAGACACACAAACTCACACACAGACACACACAAACTCACACACAGACACACAAAACTTACTTCTCGCACAGAGACAAAAATAAATAATGTGTACAGATTTATTTTAGATAAATCTTGAAAGGTCACTTAGATTTTATATTATATCTACAATACAAAGTAGAACGACGTCTGTCTGTATGTATGTTTGTTTTTAACGAAGGATCTCGCTAACCGCTAAAATGATCGGGTTCTTCTTAACAGGGTAGCTTCTCATAGATCCCGGGAAGGTTTATAACCATAACTAATCTTCCCCCCAATAATATTTTTTTACTTTTTCTTTTAAAATCTAAAATAAGAAATTGTGTTGTCAAATTCGACTCAACCCTCCTCAAGTGCCGCTAGTAATAATACAAAGTAAAACGAGGTCTGTCTGTCTGTTTGTTTGTTTGTTTGTAGCGAAGGATCTCGCTAACCGCTAAAACGATTGGGTTCTCCTTAACATGTTAGCTTCTCATGGGTTCCGGGAAGGTTTTTAACTCTTTTCTTGGGGGGTGGGACAAAAAAAATTAGTTTTTAATTTTTCTTTTAAATCTAAAATACGAAAAATTAGGTTGATCAAACTTCTTGGGGCAAAGCAGTAAGCACCTAGAGTCTAGGGGCGAAACCTCTAGTATTTTTTTACAATAGTACGGATTTTATGTATATCCGTTAAGATTAATTCAACCAATGAATAAATTTAGTTATTTATTTTAGGGAAGCTTTATATATATTTAAGTGTTGTTTTAGGCTATCTTATTTCTAAATTTAGGATTTTGGATGGTTTTATTTTCAAAGGGCGTATTTGCATGGCCTCAAATATCAAAAATCAACCAAATTCTACCAACTACCAAAGGCAGAATTCCATATTTAAGATTTTTGGGGCATATTGCCAAATTTCTAAATCTAATAGTATTCTTTTATTATGGTCCTAAAGATGTAAATACAAGTGTAATCACAACAGATTATTAGTCTTTATTGTGTTGAATGATTAAAGTGGCTAGGCCAGGAATTTAAAACTGAAAGAATAAGAAGGCTAGACCTCAGACTTGTACTTTATAACCATTTACAGGGTGGTTTTGTAAAGGTTTTACAATGATTAGATTTCCAGTATTAGTATCATTTAAATTGACAATTTTATATAAAAAATAGTATGTTTGTATGTCAACCTAACAGCCTGTTTGAGAAAAAAAAATTATGCTTATATAAACTTACTACATCTATAGGACATATTTTTGAAAGAATTTAAATTTTAAATTGGGTGATTTTTAAAATATCAGTAATTGAAAATCAGTATTCAAAGTCAGAGCTTAATTTAAAAGACAATTGAAAAAGACAATGGACTTTATTAATAAGATACATCCCTAATGATAATAAACAATTTAACACCTTCTGTAGATTAAAATAATTGGCCGAAACATTTGGACAATTATAGTTCCTAACTCTTTCTATGTCCATTTAAATTAAAATGTTAGAGCTTACCATAAAGTACAAAATACATACATTATTGAATTTATTCAATGAAAATATGTGTTTGTTTATGATTATAATTTATTTTAAAAGCTGTTTAGTGAATAAATTTATGTAAATTTATGGTTTGTATAGATGTATATTTGTCAATATGTAGGTGTATAATTGACAAATTATAAATTTTATAGATGTATTTTTGTCAATATGTAGGTGTATAATTGACAGCAAAACTGTGAATATGCCAGTGCAATAACTGTATTTTTGTCATACCCCCTAAAAACGCAGGTGTGAACTTGACAGTAAAACTGTGTTTATGACAGCAAATCACTGTGTTTATGACAGTAATATCACTGTATTTTTGCTAGTGGTAAACCTGCCATATACTCTAAGACAATGGACCATAAATTAAGAATAAACAAAATTTGAATTGTTTTTAAAACTTTGTTTGTCATAAAGCTAGTAAAAGTGGCTGACTTAGATAATGACGTAAAAAAAATTAAACAATTAGAGGCCAGTATACACTGTAATAGACCAATGGTAAAATTTATAGTGGCCTCTCATTGGGTAATTTAATTGGCGTCATAATCTGAGTCAGCCACTTTTACTAGCTTCGGTGTCAGAATAATTTTTATTCCAATGTCCCCTCCCGCCTCTTCCTTTGTGTAAAATACAGGTGAACCACCCTGTTAAATATTCTGTACGCTACATCATTGACAGACAGACAGACGCACACACACAAACAAACACCCTTTATACTGCTTTCATGAAAATACACAAAAACACCACACACAAACACACTAACATCCAGCGGTGTCAGATGTACGCATTTTGTGCGTAATGTACGCATTTTTAACTTTAGGAAAATGGACTTTTATAAGTAATGTACGCATTAGCAAGTAATGTACGCCCCCTATTCCCTTTTCTCTTTCCCCTTCCCCATTTCCTTCCCCTCTCCCACAAATGTACACATCATCAAAGGCCCAATGTACACATTTTTTGTACACTTTGATCTAAAAAAATATCTGGCAACTATGCCACATCGCTCAGTTATGTTGCTAACCTGACATTGTCATGTAGTCTGTATAGAAAATTCAATTATTCAAGATTAACATAAAATCAATGTTATATATGTATTGTTGAAAAAAATTAAAGTGACACACGTACTAAGTAGTTAAATTAAATAAAAATCCACAAAATGTGTAAAATTGTGAATTAAAAAAATGTCAAGTGTTAAAATTTGTTTGTGATAATTATAATTAAAGTTTCAGATTCATAAATAGAAAAGACATAAAATAAAAAAAAATAGAAATGATGGTGGGTAGATTTAGAATCCTCAAAATGATAAAAAGGGTAAGTTTTTAAAAGCGAAGCTTTTCTATAATTAGGGTCGGTCTGTCCGTACGTCCGTCCATCCGTCCGTCCGTACGTCCGTAACGGATAGCTTTTTCCGTTAATTTAGGCATGTTAGAATTGTCCTATCGATTTCAAATTTTTTGCATGGTGATTCCTTTAATAGTTAGGTACGATTTAGAAAGCGTAGCAATTCTATAATCATTACCAAAATGTCCGTACGTTCATTTTAAACATGTTGATTTTTTTACTTTTTTAACAACAAATTTTATGTGATCTAATCATTGGATTGATCTGATTTTTGGTATATTGATTCCTGGGACAACAAAGTATAATGTAATAAGCGAAGCAACTCTCTAATGAAGTCCTAAAAATGTAAGTATGTCCATAAAAATTATCCTGTATCAAGCAGTTTTTCAACAATTTTACTTACAATTTTGCTTTGACTCTTATAAATTTATATTATGATAATTAAGTTCTAACACTATACAAGTGTTAATGTCCGTTTGTCCTACCGTTTCAGTGCTTCGCTTTTATGGATGTTGTCATCCTTGTTTATATACTTTTCTTATTAATATTTTGTTCAATTTATAATTTTCTAAACGTTTCAACATAACAATCATCAGTTAACAAAAACTTTAAAAAAGCCGGTAGGGACTTCCGAGCCTTTTATTTTGAGGGGGGCTGATAAAATGAGGAGTTTCAAAGTTTTGAAGGAGTTATATGAATCATCATTAAAAAAAAAGAGCTAACCGATATGGACGAATCGATCCTGATTATAGAAAAGCTTTGCTAACTAAAAGTTTGAGAGTAAAGAACCCTTTACCTCAACCCTTATACGGCTTTTAAAGCCGGCTTAAACTTTTTAACATGTGCCGCTAAAATTAACCAATTACGATTTTCGTTTGTCAAGTTGATTTTAGCGGCATAAAGAAGTAAATCCACCAATTTTATCTTAAACTGTAAAACAACTTGAATTGAGTCATATTGCAGTGTTAATGAACTTCAACTTGAAAAATTTATTTTATGTGATAAGTAAACAAAAAAATAAAAAGGTAGAGTATATAATAGTAGAGTAAGCAATAATTTTTTTGCTTTAGAGTGTACACACTTTTTTTTATAAAAGGGCAGCTTTTTATAATTATACCTGTGTAATACATCGAACTTATTAGGATCAATCTTTGCCTTGGGAAATAAAACTATGAAGCTTTTTTATAGCAAATGGAGAAAGTCACTCAAAAATCATAAAAATGAGTGATTATCCATCTCTTTTTTTAGGGATTTTTTCCCCACTTAATCTCATTTCCCTCATTTTTATGACGTCACATGTCTGATTTTTGAGTGACTTTCTCCATTTAGTTATTATAGGGACTATAAAAAATGAAATCAAATGAAAATTGGTCAATTAAAATGTATACTTTGGTAATTTAGTCTGTGTACTGGCCTGCCATAGATAGATTAGTTTGTGTGTATTGGCCTCTCATTGGTCATTTATTTTGTATGACGTTCTTTTTTATAGACACTTTATAAAAGAGCTTCTTAAATATAATCCAACTAATCGTATTATTGGATTGAATCGTATGCAACTTAATAAAAACATATATCTTTATCTGCTAGAAATTCCTTTTAAGTTGTATGGATTATTGTTTCTAATTGAACATCTAGGGTAATAAATCTATTATAAATATTCTCTCTAAATATAATTTGTCTAATTAGTTTGATCCCGGAAAAAAATTTTATCTTTTAATGTTGAACATTTTAATTATATTTTTAATGTTTGCTTATGCAAATAAGTATTAAAATGTATACTTGGCCTATTTATAAATAAACAGATGACAACATTAATAAATTAATCTCCTAAATCAGTTGGTAGGACAAACTAGCTATCCGTCGGACAGTCGGACGGATGATCTAACCTAATTATAGAAAATCTGCGCTTTTAACAAGGATGACTACATCCAAAGAAGCGAAGGGAGGGAAGAATTACTTACAGGGTAGCAATCAGGAATCTTAAGGGATAACCCAATGAATTATAAATTTATGTACAAACCTAACAATGATAAACATAACTTTCCCTTCTGCAGATTAAAGACAGATTACAAGTTTGGATAATCTTAGTTTGAACTAACTAAAGGGTGTGCAAAAAAATGCGGACATTTTTAAAATTGAAATTGCGCGGCTTGTGTTAATAGTAGAAAATTCTTATGCATATCGTTAGAACCGTTATGAACTCTAGTTTTTGGAAATATAAGAACGAATCCTGTGCTACGTATAGTTAGGGAGCTACGTGGTGAAATGTTCCTATTGCCTTAAAACTTGAATTGCGAGTAAACCAGAAAATTAAAAAAAAATATTGAAAAAAATAAACCTATTTTTAAAGCTTTTTAAATATTTGTATTTATTTGTCATACAAATCTTCTAATTGAATATGAAAAAATCTACGAATATTTGTACTGAAATCATTCTTTTACAATGGATCCTTCAACAAGGTATCAAATAAAAGTTGAGATTGAAACTTTTATGAAAAAGTACCCTGGAGCAAGCATAAGAGAGGTTAGACAATTTTTGAAAAGTGGATCTGCATCCCAGGTATGGAATAATCTTACAAGACAAACAAGATCTTCATTCCTGGTGAGAAATTACACTAAATGCCAAGAAACAGGTTCGTCGTTAAAGCATAGAGGATTTAATGGGCGGAAGAAACAAAAGATAGAGTACAGAAAAGAGTGAAAAACATGTTATTGAATAAAAAAACACCTGGATTAAGAAAAGTTGCTGCCACTACAGGTGTTTGTGTTTCTACTGCTAGAAATATTCTAAAATCATCAAAGGCTAAACCGTAATAAATTAATAATAAATAGTTAATAAATTAGTTAATTTTATAATTTTTCTTGAATTCATTGTTTAAAAATAAAAAATAAACTTGTTTTGCAATTTTTTTATTCAATCTTTTTATACTTTGATATTTGATAATTTACTCGCAAGTTAAGTTTTAAGGCAATAGGAACATTTCACCACGTAGCTCCCTAACTATACATAGCACAGGATTCGTTCTTATATTTCCAAAAACTAGAGTTCATAACGGTTCTAACGATATGCATAAGAATTTTCTACTATTAACACAAGCCGCGCAATTTCAATTTTAAAAATGTCCGCATTTTTTTTCACACCCTTTAATCATAGAACATAACGATACCACTATCCATCCTCTTTATCCCGAACCCTCACCTATTACTTGAATAACCTACTGACCAATAAATGAGCACAATATTAGCAATGTATTTTTCTGTTTAGATAACGGTGGAGCCTGGAATGTTATTCTACTACATTGGAATTTATTTTTTATATTCTGCCTTACAGCCCCTAATTTATCAAAGGTAGGTTAGCGCATATTTTTAAGTAACAGAGGTGAATTCTTAAAAAACTTTTGCCCCACTAAAATCAGAGAGGCAAACTAAAATTTAGAGGGGATAATTTTGCCTCACTAAAATTTTAGTGGGGCAAAAGTTTTTAAAAAAGAATTCACCTCAGGATATTGGTCTCTGTTAGTATGTATGCATTTACATATACACCAAAATATAAAAAAGGCTAATGCTACCCCCTAAATCAGAAAAGCTACTCTATAATTATATTTGTCTGTCTGTACGTCAGACGGCCACGCTTTGAGAGAAATGTAATTTTCTCGGCTACTAATCAAGATAACGGCTGATTCCCTATACCATTGAGCATCCAGTATAGAATTTACGTGGTCCAACGGTCTGTCAGACATGCTAGAAAAATATCTAAGCATACATAAAATATCATAGGCTTTTGACTTATAAACACTAAACATCAGCTATTGAACTCGTTTCGTCCGTTTGTCCATCCATGATTTTTGTGCTTTGCTACTTTTGAATAATGTCAACCTTTTATTTTTTTGTTAACTATAAAAAATTATTTTAATTTTAAAAATTCAAAGATTATCCCAGTTCGCTAATATCGAATCCACTATATAGATCGATATAAAAAAGTAAGGTATTCTAAAAACTACCTTCTCAAAAACGTAATATTGCTCTTTCTTTAGAACATGTGAAGATTATGTGAGAAGTATTAATTCAAATCAATCCTGCCAGGAATTTAGAATGTTATCTAGTTGTAGAGTAGCTGCGCTACCGCATTGTAGTTGTAAAAAAATATAGGGACATAGGGGCGTGGACCCAAAAATTCTACCCCCCCCCCCCCTCCCGTAAACTAAAATCAATAGAGGCGTCGTTTTTTGTCAGGGGGTGAATATACTGCCTTACATAATCAACGTACTCAAAAGCGTCCATTGATTGGCAAAAAAGGTCAATTTTTTCGCTCACTTTTTTAGCTTTACACTCCTTGGCTGTTGAATAATCTTCTAATCCACGACTGTTGCGTAACACATAGCTCATCCGCTCGTTGTCGGGCAGGTGATAGGTTCGAATCTCGGCCAAGCATCACATCATAATTAAAAGCGTTACAATGGTTCCTACTGCGGCTATGTCAGTTGCGCGACATATTTTGTTAGAGTAAAAAGAATTTCTTGTCCCAAAAGTAACGCAACTCACTTGCAAGCACAGTTAAATTACCTGTGCTAAAAGAGGCACAACTCACTACCAATGTAATGTTGGTTGTCTTTAACCCCCAAGAAACCTTCATTTCCCCTCCCCTGAGATTTTTTCGCTTCATTTACCCCACCTGCCTCCATGCCAAAATCATGGGCATACCTCTGATTTTGTCTACGTCTTATCACACCTTAGCTAAATCAATGATCAAACAAGCAAACTTACAGAAGCACATTCAAGCATTATATAGTAGAATATTCTAAATATATTGGTTGACATATAGGCAATGCACACATGGAATGATACAAATGCAGTTATTAAAGTAAGTCATTATTTAGTAAAAATATGTTTTGCTTTTTGAAAAAAAGTTGTAGTTACAGTTTCACCAATTGAAAAATTGGGAATTTCCCTTAAATTGAAAGTCGAGCACGAAAACGCACCTCTTCTTATTTTGAAATAGATTAAAAATAAGGGAGGAGTATTTAGCTTGTTATTTTTGTCAGGTTTGGTTAGGTTATATTGGATATTGGTTAGCCCCGCAGGTTAGGACCCACAGGGAAGGGAAGTTTACTTAACATTAAAATTGATGATTTTGTTGATTTATTTATATTTTAGATATCAAAAGATGCGTCACATTGGATTCGCTATACAACTATTTGTTATTCTGTACCAAGGTATAATTATCATTTGTGGAGTGCCGCAGGTATCCTATTCGCTATACAACTATTTGTTATTCTGTACCAAGGTAGAATTATCATTTGTGGAGTGCCGCAGGTATCCTATTCTCTATACAACTATTTGTTATTCTGTACCAAGGTAGAATTATCATTTGTGGAGTGCCGCAGGTATCCTATTCGCTATACAACTATTTCTTATTCTGTACCAAGGTAGAATTATTTTATGTCTCTGGGATATTAATAGACAATACAATAATGATAAATTGAATTACATTACTAATTATGATAATCAAAATTACCCCTTCTGTAGAATAAATTTATTTGTTTTGAATGTTTGGACAATGCCAGTTTAAACCAACCATTAAAAAGATTTAATAAGAAACTACCCAAAGAACTAGAAAAAGATTCTATAAAACATTGGGTACCAGTAATGTTTACAGTACAATTAATTCAAGATATTTTAATATTTTAGCTTATTTGTTTGAATATAATTTTTATTTTTTAGTTTGATAGTTGATATTTTAATGGGCAGTTGGAGTGATTACTTTGGAAGAAAGGTGGGTCTGTAATTAAACTGTCGGTTGGTTGTTTCATCGGTTATGCAACAATTAATAATATCAAGGAATTAGTTCACAAAGATTATTTTTGCCTGCTGAACCCAAAAATTAACTTTAATATCTATAATACAAAGTAGAACGATGTCTGTCTGACTGTCGGTCATTTGATAAAAGAAGTTTTTTTTGTTATTATTTAAGAATGATTCTGAATAAGAGAGATTCCCATTACCTCTTTAAACTCCGCCCCTAGAGCCTAGGGGCGGAGCCGCCAGTTTTAATCGAACTATTCTCTATATCTGCCAAAGTATTAGGATGCATGTTTGTATATTTGTCAATATGAAATTTTGTGTAACTTAGTTTTTCTATCGAAATGAGAATTTTCGTTAATTATTACATTCTTTTAAGCTAAATTAAAATGTATACTAATACACAAATTGTTCGGGTATAGTCCTTTTCACGACATCCCTCCATAAGGAGCGATTCTTCGTATTTTTCACAGTAGCTTTTCTCCTATTTCTAGCCCCTGCGGGGGGCTCTAACCCTGCGGGGCCAATTACCTAACCCTGTGGGGCAATCACCTAACACAATATAACCTAACCTAACCTAAAATAACCTATAAAAAGCCATTTTAAAAATACGAAGAATCGCTCCTTATGGAGGGATGTCGTGAAAAGGACTATACCCAATTGTTCTATAAAACCCTTATTCACTCACCCTTCTTGCTTAATTTTTTTTTTTAAAGAAGGTGTATCAACTTTTTTTTATAGCTAGCCGGTTCTTTTAGTAAGTAGTAGATGTAAAATTTTTCATAGAATTTAGATATGCAATCGGTTTTTTTGTAGACCTCTTATTTTTTAAGTAATTTAAGTTTAAAAAAAAAAAAATTAAGTCGATTTTAAGGTACTAAAATGCAACAAAAAAAAGAAAGAAAATGGCCATTATGAACAAAAATAGTAAGATCTTTAATTTGACACCTTACTTTTTCAATTCTGTCAGGTAATTATTGAAAAAATCGATTTTTTAAAACCCACGAGAATAAAAACTTTGACATTAATTTTATTATTTCACAGGTAAAAAAATATGGGTTCATATATACCTTTAGAATCAGAAAAATATTACGAATTCATTGTAAGCAAAATTGAAAAAAAAGTTTACAATATAGTATATAAACTACAATAAAAGGAATTATATGAAAATATCATATTATATTGTACAGGCAACGTCTTAATTCTTGAATTGAGTATAAAAATGGGAAGGGGTAAAGAGGGGGTAAAGAGGGGGTAAAAAAGGGAAGACGATAGTGTTGCCTGAACAAAAAATACAATTGGCCATTTGTTTAATTTTTAATTTTTTTACTTTTTTTCAATTTTGCTTACAATGGATTCGTAATATTTTTCTGATTCTAAAGGTATATATGAACCCATGTTTTTTATGTCTGTTTGAGAAAATATTTAGGTCTAAAGTTTTTATTAAACCGAGGTTAAAAAAATAGATTTTTTCAATAATTACTCAACAGAATTTTAAAAGTAAGGTGTCAAATTAAAGATCTTACTATTTTTGTTCTTACTGGCCATTTTCTTCTTTTATTTTGTTGCGTTTTAGTACCTTAAAACCGACTTAATTATTTTTTTAAAAAACTTAAATTACTTAAAAAATAAGAGGTCTACAAAAAAACCGATTGCATATCTGAATTCTATGAAAAATTTTACATCTACTACTTACTAAAAGAACCGGCTAGCTATAAAAAAAAAAGTTGATACACCTTCTTTTAGTTGCCTATGATCCTTCCTGGTATCGGACAAGCTTTAGCTGCTATCATCTATGTTTTAAGTAAGTTTTTAATAAATAATACATTTTCAATAATATGCAATAAAAAATTGTCGCTTTTTCACAAATTCACAAAGTGCCTGTCAAGCGCTGACACCCCACTCTCAATTTTTGAAATAAATTGAAAATTAAGGGGGCTATGTCTAACATCTGCGGTTGGTTTCTGGACTCACAAATAAGCTTATATCAACAACGAAATTGATTCGAAAAAAAATCACGAAACCTATACGTGGATTTCAGCTGTCGTTGGGGGACAACATACAGTAAAATTGACGACTTTTAAATCTGCCTCTAAAATATTATTTTAGATTTAATTCTATTGTTGGTTATAGCTTATAGCTGAAGTTTTAACTAAATAATACATTTTCTATCACATCTAGAAAAAAATTGTTGCTTTTTATACAAAATGCTTGTTGAACTCCGACATTCCCTCTCTTATTTTAAAATAAATTGAAAATCAGGGTGGGTAGTTTTTTCTCTATGCCTAACCCCGGCGGGAGACCCTCACCTGACCTAAATTAATCACACAAAAAAAAACAATTAAACAACCCCCCTCAAAAAGGTACTTTGAGGGGTATCAACTTTTATTTTGACTAAAAAAGATTATTTTTAATTCTAAAATATAATTGTATTTAGTTAGTGAAATAGTCAGCATGCATACGTACTGGTTCTGTATTGCGAGTGCTTTATCAGGTAAAGTTGTATTATTAGCACAGGTACTCTATAACTCTTGGCTCAGGCCTGTAGCGTAACACTAACGCATTCGCTAGTTGTCAGAAAGGTAATAGGTTCGAATCTCGGCGCGACATAGTGTAAAGGCGTTAAAACTGGTTCCTACTGCTGCTTTGCTATGCCAGAGAAGGGGGAATGCATTTTTCAAAAACAGGCGCAAATCATTACCATGCACAGTGAACTTTACTTTAAAATTGTAAGCTGGCACTCATATAGTGAATTTGAGGGCAGCTGAGCTCAATTATTACAAAATAAAGGGGGTTGGGGAGTTATACACGTCAAATCTTTAAGGGAAACCGCCGCTGACGGACACATTAATTAACTAAAATTTTAGGTTTGTGGGGTGGACCAACGGCGACTATAGCTGGCATGTTTTCCTATATTACCAGTGACTCCACCCAGGAAACTAGAACTACAAGGTAAATTAATAAATGGAATATTTTCTATATTACCAGTGACTCCACCCTGGAAACTGGAACTACCAGGTAAATGAATAGCTGGAATGTTTTTCTATATTACCAGTAACTCCACCCTTGAAACTAGAACTACCAGGTAAATTGATAAGTAGAATATTTCCTATATTACCAGTGACTCCACCCTGGAAACTAGAACTACTAGGTAAATTAATAAGTGGAATATTTCCTTTATTACCAGTAATTCTATCCTGGAAACTAGAACTTCTAGGTAAATTAATAAGAAGAACATTTCCTATATTACCAGTGACTCCACCCTGGAAACTAGAACTACAAGGTAAAATAATAATCTTTATATAAAAGTAACAGGTGGTCCGTCTGTGTGTAACAAAGGATCTCTATAACTGCTGCACCGATATGGTATTTCTTTACAGTGTAGCTTCTCATAGTTCCTGGGAAGGTTTCACTGAAATATTACGCAAAAAGTGGTTCAAACTGTCTTTTTTGTTAGATTTTGAAGTGAAAAGGTTAAAATAAAAACATTTATTGAAATATAACATTAATATATATCTATAAATACTAAAAACTTAGTCAAATATTTTCTAAATAGCATTTAAAAATTGATTTTGGATTATTATCTCATATAGGTATAACTAAAAATCAGAATAAAACAACTTTAAAAAAAGGAATAGTAGCTTTCGCAATATTCCGTAAAATTGTAAGAAAGCCTCCAGTCAAATGAGCTTATTAAGTCCAACTATTCTTAATGTTGATCAAACGCATATTTAAGAACAGTTTGACTTCATAATCGCATTTGACTGGACTCTGACTCACAACTTTACGGAATTTTGCAAAGGCATGTATTTCCTTTAATTAATAATAATCTTATGATTTTCATGGGATGTAATTTAAAAACATTTTATTAATTAATAGTACAATAAAGTAAAGGCCAATATTTAACTAGAGGTGCTGTGTTTACCAATAAAATTGTTTACCTAATGGGTTTTAACATTTGGAAACATTTAGTCTTGATCACCATAATTTAATGAATTTACGAGAGGCCAAAATAATTGTTCATTGAAGTTCATTGTTGTGCACTGATCCCCCCACCCCTCCCTCCCCCACCTTATTTTAGAATAAATTGAATAAAATAAGGCGGGGGTAACTTGTTTTGGGTTGCTTGATTATAACCTTAGATCAGGTTAAGTTAGATTCGTTACTGAGTAGACCCGCAGGGTTATTGCCCCCGCATAGGCTAGGGATAAAAATAAAATACCCCCTCCTTTTATTTTAAATTTATATAAATAATATTAATGAGGGAAGGCAAGGGGTATCAGTGTCTAACAAGAACTTTGTGCGAAATCACCGTACATGTACTATTAAAATAAATTTATATGACGATTTTTACCTTAAAGGCTTTAAAAATCAGAGCATAAAAATCTTAAGATTCTTTAAAGAAGAACCAAGCTTTGAATGTTTGGATCGGATTGATAGTTAACAGGTCAATGCAGGATATTGCAGACAGACCAGCCCAGGTCCCAAGAGAGCTACCTAATATAACAAAATAAACAATAATTTGTAATTAATTGATAAAACAAGGATGATAAAATCCATTATTAGCGATGCAGAAAAAAGTGTGATGAAAGAGCAAATGATAAGTGGTCATAAATCAAGAATGGATTAATTGCCAAAAAAAATCTAAAAACATACTCTGTGCTCCTGCTCACTGCTCATTAGTAAAGGAATCTTCACATATAGAAATTTATCCATCTTTCAAAAATTGCACCCTATGAAAATCTTATTTTCCTCAAAGCGTTACAGACTGATGAACGGACTGACGAACGTACAAATTGAATTACTAACAGTTTAAATTTCTTACCAATATCAACTATAAAGTTGAACCAATTGTAGCTAGGAGTCTCTTTGTTGACCCTAACTGTTGGGTCAAATGTAAAAGTAGCAAAAGATCCGTCATTTTCTGCCTGTGGCGTTTGGTCTTTGAGGGTAAGAGTCACCCTTTGTTGTTTACAAGGCTTAGCACATGTCTTCTGTGCAATAGTTTCTCCATTTATGTAGTAGCTGTTTGCATATTCAGTGCCAAAATATGCCAGGCTTTTGTTGTAGATTCCTGGGACAATTGTACAGTGGTCACTTGAGGATAGATATGGAGGGATACATCCAAGCTTTTCTTTCAGATAATTTCTAATAAGATCATCAACACATTTTTCATACGAATAGTCAGGAGCTGCATTGCAGTTTGTATTTGCCGCAGATTCATATATTTCTGTGTGGACCTTGTAGGAGTATATATCCAGTTTGTCTATGTAAACTCTGTCGCCAAACTGTGAGTTTGAATCACCGTGATAGTATGTGCGAGTATTTCTGCTGGTTAGTAAGACTGAAAAGTTCTTTTTGCAAGGTGTTTGTTCAGGCAGGCTTAGCATGGTACTTAAATTGTAGTTTTTAACCTCATAGCAGTATCCATATTTTGGGTAAAACACAGGCTCCAATAAGTTATCAAATTTGTGATTCATAATAAAGTTTTCAGGCGAAAATAGAGTAACACTTCTTACAAGTTCTTGAAAGGTCATATTGAGATGATACCCCCATGATCTGAATGTTTCATTCATAAGTTTACCCTCTAACATTTCGTTCTCATTTGTATAACCGTAATGGCGCAGTTTGGTCAGGCTATATTGTTGTAAAGGGCATAGGTGCATTAGAGGTGGGTTGACATCATTGATGTTGGCTTGGCTAGTTGTAACCATGAGAGGGGGGTACATTATCATGTAAACAGCATTGTGAGATTGATAACCAAGTAATATCATTGCTCCAATCAACAATAAATATCTTAAATATCTTTTACAAGATATAATATTCATACTGCTCCAACAAAGCTAAACATACAACTAGGAATATATTTGAATTAGTGGATAATAAAGGGTAAACTAAAAAATCGATAAAATGAACAAAAACTAGCAGGGCTCGGAAGCCGCGCGTCAAATTAAAACCCGTTTGGATCTTTGAAAATCTTTTTGAAAAAAAGTGATTGCTATACATTTAGACTTCTAGCTGATTTTTAATTTTAATTGTAGAAGTTGATTTCACTGAGGCTTAAAGACGCGCGGCTGCCGAGCCCTGGTAAATATTTACTTTACATTAACATTGTGAACATTAACAACCTTTATTCAAAACTTTCCTATAAACAGTAACTTTAGGACTTTTGAAAAAAGGCCGATAGTTATATACAGAAATATGGTATAGCATTAGCCAACAAGCGAAATAAATCTAAAATAATATTTGGGGGGCAGAAAAAAAGGTCGTTTGTTGCTCCCCAACTACAGCTGAAAATCACGTGTGTTTAGCACTTCTGTATTAGTTACAACAAAATTCTTACTTCCGTTTAAAACATGTTGATTTTTACCTTTTTGACAAGTTTTTGTGTAATTTAATTATCCTATTCATGGGATTTGTGGAATATTGATTTCTTGGACAACAAGGTACGACATCATATGCAAAGCATCTTTGTAATAAAATCATAAAAATGTAAGTTTACCATTAAAGAGAATTCTATATTTAAGCAATTTTTTCATAATTACTATTCTTTTTTAGATTCTCCATCCTTCAGTCGATGACCTACATAGCTGGAGTAGTTTCACCCTTTGTTGCCGGGGCTGTTCTAAAAGCAACAAGCTACACAGCTGTATTTTCCATTTCAGGTAAAACAAGATTTTGGTAGCGAAGCTACTACATAATTCACTTTGTCTGTCCGCCAATCAGTCAGCCCTTTACGCTATAGGGTAAATGTGATATTCTCGCTCCTATTGAAGATAGAGAGCTGAAAGTTTTAGTGAAGATTCCTGAAATATATGCGCATCTAATCTACATATTAATTTATCAGTGACATACTTCAAAAGGCATAAACCTGGTTCTTTAAAGGTTTTGTCATTTACTTTGATTGTTTGCATCTCTTCTCTCTTTCATTTCTTTGTAATAATGATTGTTTATCTGTTTATAACTTACTTTGTCCGTCTGTCTATTCCATGATTTTTTTTCTTTGCTACTTTTGTAAGTTGTCATCCTTAATTGTTTACACCATAAAGAGTAAACCTCACAAATTGACAATTAGATTATTAATTTAAAATAAATAAAGATTTGATATATTTCTTGACAATCTTAATCCAGCAAAAAACTCCATATAATGAGACTAAAAAAGTAACACTTTTTTTCAGAATTGATTTAAATTTATAAAATTGATAAAGCGACATACAATTAGTAGATTTGCTATTTTATAAATAATACACAGTTTTCAATCCAATATTTTTGCTTTAATTAGGAGCGCAGATGCTCTTTAAATAAGGCATGTATGAAGTCCTACCATATGTCACTCCGTCACAATGCTAAATACTTTAGCTGACATAATTATAAATTTTTCCTAGTTTAAATAATTCTTATTTTGTTTGTCAGGCCCAGGAACTCCAAATGATGATGATAAACAAAAATTCCCTTCTGGTGATTTAAAGTTTTTATTATGAGTTGAAAAGTTTAAACACTATTAGTTGTCTTTTCCCTTAAGATCCCTGACAATTTGAAGCCTGACTTAAATCCTGGTTGTTTTGCTATACTTTTGAACTATTTTAGGTGGATTTTTCCTGTTGACCTCCATATACTGTGCCCTGCTCAAAGATCCCGGTCAACACAAGGAATTGAAAATAATTCAAATAGTTGGCATTTTCCCATTAAGCACACAACACCCCCCCCCCACTCCCTTAATTTTGAAATTAATTGAAAATAAAGAGGGGGGGGGGGAGAAAGTTTTTCATTTGATTGTTTATTACTTTAGGTTAGGTTATGTTAGTTTTGATTTATAAGATTCCACAAAAAAGAGGGGGGGGGGTGGTAAAGGGGAATAATTACAATAATATACATTAGATTACCCACCTCAAATTTTAAAAACCACTAATTTTAACTAACCTCAAAAATAAAGCTTGCACGTCTCTGAATTCGGCTTTATATTGCTGGACTTCTGGTAGAAAAAAAACTGTTTAAAATGTCTTCATATTGACAAAAATTCTTCAAGTTAATAGTTAGAGTTTTCGGGTATAGTCCTTTTCACGACATCCCTCCATAAGGAGCGATTCTTCGTATTTTTAAAATGGCTTTTTATAGGTTATTTTAGGTTAGGTTAGGTTATATTGTGTTAGGTGATTGCCCCACAGGGTTAGGTAATTGGCCCCGCAGGGTTAGAGCCCCCCGCAGGGGCTAGAAATAGGAGAAAAGCTACTGTGAAAAATACGAAGAATCGCTCCTTATGGAGGGATGTCGTGAAAAGGACTATACCCGAGTTTTCTAAGTCATTAAACCAAAATCATGAGTTGATACATATTCTAATTATTTTTAATGGTTTTTAGAAGAAAGTTGAGAACTGTTGTGAGCTGTTTAATCCAACACATTTTGTGGCAAGTTTCATTCACACAAAACTACAATAATAATCACTTCCATTAGTAGGACTAAAAATCATGAAAATTCTATTCTTCTACTTTAGCAAACGGAAAATCTTATAATATAATAAGAATTTTTGATAATTCTACTCTCTCATAAACAATGGAAGTTCGGGAAGAAAATTATTAAAGAGGTTTTTTAACAAAAGGGTGTCCAAAAAACCATTTCTAAGATAAATACAAAGCTTCCCTACAATACACAGCTTATCTATTCCAGCTGTTTGGAGATATTTACTTTAGTAACTTAGTAACTTGTTGAGAATGAATCTTGAAAATAGGAGTCAATAAAAACAGTTGTAAAGAAGAGGGATAACAGGTATTATAATATTTTTTTTATGCAAATTTACAACTATTTTAAAAAACTTCCTGGTAAAATGTGCTTAAAGAGATTGTCTAAATACTGGTTCCTCGACCCCCCGTCATTATCTTTTAACATTAACTAATTAAAGTTCGCCTTAGGTATGATGCAAATCCCCCTTTGTTAATTTAAGTGATTTTTTGGAGTGGGGAGATATTTTTATGTTATGTGTACTTTATACTTTTAGTAGAAGATTTGACTTTTAAAACAGACATGAAGCTTTCTTTAAATAGTTAAGCACAAAAAAGTTAAAATGAAAAATTTCAGAAACGAGATAAATATTCTGCTCTTAGCCTTCCTAACACTTCGGGTAAATTTATTGGGCAGATGATCTTTCAATTATAAGGCAACCACGGTCATTATTTTGTTATGCTGAAAAATTGTCATAAAGTTGCCATAATCATAACAGATTTATATCATGTATTTATTATAACATTGTCATATTAATTACATGTTTTATTGACAAACATGACAAATAACATATGTCACAATGACAAACATGACAAATAACTTCTGTCACTATGACAAATAACATCTGTCATAATGGTAAACATGACAAGTAATATCTGTCAAAATGACAAACATGACAAATAACATCTGTCATAATGACAAACTTGACAAATAACATCTGTCACTATGACAAACATGACAAATATCATCTGTCACAATGACAAACATGACAAATAACATCTGTTAAAATGACAAATAATATCTGTCATAATGACAAACATTACAAATAACATCTGTCATAATGACAAACATGACAAATAACATCTGTCATAATGACAAACATGACAAATAACATTTGTAATAATGACAAAAATGACAAATAACATCTGTCATAATGACAAACATGACAAATAGCATCTGTCATAGAGACAAACATGACAAATAACATCTGTCATAATGACAAATATGACAAATAACATCTGTCATAATGACAAACATGACAAATAACATCTGTCATAATGACAAACATGACAAATAACATCTGTCATAATGACAAACATGACAAATAACATCTGTCATAATGACAAACATGACAAATAACATCTGTCATAATGACAAACATGACAAATAACATCTGTCATAATGACAAACATGACAAATTACATCTGTCATAATGACAAACATGACAAATAACATCTGTCATGTTTCAGGAGCCAGATAATTTTGTTGATTATTGCCTATTTAATAGTTCAGGTTAGTACTTTTCAGGGAGGGAAAGGACAATTACAATAAACAATTCTACAAGCTTTATTCTCATTCAAGTTTATACTAGTAACTTTAAACAGAATTTAACCGAAAATGATTTTGAAATTAATTTATTGCTTTTTGTTGCCGATAGCTCTGAATGTTAATTTAGGAAGTTTGAAATTGTCCTCTCCCTTTCAACCTTTTGCTTGGCGATACCATAAACTAATAAGTACAATTGAGAAAGCGTAGAAATTCTACCATCTTTACCAAGAAGTCCGATTGTCTATTTTACAGATATTTTGACATCAATATTTTTAGTAGCTATCGTTTTGTTTTTATGATTTTTAAATTCTGATTCATAGGGTATTAGACATTGTGTTGTACACAAAGTATCTCTTTAAAGTCTAAAAATGTTAGTTCGCCGAATCAAATAATGTTTTGTTAAAAATATGCTCTAATTTACAAATAATATTCTTTTTCTTACATGTTAAAAGTTACTAAAATTTATTCTGTCGCACGGAAAGAAACAATCACGGTCAAAAACTAAACATGAATATGCTAGTATTTAAAAAAAGACATGTGATTAATTCAATTTAACTAAAATTCAGAAATTCAAATTTGATCACCACTGTTGCAATGGATATAGAATACGGGGATATTGTAAGAGATTCTTGCATACGCTGATAAAATATTTCTCTTAGCTGGCTAATATAAAGATACCCCCCATTCCTTCTCCTTTAAGACTACTTAATTCCTTATCCTGACCAAGACCATGGAGGAATGTATTGACCTACATCTTAGGACAATAATAGAAACCTAAATTGACGACTTTCAAATTGCCCTGACACAATATCCACGTATTCATATATCCATTAATTTTGTTAAGATAATAAAAGCTGGAGAATTGGATATAATGTATCTCTTCCTTACTGACAATCTCAAATTTTCGGTTTCAGAATTCAGGAAAAAAACTTTCTAAAATTACCACAATAAATCTATTATGCCCTTCAATTAAAGGAATCTACACAGTAAACTGGTTTATTTATATCGACTGAGAACTTGTAAAAACCTCTAAATTAAAGCGAACAAATTGCAGTCAAAAGGCAGTATGACTGCCAATGTTACACTCGATCGTTTGGGAATCTACTCACAAAAAGTCAGACTACTATCCATTGATTAAGAGGATATGTTTAGACACCAAATGTGTTAATTTTAACAAAAAATATTTAGTGATACCAACTGATTTGTTTTGTTTTTTTACGGATCTTAAAGGAAAATATAATCGACGATAAATTGATTGCATTCCCATTTCCCAATGATAATAAAAAAAAACTCCTTTGCAAATTGAAATTATGTGCTAAAAAGTTTGGAGACTGCTTCAATAAAGAAGCTTGTTTTCAAACACTACACCCTACTAAATTTTTTTTTGTTGGATATCAATTTGAAAGTTTTTTTTTATGAACAGTTACTTTTTTGGATACAAGTTTGGAATGGCTACGCTGGCGGTTCTCATATTTCTTCCGTTAGCAAAGTAATTTAATTCTTTATATTCCACGAATAAAATTTGACTACAAAAAAAATTATGTTTATGGCGTGTTTTGCGTGTTAGGTTAGGAATACTGTTCAAGGATATTAATGCATATTCCTAAGTGATAAGACAATGTACGATAAATTTATATGCATCCTTAATTACGATAATCAAATTACCCCTTCTGTAGATTAAATTATAGTTTAAAAAGTTAAGACACTCCTTGTTTGGAACCAACTAATCAAAATTCAATGAAAGTTATTGAACCAACCAATAAGAGAATGTGGTCATAAACCGTTGGGTACCAGTGTAATTTACAGTTAATTGTCTCCTCCTTCCTGAAATTAATCAATAAAAAGGAAATATTTGTCTTCAAAACATTCTATTGATAGGGTTGACATACCAAATCCAAGATAACTTTAAACATGTCCAATATAAAGCTTACAATGGCCCTAATTTTTACAGAAAACATCCCATAACTATTTAATTACCAGTTTAAATCATAATAGCGAAGACGAGACATAAAAACTTTATGGATATAAAACTTAAGATATTTAATTTTTAGGCATTTCAAAGTTCCTGATGATATCATCTGTGCCTCAGGTAGATAATTTTCTCTCTTTGACAGTCAGACAAACAGACGGACGGACATTTTGAATCATTAAGTAGCCTCGCTGCTAGAAAAGAAAGAGTTAGGAAAGGAAGCTATGAGTTTTAGTAGTTCCCTGGTGTTCATTACAGAACTACAGACAGACAAAAGGACAAACAAACATCAACAATTAAAGAGTAGCTTCACTACTAAAATAAGAACAAATAGCAAATATTGATAAATTTGTTTCAACATTGATGAGAAAAACATTGAAAACAAATTATTGAAAATAAATTAATGATTATTTAATTTCAGGTTTATTGTGCAAGATAACTGCCCTGACTATGTTTGGTCTCAGTAAAAATACTACTCTAGCTGCCATAAGGTACTTACATTTTAGGTGCTTTCCCCCTTGGTTACTATCGAGCACTTAAACCCCACCTCCCAACGAAAAACTAGACCCCCAAACTTCCCCCCCCCTTCCCCGATAACTTTCAATTTAGTTCAAAATAGGGGTTAACAGTGAAACCTCAATTTTAAATATTAAACAAATAATCCTAAACTTTTTCAGTATTTTGTTTGATGGGTTTGGAGAATGGGCTGTTACCTCATATGAAGCTCTACTTTCAAAGGTTTGTGTTATTTTAAGCGGTTTATTATTACTTGGATGTTGCACAAAATTTGTATGCACAAAAGCGATACTCCCAGCTGGTTAAAGAAACAATACCCCCATCCAACCCCTTGACCACATCACCTCCCTTTCTACTGGATGAACGAACTGACTAATAAATGAGGTCCATGTTAGCAACCTAACATGAATTCAAGACATTGTATACTTTGTTTCAAATTGACGATTGGGATTTAATCCAACCACCATCCACAAGGTCCTGAATGTGGTTTAGGTTATTAAGGGGACTAAATATGTCTTGAACTATTATTTTTAAAAGCGTAGCATCTCTATAAGAACCCACTTCCCTCACTGACTGACTCCCTCTTCCAACAGAAAAATTGTATATCGATATTAAAACATATACTATTAAAAGGCTCTTAGAGTCAAAGCTAATAGAGTTTGAATGATTTAATAAACCCCTTTTAATATTTGTTATTACTTTAGAGTGTACCTGAAAATGAAATTGGAAAACTACTTGGAATAGTTTCTTTCACTGGTGACATTTCCCTACTTCTAGGTTAGTATCAGATAGTTTACTACTTATTTCATAGTAAATATGCTATTTGAAACCTTTTGTTAGAGCAATTAACCATAAAACTTAAAGACACGTAATTATATTTGTATAGCTACAGTATTAATTGCCTAATTATAAATAGCACAGAAATAATACTTACTACTTTAAAAACTAGAATTAATATGCTATCAAATAGTGTACAAACAAAGTAATGACTCACAAAAAAATAGAAAAGAATATTATGAAGTTTATACATTTTTTCTTTGACAGATTTCTTTATTTACTCGCCATTTTGATTTTCCAACTTTTTGCAATAAGGCAGAGGCTTCTAGACTATCAGTAAGAATAAGAATATCATTAATATGTTTGGAAACAAGACATTGAAAGGTTAAAATAATTGTGATTAAAGCATGAAGGAGGGGATATTACACTGGTACTCAAAGTTTAATGGCTCAAAATCTTTGTGTACTTTTCTTTTATTTTGATTGGTTGGTTCCAATCAAGTAGTGGACAAAAATGTCAATCATATGAAGAGGTAGTTTTTACTTTCATTGGGAATGCACATCAATTTATCGTTTTTTGTCTTATCCCTGGTGATATGAAATGATGTATAAATTCAGGTGCAGTTATTTTCAACAGTTTGTATCCTGCTCTGAAGCCCTTCCATGCTGGTGGAACTTATTTTGTCGGTTAGTAGATAAATTGTTATTTGTTAGTAGTAGGCCGTATGTATATATGTGTGTCTAGAAATTTTGGGGGATGGGGAAGCGAGGGTATCCCCTCCAAATCCCCCAAAAATATACATATGTATGATAATAAAAACAATAATTTCTTTTGTAATAGTAAAAAAATTGACAGTTTCTGTGTAGTAAAAGTTATCGCAAATATGGGTAATAAATGATATTATTTCAGCGTGTGGAGGTCTGGCGGTGTCATTAGGACTTCTGGCTCTTGCACAATTTCTTACAAGGAATTTACACAATCAAAAAATTTAATTTGAATCATGTATATTATACCTAAGTAACAGGATATACGTCTGTCTGTGTACTAAGATCTCTCAAATTGCTTGTTCGAGCATTCAATAATTGTCAGCGAACTTCTTAAGTGAGAAAATAGTTCATCCAAGAGAATTACAGCTAAGTCTAACAGGCCACTTAAAAAATTTATATCTTTGTCATTGTCAAATGCCTTAGAAAAGTCAAAATTCTGGATATTCAGCAGATCTGTTGACTTTGAGATATCAATTTTAACTAATAAACCAATTGAGTTCTCCATTTTATGGAAGCTTTAATTTCCTGGAAGGTTTATGCTATTTGTTTTTTATATCTTAGGTTTGGTTTTAGGCTGTTTTCCTACTTGCTCGAAAGAATCCTTGATGCTAGTATGGCAGATGCGTGTGCCAAATAATGTTTTACCAGTATTTTCATTTGACTTTTTGATTGTGTAAAATTGCCATATGTGCAGGAGTAAGAAGAAAGACGACAACCCAGAGAAAGCTGATCCCAATCTTCCCGCCAAAACTAACAATGCCGCATTTTCAAATCTCGGCTATGCTGATTAAATTTTCAACATATAAAGCATTTTATTATCAAAAAATGTTTTTCATATTAATTTCAACTGGATATATATAACCAGTTTTAAGAACTTGTCCCCGGAAACGCAAATGAATAACAAATTCTGTAATATTTAATAATTCCTATACTTATAATTTTTGCATCCGGGGACAACTGTCAATACAACCACAATAGAAAAATATCAAAATATATAATTTACAAATTTACATCACAATTACCATATAATTCTAAATTCTGATTTAAATAACTTCATTGTAGCTATTTTATACTCTAAACATTCCAATAAATGCTGTGATCTAATATTTTCAAACAAATGCAAGTATGAATCTATATATAATTATTTGGTTGTTGCACCAGATTTTCATGAACTATAATAAAGTGATACTTTCAGCTGACTAAAATAACAATAACACCCTTTACCCCACCCCCACCCCCTCCTACTGGAGGACCGAACTGACCAATAAATAAGGTCCATATAAGCAACCTGAATTGACGACAAATTTTCCCCTGTTAATATATCTAAGTAATTATATATCTATTCAAGTATGCTATTGTCTATATGTAAATTACTAGAGTTGGCTCGATATAACTATATCTCGCTATTGGCTAGTGTTCTATAAGTATATATCTATTTATCTACTTCTCAATAAATCAATTTTTCGCCCCGGCAATTATTATCTAAAAGAAAGTAGTGAATATTTAATAATTTAAATGATTTTAAGATTTCTTCAATTATATTTTTTTTTCAGTTTACCATCACCAAAGGGTTAATATGATTAAAATTTTAGTTTCAATATTTGAACACACAGGAAGTGTCGCCACAATCGAATTATTTTAAAACAGAGTTTTCTTAAATTTACTATATTATAAATTTTGATTTTCTTTCTTATGATTATAAATTAAATACATCAATATAATGTAAATAGCAATATGAAATGAAAAAAATGAATTTATTTTTAATAAAGTAAATAATAGGTCTTATCGTTCTGGGCAATGAGAGTTTATTATGGATTACTGGAGCACTATGAGTTTTAAACGATTATTCCTTGGAAAATTTGAGCTCATTTATAGACATTTATTTCCTATATAGATCTGTCATGGATCTTGAAGCAATAAAGCAGGCCCTTTTGTAAATGTTAAAAATTGGAAGAATCTATTAAATAAAAGTTATCGCAAATATACTTAGTAAATGAATGTTACCGAAAATAGGCCATATCCTATAAAATTTCTTAGACTAGCCTATAGTTATTGTATTCTAAGGAATATGAATCACAAGGAAAATATATAATTTTTTATCTATGATAGTTAATCTTAACACCTTAGCTAGCCTAATAATTTTTTTTAGGTATGGCCTAATTGTTTTAATTGAAGTAAAGCTTTGAACATTTATAAATTACTCTACTTTAGTTATGTTTTTATGTATGTCCAATTTGGGTTATGAATATGTGTATAAATGTTCAGTTGAAATGCTAATGCTAGGTAAATGCTCTAATATAATTAGGTTCTGCATAGAGACTGTAAAGTTAAAAATCACACGCCCCCTCTCTCTTTGACTTCCTCAATTGTAAGTAATTTCCCTCTAACTGCTTTGTCGAGCAGAGAACCCCCCCTTATTTTATAGACAAGATGAAAATATGGAAAGAAGTATTTTTTTGTTTTTCTTCTTTAGGTCAGTTTTTATAATGAGTACTGGTAACCCTGCAGGTTAGGTAATTCAGAGATAACCCCTATAGGGTTACAACCCGGCAGGGGCTAGGCATAGGCCAAAACTATCCTTTCTATTGTTTTCAATTAATTTAAAAAATAGGGAGGGGGGGGGGGGGTCGGATCTTCAGTAAAGCTTTTATGTCTAAAGCACTGAATGATATAATAATTTAAAAAAATACTTATTGAATCAAAAACTCAAATAAGTATTTTGAAGTTTATTGTATATACACAAATTTGTACTTCCAAATACAGTAAAAATATGTACTTATATTTTTGTTATTTTTATTGATATAAATTTTGTATTTCTTGGTTTTTTTTTAACATAAATCATAATATTGGCATTAGATTAGAAATTTAAATGATTTTATTATTCAAAAAATTAAATTCAAATTATTTGTTAACTATAAAAAATTATTAAAATGTAAATAAAAGTTAATCAACAGTATTGAAATAAATTATGTAAAAAGGAGTATTGCTATTGTTTTTTTTCTCTTAAATTTTCATAGCATATTTTACATCTGCTTTAAAAAAAGTTTATGTACGTAGGAGGGGGAATGATAAGGTACCCCCTTCCTTTTCTGAGGGTATTAAGTGAAGTAATCTCTTGGATTACATTTTATATTTCTTGAAGCCTTTTCTGCGCATTCTAATTAGCTGCGCCTGTTAATGGGCCAGGGCATTCCAACCTACTCAGTATCTCGAGGCTATGTATTTAAAGAGATGCTAGTAAAAAGAAAAAGAAAAACACCAAAAGACTTAATGTAAAATCCAAACCTTAATTAGTTCAGTGATTACAGAGTATAAAGCCCAAAGTGACTCATAAATTAGCCATATGACGTCATAAAAATGAGGGACATGAGAGGAGAAGTAGGAAAGAAAACCCCTATAACAGAGATGGATAATCCCTCATTTTTATGACGTCATATGGCTGATTTTTGAGCCACTTTGGGCTTTGTCTTAACATACAGACTAAAATCTTTTCTACTTTGTATATTGTTCTCACAATATAATAATCAAATACATCTAATATATAATATAATATATAATCTAATTTTTAAAAAGTTCTAATGAGTAAACATATCGAAACATAAGAAAATTAATTAAACCATCACAGAACCACTCTCTATATCATATGAAAAGCACAACCTTATAATCTTATAATAGGAAACAAGCATGACAACATCCATAAAAGCGAAGCTCTGAAACAGAAGGACATTAACAGAACTGAATAATCAGAATGTATTAGAGTAGAAGCAAAATTGTAAGTAAATTTGTTGAAAAACTGCTTGATACAGGATGATGTTTATGGACATACTTACATTTTTGGGTCTCGATTATAGAGTTACTTAGCTTATAGTATTGTACTTTGTTGTCCCCGGATTCAGTATAACCAAAAATCAACTTAATCGGATAATTAGATCACATAAAATTTTTTTGTTAGAAATTGCATTTCTTATACTCCTCCCATCAGCATACATGCAATTCTTGCTAGCCCTTGTCCTTCGAACCAAGTTAAAAGTGTCATCATATACTTATTTCAAATTGTTTGAGATTAAACAAGAGTTTGCTCAAACATAGGGTCTGTATGAAAACGGATCCCCTTCGACTAAGTCCAGTTCATAAAAGATAAACAAGTTGAATCTAAAATATCTTAAAATCTTAAAATATATTTATGTATATTTAATGTAAAAATCCTATATGTTCCTCCTTAAATATTAAAATCATAACATTTACAAAAAGATAAATGCAAAATAAAAATTATTTTTAAGGTTGCAAGAAAAAAATCTTGTGTATTATCATTAAAGGATCCTGAAAATTACAAGAATAAAAATATTAATTGCGTAGCCTAGCGGCAAAATTTTTTAAACTATATGATAAACAAATAACAGATAATATATAACAAACAAATGTTAAAGTAGGATTAACATAACATGGTGGATGTTAATTGGTTTGGAAGCCATACTGGAAATAAGGAGAGAGGGGAGAGAAAGAGAAAGGAAAAGAGAGAGAGAGAGATATATAGATAGAGAGTGAAAGAGAATGAGGGGGGGGGGGAAGAGAAATATTTGGTGAAAGAAATTATTTGTTAGTTACAAATAATATTTTTAAACAAGGTTGACAACATCCATAACAGTGGATCTCTGAAAACTGACGGTATAACAAACGAACGATCCAAATTATTTATAAACTTGTTGCAATATTGTAATTAATTATAGAGGAGCTACGCTTTATAATTCGTACTTTGAGAAATCATAATACAAAGTTTGAAATCGATAGGACAATTCTACCAAAACTAGATTTACAATAAGCGCTATCTGTTACCTACTGACAGATCGACCTTAATTATACAAATGCCTCACTTTCAACAATTATGGCGATATAAGGTGGTTTGGGTGAAAGTCTTTATATTTAGAAAAATTCTGGGGCAGGTGAAAACAAGAGAGGGATATCCTTATACCAAAGTAACAGGATGTTTGTTTGTGTGTCTGTACCGAAGGATCTCGCTAACCGCTGAACCGATCGGGTTCTCCTTAACAGGGTAGATTCTCATGGTTCCCGGGAAGGTTTATAACTATTTTGGGGGAGGGTACCACCACCCTCCCAAGAGAAATGACAAAAAAATCAATTTTTTTTAAATACGGGAGACTTCAACGTAAAATAAAGAGGTATCGTACGTAAAGAATTATTGTAGAGACTTTAACAAACAAAAACATTTAATTTTAAAGTGCCACTAGAGTCCTCTAGGGGCGTAGCCGCTAGTTTATTCTAAAGTAAAACTAGCATAGCTACTCTATAATTAAGGAAAACGTTTCTAAAGCGTACTAAATTTAAATATTAACTTTATTAAATATCATATACACAATACATATATCAATATACACATAATATCAAAATTTCTAAAAAATTTGACTGAAATTTGTATTTTACAATTTAGTAACATTGTGACAAGGACTCATGTTTCCATAGCACGTTTCTTACAGACAGACGCCCATTTCGAATTATAGAGTAGCTTCGCTACTAAGACATTTTACTTGAATTATCTTTTATATTACGTGACCTTTGTCTGGAAGTCCTATCTGTGCATGGCAATTAGTTGCGCCTGTGTATAGACCAAGAAATTCCCCTCTACTTTAAGGAACTCAAGGCTCATTATTCAAAAAGGAAGGGAGGGTGTAGAATATAGCCTAAAACCATCCAATGCCATTAATTTAGAAAAAAAAGGGAAATGTGATGTATTCTTGAACCCCCCCCCCCAAAAAAAAAATTAATGTATATTCTTGAATTTAACGAATGTTCTACAATAAATCTCCTTGACCATATTCGCATGTATGATTTTTGTGCTTCGCTACTTATGGAACTTGTCAACCTTGTTCTCATGTTTTTTTTTATGCATGGTGGGAAATTAGAACGAAAGGTTTATACTGAACAATGACTTGACAAAAATGTATTAATCATTATTTGAGATTAGCCTTCAAGGACGATATACAAAAATATTTAAAATTAGAAAAACGCTGTAAAAATTTCGTATATATTCTTAAGTAGAGTTTTATTTCCAGTTATATCACAATCCTCTTATATAAAGTAGTAAGGTTTTTTTGTCTGAAGCTTAATATATAAAACAGTTAGTTCTCCATATCAGAGAAGGTTGACAATGGTCCTAGGTTGGTTTTAGGCTGTTCCATTTTTAGATTCAAGTATTCAAGTATTTGTTACTGCCCCTTGAATCGAGAAACCCCTAAATGCTAGAGGGTGCAACTGCTAATGTTCTAAAAAGGATAAAAAACAACAAAATAACCCTTATGAAGATTAAAATTAAGCGAAGACAACAAGATTTAATCCAAGATTTGTTTATATAACTATTTGGGTTACAGTATAATTTACATTCCAATGTCCCCTTCCTCTATGCTTAATTTTCCAACCCTTAACCATAGAACTATTGGAAATTATACGCAGAAAAGGTGTATATATAAGAATGTATATGTATAGAATGTAGCTATACAATTTATGTATATATAACTCTTTAGTATTAAACCAACACTGAACAATGAAGTGCTTAAAAGTTATGAATAAAAATCCATACAGGAAAAAAGTTTTATGATTTAAAAGTAGTTTAGAGTGTACTTTAATGAAATTGTGAAAAAAAAATTTGAATTTGAATTTGATTTAGCTTGGCTACAAATGAAAACTACTATGAAACAAGTTAAGAGAAAAATCCAAACTTTTTCTCTCATTGATTAGCAAATTTCATTCCATTGCAAAAAAAATCGCGTAATTTGGTGTAACATTTATTACTTTGAGATGTAAATATTGATTTTTGCTAAATTTTGTTGTATTAAATAACTCATTTCGTTTAATTATTTTGACTGGAAGGACGTATAGACCCTAGTTTTAGAGTTGCTGTGCTAATAAAAATTGACAAATTACAAATAAAATCATAAAACGGATTATTTAAAAGATTTTTCGTGATTTTGATATTTTCTTCAACATTTTTAATGCTATTTACTAACAATTATAAAGGTAAAACATTTATCTTTTCTAGGGAATTGATTCTCTATAAATAAAATATTTTGTATATAAATAAAAGAGTCAAAAAGCAAGATCTTAAAGGACTAACCTAAAAACTAGATCTGTCCAGTAGTTGGCAAGATCCTTCGGTACGAACACACAGACATATAATTGTATATAACAAGACGTATCCTAACTTGCTTTTTTACTACCTCGTGTAAAAAACTTTCACTCTGAAATTTTCTTCGCATATTCCTGCTTTAAAAAGGCCAATCTTGTTCATAAATTGTTTAAAATATAAACGTACAACAATTTGCATGGATAACAGCGAAGTTCAACAAATCCAATTAAAGTAACAACTTGCGTGATGTATGAAAAAAGAAAATCTACAGCCGCAGCCGCCGAGACGGCTGAATTATGATGCTAAATTTGTATATTCTTATATGAAAGTAATATGATGCCAGTCTGTGTGTAATGAAGGATCTCGCAAACCGCTGAACCGATATGATTTTCCTTTTCAGTGTAGCATCTCAGAGATTTATAGCTATTTTGGGGGAGGGTACCACCACCCTTCCAAAAAAATCTCCCCTAAAAATATGACCCATCAAAAATTTTATTTTTACTTTTTCTTCTTAAAAATAAAATGAAAATGGAAGAGAGGTTTAAGCCCCCAAATAAGTGCCCCTAGAGCCGTTTAGGGGCGAAGCCGCTAGATGTTATTCAAGAAAATATTCTAATTTAGGTTATAATATACGACAGTTTGACAATATGGGTATTGATTGTAACCTCCACAGGAAACTAATACAGGTAAATAATTAACGCCATTCCTATAAGCATTCCTTTATATATATCACAATGGAGGTCATAAGTTATCTATAATACAAAGTAGCTTGATGTCTGTCCGTCTATCCGTCCGTCCGTCCGTCCCTTAAGATCTCGGTAAACACTGAACCGATTGGATTCTACTCTTCAGGGAATATATCTACTGTTCCTGTGATGGTTTTAAACTATTTTGAGGGACACCCCGAACCCCCCCCAAAAAATAAAAAAAAATCCCCCTAAGGAGCACTCATAGAAAAAAAACATAAACCTCACTTATAATTTTGCATTTTTAATAGAGGGACAAAGCCCCTAGAGGCCCCTAGGCTAGTTAGATATATTGGTAAATGACTATGGACAGTAAAATAATCTTCCCACCACAAAAATAATTAATACAATTTTCCTTCTTATTAGTAGATATTATATTAGCGGCTACGCCCCTAGAAGCCTCTAGTGGCACTTTAAATGTTTGGTTTTTTGTTGCGTTCAAATTTCTACGATACCTAGCTACGCTGCGTAGGAGTGTCTTTTTACGATACCTAGCTAAAAACCTTCCCGGGACTTCTGAGAGGCTATCCTGTTAAGGAGAACCCGATCGGTTCAGCGGTTAGCGAAATCATTCGGTACAAACAAACAGACAAACAGACAGACATACAGACACACATCCTGTTACTTTATTAGAAGGCTAGATTTGAAACCTATAGGACAAGTCAATATATCTTAGAAGGGTGTGAGTCAAGAAGAAATGCAGAACCAGTTTCAAGATATTGAATTTATAGGAAAGCATAAAAATTATTAACCCTCCTAAACTAAATTTAAATACCCGCGGCCAAACCATCTCACAATAGAGACCATAAAAATGAGATTAGGGGGCATGTCATGGCTCATAAACAGGCGCAAGTAATAATCATGATCAGTTTGGACTTCAAGACAAGAGTTTTGGCAGTCAAAGGGTTGGTTGTCCGTTGGTTGATATCTAAACTATTATCCTTGAGCTTTGATGTGTTCTCCTTTAATACCTGATTAATACGGGGGGAAGGGGGACATGTGCACGCTAATGGTTGTTATCCTTGTTCTACATGTATTTACGTTGAAAACAATGTTTTAGTAGCAAAACTAACATATAATTCGAACTCTCTGCAAAATGTATGTTTGTCTGAAATTTGTAGGTGATAACGTGATTTTCTCGGCTCTTATAAAAAATACCAGGCTAAAATTTCTTGTCAATATTCCCATCATTTTGGAGCTTCTTTAAGTATGGCGTTTAGGGCTGCATTTAAGCAGCTTTTTTATCATTTACAGCTTAGTTTTACATATCATTGGTGTTTGTTTTAAGATTTTTAATATTTTTATTTATGGTCTGACTTTCACAATTCTGATTAAAAAGCGTCTACTACTTATGGATGTTCTCAACCTTATTTTCAATTTGAAGTAAAAATAAAAACTTTTATGCTAACATATTTCAGAAAAATCATTTGTCATTCATAATTCGGAGGTAAAATATTATCAATAGCGAAGCTAGCATATAAATTAAAGAAAAAATAAAAAAATTTAAAAAGACAATAATTTATTTAATGTCTATGATGTTTTTTTTAATTATTCAAATTAATGCGGCATTTTTTTATAGGGAAAACTTAAAACAGAAGAACTTGTGATTAAAAAAAGGTAAAAACTATTACGAATATTCTTTAGAATTATTCATCTATCAACTTATTAGATTTATGTCCAAGCAATTACAATTACAACCTCATTGTGTTCGACCAGTTGTTTGAACAAAATAAAATATTTATGATGTTGTCATCCTTGTTTTTCCCTTCAGGCCATTATTAAACTGTCTAGACGCAACAGACCCTTATCTTGCATGTAAGTTTCTCGGAGCGATGCTACTCTACAATCTTCTCTCCGTCCGTCCGTCTGTTAGAAACGGTTAGGGGGAACGTGAATTACTCGGTTGCTTTTTAAGATAGACGGCTGTCCGTAGGTCCGTCCGTCTGTCTGAATCGGATAGCTCTTTACGTTAATCTAGGCATGTTAGAATTGTTCTATCGATTTCAAACTTTGCATGGTGATTCATGTAGTAGTTAGGTACGATGTAGAAAGCGTAGCAACTCTATAATCGTTATCAAAATGTCAGTACGTCCATTTTAAACATGTTTAAACATGTTAAACTATTTTAACAACAAATTTTAATGTAATATAATAAACCGATTGGCCTGATTTTTGGAATACTGATTCCTAGGACAACAAAGTACAATGTTATAAGCAAAGCATCTCTATAATCATTTCCAAAAATTGTAAGTATTTCCTCATTTATTATCCTGTATCTAGGCAGTTTTTCAACAAATTTACTTACAATTTTTTTTCTGAAGAAAAAAGACTTTTTTTGTTACATTTTTTCTTCAGTGAAGCTTTCCCTGTGCTTCATTGGATCTTTGTTATTTTAGAATCTGTTTAAGACGTCTTGTGTCATTTAAAACGGTGTGCGGGTGTGACAAGTACGTTCAGCTGCTTTGCAGCTAGCAGCCTTTGAAGTTTATAGATTTTTTTCCTAATGAAATAAGCCACAACCGCCCCCTCCACCCAGTGAGGCTCGAATTATATCTAAAATATCTGAAATAATTGGAAGGGGGGTTGTGGGCTTGGAAGTGTTCCATTATTAGAGTAAAACACTAGAGGGAGAAAGGGTTAAATAACTGTATCTCCCTATTGCAACCGTCTTGTGCAACCTTTCTATTGGGCCATTGAAAATCAACCAATGGTGTCGCTTATATTAACCTAGCCAAGTAGCAGAAAATAATTTAGAAGCAGACGAAAGAGGTCTTTGAAAAAGGAAGGGATCTATCTATACAATAGATCCATTGATCACTAAGTAGGTTGGAGAGCAGCAAAACTTTTGTTTAGATGTTATTGGCCGAGATCTTCTAGTACGTCCAGCTACAAAACATGTAAATTATGCACTTGATAATTTGGGATCTCTAGGTGTAGTAATAATTTAACATTTAGAAGTAATATGATATCTTGTGTATGTGTGTGTAGTTGTGTGTGTGTAGGTGTGTGTTTGTCTGTAGCTTAAGATCTTGCTTACTGGTGGACCGATATTGTTCTCCATTTTAGTTAAGCTTTACACAGATTTTCATATACTTTATTTTCAAATTCAAGTCATTAGATAGTTTTACAACCCATCCCCGATATGGGAACAAGAATAATTCAAAAGTTTAATAAAATACAAAAGTGATGAGGACTTTTTATAAAAAGATTTTTATTTTTTTTTTCTAAATGATTATTTGAAAAGTAAAATCTTACAATTACAAGTATCGCTCTGGGTAATTTACTATGGTGGGCAAAAGACATACAAGACTAACTAACCGGAAATGCTACTCTATTATTCACTATGTCTGTCCATAAGTCAGTCCGTAACGCTATGGGGGAAACGTGATTTTCTCAAATCCTATTTAAGATTGATTGATGAAATTTTCAGGGATTAGATATGTACACATTCTACATATTACCAACAAGTTTTTTTAGTTTTATTAGTTGGGGTGCTAGATCTATTCCTAGATTTTAAAGTTTTCATGATTTGCTCGACTCCTATTTAAAATTTTTTAATACACTGCTCTATAGTAATTTTTTTTCCTGATACCCACCATTAATTATTGTTGAGCTTAGCTACTTATGGATGTTGTCATCCTTGTTGTGTATTAGAATTAGAATCTCACCAGCAAGCCTTGGATGTTATGGAAATGGTATTCAAATTTCAGCTAAAGGTAAGTGACGTCATATAATAATCAGAATAAGAATAGACTTAATTATAGAAATGATTTGCAGTCTACCAATTGGAATACATTGTTATTATCGAGTCTATTCGCCAATAAATTTTTTTTCTGCCAGTCCGTAAGGAGAAATGTAACTTAGTCGGCTGCTATTCAAGATATATACTATTAGATAATACTATATATTCATTTCATTACTGTATAGCATCATCCCATACGTTATAGCAAAAAAACCTCATCACGATATAAGGAAGATTCCAATACTGTTTTGAGTATTACTTAGTGTTCTATGGAGTAATATGTATTACTAAATAGAGAATGTGCATTTTATAGTATTATCATCTAATACTCTCTATGGAATAAAATTAAATACGCTAGAAGTAAGTTTTTAATACTCTGGTTCGTAATTTTTGTCACTCTGTTGCAATAGTTATTACGGTATATAGTACTACATGGTGTTGTATATTCATTTTGTTAATACAGCACACTTACTGGTCCAGGTCTAATACAACCCCAGCGATCAATTGATACTAAATGAAAAAAATATTTTTTACAGTGTAGAGCTGATTTTTACTTTGAAGATCCCTCAAACAGTATAGTAGCAGTAAATGATTTTTTTAGTCATTCAGTCTGTCAGTCACTATACAAAATGAAAATATTAATGATGTTATATTAGAATAATGAATTTTTTAAATATTTCCTTTTTTATGGGCAGTATAAAAAGCTTCTAGATTATACTGTTCCTCATATAAAAAAAGATATTTTTCTCTATTATTTCATTTATCTATCTAATACTCTATCTGTATATCTATCGATCTATCTAATTGTATATATTTATCAGAAGGGACTCTTCATTGAGGCCGGGGCTGCTGATTGTGAATTTTCAGAGACGCTTCCCTTGGAATATAAATATGGATGGACAGGTAGCGCAGCAATTCTATCTAATACTAGGCTGTCTGTATTTCCAGGAACTATGAGGAGATACATGTATAGGAGAACCATATAGCTTTAGCGGTTAAATAGATCCTTTGGTACAGACAGACATTCTGTTATTTTTATATAAGGAAGTAAAAATACTAGCGGATACACCCCTATAGGCCTCTATGGGAACTAGTGGTGCAGGGAGGAGGTCAACCAATCCCCCCGGCACGCATATTCTAATCTAGTTTTAAAAAGAAAAGTAAAAAACATTTTGGAGAGAAGGTCATTTTTTCTAGGGGCGTTTTGTCTTTGGAGGGTGGTGGTAACCTCCCTCAAAATAGTCATCCAGGACCTATGTAAAGCTACATTGTACAGGAGAACCATATCAGTTGAACGGTATGTGAGATCCTTCAGTACAAGAATACAGTCAGTCAGGCATCCTTTTATTTTTCATTTTTTTCTGCAGGTGTCCTCTTAGAGCCAAATATGAAAGACTTTGAAACCTGTAAAAAGGTGAGCTATAGCATTTTAATACATTTCTTTGTATGACTCTTCTACCCATGTAAATGGAAATGTTAACTATAATATCATTTATTCAGTTATTGAAAATCAGTATTTTGTCTATTTGTAATTATATAGGAATATTTTATACTTTTCTTATGACTTTATGACCATCTCATGTATATTTAAAAAGCATTTGTTGCTGTCTATTCCCTTTAACTATTTGTCTTATTTTCTTCACAAAAAAAGTAAACATTTTGTTCATTTGTGATCATATGATAACATTTTTAGATATTCGATATCTGCTGTCTACATATGTTTAATGGTATAGGCACAAAATAAATGTTAATATGTTGCACATTCCCTTTAAATATGTATCTACCCCCCCCCCCCCTCCCCCCCAATATTCTTATTGTGTCTTTTATGATCATTTAGTAACGTTTTTATATGTTACCATATTCAGTCTATTTAAGTTAAAGGAAATTGCCACCAAAACTTTGTCCTTTTACTGCCTATTCCCTTTAATCTAATTCTTAATATTTTTTATTAAGGTTGGTAGACAGGCCTATCTGATGCATACCTGCTTAGGGACACAAAACACTCCCTATTTCACACAATTTAACTTTCAGAGGTATATTTATAGATTATCTGTTTATATCAAAGTGGCAGGATGTTTGTGTGTGTGCATGTGTGTGAGTCCACCGAACCCACCCGCTTAATTTATATAGAATTTGTTGTTGAATAAGGCCAGATGATTTTTAAACACTTGTTATATACAAAAGTTATGGTATTGATTGGACATTTTGTTTTTACTGAAATTTGATCAGGGTGGGAGGGGACATTGGGCTATTTATTGCTCTAGTCTCCAAAGTTTAATATAACAAATCCAATTCATTGGCTTTATGGACTTTTAAATTTTTATTGTGTTGAGTGTCCAAACATTTCAACGAATAATTGTAATCAACAGAAGGGGTAATTTCGTTTATTATCATTGGGAATAGACTTAAATTTAATATTTCATATCCTTTTAGATCCCTTTAATAACTCAACGGATTTAACATGTTAATAAAGTAAACAATTCTATAACCAACAAATGAATAGAAAATCACGAAACCTTTATTTTTAAATATGTTTGTTTTTTAGTGCGGGACATGATAACCATACAAAAACTACGTAAGTGTGCATTTTATTTGTAGTAGCAGGGTTACTCTAATTAGGTATTATAGACAGTAAAATAACCAAAAATACATGGGTATAAATAGGGGATATGAAACCAAGGAATAATGTATAACCAACAAGAGAAATAAATCAAAAATATTATTTTGGGGGCAAATGGAGAGGTCGTCAATTTTACGATGATGCTGAAACTTAAAGGTGTGACAAATTTGGAAGGCAGGCTTTTATTCTAATGTTGGTGTTTGTTTACACCCTCTTGTCCATACTTAGAATTGATTGAATTATTTTACTTAAAAGATATTGCATGAAAAAGCTAACTTAAATTGATGTTTTTTAGAGCAATGGGAGGATTTGCAAAGCAAGGAGATACGCACGAGGTTTGATTATTATAATGTTTTAGAAAGCCAATCTTTAACTAGGATATATACCTACAAACAAAAAATTTACATAAATAAAGAGAAAGAATATTGGGTTTCTAAAAATGACCGGAAAAAGTTAGTTATAAAACAGATTTTAAATAGAGGGAGAAAAGATAAAAAGAACACGGATTAAGTAGAACATGAAGCTGTATTTTGTAGCATGACTGACTGACAGACGGTTCAAGGAAACTAATTAGTGTAGTCGAGTCCTATAAAATTTTTTTAGCTGTCCATCTTAATGTTGAGCCGCAAAAATCCCACTTACATAAAATATTTCAGTCAGCTTAGAATCATAGAGTAGCTTCGCTACTGTTACGTGACTAATCCCAAACTCCATCTCTAGATCCAATGTTTCCCACTCGAGTCCATCCTGGCAGCCATAAACAACCCCACTGTCAATCTTTTTGTTCTTGACATCGAGGGATTCGAACTTGCTGTCCTGAGGGCCATCAACTGGGATAAAGTTGATATAGAGGTACGGATAGATAGATAAGCTGATAAATTTAATAATACATTTAAAGATAGGGATAGAGAAAAGGAAAGAAAGATATTCATTTAATTTTCGTTGTCCTATCCCTCCTTAAAAATATGAAAATAGTGAAATGGGTAAAAAAAATTAGAATATTATAGTAAAAAATGTAATAAAATACAAAATAGTAAATGTGTTCTATCTTATTAAGAGGTGAATATTTTAAAATCGAAAAATAAAAAGAATATAATAGGGTGGGTTGATTTTGGACATTTTTTTCTGAGACCAAAGCGGCACAATGTCATCGAAGGTGATTTGACTTTTGTGTCAGAACCTGAATTGGGACATAGTGCATTTTTTTTACCCTAGGTTAGGAAACTTCATTTCACTTTTCAATAAAATCTAAAATGCAGCGGTTTTTGCAGGAGGTACCATTTTCTGTAAAAATTTTAGAGGAAAATTAAACAGTTTTTAGTTAATTTCTACTTCTATTTTCAACTGAAGAAAAAATCCTTTTGTGTATATACAGAATCATTGTTGTTACTTAATCTTATCAAAAAAAAAATTTAAAAATTAACCCATAAAAGCCGATTTTTAATTTTGTTCAATATGGGTAAAATAAAAATATTACCACTTCCAAAGGGTTAAAATCAAAATTTCAAAGCTCTAAAATGTTGTTCATCGAAAATAAATAGCAGTTTATAAGGACTTTTTGCATCCATCTTCTCATTTAACAGGAAAAAAAAACAAAAATAGAATCTATTTTTTCAGTGTTGACATAAAAAAGCATTTGATTAAAAATATAAATAACAATTTTTTAAAGAAGTGCTAAAAAGTTATACAGACTATTCAACTTTACCTCTGACATTTAATTAGATGTAAAAAATCTATTTATTATAGCAGACAATTATGATAATTTGTTTACAAAATTTTCAGCAAAGCATTACTGATAAACTAAGGACTTATTAGATAACATACTAAATGCTTCTTTGTAAAAAGATTCTATGTATTCTGTATTCTATAAATGTATTCTATAAGAAAATCATGTTTTAAATGGACATTTCAAATTATAGAGTAGCTTTTATAAAGTAGAATCTATTTAATCTTTAAAGAATCAAAATAAAGAATAAAAAAGTTTTGAATTTTATCTTGACATATATATGACTAGCATGAAGTATATAATTAGAAATGTAGATTATCTTATAAATGATTCTTGTTTAAACTCTCGAACTTGAAAAGTGCCGCTTAATTTAACTATGTTATTCAAAAGTTGGATTCGGTAGAAAATGTGATGGAAGGTTTTATTCTACTAACCTTCCACTAACTGCTTTTACCTGGTCCCGGAATGATTTTAGGAATTTCCCCATCCCTTTGAATTAAAAGATTCTAGATGCTAGTGGCGCATCCCCTAGTTTTACATAATATGATTAAAACAATGTTTTTTTCTGTCGGACTTAATCCCAAATAAACATAATTTAGAAATAGTCACAATTTTAATAATGGATGTAGAATATACATGGATATTATGACAAGGGAAAATTGTCGTCAATTAAGCTTGCTAACATGAAACCCATGTATTGGTCAGTTTGTTTATCCAGAAAAAGGGGAGGATATAAATGTGGTAAAGGGGGAAATGTTAATTTAGCCTTATTAGAGAACATGAAAATCCAAATAATAATATATCCATTATTAGTAGCGAAGCTACTCTATGATTTTATCTTTTTTATATTTTTTAAAACTGGTTTACTTTAGTAATGTATATAGAATACATGTATATATTAACAAGGGAAAATTTGTCGCTAATTTAGCTAGCTAATATGTACCTCGTTTATTATAGTTTGTTCATCCATGGGGTGGATTGGGGTATTGTAACTTTAGCTGGCTGTGAGAATTACTTTATTAGAGTACAAGAAAATCTGGTGCAACATCCAAGTAATAGTAATATTTCTATAGCATTCAGCAAATCTGCACATGGTAAAGAAAGGTACGAATCTTAGCCTAAACAAATTTCATAACTAAAGACAAAATAAAGACCTACTGCTGTTATGTCAGATGAGCGGTATTTATAGTAAAAGTAGGGGAAATGCCTTCTCTCAAAAACAAGTGCAACCCATAAACATGATCATTTTGGAAAAAGGGTATGTTACAATATAGTCTGCAATATTTTGGATCATAAGCGTGCAGAAGGGGATGTATACAACCCCATGAAACAACATTTTATGAAGAACTGCATTTCCCTTTTATCACCCTTGAATAAAGAGAGAGAAAGAGACAGATACACAAAGAGAGAGAGGGAGATTGGTAACACTTTTATTTTGGTGTGGTTTTAGACTATTTTCAAGATCAATATCGCCCTAAAGTCAAAGGGTAAAACAACTCATGGATCTAAAGGGATAAGACAAAGGACAATAAATTGATGTACATCCTCAATATTGAAACACAAAACTACCTTCTTTGGAGCTTAAGATTAGTGGTTGAAACGTTTGAACAGTCAACTTAATAAACTAACCAATTAAAAAAGTCCTCAAAGTTGTTAAACCAACGAATAAGAAACATAATTGTAAAACTTTAAGGACTAGTGTAATAAACATTGGTATCCCTCACTCTGGGAACAGCTAGTCACTTGAAGCTACTCTTTAATTTGAAATGTCCGTTTGAAAACATGATTTTCTCATAGAATAAAAATTTTTAAAGGAGCATTTAGTATGTTATCCAATAAGACCTTGGTTTATCAGTAATGATCTGATGAGAATTTCCATAAGAAAATTTATTTTAATTGGCTGCTATACTAAATTGACTTTTTTTACATCTATTTCAATGTCAGAGGTAAAGACTGAATAGTCTGTATAACTTTTTAGCACTTTAAAAAAATATTTTTTTATAGTTTTTTATCAAATGCTTTTTTTATGTCAACACTGAAAAAATAGATTCTATTTTTAGTTTTTTTCCCTGTTAAATGAGAAGATGGATGCAAAAAGTCCTTATAAACTGCTATTTATTTTCGATGAACAACATTTTAGAGCTTTGAAATTTTGATTTTAACCCTTTGGAGATGGTAATATTTTTATTTTACCCATATTGAACAAAATGAAAAATCGGCCTTTATGGGTTAATTTTCAAATTTTTTTTTTGATAAGATTAAGTAACAACAATGATTCTGTATATACACAAAAGGATTTTTTCTTCAGTTGAAAATAGAAGTAGAAATTAACTAAAAACTGTTTAATTTTCCTCTAAAATTTTCACAGAAAATGGTACCTCCTGCAAAAACCGCTGCATTTTAGATTTAATTGAAAAGTGAAATGAAGTTACCTAACCTAGGGTAATGAAATGCACTATGTCCCAATTCAGGTTCTGACACAAAAGTCAAATCACCTTCGATGGCATTGTGGCGGGGATCTGCAAATGATTTTTAAGAGTATAATACACCTCTGGATGATTTAAAATTTATCCTAAGTCTTAAAACCGCTGACGACCAAACATTCAATTGTATAGCTATTTGTAAATGGGTGTCAAAAATTTATTGAATCAGAACTATGGCTTCATGGTGCTCCTAGGAAAGGCATTGATGAGTAGAATCAGGAACTTTTGACCGTTTCAAAAAATCTCGTTCCTAGCCTGAGAAAAACTCAAAAAACCTCTACAAATTGGAAAATTCTCAATAAACCTTTTTCTTATTTCTAAGGCTAGGAACGAGATATTTTTAAACGGACAAAAGTTCCTGATTCTACTCCTCAAGGCCTTTCCTAGAAGTAAACAGAATTTTAACATTTCTGTTGGAAGCAGAGAGGAAGCTAGTATAAGTCGGTCAGAGATGGACATTGGTAGAGGATACTTATAGAGATGCTACTTTTCTAAAAATAGCCATGTTATAGGACTTTAAAAAATAATTGTAGAGTTGAAACGCTTTAAATATTATTCCTTTTTTTACAGGTTTTTCCATGCAAAGTTTGAAATGGACTGGGCGATTTAATTAATGTTAATGGGTGTACGAAATAGTAATAACGACAGACGGACAAACATACTTTAAAGAAGTGTTTCAAATAACAACTTATTTAGGTTCTGACTGTTGAAATAGAACATGCAGGAGAATTTATGAAAGGTAAAAATTGCATGACTCAACACACACAAACAATAACATTTTTTGACAATTTCCACAAAAATCTAAAGAATAATCCATTCTTCTTGGCCCGGTCCTTTACATTACTTAAATTAAACCTTTGATTTTTCGATTTACTTTACGCGATAAACTGTATATGATGAAAAAATATTTAATGCTTCGCTATTGTATCACATATTTAGGTACACCGACAAACGTTCTACCGCGACAAACGTCCTAATGCGACAAACCTCCTAAACGACAAACCTCCTAAACGACAAATGTCCTAATGCGACATCTATTTAGTAAAACGTCCTAAAAAATTTCAAAAATTATGAAATTAAAAAAAATCTTTCAAAAAGGACAAAATCCTCTAATTATAAAAATATTTAACAATATTAAATTCAAAATGGCGATAAAACACAGGAAAAAATACTTTTTAAATCGAATAACTTTAACCATAGGCTAAATTTTACAAATCTGTCCGACAGTTTTCCCAAAGTCTGTGTTGGCTATCACAAACGGAATGGTTTCGAACCCAATACAACCGTGCATTACAAAAATAAACCTTTAATTTTCTAAATTAAAAAAATATATATCTATTTACTTTTATTTTAGAACATTTTTAAATTAAATTTGGAAGATTTAATTTTTGAAAAAAAATTAGGACGTTTCACTTAAGAGATGTTGCATTAGGACGTTTGTCGTTTAGGATGTTTGTCGTTTAGGAGGTTTGTCGCATTAGGACGTTTGTCGTATTAGGACGTTTGTCAGTGTACCCATAATTATCCTTTCTTTTTTTGCAGATTCGTCCCCTCAAATAATAGATGAGTTTATGGAGAGTAAAGGATATAAAAGGTATTCATTTTTTTTATTGAAGCATGCATGGTGCTTTCGCACAAAGTACCTTTTGAGCACCGAAAACCCCAACCCCTCTGATGTAGTTAATAAATTGAAAACAATGGGGAGGGGGAGTAAAATTTTCCCCACGTCTAACTCCTGTGGGGAGCACTAACCATCCGGGGTCTCTCCCTGTGATGTCCTAAACATGCAGGGCTACTCAGTACCCAATATAATCTTACCCATCCTTATGTAATGGACAAAAATACTGCTCTCCCACCCCCCTTTTATTTTCAATTATTAGAAAATTGCAAATTAAAGAGAGAAACTCAGGGGGTTAAATGTTCTACGGTGGATTAGAACCGGTTCTCAGCCATACGAAAAAGTTATGTCTATCATCGTATCATATCCAGTTTTCTACGAATATAAAAATTAACAATTAAATATCAAAACCAGGTTTATTAGCCCATGCCTTTGACATCTCGGGGCTAAAAAACTAGTTTTAATCTTATAATTATACATTTTTATATCTGTGGAAAGCTGTTTATAATACGATGCGCGAAATAACTATTTTTGCTTCTTTACTAATTAACAAATTGTCCTTATTTTCAGGTTCAGACATAGAAAGAGAAAGCACCATATAACTGGTGAAGATTTAGATGCTCTATATGTTAGAAACGATATAGTTAGTAAATATAATGTGGTTCAATTATGATGTTTTAATAAAAACAGTTTCATTAAAGAAACCTGTCTTATTCACTCTCAGTTTGTTTCACGCAAAATAGGGAGGGAGGAGCCATTAGAGAGTAAATTACATTGGTCCCAATGATTTACAAATTTGTTTTAACTTTTCGTCCATTTTCCATTTTGTATCAACCAATCAGGATTAAAGAAAAGTACGCAAAAATTTTAAGTCAATATCCCCTCACATCCTTTCGTTGTATCTTTTAATAATAACTGTATTACTTATTAACTAAGTTTTCTCATATTCATTCGAATCCGGTGGACAAGAACCGGTTCTCATCCATACGAAAAAACTATGTCTAGCATCGTATTATATCCAGATTTCTACGAATATAAAAATGTACAATCATTAGATTAAAACTAGTTTTTTAGCCCGTGCCTTCGGCACCTCGGGGCTAAAAAAATGGTTTTAATCTAATAATTGTACATTCTATATCCGCGGAAAGCTGTTTATAATACGATGAAAGAAATAACTATTATTTATCGAATAAGAAATACATTTATTACAATACTAATGTTCTAAGCTTTACTATTAATAAAACAATTGGGTTAAATTCTATATATAACAGGTTTTCTTAACCTCACAATGACATATTTGAATCGATATGGACCTCATTTATTGACCAGTTCGTTCCTCCAGAAAGAGGGGATAGGGGTGTGGTAAAGAGGGTTACATGCGGGTCATTGTCATTTTAGCCAGCTGGGAATCAGCTGGAAATATCACTTGATTTATGAAAATCTGAAGCAACATTCATGTAATTATATATCGAATCAAACTTGTTTTTGTTGGATAAATATTAGATCACAGCATTTATTGCAATGTTAGAGTATATAAAATTGAAAAAATATCAAATTTCATTCGTCAATATAGATTTGAATATAAGACAACTTCCATAAAATTTTTAATAGATACACAAAAGTTGTTTGAAATTAAAATTTTAAAACTAGATGGAAATTTGTACATTATATATATGTAAACCCCGAACAAACATATTATGCAAATCTGAATTTTCAAAATAGCAGCTTTATTATTAATTTAGGATGATTTTACAATAAATAGATTTTAAAATGAATTTTTTTAACACATAAAAAAACATTTTTGTATACTTTTCAGGGTAATTTTTATCTTTAACATGTATTTAGGTTCATCCATAAGACTGGGGGTCAGCAGCTGTACTCTAAAGTAATAGGGATCGAATTTATTTTTTTCAAACATTCCTTATTTAGAAAAATCATTAATTTTTACCTTATACTATATTTCATAATAATTAATGCATAAATCCCTTAAAAAAATATTATTTTATCATAATCAATCTTTAAAAAGAGGAGAAAAGTGCCAAAAAACCTTTTTTTTTGGCTTTGTTTTGGATTTGCATAATATGTTTGTTCACCAGTATTTCCCCCAAATGCTGTTTTTGAGATCTTGTGCTTTATTGGTGCTGATTAATTAAAAAATAACAGTGGAATTTTGTAACCAAAAGAGGCATCTACATTTCATATTTATTGTAAAAACATCCATAATGAATAATAAAGCTGCTATTTTGAAAATTCAGATTTGCATAATATGTTTGTTCGGGGTTTATATAAAAAGAATAAGAATTGGTAAGTCTTGCTGGCCCTATTCTTGTTTGCGTTTCCGTGGACAATTAATACTAAAAGTATTGAGGACTGGTAATGTATAATTATATCCTGTTGAAATTAATTGGAAAAACATTTTTGTTGTTTAATAGTTTATGCCTAATAAGTTGAAAATTTAATCAGCATAGCCAAGATTTGAAAATGTTGTATTTTTATTATTGGCGAGAATATTGGGATTAGCTTTCTCTGGGTTGTCGTCTTTCTTCTTACTCCTGCATGTATGGCAATATTACACAATCATTGAGTCAAATAAAAGTTATAGAAATACATTATTTGCACTAGCGGCTGGCTGCCCTCCTTGCATCTAGGATTCTTCGAAGCACAGAAAGTAGGAAATAGCCTAAAACTAAACTTAGATATAAAAATAAATAGCCCAAAACCACCCAGAGACTAAGATAATGTTCTATAAAGAAGTTATCGAAATCTTTAGCATCAGACATTAAAAACCTTACTATTTAATAGAATAGAAAGGAAGAATCTGATATAAAACCTATAATATTAAAAATTTCAAAGTCAAGGGATCTGAATGAATATCCAAAATTTAGACTTTTCTAAGGCTTTTGACAGTTACATATACTAATGATTTTAAAAGCTGTAGTTAGGCTTAGCTGTAATCCTCTTGAAGAACTTTTTAAAATCGAATTGTTTTTTGGTACGGAGAGTATCCTGAACCCCAAACACACATTTATTTTCACTTGCAAATATAAGAAAAAATTTGGGAAGGAATAAACTTAAATCCCCCCACAATCACTGATTGTTCGGTCAAGCCAATTTCAATATCTTTGCAAACAGACAGACGTAAATTCTGTAACTTCAGTATTAAACTTTTGATTGTGTACTTTCCTTGTAAGAAATTGAGCAAGAGCCAAGAGTCCTAATGACACTGCTAAACCTCCACACGCTGAAAAATATCAATATAGTAAAAGTTTTTCCAATATAAACCAGTTCTGAGCTATCTATACTGTAAAATACGAAAAATTGTGTTGGCCGGAGCTATTAGAGCCAAAAAAATATTTATAAAGCTGTCTATAATAAGTTGCGATAAACAGCTATTCTTAACTTATGGTAACAGGTCACGTTTTACCAAGGGAGAGGCAGAGAGTTATAATTATTCCCCACCCCCCTGTAACTATTTTTCATTATTAATGGATGGATACGGGAAGCCTTAGCTGTATCTATTCAGAGGTTAACTTAACCTCCCTAACTCCCAAATCACAAAATCCTTTACAAGTGCCAACCTAGTTTTATTAAAATTTATAATTTAGTAATTGTTCCAGCAGTTTATAAAATATTAATGGACATGTACATTGTACATACATTTATACAGCCTACTACTCAAAATATCTATTATATACTTACCAACAAAATAAGTACCGCCGGAATGGTAGGGCTTCAGGGCTGGATACAAACTGTTGAAAATAACTGCGCCTGAATTTATACATCATTTTATTACTCCAGGGATCTTAAGGGAAAAGACAATGGATGATAAATTAATATGCATCCCCAATGATTATAAACAAAATCAAAATTGAAATTTTGTTTGGAATAAACCAATCAAAATAAAAAAAAGTACCCTAGGTTTTTAGGCCATTAAACTTTGGGTACAGGTGTAATGTCCCCTTCCTCCATGCATTACACACTGTGGTGTCTAAAAAAAAGGCTTAAAAATGGAATAATAATGGAGAATTTTAAGAATAGTTCAAAAGTTTAAGACAGAATTTGTCTTTTATTTTTTCCCTATTCTTTCGAACTTTGAAAGACACTATGGAATTCTAATGGAAATTCTCAATAATAAGGACTATTCAAAATTTTAAGAAAAGTAATGGAATAGGAGAACTAACTAATTTACAGCACCTGTTTCATTATTATCTTAATTTTTTAGGATAGTCCTAATATTAACACAAATTTGAAAAAGCAGGGGTGTTTAATAATTTTCATATTTTTTGGAATGAAAAATCAAATTTAAATTTAGATTTTATGAATATTAAGAATTTAAGATTTAAAGTATTACCCCCCCAACCTCACAGTTTTATTGCATATATATCCCACTCCTCTTACACTACCTTTCCCTTTTTTATTTATCAATTTCTACTTCTCCTTTTCCCTTTTAACCTTATTTCCTCCTTTTTTCACCCCCTCCCTCCTCTTAATACCCTTTCTCCCTCTACCCCCCCACGCCTTCTGGAGTAGTTATTTCACCCTTGCATCTCCTTCTTTTATCTACACTCTACCCCTCCTTTCAAATCTGTCAAAGAATAAATAAATAATCTTAATAAAATGTATTCTTTCTAATTTTTGTGATTTATTACTTTTTTTTGTCTGTAAACTATTTGAAAGCATATTAATTCTAGTTTTTTAGCAGTAAGTATTATTTCTGTGCTACTCATAATTAGGCAGCTAAAATATGAAAATACAGAATGCTTGGAATAATACCATTCTATACAAAAAATATCTTGATTTTCCCTCCACTTTTATAGTCCTCTGTTTTCTTATAACCTATTTACTATGAAACAGGTGGATAACTATCTGATACTAACCTAGAAGCAGGGAAATGTCACCAGTAAAAGAAACTATTCCAAGTAGTTTTCCAATTTCATTTTCAGGTACACTCTAGAGTTATAACATAAAACATAAGTACATAAAACAAAACTAAAATTAGTAATAAGTGTGTACTGTGTAGATGTATTTAAAATTTTTATGATTTTTTATGAGATTGAATATCATTTATGATACTTGTTTGTATCAAAGGTTCTCCTTTGCAGGGTAGATTCTTAAAGGTCTTGGGAAGGTTTATAACTATTTTGGGGGAGGGTACCACCACCCTCCCAAGAGAAATCACCCCTAAGAAAAAAACCCTTTTTTTTATTTTAAAAGATGGAATGGGTTATTCCCTCCCCCCCCCGCAAAGAAAAAGAAAATCCAACCCCAATTTTTTTTTTCTTTTAAAGTTTTTGAATTCAACTACCCCCCTCCTCTAGGGCCCCTAGATGCTTCTAGACCGTAGTGGCTAGTATTAGAGGGGAAAGTGAGAGAAATGCTTAGTGTACAATCTCATAAAAGTACAAAATAATAAATAATGTCACAACTAAGGAGGTAATATTAAAATTGGACAACTATAAAAAAAAGAGAAATTAATTAACATATTTAATACTTATATTTGCGGGAACTTTTGTTCAATGAAATCTTCCAATTTTTAACATTGACAAAACGGCCTGCTTTATTGCATCAAGATCCATGACAGATCTATATAGGAAATAAATGTCTATAAATAAGCTCAAGATTTCCAAATAATAAGTGTTTAAATTTTATAGTGCTCCAAAAATCCATAATAAACTCTTATTGACTAAACAATAAGATCCCATTATTTTACTGTATTAAAATAAATTCATTTTTTTATTTCATGTTGCTATTTGAATTATATTGAAGTATCAAATTTCTATTCATAAATAAGAAAATTTAAATTTATAATATAGTAAATAAAAGAAAACTTGGTTTTAAATAATTTGATACTAGCGATATGTGCATAATGTGTCTAGATATTTAACTAAAATTTAACAGTTAACTAAACAGTTTAACCCTTTCAGAACAATAATTTGAAATAAAAATATTACAATCCTAAAATATTTTAAAGAAAGAGGGGCAGAATTATAAATATGATTTGAAATAAAAATAATGAAATTTAAAAAAGACGAAATAAAAGGGAAGTGAGAGAGAGAGAGACATTTAATCTTTAAAAAATGATGAAAAAACGAAACTAAAGTCATAGCAACTTAAAGGGACTGTGAATGTAAATTTTTCTCATCTAAATATCAAATCTTAACATAATCTCATTCATAATATCTCACAGATAGAGCAAAACGCTCTTTTGTTTGCTTAAAAAACGGCTTTTTCCAAAGATTTTTATAAGGTTCAGGGAAAGGAAGAAATTTCCCGGACTATATAAATGTGCATTAAATTGCTTTTTTCTCCTGCATTATAGCTAAAATTAAACTTTTTCACATAGTTCTTGATTTTTCCCTAATGGTTAAGCTGACTTTTAACATAATCCTTGCTTTAAACCAATGTATAGTTACTTAGAAATTGATAAAATAAGCAATATTTTTTATTGAAAACCAAATACAAAGCTAGAAACAGGTTTTTTTATTAGTATCCAATTAACTTTAGATGGCCCATCTCTCGCCCACTTTTAATTACAAATTTGTAAATAATAAAGATGCAATATTTCTTTATAAACAGTCTGATAAAAGTGTAAACTAATTCTCCAAAGTGGGTTATTTATTGTCCAACACAATAAAAAAGGATATTATTATTTTAAATAACCTATGAGATTCAACCCTTTGTAGACAGTGAGGTATTTTTTTTGTCAATAATACGAATTTAAAATAGGTCTTTATTACCTAATTACTATGTTATAAAAAAACTAATTGGCAATTTTAAATCATAAAATAAATCCTTAACAGTAAGTAAATTGTTTCAACTATATATGACAAGTTAAATATCCCTACAAACATTATAAGAAACAAAAGCGTTCAGATTTTTCCTGTTTTTCCTTTTTCCCTCCCAAAATGCCATAAAATCAAGGCATTATTCCTGGATATTTTTGTTAAAGGACGTTTTTGGTTGATCAGTGTAGTGAAATGTGCTTAGAAAATGTTAAGATTTGATAATCAGATGAAAAATTATTACATTCACACTCCCTTTAATATTTTTAGTTGGGTTCAAAGAGAGAGAGAAATAGAGAGAGTGAGAGAGAGAGGAAGGGGAGAAATTGTAAGGGAGAAGATTTTTGTATGATGGATATAATAAACACGGATATTATGACAGTGAACTTTTTGCTGTAAATTTATGTTACGACTTTAGTCCTCATTTATTTGTTAGTACTTTCTTTCAGTAGGATAGGAAGGGATGGAATAAAAAGGGTGGATATGGGTTATTCAAGGGTGGGGGGTAATTACCCCCCCCTAAAATCTGTTGGCAGGGGTATATATTTTTACCCCCTAAAAATTCACTGGGGTAAAATTTTAGCTAACTCTAGTACTCTTTGACTATATCAGCTATTAATAGACGGACGGACAGACGAACTATTATGCCTCCCCCATCCCTTTCTGCCTTTCCCTTTGACCGGAGTAGCTGAAAATAGGTTTTGCAAGTTGTGTTATCTGTCATACAACTTCGGAAATTGGGGAACAAATAGGTAATCAATTTTCAGTTTATCAGTTGCAAGAGTGAGTGAGTGAGTCAGTTGGGTAGGCAGATTGTTGTAGACAAGATTTGCATCTAAAAAAACTGGGGGTATTGTTTGAGATATATTCAAGGCCATAAACCTCTTTTATGACCTTAGTCAGTCCGACACTTAAAGATAAAACAAAATATTAAAAATAACACAAACCTTTGAAAGAAGAGCTTCATATGAGGTAAAAGCCCATTCTCCAAACCCATCAAATACAATACTGAAAAAGATTAGGATCATTTAGTGAATAAATTCAATATTTTGAAATTGAGGTTTCTCTCTGGACCTTAACCATAATTTTGAAATAAATTAAAATTAGCAAAACGGGGGGGGGGGGACATGGAACACCGCAGGTAGAAGCTCAGCATGGTAAGGCCCCCTGTGGGAATTAGTCATAGGGGAAAAACACCTTTACTTATTTCAATTTACATAGAATATAATTGGGGAATGGGAGGGGTCAGTGCCAAATAGTCACTTTGGGGGGAAAGCATCTAAAAATGTAAGTACCTTATGGCAGCTAGAGTAGTATTTTTACTGAGTCCAAACATAGTCAGGGCAGTTATCTTGCACAATAAACCTGAAATTAAATAATCATAAATTTATTTTCCGTAATTTTTTTCAATGTTTTTCTCATCAATGTTGAAACCAATTGATTAATATATAAATGTTTGCTATTTGTTCTACTTTTGGTAGTAAGGCTACTCTATAATTATTGATGTTAGTTTGTCTTTTAGTCTGTCTGTAGTTCTGTAATGAACGCCAGGGAATAACTAAAACTCATTTCTTCCTTTATTTACTCTTCTTTTTCGTAGCTAAGCTACTCCACGATTCAAAATGTCTGTCCGTAATCTCTCTGAAAGGAAAAATGATTTACCTAAGGCACAGATGATATCATCTGGAACTTTGTAATGTCTAAATAAATAAATATATAAAATTTTTTACCCCGAAAAGCTTTGTTGTCTGTTCACTATAATGATTTAAGCTATTTTTGAAAAGTTATGGGGTGTATACTGTATGTATAACTGTTTATTAGACAAATCAAGGACTTTGTAGGATTCCAGAACACGTTTAAAGGACTCAGATTGAGTAAGTTATTTCGAACTCCCCGACAGAAGGTTTTGAAATGAATAAGTATCTTTTGATTGACGCCCATTAATTAATTTGTTAGCCACAATACATTACTGTATAAAATTTGGTTTAAACTTTCCTATCTTAAAGGGAGAGAGAACGTAAAAATTTATCATCTGATTATCAAATCTTAACATTTTCAAAGCACATTTCACTACACTGATCAACCAAAAATGTCCTATTAACAAAAATATCCAGGAATAATGCCTTGATTTTATGGTATTTTGGGAGGGAAACAGGGAAAATCTGAATGTTTCTGTTTCTTATAATGTTTGTAGGGATATTTAACTTGTCATATATAGTTAAAACAATTTACTTACTGTTAAGGATTTATTTTACGATATAAAATTGCCAATTAGTGTTTTTATAACGTAGTAATTAGGTAATGAAGACCTATTTTAAATTCATATTATTGACAAAAAAAATACCTCACTGTCTACAAAGGGTTGAATCTCATAGGTTATTTAAGATAATAATATCCTTTTTCATTGTGTTGGACAAGAAATAACCTACTTTGGAGAATTAGTTTACACTTTCATCAGACTGTTTATAAAGAAATATGGCATCTTTATTATTTACAAATTTGTAATTAAAGGTGGGCGAGAGATGGACCATCTAAAGTTAATTGGATCCGAATAAAAAACCTGTTTCTAGCTTTGTTATTGTATTTGGTTTTCAATAAAAAATATTGCTTATTTTATCAATTTCTAAGAACCTATACATTGGTTTAAAGCAAGGATTATGTTAAAAGTCAGCTTAACCGTTAGGAATAATCAAGAGCTATGTGAAAAAGTTTAATTTTAGCTATAATGGGAGAAAAAAGCAATTTAATGCACATTTATATAGTCCGGAAAATTTCTTCCTTTCCCTGGACCTTATAAAAATCGTCGGAAAAAGCCGTTTTTTAAGCAAACAAAAGCGCGTTTTGCTCTTTCTGTGAGATATTATGAATGAGATAATGTTAAGATTTGATATTAAGATGAGAAAAATTTACGTTCACAGTCCCTTTAACTAGACCAATGCCATCTAGCTAAACAAGATGCGTAGGTTTCATTTGTGGCAAGGGCAACCAGAAAATCCAAAGAATTCTTATTTTGGAGAAAATTAAGTTTGAAAATTTCAAGTTTAATTTTCAACCCTTAAAGTTCCTGCACAATCCTGATAATAAAATCAAAGCTTCTCATTCTTAAATCATAAAAAATTATATTTTTAAACTTCTTCATAGAACCACTCTTGAAGGGAGTAAATTTATGGTCATTTGTATCAATTGCTTTGCTGAGATAATGCATTCAATACATCAATCATATGTAGGATGGTAAAACTAAATTTTTACGGTAATGAACTATATATGAAGCGTAGGAGCTACAACCGAACAGTGGACAATGCAACAGAAGAAACTCACTCCTCTCATTTTTATACTTTTAATCATAATAAAAAACGAAACTCTTTTAATCTGCCTTTGCCTAACCTAACTCAAAATAAGAAATATAGATAAATAATTTTGTGGTCCATTTCCATTTTTGGAAGAAACTGCCATAATTTATCAAGAACTTACTTTGCTAATGGAAGAAATATAAGAACTGCCAAAGTAGCCATTCCATATTTGTATCCAAAAAAGAAACTGTTCGTAAAAAAAACATTTCAAATTGATCTTCTATACAAATTTTTAGCAGAACGTAGCTACTTTTAAAGTTTGTCTGTTGTTCCACAGAGATCGGTTTTTAATAAATGCCGCGTTTTGATATTGAACGAAGACAATGGGAGAGTATACAACATAAGATTTCAAAATTTTAAAATTATTTTTTTAGCCATTTGTATTATGTCTAATACAACTTAAATCCATTTTCGCTGCATATTTATTAATGCGTCTTTTTAGAGCTGTGTTAGACATTATACAAATAGCTAAAATAATAATTTAAAATTCTAAAAACTCAAGTTGTATACTCTGTTAAAATCGTACGGGGCATTGATCTTCAAGATGGAATAAGGTTTTTAGCAGAGTATACAACTTAAGTATTCAAAATTTTAAAATTATTATTTTGGCCATTTGTATAATGTCTAATACAGATCGAAAAAGATGCATTGATAAATATGCAGCGAAAATGGATTTAAGTTGTATGGCTAAAATATTAATTTTAAAATTTTAAATTCTTATGTTGTATACTCTCCCATCGTCTTTGTTCAATCAATCAATGTCTAAAAAATTGTCGAAAAAACGCGGCATTTATTAAAAACCGATCTCAGTGCCTTCGAAGGTGCTTTGACTTTTGTGTCAGAACCTAAATTGGGACATAGTGCATTTCATTACCCTAGGTTAGATATCTTCATTACACTTTTCAATAAAATCTAAAATGCAGCGGTTTTTGAGAAAATTAGATTTGAAAATTTCAAGTTCAATTTGTACCCACTAGAAGCTACCGCATAATCATGACGAGAAAAGCAAAGATTATTTATTTAAACTTTTGAACAACTTTGCTTTTATAAAGTTCTTCATAAAACCATTCCTGAAGTGAGTTAATTAATGGTCATTTTTATCAATTGCTTTGCTAAGGTCACAGGAATTCAGCCTTAAATAAATCATATATAGAGTGGTTTTATGAAAGACTTTATAAAAGCAAAGTTGTTCAAAATTTTAAATAAATAATCTTTGCTTTTCTTGTCTTGATTATGCAGTAACTCCTAGTGGGTGAAATTTGATCTTGAAATTTTCAAATCTAATTTTCTCAAAAACCGCTGCATTTTAGATTTTATTGAAAAGTGAAATGAAGTTACCTAACCTAGGGTAATGAAATGCACTATTTCCCTGTTTAGGTTCTGACACAAAAGTCAAAGCACCTTCATTTGCACAGTGGTTCGGTCGTACTTACCTTAACCATTTCCCCACCTTTCTCTTAACCACACCGCTTCCCCTTTCACCAAACACACTATTTCAAAACACACCAGGAATATAGGTATAAGCAAAATAAATATAAAAAAATTATTATGCTATGACATAGGTTCTTATCTTTACCAAGACATCCCCCCCCCCTCCACAGCTAAAATCATAAAATATTTTTGATAAATAATTTGTTAACCAGCTTATACCAACAAAGAAATAAATTCGGAAAAAATCACGAAACCTATACATATTTTTCAGCTGTGTTTGGGGGCAACACGTTGGGGGGCAAAATTGACGACCTCTCCATATATCTGTCTCCCAAATATTCTTTTAGATTTATTTTGCTTGTTGGTTATACCTTATACCTGGGTTAAAACTGTATACATACAAATAAAAGGACACAATAAAAACTGTCCCGAATTTGTATTAATTTTGAGGAACACGACTCCAGTGACGTCATATTTTTCTTTCCCGAAAAAGGGAAGAGGGGAAGAAAATCTCTTCAAAAGAGATGGGGAAAACCCCCTTTTCTCCCATCTCTTTCCCCCCCCCCTTCCCTTTTTTTTCTTTCCCCCTTCCCTTTTTCGGGAAAGAAAAATATGACGTAACTGGAGTCCTTTTCCTCAAAATTAATACAAATTCGGGACAATTTTTTTTGTGTCAAATGAAAGTAATCTACTTTTTCACTAGTTCTCTCTCGGTAAAAATGATAGCCTAAATGGACACACCTAATTTATTTTGTTATTTTTAAAAAGTTTTTTTCCCCTGAATTCTGACGCAGAATATTTGAGATTATCAGTGAGGAAGAGATACATTATATCCATTTCTCCGTATTTTATTATCTAAACAAAATTAATGAATACGTGGATAATGGGACGGGAATTTTAAAGTCCTCATATTTATTGGTCAATACCATCCTCCATGGTCAGTGGAGGGAATGGGGTAGAGTCAAAAGAAGGGGGAAGATTGAGGGTATCGTTACATTAGCCAGTTTAAAAACATTTCATCAGAGTATGCGAGAATGGTGAAGTTTAATCTAAAGTCAAGAAAACAAAACATAATTATAACCGGTTCTACCCCCTCCCTTATTCTCTTCCCCAATTTCAGTTTAGAAGGGTGACGCAAATTTCAGATCCCAGATTTCGCGATTTAAAAAAAAATATCTTTATATTATGGCGAATTAAATAATCTTGCAAGCATCGCTTTTATCTTATGAAGAAAAATCAGCGAAAAACGAGATCTGAAATTTGCGTCACCCTGCCAATATGACGCAAGACGCATGACCGCTACGACCGTGGCAATATTTTAAACCCAATCGCGAGAATCTCTCACAATAAATTTTTTAAAATAAACATTGGGACTTTTTGGTAAAGTGTATAGAATTCCTTCGCTTTCTCATTAAGATTAACGATTTCAGGTATCACATATCAAAAGTTTAAATACATAGGGCAATTTTAACCTTCCTAAATCAACGATGAGAGCTATCTGTCACGGACGGAACTAACCTTCTTGTAGAGAAGCTTCGATTAGAAATACCAGAGATACAGGGACTGGACAAAGAGCAATAAATTAGTTTTCAAAATAATTTTCTGTTAAATTCAGTTTTATTAACTAAATATGACAAGAAGGGGACTAAAGGTTGTAGAATGTAGATTAATTCATTTTAATTGTCCATTCCCTCCCTGAAAAGTACTAACCTGAAATATTAAATAGGCAATAATCAACAAAATTATCTGGCTCCTGAAACATGACAGGTGTTATTTGTCATGTTTGTCATTATGACAGATGTTATTTGTCATGTTTGTCATTATGACAGATGTTATTTGTCATGTTTGTCATTATGACAGATGTTATTTGTCATGTTTGTCATTATGACAGATGTTATTTGTCATGTTTGTCATTATGACAGATGTTATTTGTCATGTTTGTCATTATGACAGATGTTATTTGTCATGTTTGTCATTATGACAGATGTTATTTGTCATGTTTGTCATTATGACAGATGTTATTTGTCATATTTGTCATTATGACAGATGTTATTTGTCATGTTTGTTATTATGACAGATGTTATTTGTCATGTTTGTCATTATGACAGATATTATTTGTCATGTTTGTTATTATAAAAGGTGATATAAGTTATGTTTGTCAATATGGACAGATGTTATTTGTCATGTTTGTCAATGCAAATAGTAATTAAGGACAGTTGCTTTAAATTGAAAGATTATCTGCACAAAAAAATTACCCAAAGTGTAATGCAAAATATTTATCTCGTTTCTGAAACGTCAGAAACGGATAGCTTTTTTCGTTAATTTAGGCATGTTAGAATTGTCCTATCGATTTCAACGTTAACATGGTGATTCATAAGCGAAGCAACTCTATAATCAAGTCCTAAAAATGTAAGTATGTCCATAAACATTATCCTGTATCAAGCAGTTTTTCAACAAATTTACTTACAATTATGCTTAGACTCTATGCTTATTAAGTTCAGACACTATACAAGTGTTAATGTCCATTTGTACTACCGTTTCAGTGCTTCGCTTTTATGGATGTTGTCATCCTTGTTTATTTAAACTTTGTTTGTGCAGAACTATATGAATAGAGTTTCATGTCTTTTGTAAAAATCACAAAAACATCCCTTTCGAATTAACATAGCTAGGGGAATTTGCACGTCATAGCTGGGGCGAAGTTTACTAGAAATCCATCCCCTTCATAAAAAAATAAATGATGGGGAGATGGTATCCCCCAATCACCTCTTTGATAAAAGAATTAGTATTCAGATAATCGTTGGGCAAATTTTACTGGAAAGTTTACAAATATTACCGATTTGTAAAACAAAAATTGTAAAAATGTATTGATAATTATTATAATAATACCTGTTATGTCTCTTCTTTATAACTGTTTTTATTGACTCCTATTTTCAAGATTCATTCGTATCAAATTGCTAAGATACTAATGTAAAACTTTTCAAAAGGCTGGAATAATTAAGCTGTGCATCTCAGGGAGGCTTGTTATTTGTCTTGGAAATAAACTAGAATACTAAAAATCAGAAAATTTCAATATTTTGAATGCAGATGTCTTTATTTGGGTTATATAGGTACTAAAATAAGATTAGCAATAAACAGACTTTTTTTTGTTCTTTTTATTAAAGAAGAAAAAAAACATTCCCTTTTCTGGAAGTTACATGATGGGAAATATATCCGTATCTTTAACTGAGGATCATGGGATCTTTTTTTATCTCGATTTTTTTTCAGGTAAAGTATTAGTTGGAGGCCTCAACTAATACCGAACCTGAAAAAAATAAGATTCGATGTAAAGCAAAAGATTTCACGACTGATAAGGTTTGGGATTCATTTTCCCATTAAGTTAGATCCTGATGATGTCACAGGGATGGAGTGTATTTTCTTCTCGCAAAAATGGGCCAAAGCCTATAAGATTTCCAATGGTAGCCTAGGACATTAGTTTATATAGCATTGATTGATTGATTGATTAGCCATAGTCTCTTAGGGTTTGGACCTAAGTAGTCATAGAATTAGGTATAAAGAAACAGACTTAGGAAAACCTAAATTTGCAAGAGTGCAGCAATGCAATATAAAGCCGAATCCAAGGACGTCTAGGTTCTAGTTTTGAGGGGAGTAAAATGTGTTTTAAGGGGGTTATCTAATTTATTTCTTTAAAATTTTGAGGGGGGTAAAATGATGGGTTTCAAAGTTCGTGAGGGTTAAACATCCCTTTACACCCCCCCCCCTTTGAATGTCATTGGCCTAACCTAACCTGACCTGAATAATAAACAATCAAATTCATTTAAAAATTATAAGGTGGGAGTTTTTGTGCTAAACAGGGCACTTTGAGGGAAAATGCCGACTATTTAAATTATTTTTATTAATTCCTTGTGTTGACCGGGATCTTTGAGCAGGGCACAGTATATGGAGGTCAACAGGAAAAATCCACCTAAAATATTTCAAAATTATAACAACAACCAAGATTTTATAGTCATTTTCAAATTGTCAGGGATCTTAAGGGTTAAGGCAATGTACGATACATTTGTATACATTCCCAATTATGATAGAATAAAAGTACTCCTTATATAGATCAAAGTTATTGGGTGAAAAGTTTGGGAACTTGTAGTTTGGAAACAAGTGTTAAGAATTATTTAAACTATGACAAATTTATAATTATGTAAGCTAAAGTATTTAACATTGTGACGGAGTGACATACGGACGGACTACGGACATACCTTTGTTTTGGAGCAGCTGCGCTTTTTATTAAAGCAAAAATATTGGAAGGGAAAATATGTATAACTTATAAAATAGCAATTCTTTTTTTAACCCTTACAGATCGGGCCACAATTCCCACCTTAATAGATGGGGGGGGGGGGGGGGCTAATTTAGACCCCTCCCTCTATCTCGGCTCCTGTTACAGATAGAGACATAAATTTTTTTTCAGGTGGTTCATGTGCATTTTTGGAGAAAATTACTTAGTCTAGTCTTAGCGGCCAGACCGCTCCTTAGCACCTTTTTAGCGGCCAGCCGCTAAATATTAAAACAGCTGTAGAGCGGCCATTTTTAAAGCTAGGATAACCAAATTTTAGGACGGACTTTTATTTTTTATAAAAAAATTACTTTTTCTGACCATCGCCGAAAAACGGAAAAACCGGAAACCGCCATTTTCGGCGGTTACGGTGGTAAGACGGCGGTTGGCGGCGCCAATTAATATTTTTATCTGTTTTTTTATCACAGTAAAAGAATAGATAAAAAATTTGGCTGGTCTAGAGCTGTTTTTAAATTCGGCGGCTCGCAGCTTAAAAACGGCCAAACTACAGGTAGGAAATAGAAAATCAGGCAAAAATCGGCCAAGGAGTGGTCAAATGGTCATAACTTTACTATTCACGGAGGTTCATTTTTGCTCAAGGTTTACCAAAAACATTTTAGGTCTCTAGATGTAATAGAAGCCACGATATTCATGATATATGTCTATAATAAAAGCTGGACAAAAAATCGGTCATAAAATAGGTCATGGAGCGGTCAAGGTATCATAACTTTTATGATATTTTATTAAAACAGCTAGTCGGTGCTTTCAGTGATTATTAGATGAAAATGATCCATAGAATTTAGATTTGCAATCGTTTTTTTTTGTAGACCTCTTATTTTTGAAGTAATTTAAGTTTTTTTTAATTAAGTTGGTTTTAAGTTACTAAAACACACCAAAGAAAGAAGCCAATTGTCATTATGAACAAAAATATTTAGATCTTTAATTTGACACCTTACTTTTTGAATTCTGTGAGGTAATTATAAAAAAATCAATTTTTTAAATCCTGGTGAATCCAAACTTTGAACTTAAATATATCATTAATATATATTCATGTTCATATATACCTTTAGAATGAGAAAAATATTACGATTCCATTCTAAGCAAAATTGTAAAAAAGTAATCAAACTGTAATAAAAAAAAAATAAGTTTATTTTTAGAATTGTAACTAGCAAATCACAAATAAATAGCCAAACATAATTTTTGGCTTTAAAGGGTTAACTTAAAGAAAAAAAAATAAGGCGTTCTCCTCTTAAAATTTTTTTTTTCAATTTTGAGGGAATTTTGAGGGTAAAGCAATATAATGTATAAACAATTTTACCTTTGAAGCTTTTTTAGCTAGTAGTAAATATTGAGATAGGACTCGGAAGCTAGGTACAATTTCGGAAACTAAAATTCAGTACATCAAAATTAAATAAATGTACAATGCAATGTAACAGATATTTTTTAAGCACAAGAAACAATAATACATTTTTAACTGCATTGTTTTGAAGTTTATTATAGACTGAAGCATATTTGTTCATAATTTTTCATTATTTACATGTTATGTAAGTATTATTATTTTATTGCAGTATCTATTGATTATATTGTATGAACACTCTCCTTTTTTCAAGCAATTCTATTTTTTAATTTTTGATGATTAGCTTCCCTATTTGTCAATTTTTGATGGATCTATTCTATGGATCATTTTACATCTACTACTCACTGAAAGCACAGAATAGCTGTTTTAAAAAAATATCACAAAAGTTAGGACACCTTCTTTAAATATATTCTGAAAAAAAGTGTTACTTTTATTATCTGGAGTTTTTTTGCTGGATTAGGATTGTCAAGAAATATATTAAATCAATATTTTTTTTCAATTAATAATTTAATTGTCAATTATGTAAACAATTAAGGATGACAACATCCAAATGTAGAAAACAAAAAAAATCATACAATAGACAAACGTGCAAAGTGAATTATATGGTAGTTTTGCTACCAGAATCTTGTTGTACCTGAAATGGAAAATATAGCTGTGAAGCTTGTTGCTTTTAGAACAGCCCCGGCAACAAAGGGTGAAACTAATCCTGCTAGGTAGGACATTGACTGAATAATTGAAAATCTAAACAAAAATAGTTATTATGAAAAAATATATAGATTTTTTCATTAATTTAGGCATGCTAGTATTGTACCATTTTGCTTTTATGGATGTTGTCATCCGTGTTGATAAACCCTTAGATTTCCTTTATTTTGCTAAAGCTAAATATAGGTTTTTACTCTCCATATTCAATTGAATATGATTTACTACCATTCCTCACCAAAATAAAGGAAAAGGTAAAACAAGGACAATAAAATCTATTATCTTTCATAAAATAAATACAACTTTACAACTCGGATTTTTAAAGGATATGACAATGAATGATAACTTCTACTTAAATTCTAACCAGCATATGACTGAATAATAATATAGGAAATATTCTACTTATTAATTTACCTGGTATTTCTAGTTTCCAAGGTAGAGTCATTAGTAATATAGGAAATATTCTACTTATTAATTTACCTAGTAGTTCTAGTTTCCAGGGTTGAGTCACTAGTAATATAGGAAATATTCCACTTCTTAATTTACTATGTAGTTCTAGTTTCCAGAGTAGAGTCACTAGTAATATAGGAAATATTCTACTTATTAATTTACCTGGTAGTTCTAGTTTCCAGGGTTGAGTCACTGGTAATATAGGAAATATTCTACTTATTACTTTACCTAGTAGTTCTAGTTTCCAGGGTAGTGTCACTAGTAATATAGGAAATATTCCACTTATTAATTTACCTTGTAGTTCTAGTTTCCAGGGTGGAGTCACTGGTAATATAGGAAATATTCTACTAATTAATTTACCTTGTAGTTCTAGTTTCCAGGGTAGAGTCACTAGTAATATAGGAAATATTCTACTTATTAATTTACCTAGTGGTTCTAGTTTCCAGGGTAGAGTCACTGGTAATATAGGAAATATTCCACTTATTAATTTACCTGGTAGTTCTAGTTTCCAGGGTTGAGTCACTGGTAATATAGGAAATATTCTACTTATTAATTTACCTTGTAGTTCTAGTTTCCAGGGCGGAGTCACTAGTAATATAGGAAATATTTCATATATTAATCTACCTGGTAGTTCTAGTTTCCAGGGTTGATTAATTTACCTAGTAGTTCTAGTTTCCAGGGTTGAGTCACTAGTAATATAGGAAATATTCCACTTCTTAATTTACCTTGTAGTTCTAGTTTCCAGAGTAGAGTCACTAGTTATATAGGAAATATTCTACTTATTAATTTACCTGGTAGTTCTAGTTTCCAGGGTTGAGTCACTGGTAATATAGGAAATATTCTACTTATTAATTTACCTTGTAGTTCTAGTTTCCAGGGCGGAGTCACTAGTAATATAGGAAATATTTCATTTATTAATCTACCTGGTAGTTCTAGTTTCCAGGGTAGAGTCACTAGTAATATAGGAAATATTCCACTTAATAATTTACCTAGTAGTTCTAGTTTCCAGGGTAGAGTCACTGGTAATATAGGAAATATTCCACTTATTAATTTACCTGGTAGTTCTAGTTTCCAGGGTTGAGTCACTGGTAATATAGGAAATATTCTACTTATTAATTTACCTTGTAGTTCTAGTTTCCAGGGCGGAGTCACTAGTAATATAGGAAATATTTCATTTATTAATCTACCTGGTAGTTCTAGTTTCCAGGGTAGAGTCACTAGTAATATAGGAAATATTCCACTTATTAATTTACCTAGTAGTTCTAGTTTCCAAGGTAGAGTCATTAGTAATATAGGAAATATTCTACTTATTAATTTACCTTGTAGATCTAGTTTCCAGGGTAGAGTCACTAGTAATATAGGAAATATTTCATTTATTAATTTACCTGGTAGTTCTAGTTTCCAGGGTAGAGTCACTAGTAATATAGGAAATATTCCACTTAATAATTTACCTAGTAGTTCTAGTTTCCAGGGTAGAGTCACTAGTAATATAGGAAATATTTCATTTATTAATTTACCTGGTAGTTCTAGTTTCCAGGGTAGAGTCACTAGTAATATAGGAAATATTCCACTTAATAATTTACCTAGTAGTTCTAGTTTCCAGGGTAGAGTCACTAGTAATATTTCACTTATTAATTTACCTAGTAGTTCTAGTTTTCAGGTTGGAGTTACTGGTAATATAGAAAATATTCCACTTATTAGTTTACCTAGTAGTTCTAGTTTCCAGGGTAGAATCACTGGTAATATTGGAAATATTCCACTTATTAGTGGTTGTAGTTTCTAGGGTAGAATCACTAGTAATATAGGAAATATTCCACTTATTAATTTACCTAGTAGTTCTAGTTTCCAGGGTAGAATCCCTAGTAATATTGGCAATATTCCACTTATTAATTTACCTAGAAGTTATAGTTTCCAGTGTAGAGTCACTAGTAATATAGGAAATATTCCACTTATTAATTTATTATTTACCTAGTAGTTCTAGTTTCTAGGGTAGAGTCACTGGTAATATAGGAAAACATTCCAGCTGTTGTCGCCGTTGGTCCACCCCACAAACCTGAAATTTTTAATTAATTTATGTGTCCGTTAGTGGCGGACGTTTCTCTAAAAGTGAATAGACATGCATAATGCCCTCCCCCCCCCCTACCCCCTTCATTTTGTAATAATTAGAGCAGACAATTTTAGTTACTAGAGGTGGCGTTCAAAAATTATCCCGCTATTGGCTAGATTGAATATTAATCTTTTTCTTCCATTGTCCAATCCCTGAATATCAACCCAACTACAAAAAAAGTTACTATTCATAAAGATTACTACGACTTTAGTTTTGTATTTTCATAATTTTTTAAAGATAAATGTCCCTCTCTCTCACTTCCCTTTCATTCCATCTTTTTTAAATTTCATTATTTTTATTTAAAACCGTATTTATAATTTTGTCTCTCTTTCTTTAAAATATTTTAGGATCCTGGAATTTTTTTGTTTCAAATTATCGTCCTGAAAGGGTTAAAATGTTTAGTTAAATGTTAAATTTTAGTTTAATTTCTGAACACATTTCAGACGCGTCACTAGTATCAAATTATTTACTATTTTATAAATTTAAATTTTTGGATCATGGAAAGAAAACAAAGTCATTCCTAATTAGGACATAAGTCACAGGAAATTGGTCTAAGGAAGGCCAATGATGTCCTTCATCTAACAAAATCTAACTTAAGGGAGGTGACTTATGTCCTTTGTCTGACAAATTCTTACATTAGGAAAGCTGCTTATGTCCTTCATATTGCAAAACTTAGCTTTTCTGTCCTTCACATAGCAAAACCTCACAAAACATAGCATTTCTGTCCTTCACATAGCAAATTCTTGCAAAACATAGCAAATTCTTGCAAAACATAGTAAATTCTTGCAAAACTTAGCATTTCTGTCCTTAAACTCTTGTTATGTGTGTTCTGATTTAGTTCTGATCTCCTGTTAGAAAAAGGTCAGAAAAACCTATTTTTTGTGAGATTTTGCTATGTTTTGGACCAAAAAGCTATGTTTTGCAATATTTTGCTATGTTAAGGACAGAAATGCTAAGTTTTCCAAGAATTTGCTATGTTTTGCAAGAATTTGCTATGTTTTGCAAGAATTTGCTATGTTTTGCAAGAATTTGCTATGATTTGCAAGAATTTGCTATGTGAAGGACAGAAATGCTATGTTTTGCAAGAATTTGCTATGTTTTTCAAGAATTTGCTATTTTTTTGCAGAATTTGCTATGTTTTGCAAGAATTTGCTATTTTTTGCAAGAATTTGCTATGTGGAGGACAGAAATGCTATGTTTTGTGAGATTTTGCTATGTTTTGCAAGAATTTGCTATGTGAAGGACAGAAATGCTATGTTTTGCAAGAATTTGCTATGTTTTGCAAGAATTTGCTAGGTTTTGCAAGAATTTGCTATGTTTTGCAAGAATTTGCTATGTGAAGGACAGAAATACTATGTTTTGCAAGAATTTGCTATGTGAAGGACCAAAAAGCTAGGTTTTGTGTGGTGAAGGGAATTTGCAAGAATTTGCTCTGTGGAGGACAAAAATGCTATGTTTTGTGAGATTTTGCTATGTTTTGCAAGATTTTGCTATGTGAAGGACAGAAATGCTATGTTTTGCAAGAATTTGCTATGTTTTGCAAGAATTTGCTATGTTTTGCAAGAATTTGCTATGTTTTGCAAAAATTTGCTATGTGAAGGACAGAAATACTATGTTTTGCAAGAATTTGCTATGTGAAGGACCAAAAAGCTAGGTTTTGTGTGGTGAAGGGAGGCTACTTATGTCCTCCATCTTGCAAAATCTTTGTTAAGGGAGACAAGTTATGCCCTTCATCTAACAAATTCTCACATAAGGGAAGCTACTTATGTCCTTCCTAGGAAGATGACTTCTGTCCTAATTAAGGAATGACTTTGTTTTCTTTCCATGATCCAAATTTTCTATTTTATGAATGGAAATTTGATACTTTAATATAATTCAATTAGCAACATGAAATAAGAAAATGAATTTATTCTTCATAGAGTAAAATAATGTGTCTTATTGTTCTGGTCAATGAGAGTTTGTTATGGATTATTGGAGCACTATGAGTATTAAACACTCTACTATTGGAAGATTCGAGCTCATTTATAGACATTTATTTCCTATATAGATCTGTCATGGATCTTGATGCAATAAAGCAAGCGGTTTTATAAAAAATCTGTTGAAAATAATTCATAAGGTAAATAACAGAAAAAGTAATCGCTCATATAGGTATAAAATAAGTAGCTGTGCTAGAGGCAGCTTATGGTGCCTATAAGAAAAAAAGGACGCCATACAATGCACAGACTAAATCACCTTTGGCAGGCCAGTATAGATGTTAATTGACTATTGTTAGGCCACTATGACGTTATTTTTAAAGGCACTACAAAAAGCTTCGCTGTGCTACTAAAATACAATTACCTGATAAAGCACTCGCTATAGCGAACCAATAGGTATTCATGGTGACTATTTCACTGACTAAATAAAATTAGAATATTCAATATTTGTGAGTCAAGAACCCGCCCCCTTCACCCCCCTCCTTTCTCTTATATTATAAGTAAGTTAAAAATAAGGCGTAGTTTTTTTTATTGGTTTGTTAATTACTTCTGGACAGGTTAGATGATTAGGATTAGGTGCTGAACAGACTGGCAAGATTAGGGCCCCCCTCATGGGTTAGGCATAGGAAAAAAATTCCTTTCATTGTTCATTAATATAAAAAAGAGGGAAGGGGTTATCATCGATCGACTACCCACCCTTATTTTCAATTCATTTTAAAAATAAGACAGGGGAATGTCGGTGTTCAACAGGCACTTTGTGTAAAAGCAACAATTTTTTATTAAAAATAATTGAAAAGGTATTATTTATTTAAAACTTACTTGAAACGTAGATGATAGCGGCTAAAGCTTGTCCAATACTGGGAAGAATCAAGGGCAACTCAAATTTTAAAATAGTTATAAGCAGGGCGGGTAAGTGATTATTGGTTATATAGAACACTTTATTTGTTAGGTATACATTTTGATTTAACTTAAAAGATTATTTGTAAACATTTACAAAATGAATAATAAAACTTAATTATAATATAAACATAAGAAAGGAAAAAGGAAAAATAAATACTTTCAAAATACCCTTCAGGACCCCATCCTTATAGAGCTCTCTATGCTCTGGAGGACCCTTATTGCAATTTTGGTTTGTAATGTTGGGAGTTCAGGACTAACCCCCCAAAAAATAACCGACAAATAACTATAGACTCACCTTTCTTCCAAAGTAATCACTCCAACTGCCCATTAAAATATCAACCAACAAACTAAAATTTAACAAAACTTTAATATAATGGTACCCAAAATCTTATAAACTCGTTTTCTCATTCATAGGCTCAAACTGGCAATAACCAACTAATAATTTGTAAGGTAACTTTGTATATCATAATTAGTTATGTAATTCAATTTCTTGTATTTATTCGAATCCGGTGGATAGGAACCGGTTCTCATCCATACGAAAAAACTATGTCTAGCAACGTATTATAACCAGCTTTCTACGAATATAGAAATGTACAATCATAAGATTAAAACTAGTTTTTTTAGCCGTTGCCTTCGGCACCTCGGGGTTAAAAAAAAACTAGTTTTAATCTTATAATTGTACATTCTATATCCGCGAAAAGCCGTTTATAATATGATGCGAGAAATAACTATTCTCGTATTTATTCGAATCCGGTGGATAGGAACCGGTTCTCATCCATACGAAAAAATATAACAAGTTTTCTACGAATATAAAAATGTACCTTCGGCATTTCGGGGCTAAACAAACTGGTTTTAATCTTATAAGTGTACATTTTATATCCGCGGAAATCCGTAGCGAATAGGATACCTGCGGCACTCCACAAATGATAATTATACCTTGGTAAAGAATAAGAAATAGTTGTATAGCGAATAGGATACCTGCGGCACTCCACAAATGATAATTATACCTTGGTAAAGAATAACAAATAGTTGTATAGCGAATAGGATAACTGCGGCACTCCACAAATGATAATTATACCTTGGTACAGAATAACAAATAGTTGTATAGCGAATAGGATACCTGCGACACTCCACAAATGATAATTCTACCTTGGTACAGAATAACAAATAGTTGTATAGCGAATAGGATACCTGCGGCACTCCACAAATGATAATTATACCTTGGTACAGAATAACAAATAGATGTATAGCGAATCCAATGTGATGCATCTTTTGATATCTAAAATATAAATAAATTAACAAAATCATCAATTTTAATGTTATGTAAACTTTACTTCCCTGTGAGTGGCCCTAACCCTGTGTGGCCTATACCTGCGGCATCCCAACCTGCGGAGCTACCCAGTAACCAATATAACCTAATCAACACTTTAGGGGAAACTGCCTATTTAAATTGGTGATACGTACCGTATGTAAATACATCTATAATTCAAAAAGCAAAAGATGTTTTAATTAAATAATAACTTACTTTAATTACTGCATTTGTATCATTCCACGTGTTCATTGCCTGTATGTCAACCAAAATATTTAGAATATTCATCTTTATATCATACATCTCTACTCTATAGTACTTGAATGTTCGTCTGTAAGTTTGACAGTTTGTTCATTGTTATAACCAATAAATAGAAATGGATTCCTTTAGCTTATTTAAAATTTAGAGCGTTTTAACCAAGGGTGTGCACATGATTTTGTTGATGATGGTAGGGGGGGAGGGAGTTTCAAAGATACAACCAAAATAATTAGAAGATAGAGTCAATTAACCCTTAGATTGTACAACCCTTGTCTTGAAGTTCTAACCGGGCAGTGGGCATGGTAATGAGTTGCGCCTCTTTTGGGCCAAGTTATTCCCTCTACCTTAACTATATATGTCGTGCACTAGTCATAGCAGTAGTGGAAAACATTTTAACGTCGTTAGTTATAACTCGGTGTTGGAACAAGTTTCGAACCTTCCTGACAACAAGTGGATGATCTACGTATTACGCCACAGTCATGGATTAGAAGATTATGCAACGGCCAAGGGGAGTGTCAAGCTAAAAAAAGAGGGGAAAATTTTGCACTCATTTACCAAGCAATGAACGCTTTTGGGTATGTTGATTATGCAAGGCGGTGTATCCTCACCTTCACAATAAACAGCGCCTCTATTGTCGTCTGTATTACACCCCCATTGATTTTAGTTTACAGGGGGTGTTAGAATTTTTGGGTCCGCGCCCCTATGTCCCTGTATTTATTTACTATGCAGTAGCGCAGCTACTCTACAACTAGATAATTTTCTAAATTCCTGGCAGGATAGATTTGAATTAATACTTCTCAAATAATCTTCACATGATCTAAATAAATGAAAAAAATTAATTTTTTAAATGAAGAATACACCACTTTAATTTAGTTTATATTTATATTGTAGATTCGCTGTTAGCGAAATGTCAGGGAGGAAGGGAACATTGGACTATAAATTATACTAGTATCCAAAGTTAGCCACGTTTTCTTTTTCACTTTGCTTAAAAACTTTGGGTACTATTACAGAATTTTAGATTCAACCATAAATTTTAATCTACAGAAGGGATACTTTGTTTATCACCATTGGGGGTTATACATCAATTTATCGTTGCCTTATCCCTTTAGATTACTGCGATAAGGGGTATCGTTTTAATTTTTTTTGAATAGGCAGTAATCAATTAAAGGTGATGTAATGGGAGAGGTACTAAATAGACTAAAAGATGCATACATACATACTTACAAAGACAGACATCCTGTTACTTTATAATATACGAAAATATAAGCTACCTTTGATAAATTAGTGGCTGTAAGGCAGAATATAAAAAATAAATTCCAATGAAGTAGAATAACATCCCAGGCTCCACTGTTATCTAAACAGAAAATTGCATTGCTAATATGGTGTTCATTTATCGGTCAGTAGGTTGCTCAAGTAAAAGGTGAGGGTATGGGGTAAAGAGGATGGATAGTGGTATTGTTAAATTAGCCAGCTGGAAGTACCATTTTATTAAGAGTAGACGAAAATCAATATCCAGGTAAATATAAATCAATTATTGCAGGCAACAAACTTTTCTAATAATTTCTTAAATTTACAGAAGGGATGATTTAGCTAATCATCATTAGGTTTGTACAATAATTTATCATTCATCGTCTTATCCCTTTAGATTCATGATTGCTCGTCTGTAAATAATTGTTTTTTTTTGTCTTTCCCTTTGCTTCTTAAAAAATGTTTAAAAGCAAAGCATTTTTATTTTCTATGTTACTTATCAAATACAATAAATATTTCAAGTTGAAGTTCATTTACACTGCATTATGACTCAATTCAAGTTGTTTTACAGTTTAAAGGGACTGTGAACCAAAAAAATTTCTCATCATATTATCAAACCTGAACATCATCTCATTCATATAATCTTAACAATAGGACCAAACGGGCTCTTGTTTCCTTAAAACGGCTTTTTCCGCTGAATTTTACTAAATCCAAGATTGGAAGAAATTTTTCTGGAGTATATAAATGTGCAATTAATTGTCTTTTTCTCCGTCTATAGTTAAAACTAAACTTTTTGACATAGTTCTCTATTTTTCCTAACAGTTAAGTCTACTTTTAACATAATCCTTGCCTTTAACCAATGTATAGTTACTTAGAAATTGATAAAATAAGCAATATTTTTTATTTAATATCAAATACAATAACAAAGCCAAAAACAGGTTTTTTTGATAGTAAACAATAAACTTCAGTTGGCTCATCTCTCAACCACTTTTGATTACAAATTTTAAAATAATAAAAGTGCAATATTTCTTTATAAACAGTCTGATAAAAGTGTAATCTTAATACTCTAAGTGGGTTATTTATTGTCCGACACAAGAAAAAAGGATATTATTAGTTTAAATAACCTTTAAGATTCAATCATATGTTGACAGTGAGGTACTTTTTTGTCAATAACACAAATTTAAAATAGATCTTTATTTCTTAATTACTATGTTATTATAACATGATTTGGAAATTTTATGTCATAAAATTAATCATTAACAGTTAGTAAATTGTTTCAACTATGACAAGTTAAATATCCCTAGAAACACTAGTAAACAAAAACATTATGATTTTCCTTGTTTTTCCATTTTTCCCTCCCAAAATGCCGCAAAATCAAGGCATAAATCCACTATATTTTTTGTTAATAGGGCGTTTTTTGTTGATCAGTATAGTGAAAGGTGCTTAGAAAATATTAAGATTTGATCTAATCAGATGAGAAATTTTTACATTCACACTCCCTTTAAGAAAATTGGAGGCTTTCTTGATTTTCCGCCAAAATGAACCAATCATGTAAAAATACTAGCATATTATTGGTTGCCAATTCACAAAGGAGATATGAAATTGGTTAATTTTAGCGGCAAATTATAAATTTAGAAATTCTAAGTTATAATACAATAAATGTTAATTAAGTTTGGGTCGGCTTTAATAGACGTCCAAGGGTTGGACGGTAAAGGGGTGTTTAAGGATCCACTAAAACTTTATAACCTTAGCCCAGTTTACAAAAGTCAAAGGTCGACCTCTGGAAATTTTAGGTCGACCTATAGAAGCTTTAGGTAAACCGATTTTATAAAGGTATTTGTGGGTTGTACTTGTTTAGGTTGACCTACAGAAAAAATCGGTATTTTTGAACTGGGCACTTATTTTACCTCCCTAAATTTCTTTAAAAAATACATGAGATTACCCCCCATTAAACATTTAAACCCCTCATTTTACCCTAATCAAAAACAAAGCTTTATTCTTTGTTTGTTTAATGAATACTAGCGGCTACGCCCCTAGAGGCCTCTAGGGGCACTTGAGGAGGGGGGAGTCGAATTTGATTACCCAATTTCTTATTTTAGATTTTAAATGAAAAATTTTAAAAAATATTTTGGGGGTTGAAATTTTTTTTTTTTGGGGGGGGGGTGCCCCCCCCCATCATTTTTAATTTTAGTTAAAAAACGAAAAAAAAATTTTTTTGGGGGGTTATTTTTCATTTTTCGGGGGTTGGGGGTGTCCCACCCCCCAAGAAAATAGTTATAAACCTTCCCGGGACTTATGAGAAGTTACCCTGTTAAGGAGAACCCAATCGGTTCAGCGGTTAGCGAGATCCTACGGTACAGACACACACACAGATACACACACAGACAAACAAACATCCTGTTACTTTAGTATAAGGATTATATTGAAACCTAAACAAAATTATAAAATTGTACTAACAAAAAAGGATACAAACTTACCCTTTCTATCATTTTAAGGATTCTACTCATCATCATTTTAATATTTGTTATGTGCTTTATACCTAAACAAGGATGACAACATCCATAAAAGCGAAGCACTGAAACGGTAGGACAAACGGACATTAACACTTGTATAGTGTCTAAACTGAATTATCAGAATATAAAAGTATAAGAGTCGAAGCAAAACTGTAAGTAAATTTGTTGATAATGTTTATTGAGTTTATGGACATACTTACATTTTTAGGATTTGATTATAGAGTTGCTTCGCTTAAAATATTGTTCTTTGTTGTCCCAGGAATCAATATACCAAAAATAAGATCAAACGGATAATTAGATCACATAAAAATTTGCTGTTAAAAAATTAGAAAAATCAACATGTTTAAAATGGACGTACGGACATTCTGGTAATGATTATAGAGTTGCTACGCTTTCTAAATCGTACCTAACTACTACAGGAATCATCATGCAAAGTTTGACGGACGGACGGACGTACGGACGGACGGACCGACCCTAATTATAGAAAAGCTTCGCTTTTAAAAATCTGAAACATAAATTTATGTGTTGATTATCACATAAAAAGTTTGACACTTTTTGAAAAGTTTTACATATATTGGAATATAAATTATACTGAAACCTAATGTTTTTTTATAAATAAATTCTTTCATTAGTTTGCTTAGAAATTGTATTTTTTTTCATAGTTAATATTCGAACTGGCAGTGTCCGAACATTAAAACCAATAATCTTAAACTACGAAAAGGAAATTTTGTTTACCATCATTTGAGATGTTCAGTTCATCAATTTATCGTCCATTGTCTTATTACAATCCATGAATTTACATAAGTTTATTCACTAAACAGATTAAAAAGAAATTATATTTATAAACAAAACACACATTTTCATTGAATAAATTAAAAAAATGTTTATATATTTATTGTAAGCGCTAATATTTAATTTAAGTAGGCAGGGAGGGGACATTGAATTGTAAATTACATTGATTGTTTTGTTTGAAACTAGTCCAAACGTTTCAACCCATAATTTTTATCTACTGAATGAGTAATCTTGTATATCATCATTGGGGATGTGTATCCAATTTATAAAGTCCATTGTCTCATTCATTAAGATATTCAAATGTAAGTCAACATTAGATACTTATTAAAAAACGATATGTAATTATTGCCGATTTTTCAATCTTATAATTTATTACTTAATTTTATGAGTATAATTAAGGTATTATTCGACAAACAGGTAAATAGGCGGACTTAAAAACACCCTACTAATTTAAATGTTTGACATTTTAAATATACAACTTACTATTATAATGCCTTAAATATAATCATGGTAAAACCTTTACAAAACCACCCTGTAAATACCTATCATATATATTAACATGGTACAAGCCTGAGAGGTCTAGCCTTCTTATTCATATAAATTTAAAAAAATTTTGTACTTTCAACATTCAACGCCATAAAGACTAAAAATCTGTTGTGATAACAGTATAATTATAATTATTACAGGACCATATCAAAATGATGCTTTGAGTTTTTGAATAATTTGACAATGGGCAATAAATTATCTTCCAACCAAAAGTCTTAAGCAAAGAATTTGCATTTGGTAGTGGATAGATTTTGGTTTTTGATATTTTATTTAGAACCCTAGCATTTAGGGTAAGGAGGACAGTGCAGTGTTAAAGCCTAAAACAATCCAATGATTTAAATTTAAGATAAATTTGCAACAAGAAAAACACCTCAGAATGTCTTTAGAGCTTCCATAACATTAAGAACACAATCGGTTTAGTAGTTATCCAAATCTTAAAATACAGGCAAAAGACCTTAATTAATCTTACTATATAAAGTATTAAGGTTCTTTTTATGTCTGCAGCTTAAGATTTCATAAAAGACAATACTGATTAAGTTCTTCATTTTATTGAAGCTTCACATAGGTCCCAAGGTGGTTTTATACTCTTGGTTTTCAGATTTCTTTCCCAACCACTTTGAATACAAAGTCCCTAGATGCTAGGATCGCAGCCATTTGTTATTTTAACAATTGGGTACTAAATAGAGTGTCACTGTCTAATTAAGATTTATGTATATATCATTTATAGCATCGTATTACAGACAATTTTCCACTCGTATTAAAATAAAAATCCTAAAATTTATACCATTTCGACCCATAGGTGCTAACAAAACCGGTTTTAATCTTATATTTTTCATTTGAATATCCGCGGAAAGTTGTCTATAATACGATGTGGTAAATAACTATTATCCCCCAAAAGAGAGGAAGGGGAGGTTGCCTCTTAGAGCTTAGAGCGGGGGGGGGGGGGTAGGGTTCCCTGGTCCACACACCACACACAGCAATTCATTTTGGTTAAAAAAATTTCTTCTTCTCTCTGGGGGGGGGGGGGGGAGGCGTCCAATCATAAAAAAATACTAAAAACCCTTCTTTGGCGGCCATTTCTAAACTTCACTGAAAATTGTGTAGGGATTAGTCTAGCCGTTTATGAGATCTTCCATAACACACTTACAACCTACTACTTTAGATTAATTATAGATTAGATAGGCCAAGAATGTCAGCAAAAAAATACTTCTATATAAAAGTGGTATTCATACTTATTTTGAAAACCCTTTTTTAAAATTCTAGATAGAGTAAATCACATGTAAAATTTGGGAACATGGAATGAAAATGAAGTTGGGGATTTCATCGTATTTTCACAGTAGCTTTTGATAGCTTATTTTAGGTTAGTTAAATGTTAATGTTTGCTTTTTCGTTTCATTCCGTGATCCAAAATTTCCTAGGTTAGCCTATGGGTTAGGGTTTTCTTCTCTTACATTCGTAAATGGTACACAAACTCTTAGGCTAGTCTACAAAATTTTGGTCCAATGTTTCCACAGAACAACAAACACAAATAAATTTCATGCGACTGACGGGTACGTGTATACAGCAATCATTGTAATAACGCTATTTAGGCAAGAATCGAACCCGTTGCCTTTTTGATAGAGGAGAAACACTTGTCACTATGTCTCATCACTAGCCTTCAGTTGAAATTTGACTAAAAAGAAATTATTACCACGCTTTCTAAAATTTGTATTGTTTAAAATTTTGTAATTCCCCTATTTTGGTTTTGGATGTTATCTAAGATTATATCCTGGGAGGGTGGGCAGGGACACAGAAGTGTTTATAACAAAAGTCCTCAGAGTTTTTTTTTATATTTTTTTTCTATTTTTATGTTTTTATATATTTTTATACATTTTTATATTTTTTTATACTTTTTATATTTTTAATTTGTTTCTTCTTTTTAAATTTCTTTTCTTCTTTTAAACTTTTTTTTTATCAAATTCAAAAAGATTGTGAAACCTTCCTTCTCCAAAAAAAGGCTAATGGCAAAGAAATATTTTTAAAAATTAAAAAGAAGAAAAATTTTTAAGACTTTGAAAAATATAAATCAATATAAAAATATAAAAAAGTTATAAAGCATTATATAAAGTTATAAAATACAGAAAATATCTAAAAATGTAAACAAAGAATATGTAAAAAAAAATTTTGAAATTTTCTTCTGAACCTTTAGAGAAAAAGTCCCTAGAGGATAGGGGAGAAACCGCTAGCATAGTAATATAGTAGTTGCACCTTTAAAATCTATAAACTAGATATGCTACTTAAATTTCAAGAGTAGCTGCATCTCAAATCTATAGACAACCTAGTGTAAAAGTTAAAAAGTGAAAATAACCAGCATTATGTACATTTTTATTATGCACCTATAGAGAAAGTTAGTTTTGGACTTTACACTCAATAGACACAGTGAAATAAAACTGGATATTTTTTTGAATAAAAATCTTCAAAGATAATTATTTGAGTGTTTACACATGAAAACTAAAACTGTTTGATAAAAAAAAAATATGGATCATGGAAAGAAAATGAAGTTTCGGGTTTCACAGTAGCTTTACTCCTATTTCTAGCCCTTGCGGGGGGCTCTAAACCTTTGGGGCAATCATAAACACTTACCTAACCCAATCTAAAATAACCTTTCAAAAGCTACTGTGAAAATGCGACGAAACCCGCAACACTTTCTTTCCATAACTTCGTTTTTTTCCATGACCCAAAATTTAGTATACGGTATTCAAAATTCTTAGAATTTTCCACTTTAAATATACGTAAAAGGCAGTGGTTTTGCATACGCCGCTGAGGTCAGAAATAAGAGAGGAATGAGGGTGTGTCTGTGCGTTTAGACTCGGTGTGTGTGTGTAGACTATCCTTTTTGTAATTTATGTACCAGTTGAGAACTTGAAAAAGAATTTGAAATCTTTAGAACAAAAAAATAAGTTATTTCATTTTTATTGAATTGAATTGGAAGGTTATGTTTTACCTTTTTATTTATTTTCCATTTTACCAACCAATTAAGGTTGAATAAAAGTATCTTGAGAGTTCAAATCCTTCACTTCTTGCTTTAACCTTCTTTCGTTGTATCCTTTACTAATTATCATACAAAAATTTCTTACATTCCTTATTAATAAGAAATGTATTTATTAGACATACATTTCTATGAGATATTATTAAAGGTCGTATTCCACTGACAAAAAAATGGATCTGAAAAATATAAAGTAAACTTTAGATGAAATTTAATTTCAGCAAAAATAGAGCAAATAAATAAATCCAATGCAAGCCCGACAAATTTTACAATTGGACAAACAAACATTAACCCATAAAAGTTGGCTTTTTCGAGAATTTTATCAATCATAGGGAGGGAGTGGGGGGTGGAAGGTTACGATAACACCCCTCATAATATTATCCCAGCTTCTGATGAGTTACATTTCGATAATATAATCGCTGGGTGACCAAGGAGATGTTAAAAAAATGTACCTCGCGGTTCCATTTTCTATCCATATTCTATCTATTTTCTATTCATTTTCTATCCATATTCTATCCATTTTCTATCCATTTTCTATCCATTTTTTATCCATTTTCTATCCATTTTCTATCCATTTTCTATCCATTTTCTATCCATTTTCTATCCATTTTCTATCCATTTTCTATCCATTTTCTATCCATTTTCTATCCATTTTCTATCCATTTTCTATCCATTTTCTATCCATTTTTTATCCATTTTCTATCCATTTTCTATCCATTTTCTATCCATTTTCTATCCATTTTCTATCCATTTTCTATCCATTTTCTATCCATTTTCTATCCATTTTCTATCCATTTTCTATCCATTTTCTATCCATTTTCTATCCATTTTCTATCCATTTTCTATCCATTTTCTATCCATTTTCTATCCATTTTCTATCCATTTTCTATCCATTTTCTATCCATTTTCTATCCATATTTTATCCATTTTCTATCCATTTTCTATCCATATTTTATCCATTTTCTATCCTGAGTTGAAACTTTTCAACTTTTGTGTGTAATAAGTTTTTGCAAATCTTCAATACTTCACAAACACCTGAATCGGGGTGTAATTAAAAAACAGCAAATATTATTAACCAGAGGCATCTAAGGGTGATTGAGTGCAGAGGGAAGTCGACCAGCCAGCATTTTGATTTTAGTCCTAAAGAGAAAATTGTTTTTGAGTGGAGTATTTTTATTACTTATGGGCGATTTTTAATTTGAGGTTGGTGGTACCCTCGCCCAAAATAGTTATAAACCTTCCAACAACCTTTTAGAAGCTACATTGTAAAGGAAAACCATATCGGTTCATACTGACAAACAGACAGACATATTCAAAGACAACCATACTATTAATTTCATATAAAGATATTAATAGTATTTAAATTAGTGATACGCTAACCCCTAGTTTACCTCGCTTGGTCTGTCTGTCCGTCCTTTTTGCAATTTTGATTCAAAATATAAATATTTAAATAAATAAAAATAAAACCTGCTGTACCACATGGACACCCCTGCTAGGTTATGCTATGATGAGAAATTTCTTGTGTTAAAACAAACAAAATTTATCAATACTTTGAAAACTTCTCAGAAATACCATGGATTCACGTTGAAAATTTTTCAAAAATATCTTAAAATTATACTTTAATAAAATAGTTTTAAAATGACTTTAATTTTGACTTTGTAATATTTAAAAGCGGCCATGACTTGACTAACTTAGTACTGACAAAAGTTACCGTTACCTGACTTACTTATGTTTTTCATTAAAAATTAATATATAGGGCATAAAGCGCAATTCTAATAATGAAATTATTAATAGAAAAACAATACAAAATATGACAAAATAAGATATTTTATCAGATATTATATCCTTTAATTCCTATAAAAGTTTTGGACAGTTTTGTGTTAAAAACTTTATTAAATGCTCCAGGCGGACAAAAATTTCATATGGATTATTTTATAAGCAGGGTCACATATCTTTTTTTATCTATCTATATATATATTTTTTTATCAATCTTACTATAGAATTATTTATTATAATTTATACAATTATATTTCTCTCTATCTACCCTCTATCTATCTCTCTATCTATCTCTCTATCTATCTCTCTATTTATCTCTCTATCTATCTCTCTGTCTATTTATCTATATACCAGCAATCTATATATATATATATATATGTATAAATTATCTATTTAATTCATCTTTTGCTCTATTTTTTATCTATTTGAAATAGATCCATTTCTATTTATGTAATATTGATATATATTTATCCTATCATACAAAGTAGTAAGCTTTTTGTCTGTAGCAAAGGATCTCGCAAACCGCTAAACCGATATGGTTCTTCTTTAAAGTGAATCTGTCCAATCCATAGAAGCTTCTAGAGGCGTATCTGCTAGTATCTATCTAGCAATCAAATCAACTAATCAACTAATGAAAGGTGACTCTAAAACTAATTATTTAATTTTCTAATAACAAGACCAATATTCAGGTGGTGACTATTACTAATCATACATACACACATACATCCAGTTGTTTTTATGAATTTTATTCGATGACTCTCATCCGCGACTAATTCTATTATTAATCAATTCCACATTTATGATAAAAATCAACCGTTTTAGATTTTTTAAAAGTAAATCTCTTTTTTAACATTTGTTATTTTGGGGATTTTTCTGTAGAACAGAAGATTCGTGTTTTCAATTGAAATTAAATAAATTTCAGGAAAATATGGAGAAAGTTGAAATTTTATTAAGAGTCCTTTAGTTTTATGTTTTAGTATCCGAAAATTTAAATATTTTGTTATGTAATCTATAAAAAGAACCTACAGACAAAGGTTATAAAAAAAGGTGCGAAGGAATTACCTCTGACTTTACTTTTGGGTTTTTAAAACCAATGTGAGATTATGTAATATTCATTCAATGTTATTTTATAATTTTTAGCTGTAAGTTCCCATTACCGCATCTCTGCATCCCTGAAAAATATGTACAGATTCAATTTTTCCAGCAATTACACTTACTCTCCACCCAGTGATCTAGGAATAGGACAATGGGCAGAAAATAATCTGGAAACCAAGTAGATTATATGTAGAATTCAGACTTTGGTAGTATAGGGAGAAGACATGGTTGTAAACCACTTAATATACTATGTTTTACTGTTTAGTAAAGTTATATACAGCTCCTGGGATGGAATTATGGTATTTCTAATATCTACAGAGTCCCAATATGTTATGGGCGTAGCCGTAAGGATATATGAATGTAATCTGAATTTCTGACCGAGGTTCGAACCCATCTTCATGGCAACGAGCGGCTACGCTTTTTAAGTTGGCTTTCTTGACGTTATAAGTGATGACTATTGGCTACAAACAACAACAATATGTGAGTTAGATAAAATTAGGAATTATAGAGTAGCTACATTTTAATAAAATCCCCTTAAACAATTTATAATAGCACGAGTTAAAAATCAAACTTTTTGTTAAAAATGTAAATTTTAGTTTTTATTGAATTTTATATTTTTTTATTGGTATAGCAGGTATTAGTTATGGTGTTTATTCTTTCTTGATAAAAATAGATATTCTTATTTATCAAGTAGTGATATTTTTTTTCAGTTAAAATTTCCACTCACCACTTAATCGGTTTTGGGCTATTTTCTGCATTCCCCTAATTAAAAAAAAAACCAATTCATAATGAAAACAAGAAATTTGATTTGGATTGTCATCAAGATCTCGCTAAGTTCTGGACCGATTGAGATCTTCATATATCGAAGTTTCACTTAGATCCCAAGATGGTTTTAGGCTATCTTGATTTTAGATATAAGTCTTTTATTAAGTAAGTTTTTTTTTTGGGTATAGTCCCTTTCGTAACATCGCACCTTATGGGGCGATTCTTCGTGTTTTTCACAGTAGCTTTTCTCCTATTTCTAGCCCCTGCTCTAAGGCTCTAACCCTGCGGGGCTAATTACCTAACCCTGTGGGGCAATCACCTAACCCAATTTAACCTAAAATAACCTATAAAAAGCCATTTGAAAAATACGACGAATCGCCACTTATGGAGCGATGTTACGAAAGGGACTATTCCCGTTTTTTTTCTTAAACTTAAACTTTAGCCAAGGAGCGGATTTGTAAAAAGTAATGGCGTTGAACCTTTGCGTGAATTGCTAAAATATTTTTTGACAGGTTTACAGATTTTTTACGTCTTTTCTATATATTAGCTTTAACTTCAACTATCAAACGAAAAGTTATAAAGTAAATTATGTAATGCAGTAACATTTGAAACACGCCTTATAATAAGTTTTATTCAAAAAATCGATATAACATTTGTAAAAATACATAAAAAATACATTTTTCACACTATTTACTTTATTTTAGTGTTTTGGAATAATTTAAAATAAATTAGAAATAAAAAATTGATTTTATTTCCTATTTTTTGTCAATATGTTATAAATACAAGAATGACCACATCCAAAAATGCATTTCAAATTATAAACAAATCCTAATATAAATGAACCTATAAGATTCTTCTTTAAAGTGAGGCTTCTTATATGTCCCAGGAACTTTCATAACTATATTGGGGAAGGGTACCTCCATCTTTCTAAGAGAATCACCCCTGAAAAAATAACAATAACCCCCTTCCGCTTTATCGCTAGTCATTTATAACTTTAAATCAAGAGGCTTCAAAATGAACATCTTGAAAAAGCTTTGCTATTTATAAAATTTCATTTATTCAGACAATTATATTGCTAAAACATATTTTTTTCGATTACGATCACGTCCAATAGAAGCGAAGGTGTTTGAATTAAATATCCATGCAGCCATTAGAAGACAAAGAATGAGCAGGTCTCGGCATCCAATGCCACAGCCACTCAATAAGCCGCAGGCTCGGCCATAGACACTTAATTTTAAATTCAGTAATCTGAAGCCTCAGCAACACTAAGCAACCCTTAGCCGGATTCAACCACAGACACCCTCAGCCGCGGCTTAATCCTTACTAGCAGGGCCGTCCTTTGGATCTTAAGCGGTCGGGGGGAGGAGGCCCCCCACCTCACTGCTTTTAAAGCTCTTATTAAATCTAGAGAGCTAATTTTTTTCATTTCATAGGTAACTCAAAGTCAAATTTTCCTTCCTTCGCTCTTTTATTTTATAACCTTTGTTTATAGGTCCTTTTTTTTACTGAAATTAAAATTAAAACCACTGTAATTAATTGTACTTTTAATGCTAAAAGAACATTTAAAAAGAGAGAAAATGTAATTTCTTTTGTAAATAATAGTCTGAATATGATGAAGTACATTATTTAATTTTAAGAATTTTATTATTAAATAGATAAATCGGATCATGTCGTAGATTTTTAGGAATATATTTTACACTATAGATCCGAAACCTATTAATTTCCATACGACTAAAACAGTTTCTCATCAATACTGAAAAATCATGTATCTAATCTATGCATGGTGGTGTAGAATCTTTAGAACTGGCTAAAAAAAAGGCCTGAATGCATGTGTACGGGCGGTTTCCTTCCCTTCCTTATTTTGAAAGTAAGGGGTAGTTTTTAGTGTGTTAATGTTTCGCATATTGATGGATATATGGTAGTCCCAAAGGGTTAGGCATAAAGAAACAAGGATGACAACATCCATAAAAACGAAGCACTGAAACGGTAGGACAAACTGACACTAACACTTGTATAGTGTCAGAACTGAATAGTCAGAATATAAATGTATAAATGTCGAAGCAAAATTGTAAGTAAAATTGTTGAAAAACTGCTTGATACAGAATAATGATTATGCACATACTTACATTTTTAGGACTTGATTATAGAGTTGCTTCGCTTATAATATTGTACTTTGTTGTCCCAGGAATCAGTATACTAAAAATCCGATAAATCGGATTATTATATCATTTAAAAAATTGTTGTTTTAAATAGACGTACGGACATTCTGGTAATGATTATAGAGTTGCTACGCTTTCTAAATCGTACCTAACTACTACAGGAATCACCATGCAAAGTTTGAAATCAATAGGACAATTCTAACATGCCTAAATTAGCGAAAAAAGCTATCCGTTACGGACAGACGGACGTACGGACGGACCGACCCTAATTATAGAAAAGCTTCGCTTTTAGAAATGTGTCCCCGTTATTTTCAATTTATTTTAAAAATATGCTTGAATTTTTAGGCCAAGTTTAGCCTAATATCATAATAAGCCAAGTTAGACTGTGGGTCCACCAGCCGTTGCATGTATAAAGAAATAATTAATTTCATCATAATTCAAACTTGATCCGTTTTTTAATTGATTTTCAAATATAAAAAATACGAAATTCAATAAAAACAAGGATGACAACATCCATAAAAGCGAAGCACTGAAACGGTAGGACAAACGGACATTAACACTTGTATAGTGTCTAAACTGAATTATCATAATATAAAAGTATAAGAGTCGAAGCAAAATTGTAAGTAAATTTGTTGAAAAACTTCTTGATACAGGATAATGTTTATTGAGTTTATGGACAAACTTACATTTTTAGGATTTGATTATAGAGTTGCTTCGCTTAAAATATTGTTCTTTGTTGTCCCAGAAATCAATATACCAAAAATCAAATCAAACGGATAATTAGATCACATAAAAATTTGCTGTTAAAAAATTAGAAAAATCAACATGTTTAAAATGGACGTACGGACATTCTGGTAATGATTATAGAGTTGCTACGCTTTCTAAATCGTACATAACTACTACAGAAATCATCATGCAAAGTTTGAAATCGATAGGACAATTCTAACATGCCTAAATAAACGAATAAAAGCTATCTATCTCGGACGGACGTACGGACGGACGGACGGACGGACGGACGGACGGACGGACGGACGGACGGACCGACCCTAATTATAGAAAAGCTTCGCTTTTAAAAATCAGATTAAATACAAGGGCAATTAAGTCAATTATTAGCGCAGCAGTTACAAGAAAAATATATTACATTTTAAATTTTTTTTATAAGTTAACATCAACATTCCTTTCAACTTGCCATTAAGAACAGAAGGACGAACGGACAAACATATTGCTTTATAGTTATAGAGTAGATGCGCTACCTAAAGATAGAATTAAATTGGATTTTGTGTGACGATTTTCAAGCCAATTAAATAATTTAAATACGCACGAAATGATTACATAACAAGGATGACATTATCCAAAAAAGCAAAGCTCTGAAACGGTAGGACAAACGGGCATTAACAATTTAACACTTGTATAGTGTCAGAACTGAATAATTAGAATATAAATGTATAAGAGTCGAAGCACAATTGTTAGTAAATTTGTTCAAAAACTGCTTAAATATCTATCTCGCCGTTTTTAAGATCTTACTGGACTTTAAAAACATCGATCTTCAAAATAGGTATTCCATTTCTAATTTCATATAAAATATGATAATCTAATATAAAAAATCACGGAACCTATCCAATAAAATTTTAGCGGCTCTTTGATTTTTCTATCACCCGAAACATATTTTTTACCCTAACCTATTTATCCTATAATATAAGGGAAGTAAGGTTTTTCTATGTGTGTTAAGCACTCAATAACCACGGATATCTTTTGTAAAAGCTCGCATAAACCCCAGTCTGGTTTTTGGCTATTTTTCTTACATAATATCTGGATTTTGGCTCATTTTTTTTATTCTTTATCCTCCTCACTAATATAGAGCCAAAGGCATGCCGATTAAATGTCAACCAATATAATATGGGATGGAGGGGGGGGGGGGGTTAGCCTACAAAAAGCTTAATTTACCCACATTGACGTCCTAGTTAAGTTTTGTCAATAATATATCAGCAATGACCTCGTACTACAGTCGACATTGTAAAATGTCTATGCGATTTTCCTGGTTCGCCATTGACAAAATATATATGCAAGGAGGGAGGGGACATCGGACTGTAAAAAGTTTTTAAATAGATCTCTCTTATTAATTTCCTTAAAACTTTCCTTACAAATCTTTTAGAATCTGATTGGTTGGTAAAACTATAAGTGTTTAAACTTTTTTTACCCCAATATCCATGTATGCATCTAACTTAATTTATTTTTTGAATAATTTATTAAAATTAAATATTAGGACAAATATGACAATAAATATCTTAAAGGTAAAACACAAAAGAGCCTTCAGGTGTTGTTCATTGAAATTTTAAATAAACACAGACAAGTTTGTTCATAAGTAGCGCAGCAATGAAAAAGCTAACATGCTTTAAAACAGACGATCAATATATAACCTAATTATATCAGTGGTTACCGAGATCTTAAGGGACGGACAGACAGACGGACAGACAGACAGACAGACATCATTCTACTTTGTATTAGAGATTGTCTAAAATCCACACTAGAAAATAAAAAAAATACATGACGGCCAACTAATTTTATATTCATAATTTGAAAATTTATATAAAAATAAAAATTTCCAAGATATGCGTGTTTAAACTTTAAAAAAACAAATAGAATTTAGAATAAAAATTAATATTTAATATCATCACTATGGACTACAAATATCGGGATGTTAAAATCAGGAATTATGGACTGGCCATCTGTCCATCAGTCCACTTAGGAATTAAAGGTAAGGACAATGGAAGGCATAAAATTATGCTTTTGGTAGCTAGTAAATTGTACAAATAGTTTTTTTTTTCGGGGGAGTGGAAGGGAATATAGCCTAAAACTATCGTTAGAAGGTATGTTCCCTGAAAAGCCCATTTAGTTAAGAGAGACAAACATCGCTCTAACTTGTTTTTAAAACAAGAATAATTAGGTAGGTCCATAACAAAAAAAGGAAAATGTAAAAGGACGTCAATACTTTTTATTTTGGTTGGGCGTAAAAAATCTGGATACGGAGATTTTTAAATTTGGGGATAGGGGTAAAATTTTTACTCGGGGTATAAAATTGACCTGGGGGGTAAATACCCTTCTTATATTATTTTTTGGATGGTGGGGGGTTTAAAATCTTAATTGTTTCCAAAAATATTTTCGAATTCGTAAGGCGAGAGGAGTGGGGAGAAACTCCCCTTTACCCATACCCAATTGGACATATTTGAAAATGAACAATACCATTAAAAAAGTATTATATTTGATAGTTAAAAAGCGCTACTGAAATCAATTAAAGTTTTGCAAAAATTATCCATTATCCCGGAAATGTTAAATTTGATATTTATTAATATTTTATAAACCAATTTGATTTATTAAAAATTCAAATACAATAAAATTGGAATTTTACAAAAAATAAAATTTTGAGAGAAGATTTAGATAAATAGAGAGAAAAGGAGAAAGAGAGAGAAAGATAAAAAGAGAGACAGAGAAAGAGAGAGAGATAGAGATGGGTGGGGGAGGGGAGAGGGAGGTAAAGAGAGAAATTAAAAATGAATTGTTTACAAATAAACATATTTTGATTAATAAAATTTAAAGTTTTGTAATACATTTTAATTAGAAATGTATTTTAATATTTGAAATTATTTTCTGTTGAAATAAAATAAAATTAGTATTTAAAGTCATCTAAAATTATTACTAAATTCTTTAGTATTTGAAAGAGGGGGTTTCGAAAAATAAAAGTATGGTGGCCGGGTCTAGAGTCTATTACTTTTGAAAGTGTATCGGTACCCTCCCCTAAAATATTACTGTACCTTCTAAGGACATATGAGAAGCTACATCATTGTGAAGGAATAGTTATTTCTTGCATCGTACTATAAACAGCTTTCCGCGGATATAGAATGTACAATTATGAGATTAAAACAAGTTTTTTTTAGCCCCGAACCGGCTAAAAAACTGGTTTTAATCTTATGATTGTACATTTTTATATTCGTAGAAAGCTAGATATAATTCGATGCTAGACATAGTTTTTTCGTATGGATGAGAACCGGTTCCTATCCACCGGATTCGAATGAATACGTAAAAACTAGATAAAAGACTCTCAGACATCTTGTTACTTTTACATAAAGATTGAAAACATTATCCGCAAAATAAATTTGAAATGTACCTCTTTTTCAGTTTCTTTAATGAAATTCAAAAATCTTAATTTTTATTGGTCGACGCAAAATTGTATTGTGTAAAAAGTGCATAAAATTTAAATGATCAGGGAGGGTAAAAACATTGAAACTGTAAATTATGCTAGAACCCAAAAGTTGTATTATCTCGTTCTCTCATTAGTTGGCGTAAAACTTTGTGTACTTTTAACATGATTGTTGGGTACAAACTAGCAGTTTCCAATAATTTAACCAATAATTTTAATCTACAGAAGAAGCGTTGCGGAGCCGTCTGTGATGATGGCGGCTCCGGCTCCAAACTTAAATCAAGAAAAAACTCGACATATTTTTTCCCACGACTATTTTTGACTTTTGAATGTTTTAAAAGTTCAATTTTTGATAAAATTGACTTGAAAAACCTAATAGGGGCACATGATAAAACAGAGTTACCAAATTATAATTTATAAAAAAAATCTCTTTATGTATCTAGTCAGGAGCCGGAGCCGTTTTTTAACGAAAATTACGGCTTCGGCTCCACCAAAATATGGCGGCTTCACGGCTCCCGGCTCCGGCTCCGCAACACTGTACAGAAGGGGAAAATGTGTTCTTCATTAATTGAAATATAAATCAATTTATCATCCAATGTATTATCCTTTTAGATCCCTGTTTGAAAAAGAGTCAAACTAATTTTAATGAAATTCAAATCCCTGTATTATTATTGGTTGACGCAAAATTATATCGTGTAAAACGTGAATTAAATTTAAATTTTAAATCATGAAATCTTTTAAAATCCCCCCCCCCCTTTTTTTGTTTCAAGGGAAATAAAAAAAGTTCACTTCCTACACGTGAAGAGTAAAAGGGCGAGTTTTTTTTTGTGTTCATTGATATCGCCTTAACGGCATTTCCAACATTTTAGCTTGGTTTTTTTTTTTGACGTAAATAACAAAATTAAATCATTTTCTCGTATTCATTCGAATCCGGTGGATAGGAACCGGTTCTTATCCATACGAAAAAACTATGTCTAGCACCGTATTATATCCAGCTTTCTACGAATATAAAAATGTACAATCATAAGATTTAAACCAGTTTTTTTTAGCCGGTGCCTCCGGCACCTCGGGGCTAAAAAAACTAGTTTTAATCTTTTAATTGTACATTCTATATCCGCGGAAAGCCGTTTATAATACGATGCGAGAAATAACTATTAATACATAAATGTACCTAACTAACTTAATAAAATAGCCGAAAAGCTACTAAAGAAACTCTTTAATTTAGCTATTGCATAAAAAAGAAGAAAAAACATTTGTAGTATGCAATAGAAAATGTCCATATACAGCATTTTAGGCACCTGTATGACATTTTAACATCATATTTTTGTTCAGACTTTTGATAAATATAAGTATCAAGTAACAAGGATGACAACATCCATAAAAGCAAAGCACTGAAACGGTAGGACAAACATACACTTACACTTGTATAGTGTCAGAACTGAACAATCAGAATATAAATGTATAAATGTCGAAGCAAAATTGTAAGTAAAATTGTTGAAAAACTGCTTGATACAGAATAATGTTTATGGACATACTTACATTTTTAGGACTTGATTATAGAGTTGCTTCGCTTATAATATTGTACTTTGTTGTCCCAGGAATCAGTATACCAAAAATCAGATCAATCGGATCATTAGATCACATAAAAGTTTGTTGTTAAAAAAGTGAAAAAATCAACATGTTTAAAATGGACGTACGGAAACTCTGGTAATGATTATAGAGTTGCTTTCTAAATCGTACCTAACTACTACAGGAATCACCATGCAAAGTTTGAAATCAATAGGACAATTCTAACATGCCTAAATTAGCGAAAAAAGCTATCCGTGACGGACGGACGGACGTACGGACGGACCGACCCTAATTATAGAAAAGCTTCGCTTTTAATAATGGCATATGAAAAGGATTTTTCCTGAGATTTCCAAATGTTATTATGATTCTTAATTCTAAAAGTACAGTCACTTTATGTTTGTCAATGTTCGTTTGTCCGTCTGTTTTATTTATTTATGTGTTCTTGGGATGTTTACAGCCTTATCTTACTTTTAAATGGTTTGATTATTTACTTTTCCACAAAATATTCCCCAAAACTTATCTATTTAGTTCATAGATTTTCTAAAACTTTCAACATATCTAGATTTTGGGTAATACTAATGGCACAGACAAAATATCGCAAGCGTAACTATATTACAATTTTTTCTTCATTTTAAATTTATTTAAGAAATAGTACCTACTGCGGCTATGTATGAGATTTATAGTATGAGTTGGGGGAATGCCTATGGAAATAAACGGGCGAGGAAGACAAAGGAGAGGGAGAAAAAGAGAGAACGAGAGAAAATGAGAGAGAATAAAATGTATCGAAATAGAGAGAGAGAGAGGGAGAGAGAGAAAAAATGAAAAAGAAAGAGAGAAAGAGAGAGAGAGAGAGAGAGAGAGAGAGAGAGAGAGAGAGAGAGAGAGAGAGAGAGGGAATGAAAGAGGGAGAAAGAGAAAGAGAGAGAGAGAGAGAGAGAGAGAGAGAGAGAGAGAGAGAGAGAGAGAGAGAGAAAGAGAGAGAGAGAGAGAGAGAGAGAGAGAGAGAGAGAGAAATATAATAAAATCTCCAAACTTTTAATTATTGATCTTTGCCAATACAACATTTACATAGTCGATCATAATAAGTTTCTACAATTCTATAAACTAAGCTTGTTCAGTATTGATTTTTTTCAGGGATCTTAAGGGATAAGACAATGTAGGATAGATTTATTCCCAATGATAATAAACAAAATTACTCTTAAAGTAGATTAAAAATATTGGATGTTATAGTTGGAACCAACAAATTAAATTTAATTTAGATAAAACTTTGGGTACCAATGCAATTAACAGTCAATGTTCCCTCCCCACCTGAATTTTTCGGGTATTTAAGGAATCGAATGAGTTCTATTTCATTATACACAGTTACAGGGTAATTAAGAATAAATGGACACAAAATTTTGGGATAAAATAAAATCTAATCAAACAAATTCAAGAAGTAAGTTTTTTTTTGACTGTAGCAACAGATTACTGTTGAAAAGTCTTATGATAGTTATAATTTACTTTTAAGCAAAGCATCTAGATGCCAGGAGCTAATCCGATATTTTTAATATACATGAATACAGCTTTTTAAAAGCGAAGCTTTTCTATAATTGGGGTCGGCCCGTCCGTACGTCCGTAACGGATAGCTTTTTCCGTTAATTTAGGCATGTTAGAATTGTCCTATCGATTTCAAATTTAGCATGGTGATTCCTTTAGTAGTTAGGTACGATTTAAAAAGCGTAGTAACTCTATAATCATTACCAAAATGTCCGTACGTCCATTTTAAACATGTTGATTTTTTTACTTTTTTAACAACAAATTTTTATTTGATCAAATCATCGGATTGATCTGATTTTTAGTATATTGATTCCTGGGACAACAAAGTATAATGTAATAAGCGAAGCAACTCTATAATCAAGTCCTAAAAATGTAAGTATGTGCATAAAAATTATCCTGTATCAAGCAGTTTAACAACAAATTTACTCTTATAAATTTATATTATGATAATTAAGTTCTAACACTATTCAAGTGTTAATGTCCGTTTGTCCTACCGTTTCAGTGCTTCGCTTTTATGGATGTTGTCATCCTTGTTTGGGTGGTTTTACACATAAATGTATTGCATTATTTTAATTGTAATTGCTGCGTTACTTATGTAAATACCTGTTCATGTTTTTTCCTAAAAAGGAACATCTTGTTATATGACCCTGTACGTATGTGTATTATTTCATTATGGGGATTTCTAGAATCCAATAAATATCTCGTACATTTATTCCCTTTAATTTTCTTCTACAATTGTAAATGTACATTTTTGGTAGCGGAGCTACTTCAGAATTACAATTATTCGACTGTAGGTTCATTAAAAAGAAACGAAATTTTTCAACTGTTGGTTGAAATCGAAGAAAAAAATATGGGTATAGTCCCTTTCGTAACATCGCACCTTATGGGGCGATTCTTTGTATTTTTCACAGTAGCCTTTCTCCTATTTCTAGCCCCTGTAGGGGGCTCTAACCCCGCGGGGCCAATTACCTAATCCTGTGGGGAAATCATCTAACCCAATATAACCTAACTTAACCTAAAATAACCTATAAAAAGCCATTTTAAAAATAGGACGAATCGCCCCTTATGGGGCGATGTTACGAAAAGGACTATTCCCAAAAATATTTTGTCAAATAAAAATTGACTGTTATTTACTTGATTTTTTGTCAATCATTATCGTTATTGGGAAATATTTTCTTGATAGCTTCTTCCTTGACTAATAAGCACCTTTGGCTACACTTGTTTTTGTGAATATTCAATGTAGGAGTTTTGATACTTATGGCTGTTGTCCTCCTTGTTATAAATGTAGATTATTTTTCAATTATAGAAAACTTTATAACTAGGATAATTATGCCCATAAGTAGCACAACAACAACAGACTTGCAGAAATTAGAAAACAAGGATGGACGGACGGACCGACCCTAATTATAGAAAAGCTTCGCTTTAAAAAAATCAATATAGAATTACTTGGATGTTGAACCAGATATGCATGTACTCTAATAAAATTATACTTTCAGCTGGCTAAAATAACGATACCCCCCATTCACCATCTCTATCCTATCCACTTCCCTCCTACTAGACGAAAAAACTGACAAATAAATGAGAACCATATTAGCAACCTAAAAAGACGACCAATTTTCACCTGTCAATATATCGTGGAATTCGTTTAATTAAGAAAGTTTAAAATAATTAATAGCAAGGTTGGGTCGCTCTCCAGGGTAAAGGCACCGTTTCATTTTATTCATAGCGTTACAGACAGACTGACTAACAGACAAAGTGAATTATAGAATGGCTAAACTACTTAAAAATAATAAATCTATGATATGCATTAAATTTATATTCATTTTAAGGAAAATAAAAAATGTTTTTCATTATTTTTCATATTGAAATATATGAGATGTAAAATTTTCTTATTTTCTACATTTGTATTTTATTACTTTTTTTGTGTTATGGAATATGCTTATTATTACAACCAGGATGAAAACATTCTTTAATAGCAAAGCTCTTTCCCAAATCGTTGTCTGTTGAGCAATGAAATCCACCCTCCAATACTTTAATTAAAAAGTAAGAAAGGAAAGTGAGATATTTTTATGTACCTAATACATGTATGTGGCCCTAACTCTTCGAGGCCTTTATCTGCGTTGCCTAAACCCTACTGGGCTACCCTGAACCGTCAATTACCTCACCTAATCTGGGCTAAATTAATATAAAGACATAAAAAACAACATTAAAATTAAAAGTTAAAAGAATTCAGCCCACTTATAATATTGATTATTACCAATTCATTTTCCTTGTTAGCCTAGAAAGTTCAGTATAACGAGTTACTGTGCTTTTTTATCGCAATATATATAAGTGTATACTTCTGTATACATATTTGTTCTTGTTTTAATTATTCTTTTATAAAAATAATTGAAACAAAGGGGGAAAGGAGTAATCTCCAATATTTGGGTAAACAAATATATGGGGGAGGTTAGTTAAAGGGAGACAAAAGGGAGATGATCCAATGCAGTATTCTATTTTGTTCTTATTTTCTATTATAAAGATAAAGTTAGAAAATGTATATATATGCTAAGTGAAAAGTTCCCTTTTTCTACCTCTCCTCTAAACTTCTCCCCTACCCATAAGCACACACACGCACACACACACACACACACACAAAACTCAGAATTCTTATTTTCTTCACAGAAAAATTCAATATTCGTTTTCCCCCCTTTTTTACCAGATCCTAAATCCCCTCCCCTCGGTCCTGTGGGGATGTTAGGGCTGTCAAAATCCCGACCCCCAAAGGCCTTAAGAAATTGGAATTTTCTGAACCTCACGCTTTAGTGCCCCCCCCCCCCTTACACTGTACATATAAACATCTTTTACTTTACAAAGAAGGAGCCAAAAAATTCTTAAAAATTAAATCATTTTTTTGTTTCATCCATTTCTTTGTACTTTGTAATTCCTAAAATGAATATCTAAAAGAGCCATATTTATAAGGTAATTTTTGGAAGAACTTTTAATTTTGCATAGATTTAAAAAAAAATTATCTGGTACCCTAAGTTTTTAAATCTGATTTTGTTGGCTTAACTGTTTAGTTCAAACTTATAGTAAGGGATAATTCTGTTTATCTTTACTGGGGATGTATATAAATTTATAAAATTTGAAGGTTTAAGAAAAGTTAGTCTGCCCTGTATCACCTCTGATGGTTATGCATGCCCAATAGGCCCCCCCCTCTCATTTCTCCGTCCCCACCCACCCATCTCCGAAAATCTCGTCGTCACAGTATGGTCCACAGAAATAGGACAACTGTAAAAAATGTAAAAATATCTAAAATAGTAAAGTATTTACAAAACTTAAAATGTGTCAAAACTCCAACTTGAAGAATTATACAAGTTTCTGCTAAAGGTATAAATCCTATTTGATTTTTAAAGTAGGAGAAAGGTTTGTCAAAATGTTTGTTAATTTCACCAAAAGATGTCAGAAGGCCAAAAAGTTTGTCTTTGTTAATTCTATTCATACTTTTTCATCTAATAGTTAAGGATATTTCCCTATAAATTAATCTTAAAAGTGGCAGCAAACCACTTATTGTCATTGTTTATTAAGTTATAAAGGTAGAAATATAAATGATTGCTAGTTTATCTAAACCATTAATTGGTCCATCACATTCTAAAAAAATGACTACTAACATAAGTTGTCAAAAGGCCACCAAATTTATAAAAAGTATAATTGTTGATTTGTCCAGAACCACTAACTTCTCTAATTCTAAACCCTTTGTGCTTCTGCGGAGTTTCACAAGTCTCAACTTTACAGATGTCCTCCCATTTAATTCAAAGCAACCTCTTTACTCCAATCCCCCCTCCCCCTCCCTCCTCTTCTTACAATTTTATCTTGAATAACCAGTCTTTACCAATATTCAAAAATTTCCCCCACCCAGCAGCCCAGAGGTGGCCTGGTCCCCGAGGGGGCGGGCCAACTTTGGGTCATTTGACATTTGTTCTAAATTTTGCATGATTTTATTTTGTAAAGTGGTTAGAAAGGAATTAAAAAAAATATATATAAAATTTATTCCATATAATGATGATAGTTTGGGTGGGTGTTTTTTTAAATTGCTGAAAATTGTGTAAATTTAAATTGTTAATGGCTAATATTTTACATTGTCTAAGGTTTGTTTCGATGCTCATCAAATTTGCTTTGGTATAATTTACTACTTTTATAAAAGCAAAGAAACTTTACAAGTTTTGTAATTGTCTGTCTTTTCTAATGTCCCTCTGTTGTATACTTAGGTTACAAAAAGTTTTTTCTGTTCTTTTATCCCTATCTCTTGCTTTCCTTACTCTTTTTTAAACCTACCTAAATGTATTCACAAATGCTCAAAATTTTCAGAACATCCACTACTTTAGGACAAAATCATAGTTAATTAATGTTACTACAGCAAATGTGTCTACACCCTCCCTACTGTTACAACCTCACTATGCTTGCGCAATTTCTTCAATTCTCCGCTGTCAGGGGGGGGGGGGGGATTTCAGGAAGTGGGGAACAAGAAAATTTATGGGGTGGGGGCCCCAAATTCAATACACAGATCTTACTCTCGGAGCTACAACCAAATACCCCCCCCCCCCCCTACCCCAAATATTTCTTTCGTCCCTTGAATTTCTTTCCCCCCTTTTTTTCCACCGAATAATCCCTACCCGAGGGGCTTTAGTATTTTTCTAGGAACATGTTTAGAACCCCCCTTCCTTTTATTCATTCTAAAAAAATTGTATAACTAAAAAATGATTAAGTTTTTATGAATTTGAAAAAGAATGTAGATGAAAATGTTTTGAATTTTACCAAAATATTTGTGTAAAAAAATAATTTACATACTTATTCTTCAATTTTCTGAAATACCATTGTAAGCAAGTCTTAAATTTTGTTAAGAAAATATTTCAATTAAAAAAGAGTTAATTATAATTGGGTCTTTTCAGATGATCTAGGATTGTCAAATGCTTTGCTAAATTCACCAAAACCATTCTTTCTTTCACTCCCCCCTACCCACCATTTTTCCCTTTTGTTTCTCCTAATTTGAATCCCCCTTCCCCGGCACCCGACCCACGGGCCTAAAACTAAATGTTTTTGGCCTCGGAATCCAATCCTGCGACGTTAAGATGAAAAAATGCTAAATATTCCTCTACAAAAAAATTAAATAATTTTTTAAAATCCGCCAAACATTTTTGAAAATTATTTTGACGGATTTTTTGGGGGGAAATTTTATTCTTAATTTTAGGCCCTGAATATTTTCTTAAGCCATCAATTCTGGGTATAAAAGTTCTTGAAAGCCCTTCCCTTTTTCCTTTCCTATCTATTGCCACCCCAAGCGGTGAATTTAACCCCCTCATTCACTCAACATCTTAAAATACCCTACCTTGTGCCTGTGGATATGCAGGCCCACCCCCCAATATCTGGCATAAACCAAAAAAAAAAGTTTTATTCTGAATTATATTTTTCTTTTTCTTTTTTTTTGCTTTTTCTCAACATTGAATATAACATTGTATGTTTGGATAGATGGATATATTATGTATATTTTTATATTAAGATAAATATTAACTTTTCTAGGCAGTTTTATTAACTTTTGTATGGCGTGGCTATTAACATCATATTTTGTCAATCTAAAATTTGTAATATAAATTTTACTTTTATTAATTAAGAAACATGCTTTTGATTTAGTACAATTAAGCTCACAAGTATCTTCACAGCAGAAATTAACTGAGAAATTTTTATTTTTAGAAAAGGCAATACTAAAAAGGTAATTCTGAATATAAACTATAGGCTGCGCCCCTAGATCAATAAAAAAGTATAATCGGGGAAGGGTTGATTTTGTATTCAATGGCGGTACAGACAAACATCCTTTTAATTTTATATAAGGATTAGAATACAAATTTTCAATATGGAGCATAGCTACTGTAAGTGTATGTATATGCGTGCAGTATACAAATAAGTATGTGCGTCTATAGCAGAATTGTTATAGACGGTTTAGCTATTGGACATTATCGTCCTCGTTCTTTAAAAAAAAACTTATATTTAGTTTATAACTGCTGCGCTAATAATGGACACATATGTTCCTGTCTTGCTAAGATTATTTTTTTGTTCAATTGCAAAAAATTATGTTTAAATTTTGGATTATTTTTGATAAAAAGAAGCCTAAATTCAATAAATTAAGACTATAAATTAATCCTTCATAAAAAAGTTGCTCAGCGCTGCTACCTTTAAATTATGTCAACTTTTTCAGTATTGCCACGCCATGCAGAAAATATTTATAAATTTTCTAGTTAAGACTCAGCAGAGACTTGAACCTAGCACCTACCCAAAAACTTCCAAATTGTAACAAGGTCGAGGGTTTTCTGTATGTTAGTTATATCATGTTGAAGAAAAATAATTATAAAGAAACTAATACCATTTTACAAAAAAAGTTCATGTAAACTTTTTATCTTGTAATGCAAATGAATCACTTAATATGACAATTTTTGAATATTATACCAAAAACAAGATAAAATTGAATTTGATCAACCTTGTATTTTAATATTTTACACTATTACGCGTTAACAAAGGTTCAAAAAATAGAAAAAAATGTTTAACGACTAAAAAATCAAAATTGTTCCCCCTTTTTGTACAGCATACAATAAAGCAAAGAATTTTTAAAAATGAAATCATTTTAAGAATCGCAACTACTGTATATATAAAAATATTTGTTGTGGTTGAAATTAACAATTATTTCAGGACTCAAAATTCATTTTCACTGATTTATTGACAATTTCTGCCAATAATTCGTTTGCTGCAGTTAATTTATTTAATTTTAATGTATAATGGTTTACCGTGTTTTAATTATGCTCTATTATTCACTACTTTGATGGAACGTTTCTTTCTTTTTTTATTTTTTGGCAAAATCTGTATATTCAAATTTGGACCCAATTTATTTTTAACAAAAAACTTTCCGAGCACGTTGAGATTAAGTAAAAAACGTATAACAAGGACAATAAGAAATCACAGCAACAATAAGTTGATGGAATTTGAAATAGAACAGTCAAATGTAATATATAATCCTATGACATTCAGTTATTAGGTCAAAATTAAAATGTAGGCATAGAAATGACGTAATATTCGACATTTTATCAGTCGTCATAATCGTTTTTATTCAATTTCATGTGATTATAGTCGATGTAAAGAGAGTAAAAATTAATTTAAGAATTTAATGTCGGTAATATGTCAGACATGGCCACTTTTTAATGAGGCATATTGACGACATAAAGAAATGCAAGACGATGTCAATATTTTTGACAGTGCAATAAATATTTAATTGCAATTTTTGAACGAATACAGAGCAATATACTTTGTAAAATTTACCAAACTTTCCTAGCCGTATCGAGTAGTTATAGAGTAGCTGTGCTACTTAAATCTTTTTTTTTTAGATTAAGTAAAAAGTATAAAAATTGGTTGATATTGTCAAAAAAGCGTGGCATTATCGCAAAAAGGGTGCTACACATATTTATTTACTTAAATAATGAAACAAGGTTGACTATGTAGATAAATTTAAAGCCTTAAAAATCCAGGCAAACCAACAGTCATAGATTGAAGCACTCTTAAAAAGAAAGAAACCTCTATCTTTAAAATCAACGGAGAAAAGGTCTCATTTATCGTTTTATTTTAAACTATCGGTATCTAGGTGGTCTGTTTTCCAACAAGTCTAAAACCACCCCAAAGATTTGAAAATAAAATATCTTAAAACCATCCCGGGACTCAAATTGAGCTTCCTTATAAAGGAGATTTAAATTAATCGTTACAGTAGTTAATGAAATCCTAAGCTAAAGACAAAATACTTTACTACTTTATATAATACAGAGTCCTTCAAGAGGTATTGATACCTCCAAACATTACTTAAAATTAGTCCTTACATTTATTTATCCAATAACAAGGATGACAACATCCATAAAAGCGAAGCTCTGAAATGGAAGGACAAACGAACACTTGTAGATTGTCAGAACTGAATTAGCAAAATATTAATGCATCAGTACAAACAATATTTTAAGAAAATTTGTTGCAAAACTGCATAAATAGATGATACTGTTTAAGGACATACTTACATTTTTGGGACTTGTTTATAGAGATGCTTCGCTTATAACATTGTACCTTGTTGTAATAGGAATCAGTTTTCAAAAAATCAGAAGAATCGAATAATTTTAACATACAAAAATTTGTTGTCAAAAAAGTTAAAAATCGACATGATTAAAATGGACGTACGGACATTCTGGTATTGTTTATAGAGTTGCTACGCTTTCTTAATTGTACCTAACTACTATAGGAATCATCATGCAAAGTTTGGAATCGATAGGACAATTCTAACCTGTTTAAATTAACGAAAAGAGCTAACTCTCTGTGACGGACGGACGGACCGACCCTAATTATAGAAAAGCTTCGCTTTTAAAAAGGATGACAACATCTAAAAAAAGTAAAGCTCTGAAACGGTAAGACAAATGTAAGTGATACTTTACAAGCAGCTACGCCTTTACTAGGCAGAGAGGTAGAAAAAAGGTAAAAACAACCTCAAGGCTTAAATTTAAAAATATAATGAATTAAAACCATCAAAGAAGCTATATGAAACTTTCCTAAAAAATAGAACTGAATCGTATCAGTAAATATTGATATTTTAAGCTTCAGGCAAAAAAAAATAACCACCTTTTTTTCAAAAGCTTTATAGGATTGTACTTTTTAGTTTAATAGAAGTGCATGATTAAATATTTATATATTTTTATTTAAAAATATTGAAATATCTTTGGCCCCCTAAGGTGTAAAAAATTGTATCCCATTCCATTTTCATTGATTTTAATATATACCAGTAGGCTTTATTAGTGTCAATATAATATAGCGAATTATATACTGTTAAATAGCGAAGCTAATCTAAAATTAGTCTATGGCAGTACGCAATGTTGCTTTTAACGTTAGTCAAGGCATGTTAGAATTGCCCTATCAATTCTAAAACATGTCATACTGATTACTTTTACTGAATGTCTTTTTTGGGTTTATCAGTAACCATAATGTTATGTTCCCTCAAAAATTACTAAATTTTCAATATAAATTTGTGTTGTTTTGTGCGTTCATCAGCTTTATTTGCATAAAAGGAGGGGGAACGGGGGGGAAAGAACCAATTTTATTGAATTCCCCACCCCCCAAAAAATTTAAATATTCCCCTAAATTCCCATTACATCACCCCTTCCCCACAAAAACAGTCCCTTGGGGTGGGTAAGATTCGTTAATACACCCCCTTGAACTCCCCAACCCCTTCTTTATTGCCAATTTTTTTGTTGAATAGATGGTATTTTTTGTAAAAAAAGTAAGGCGAATGTGTATGTGTGCGTTTAAATAATGAACAGAGACAAGTTTCTATGAAAAGAAGTTAACAAATAGTTATAAGACCATTAGCAGCAAAGCTAAACATAAAGGCGTAAACTATAAGTCAGACATATGACAAACAAGAAGTTAATATTTGATTGACAAATATAAGGCTTTCCTAAAAATTGTACACTCTCGGTTCATCTGTTTTCGAACAGGGAAGTCCAAGCTTTTTATTTTGAGTGTGGTTCCAAAGGTTTTTGGAGGGTAGACCATTTTTTATTGGGGGGGGGGGTAAAATAGGGCGTTTCAAAGTTTAAGGGGGGGGGTAAACACCTTTTTACTCCAAACCTTGGACGTCTATGATGAACGATAGGTTCACCTGTTTATGATATTACGTGGCCTACATACAACTTTTTACTTTAAAGTTTGCCATATTTTACAATTTTATCATTAAAACTACCTTTCCTTGAATGTACATATAGTCAAATTTTGACACGTTTTAGGAAAATTTGAACAATGGTTTTTGCCTTTGTTAGTTAAGCCTTCTACAGTTTAGGGATGGGGGAAGGGGGTTGAATGTTTCAGGGAGGAAAGGGACATTGTACTGTAACTCATTTTTTCTTTCGTTGTATTACAAACTTTTGGGACTTTTGAATAAGTCTGAATTAATTGGTATAAATTTTCCTACCAAAGGTTTTTACACAATTTAATTTCATACTTAATCTACAAAATAGGTAATTTTGTGAATCACCATTGAGGATATACTTCAATTTATCGACCATTGCCTTATCCCTTTAGATCCCTGGTTAAATGTATACTATCTATACATAAATCACTATCAACGAACATATTTATTGAAAATTTTAAATTTCCCCTTTATGTAAAATTTTACATTGTAATATTTTTGAATGGTACTGGTTTGAATTATTGCTCTAGCTACAGGGGAAAGAAAATTATCAAAATTAATCAGAATGACAATAAATGTGTTAATTAAAAAAAATTTAATGCTTTTCAATTGATTGTAACTAATTCTAGCAAAAATGTATAGGTGAGCAAAATTGTTGCTTTTTCTTAAAGTACCTTATGATATTTAGCAAATAACTATTGAATTTACATCCATACAAACATTTTTGAATAAAACATCCACTATATTTCTGCCAGTTGTAGAAACGTCAACGTCCCGCCCAACGAACGCTGAAATTGCAACTGCACTCCTTTATTTCTGAAATAAATAGAAGGTAAGAGATGGGTAAGTTTATATTCTTATGTCTAATTAAATGCTGACCAGATGAATCTTAACCCTAACCTAATCTAGCCTTCAGTAAAATAAAAAAGTACCCCCCCATTATTTCCATTTTATTTTAAAATTTGTGTGGTTTTCTGTGCTCGACAAGACACTTTAAGGTAAACCACCGTAAGATTCACTAAAAAATTATGTTTTCATAGTCTAATTTTTTTTTTGGGTGGGGGGATTATGCCCTGAAGACAAACGGACGGCTGGATATACCATAGTTATAGAGAAGCCTTTCTACAAAAATATAAAAATGGATTAAATTCTATAATATTCATATTACACTTATTAAGTAGGAAAAGCACAATATATAAAATTTACTTAAATTCTCAAAAATGATATTTTTGTCAAATATTCTAACAATACTTAGAAAAAGGGATAAAAATATCCATTAACGTGAATCTAAATAAAGATAATTTTAAAAGGGCATGGACGTATTACGAGCGTATCGAAGTTATAGAGTTGCAACGCTTACTACATATAATCAAAATAGTTTGCTGACCTACATCGAACATTGGTCCTGTGAAGGTTCTAGGCTATTTTTCAGCTTTATGGGATGGTTGGGTACACTGCATGTTAACAAAAGTTTTCAAACTTAATAAAATTTAAGATAAATTTGTACGTTATTGACCTACGAACGACGTGCCGATGCTATACAGAAACCATGCTACTATATATCGACAGATGTATTAAAGATTCAAATCTAATACCAATACATATGTACAATGTAAATGGGTGTTTTAGCACATTTACAAATAACACCTATTTTTGTAGCGCAGCTACTTAAGTTCATAAATCTGTAAGGAATTCATCACAAATTTGTCCATGTCCATGAATGCAAATTTACATAAATAATTCTAGTAAAGACCAACAGACTTAGAAGCCACATTCTAGAGTAGCTTCACTAATAAAATTTTGGTTGAAACATTTGAACGGCATGCCAATGTGCATATTCGAACACCCATTGGTTCTAAGGATCAGTAACTTGAATTCAGAATTAAAGAGTAACTGCTCTACTAAGAAGCAAATATGAAAACACAACTTTATCAAGCAATAAAGATGTAAACAACCAAAAAAACAAACCTCAACAAAAAATCGGATGATATTGGACAAACGAATATTACGGCAGATTTAGAGTGGTAGCGCGGCGCTTTCAGCAATGGACTTACGTTTTTACAAAATTCCAAATCTATCGTATTTTAATTTAAATCTTGGATGTACTTACATTATACGACGTAATTATAAGACGGCCTCGCTTTAACCTTGTGTGCAATCGTTCTAGGAATCGTCATTCTTAATAACATTTAAATGTTTAACGCCTGGAAGAATCATCAAGAATCCTCATTCATATTCAAAATCGATATGACAATTCTAACATTCCAAAACTATGAACAGAGCTATCTGTCTGTTCTTAACCAGCTACCAAAGGCATGGAAAATAATCTTACAAATAATTTGATATCAATATTCTTTATTTTGTTTTTGTGAAGTATTATCCTTTTCATATGGTTGAATTTCCCCTCTATTAAACTTATTTTTCTATAGATTTCAATTTCAATCGGCAAAAATCAGGTGTTTTGTCAAAGTAGCAGAAACCAATAAGTGGACGACAAAATATTGTTTTCGTGTGTACATTGAAATATCAAAAACGTCTAATGCTATGCAATAGGACGTTTTTCAGAAAAGCTTTATGTATGTTTGTTCAAGACTATGAAGGGGGGGGGGAGCGTTTACATTCTCCCTCCAAATAAAAATGTTAGTATGCGTTTATTTATTTAGTTTAATGGTAAAAACTCCCCCCCCCCACTAAATTTAAATTTTCCATATCGCCAATACATATCTTTTTTTTTGAGGGCGCTATTGTTACGAAATATGGGGGTTTTAGGAAGAGTGGGGGGGGGGGGGAGTAAAGTGAAGGGTGGGGACTATTTTGCATATATAAAAGATTTTTTTTTGTGAAATTTTGTAAAATATTTTTGAAAAATTTGAAAAGTATTGAATGGATTATTTAACCCAATTTTATTACTAAAAGTTTAGAAAATATGATGTCTATGTGTCTGTCTATTACCGATATATTACTTCCGAATTGCCTGGGAAGGTTTATTATGTAAGTTAGGTAATGTTACTTCAATCTCCAAGAAGAAAATGCGGGTAAAAAATCCTCCCATTCCCCCCTCAAAAAATTGCAATGAAAGCTTTTCTCACGTCTTAATCAAGCTTTATTGCATTTATCTAAGTTTCTATCTAGTTTACTGAATCAATACAACAAAATTAGAACATTAACCAATATCTATTTCAGCAATATGAGATAATGGCATGTTGATAATGTGTGATTTTAAGGGATAGAGTTTACATTGGACTTTTTATTACCCTAGTCCCCAAAGTTTTATAATATCTTATTCGATGGCTTAAAAACTTTAGGGACTTTTATTGAATTATGATTGGTTGGTTCATTAGGTTAAGTACCCAAACGTTTTAACCACTTATTTTAATTTACGGAAGGGGTCATTTTGTGTATCCTTATTGTGGATGTATATTAATTTATCGGCTATTGTCATATCACTTTAAAAACATGTCTATAAACCAGCGAAAATTGTAATCGGCATAATGCTAGAGAATACTTGGTATTATTTTCTAACCTTTTTGAATATAATTTAAACATTCAAGTGCTTTAATGCGCTTTATTCAAATATGTGCTATTTTATACATTTTCAGTTTATAATGGAATTTTTTGTGAAAACGGGTAAAATAGCTTAAAACGGCTCATTTTAATAATGTAAAAATGCAGCTACTCTGGTTGTTTTTTTTTATGCTATCAGCTAATTTAAAAAGAAAACGTAGAGATAAGGAATATCGAAGGGAGGGGGGGGGGGACAAGCACAAAATAAAAATTTTAATATTTTCCTCTTAGGAATTTGATTTCAGCAAAAAGTTTTACGCTACTACTTTATGGATGCTATTATTCTTGTTAAAATCTATTAAAGAGGGATTTATAAAATGTAAAAAAATTTTGCATGTAAATTTTGAAATAATATTTTTTTATTTCACCCCCCACCCCCTTTCCTTTAAAAATGAAAATTATATTCTTTTGTAAAATATTAGTGCATATGTCCTTTTCTATTTTTTGCCAGTTTTTCAACTTTTATATTTAAAGATTATGCGTTTTTAAAGCATAGCCTGCATATAATTCTTCGGTAGGCAGCACTATTTTTAACATATAATTTTTATTTAATTTTTCATAATTTTCACAGATGTAGTAACTTTTAAATTTCACATTCGTTGCTGAGTTTTTATCTGTTTTCGGCTCAAAGCCTAAAAATATGCAGCCTGGCCTTTTTTTTGCAAAACTACAGAAAATTTACGGTTCTCTCGTGTTTTACAAATGTTTTTTAATTTTTTTATTCAAAGGTTTTTGCTCGCTGGATATGTTTTGTATAAAATTGTCCTTATTATATTTTTCTTTTTTATTGAAAGTTTTTTCCTATAAATCCTGTGATTTTCAGAAACATGCTTTACTTTTTAAAAAACTAGCGGCTACGCCCCTAGAAGCCTCTAGGGGCACTGCACTGGTAGGAGAAGGAAAAGTCGACCTCATCCTATTTTAAATTTGAGTTTCCAAAGAGTTATAAAAATAATTTTTTGGAGGAGAGGGGGGTTAGAACACTCTCTCGAAAATAGTTTAAAACCTTCCCAGGACCTATAAGAAGCTACTGTAAAGGAGAACAATATCGGTTCAGCGGTTAGCGAGATCCTTCGGGACAGACAAAAAACGCTTACTACTTTATATAATAGGATTGAAATTAAGATAAAACTTTTATTTTCCTACCTACAGTTCTTCTGTTTTAGACTTTAGTTTTGAATATATTTTCCGTATGGCTTCGAACCCGAATAATATCCGCTGGATTAGAAACGGTTCTGACTTCTGAGTAATGCTGAAAAAATCATGTATAACATCGTATTACAGACAATTTTTTAACGAATATTAATATAAGAATCATAAAAGATACCAATTTTGTTAGCCCGGGTCTTCGTCCCCTCCTCGCTAACTAAACCAGAATTATTCTTATAATTTTTCATCTCACTAGCCGCGGAAAGCTGTCTATAATACGATCCGATAAATAACTAATCTTTGCTAATTTGTTCATACTTATTTTAAATCATTGCCTCATTTCCAATCGATAAAAAGTAGAATAATGGTGATTTGAAAGAAAAAAATAATAATTTGAAACCCAGTCACTCCTAACTAAACAGTGAACTAGTAAAAATTATCAACGATTTACCTCAAAATCAAAATGATACCGTTTTACCCACCTCTTATTCAAATTACAATTTAGAATTAGAATTAATGTAATCGTTTATTTATGTCGACTTAACTGAACTATTATTAACGATCTGTCATAAAAAATCTATATACATACATTTTTTTAAGCATCTCATAGAACACTAATTGTAGATTATGTATTTGCATGGGGGTTCATTTTTGGCGCATATTAAACTCTAGGTGACACTGCCAAATTATTAGAATGACCCAACAAAATTTCTTTATTGAAAATCTCCAAGCTTAAAAAATGGTTTTCAAATTTAGAACTATTTAGTCACAAATGGGTCATTTTTGCAGGTTTTTTTGTTGTTGCATCGAAGCTAATCTAAAATTTTATCCGACCGTACGTCGTACATGAATGCAAATTATATTGCAGGTTTTGATTATTTGATAGATTGGTAGATAGATAAATTACTTGGTAAATATGTAAATTGTACTAGTTAATTGGCAGTTAAAAAGATAAAATAGATGGATGAATAGAAAAGTAGATTGACAGATAGTTATATAGAAAAAGGTTGAAGTGCAGGCAGAAAGATTTATAAATAGATAGATAGCTAGACATACATAAAATGACAGATAAATCAATATGCTTAATAGTAAGGTTTTTTTTAAAGTTTAAGATTTTAATATTCACTGAACTGGGTTCTATATTTTGGGAAAGCCTAAAATAGGCCAAAGGATGGTTTTTAGCTATTATTTCAACATTAAAGTCTTTGGAATAATTTCGGCTATTTTTCTGTTCCCTTTCCAACATCTTGAAATATATGGCCCTTACATGCTAAGGGCGCAACCACTTTTAAACAGAAAGATAGATAGCTTCATAAATGTCGTGAGGTGGGTTTAGGCTATTTTCCTTTCTTCACCGCCCTTCCCTAGAGGCTATGGGGGCAAAACAGCTAGTATGAAATATAAAAGAGTGACCATTGATAAAAAAAAATTGCAATACAATCAATCATTTTAAATGCTTTACAGAACAGGTGCTCAGCTTTATTCAATTTTGAAACCTAAATCATAGATAAATCATTACATAAATGTGTTGAATAAAGGGCTTTAAAAATGGTCATAGCTGACATAAGAATAACAGGCGAGTAAATTGATTTCATCATACTTAGAGGCGTGCACAGCGATTCACTCGGGTGGATGTAAAACCATTAAGGAGTAATAAAAGGGGAAAGGCTGTCTTTCCAATCTAATTTTTAAGGTTTTTTCTAGACCATCATACCGCACACTTCTGCTTTTAACATCTATTAAATATTTAATCAATGATTTCTGCTATGATTGTCAAAATTTGAAAATATTAAGGAAATTTTTAACGCTTCTGTTAAACCAACTTTTTATAAGTGAAGCAAATCTTTGATTCGAAAGGTCTGTAGGTTTGTTTGTTTGTTTAGCCCGACATCTACTCATCCTCCATCATCATTTACATCTGTTGCCAGATTTAGAAATCTGGCTGCTTCCAAGGGTCGGGTCCAGAGGTCTCTGGTTGTAAGGTTGGTCCTATTGTTAGGACATTCAAACAGGTGTCGAGTTGTGTGAGAGTGTTGGTTGCAGTTGGGGCATACATCTTGAATAGTAGGGTTGATTCTGGCCTTGTAGCTATTCAGAAAGTTACTGTATCCAGAGCGCAGCTGGGATAAAGTGGCTCTGGTTGCTCTGGGGAGACATTTCTCTGACTTGTGAATTTGGGGGGGAGGGGCAAGTAACACCTTGTTAGGCTCCATGGCATTGAGGGCCTCCTTGACACTTTTGGTGTGTATTAGTTTTAATTTAGACTTATATACATCCTCTGGGAGGTCAGGGCGAGACATGTGCCTGATTTCTTCTCCAAATCTAGAGGACAGGGTTTCTTTCATCTGGCGGGGGGGAGGGGGATCAGACAGGTTCACTCTGTTAGGATGGTGTGGCTTCTGTGTAGCTAACAGGAATTGCTTACTGAGCATTTCACAGTGAGGACGGACCTTCATGATCTTAGTCTCATTGTGAAGGTGATCAATGTCTGTCATCCGGTGGCAGCCAGTGGCAGTCCGCAGGGCTTGGTTCTGGGCAATCTGAAGATTTTTCCAGGATGTGTCACTTAGGGATGGGGTCCAGATGTTGCAGCCGTAATTTAAAAGGGGGCGTCCTATGGCTTTGTAGGTGTTAATAATGGTTTCTTTCTCCATACCCCAGTCGGAACCAGCCAAGGCCTTCAGGACATTGTTCTTAACTTGGACCTTGGTCTTTAAGTCGGTGGCATGTTGTTTAAAGGAAAGGAGATTGTCAAAAGTTATCCCTAAAAACTTAGGTTTCTTGACTGTTGGAACTTTTTCTCCATCTATCACAACATCTAGTTCCGTGTTGCACTCATTTGAGGCCGTTGTAAACAACGTAGCTGAGGATTTGGAGGGGGATATCTCGAGGTTGCGTCCTTTAAACCAAACAGTTAGGGTAGCCAAGTAGGTGTTGATTTCTTGAACTACTGGGTCAATAACTGGGCCTGAGTTTAGGATATTGGAGTCATCAGCATATGTCTTGAGAATGATGTTACCAGGAGGGGCAGGCATTGATGACATATATAAGTTAAAGAGAACAGGGGAGAGAACACCACCTTGTGGGACACCCTGTTTCATCTTCCTGTATTTAGAGTTGGAATTCCTAAATACTACATATGTGTATCTGCCTCTCAAATATGCACACAGGAAGCGTTTTATGTGGTCATTGAGGTTTAGCTTCTCGATGTCGCTGAGAAGGATGGTGTGGGCGACCGTGTCGAAGGCACGGGAAAGGTCAATGGCGACACAAACTGTTCTGTGAACAGGTTTCTTCCTGTTAAGACCAGAGTTAATATGGTCTAGGATGCTCTGTAGTGCTGTACCTGTAGACCTGCCTTTACGGAATCCATGTTGATGGTCGGCAAGTTGGACAGCTTCTGTCACAGCTGGAAGCAAAAGTGCCTCAAGGATTTTGATAGCTGGGGACAGAAGGGACACTGGGCGGTAGCTGGGTCCTTTGTCAGCAGGTTTGCCAGGTTTCAGCAAAGGTATGATTTTGCCAGTCTTCCAGATGTTGGGGATGACTGACTCTTCCAGGCATCTGTTGAAGATATTGGTCAGGTAGTTGATGGCATTGGGGCCAATGTTCTTCAACATAATTGGTGATAAACCATCGGGTCCTAAGGCCTTAGAACTTTTTGATTTGTTAATAGCAGCTAGGGTCTGGGCAGGGGTAAACAGTATCAAAGGATCTTTTGTCTTCTTCTTCAGAGAGCGAAGCGTCCGTCTGAAGGGTTGTGATGACTTGGAATCCTTGGGAGGTGTATACTGTTTATTGAAGTTGTTGGCCATGGCTTTGGCACAGTTGGTGGTTTTATCGTTAAAGCTGATTCCTTGATTTTCAGGTTGGACAGGGTTATTGTTTAAACTTTTGATGGTATTCCAAAGCTTTTTAGATCCAGGTTGGCAGCAGGCAAGATGTTCCTTCCATTTAGTTTTCCGATGGTCTTGGATCTTTTTAGTAATCTCTTTGTTGAGATCAGAGATTCTAGGGTCTGCAGGATCATTCTCCCTGATTTCATCCCTTTCATTAATCAGTCTGGCTGCTTCAGTGGGGAGGGCGTTGAAGGTTTTGGGGATTCTGCCGGCAGGAATGTGAAGTTTGGCAGCTTTTTGAAGGGTGTGTCGAAAGAAAACTTCAGCTTTATGGACGCTAGTAATATCTCTAGCATGCCTAAATTTGTCTTCAACGTGTTTTTGGAAAGCAGGCCAGTTAGCTTTCGAAAAGTTAATAAAAGTAACATTTTTTGCATTAAACTTTTTGAGGTCAGCAGTCATGTTGATAATGATGGGGAGATGGTCCAAGCTCATCTTATTTCTGATCCTCCAGGTGGTGGTGGGGATGAGATTAGAGGAGACAATACTAACGTCAGGAGCAGTTGAAGCCAGGTTGGTAACTCTGGTTGGTAAGTCCTCATTTATAATGCCGCAGGTTCGTCCTGTGATGGTGTCTGCCAGAGCTGTACCTCTGGTATCATTTGTGGCCTCTGAGTGCCAGAGTTGACTGTGGGCATTAACATCCCCGAGGATCATGTATGATTCACCAAGGCCGTCAAAAAGATGGTCAAGGGGAGGTTCATACTGTGGGGTGCAACTGCTTTGTGGTGGAATGTAGACATTGCGTATGTAGAGGTTTTTCTTGTCCACGCCAGGTATGCTGATGGTTAAGGTTTCTGTGAACGGGTCCTGTTCCAGGATTCTAGGTGTTGGTTCAATGGAGAAGTTTAGATCCTTGTGTATCAAGAATGCTAGTCCTCCTCCCTTGTTGGTGCCTCTATCTTTGCGGACAAGGGTATAGTTGGGAGTTTTGAACGGCTTTGATTTATTTGTCAGCTTAGTCTCTTGAATTGCAGCAATGGGGATGTTGTCCTTCTCCATGTTGTGCAAGAGCTCGTCGATTTTCCCTAGTATACCGTTGATGTTCCATTGTAGGGTGTTGAGATTAAAGCCATGAAGAGAGAAAGGGAGGTTTTGATTTGCGGGGGGAGGGGGTGGGGGTGGAGGGGGAGGGGGCGAAGAGGGGGTTGGGGGGGGTCTACGAGTTGAAAAAGATGGGGGTTGAGAAGGGGGTCGAAAAGGGGGGTTGTTTTGAGGGGGGGTTTTTTGGGGGGGGTTGTTTGGCTTACAGCATGGTCCAATCCAGGTTTTAAGTTTTCTTCTCTGAACTGATGTTTTAAATGGAGAGCATTTGATGTGGAGCCAGTGTGAGCAGCTTGAACATTGGACGGCTGTAGATGTTAAGATTCCATTACATATGATACAGTACCAGGTTTTGGGGCCTGGGTTTTGTTCAATTCCAGCTATTAACAGAAGAAGCCGAATAAGGTTGGCTGGTGTTTCCTTATTCTTTGTCAGGTAAATTAAAAACTCGATTCAGCTGAGGGAGAGTCCTCGTTGTCTGTGATGTTAAAAAACCGTTGGAAGCATGGTTGATGTAGATGGTAAGGTCGATGATGGTGGTAAGGTAGGTGGGAGATTGTAAGTGTTTGCTCTTGGCTTCTTCTGTTGCTGCTGATGTTGTTGCTGCTGCAGTTGAAGGTGGATCCGCGGCGTAGACACGGCAAACATAGGATATTGGAGTCATCAGCATATGTCTTGAGAATGATGTTACCAGGAGGGGCAGGCATTGATGACATATATAAGTTAAAGAGAACAGGGGAGAGAACACCACCTTGTGGGACACCCTGTTTCATCTTCCTGTATTTAGAGTTGGAATTCCTAAATACTACATATGTGTATCTGCCTCTCAAATATGCACACAGTAGGTCATCTACGTTTACGAAGGAAAGTGATATAAATTTTGATTATCACAAAACCGATTGCACTTTATTTTATGACTTAATTAAAGAACTTCTGCGCTTATTAAACATTGTATTTTATCATTATATGAATCATCTTTTTATTAATCAAAATTCGGATAAACATATTTTTAACGATCAGCATGTCTAACAGTCTTGTTGATAATATCTTATTGTTGAAAGAATCCTCATAAAAGATAAAAAAAATTAATGCTCAACAGTTCTCTTTAGACAGACCTACACATGATAACAGAAAAGCTTTAAATAATAATTGAATAAATAATGAAAGTAAATAAAAATTAGTTAAGAATTAATGAAATAAATAAAAGGACCTTTTAGTAACAAAATTAAATATTCACAAAAGTAAAAACAAAAACTTTTGGATACATTAAAAGTAGAAAATTGTTTATTTATAAATATTTTATTATAATGTAATTAAAAAGTTTATAAAAACATAAGAAAAATAAATGTATTATGTATAACTAAATACAATAAATAAATAAGAATATTAATTCTTTATTTTTTTAGTTTAGGTGTGTCTATATTAAAAATATTCATTGTCTGTCTGTTTGACCGTGGTCTTAATCCTAAACAGTCTGGGAGGTGGGAAGAGGCGTTGAATCCTTTAAAATTTAAAAATTGATCTTTTGAATATTCCAATCCTGGCGGTCATAGGATGCCAACAAACCTGGCAGGGTCATCCAGGTATAGAGTAAAACTATTTAGTTGACATAAACAAAGCATTTCATAAAGCCAAAGTCCCTCTCTATCTTTTAGAGTTAAAGGTAATTTTAGATCAGCTAATTTATTTAATTTGGGTAGGTCAAATAAAATAAAATAATTTAAGATTTTTTTATTTGTTGAGTTGCGCTGTTCTGTTTATTGTGTATGTTGTCATCCTTGTTCCTATTCTTATTATGCATTCAGAAGAGAAACTAAAGCTTCTAATAGAATTCTAGTACATAATATTAATTAATGAAAATAAATTAATTTTTACATCACCAGTAGAACAGGACAGACAAAGATTAGTATGAAGCCTATTCATATAGTAGAAAAACTATTTCATACGTATAAGTCGTATACGTCCGTTCGTAAGTTTGTATACGTTAAAATAAGAACTTTTTACCTCCTCAGAGAGATATGAGAGAGAGAGAGAGAGAGAGAGAGAGAGAGAAAGATAGAGAGATAGAGAGAGATAGATAGATAGATAGAAAGATAGAGATAGATAGAGATAGAGAGAGAGAGAGAGAGAGAGAGAGAGAAAGAGAGAGAAAGATAGAGAGAGAAAGATAGAGAGAGAGAGAAAGAGAGAGAAAGATAGAGAGAGAGAGAGAAAGAGAGAGAAAGAGAGAAAGATAGAGAGAGAAAGATAGAGAGAGAAAGATGAGAGATGAGAGATGAGACAGAGAGAGAGAGAAAGAGAGAGAGAAAAAAAGAGAGAGAGAGAGAGAGAGAGAAAGAGAGAGAGAGATGTAAATTCGTTTTCCCAAGCTCTAATTTAAACAAGGATGACACTGAAACAGTAGGAAAAACGGACATTACCACTTGTATAGTATCTGAACTGAATAATCAGAATTTAAAAGTATAAGAGTCGAAGCAAAATTGTAAATAAATTTGTTGAAAAACTGCTTGAAGCAGGATAATGTTTATGGACATACTTACATTTTTGGACTTGATTATAGAGTTGCTTCGCTTATAATATTGTTCTTTGTTGTCCCAGGAATCAATATACCTAAATCAGATCAAACGGATAATTAGAACACTTGAAAATTTGTTGTTAAAAAAGTAGAAAAAATAACATGTTTAAAATGGACGTACGGACATTCTAGTAATGATTATAGAGTTGCTACGCTTTCTAAATCGTACCCAACTACTACAGGAATCATCATGCAAAGTTTGAAATAGATAGGACAATTCTAACATGCCTAAATTAACTAATAAAAGCTATCTATCTCGGACGGACGTACGGACGGACGGACGGACGTACGGACGGACGGACCGACCCTAATTATAGAAAAGCTTCGCTTTTAAAAAAAATTTAATTAATTGGTTTGTACAAAACAGCATTCTTCTTTTAGTTATTTTATTAATTTTTTGTTAATGGCCTATCCCTTATTTGTTCTTAAGGGCATCAAGATCCTTGTTTCTGTTAGTACAATACTAGTGGTTGGGCATCTAACATCTAGGGGCTTCGTATGCAAAAGAGAAGGGGCGGGTAGGAAAATAGCTGAAAACCAGCCCATGACTTCAATCTAAAGAAGGAAATGGCCTATAACCACCGAACTTAATCGATTTAGTAGTTATTAAAATTTTCAGCTACAGACAAAAAAAACTTAGTTCTTTAAATAATAGGATATACAGACATATATATACCCCATATAATTGTAAAGTAGCTGCGATACCAAAAAAAAATATTTTATTTTCTATTTTTCATACATCTCTCGATAATAAATTGATGTAATAAGAGAAATAAGTTAAAAGTTTTTGGGGGCATAATGTTTTTCTGGAATAGAAAAGGGGGGAGGGGTAAATGGTTTAAAAATAAAGTGTCAATAAAAGGGGAGGGTTAAAAACCGGAAGGAAGGAACTAAAAGGGAAAGAGCAAGAGGGGAGGGGGGAAGGTACAACCCAATCTCTTTAAAAGAAAAAGTTTTATAGTTAAGCAAATTTTTAAAAATAGCAAATCTCAATTAACCCTTTCAAAATTTAAATAAATCTAACTTTATAAAAACTTTAAAAATTTAAATTTTCTGTCTTTTTTATAATATTTTATCTCTTTCTAACTTGAAAATATTACATAATGACGATTACATCCAGATATAAGACAACTTCATTCATTTGGATATTTTGAAATTTTTGTTGATTTGAATGTACACCTCTTTTCCTCTTTAACAAACAAAACCTAGAGTAGCGGGCTGAATTTATATTTCTGCTTTGCATAGATCTATCTATGCTTTGTGTATCTATCTATGGAAGTCCCGTGGGTGTGGGGGAGAGAAAGAGGTTCAGCCCGCTACAACCATATTCCACACTGTTTAGTGGGTCTTACAAAACAGTCAAATTAAAAAAAAGTAATAAGATGTGTTCTATACTTTCAAATTGTGCTATTATATAAGTTTTCGGATACTGTCCCTTTCATTACATCGCCTCTTAAGGGTTGTTTCGTCGTGGGGGGCTCTAACCCTGCGGGACAATCACCTAAACTAACATAAAATAACCTATGAAAAGCTACTGTGAAAATAAAGGTACCATACTCATGTTTTCTAACACCACTCTTATAAAGTGACAATTGACACATTTTTTTTAACGAATAGCTAAAATTTTTTTGTAAGATAACTTTTTACTCATAACCTCCCCAAACTTTTAAACTTTCTACCCACTTTAATATATATTGTGAAACAACCCCACCCAACCATACATTCTAATGTGACTCCCCCCCCCCCTCTTTCCTACCATCCCAACCCATGGGCCGGCATCCCGACCCCCCCACGGAGCCTCCGTTAAGATTTAATATATAAGTATAAGATGTATATGAATGTATATTATAGAGTAGCCTCGTGTGTAGTCAATGGGCCTCATTTTTATGCATCTCGAAAATTGTCCCTTTTTCATATAAAGTAAATTATCATTTCATATCTTTTTGAATGCTTTATGAAAAAACTAGTGGCAACGCCCCCTAGAAGCCTCTAGGGGCACTTAAGGTAGGAGGGGGTAAAGTCGACCTCCTCTCATTTTAAATTTGAGTATCAAAAGAGTAAAAAAAATATTTTGGGGAGGAGGGGTTTGTAGACACCCTCCCCAAAAATAGTATAAAACCTTCCCAGGACCTATAAGAAGCTTCACTGTAAAGTAGAACAATATCGGTTCAGCGGTTAGCGAGATCCTTCGGTAAAGACAAAAAACGCTTATTACTTTATATAATAGGATATTTATTCAGACAAATTTTTGGGTATAGTCCCTTTCGTAGCAACGCCTATTAAGAGGCGTTTCTTCGTTTTTTAGCAGTAGCTTTTCTCCTATTCCTATCACCTGCGGGAGGCTCTATCCCTGCCGGGCAAATTGCCGAAGCCTAGTCAAAATAACCTTTTAAAAGCTAATGTGAAAATACGACGAAACGCCCCTAAGAGGCGTTGCCACAAAGGGGACTATACCCATTTTTTTTTTGGAGGGGAGGGGGGATATCAAAATTTTAAATTTTTTACAGGATTTACATAGGTTACGTGGAAAATGAAATCACGTATTGGCATTAAACAGCGTTGGGAAGGGCCAAAAATTATTCATTTTGATCCTTACCTTTATACAGTAAAAGCTTTTTCTTTTAAAAATAATGGCATTTTTGTAAGATGACTTTTTATTCGATGACAAATTCTGAGTCTGACTTACTCAACTTTTGTCCTCCCTGAAACCCCTCCCAGCCCCCGGTTCATTCCCCTTTATTCAAATAAACTTCACATTTTGGCCCGTCCGTCGGAGATTTAAGTGTGGAGGCTCCGGTTTTAGTGGCGAAGCTACTCTATAACTATCTTTGTCCGTTTGCCTATTCGTTCCTTCAACTAAGAGGGGGATAAGATGATAATAATTAATTGATTTATGACTTATGCTCTTGAATTTCTTGTGAAGTTTCCCCTATGCAATGATCACCCAATGTTTAATTCATTTTAACCACCTGGGTGTCCAAAAGGAAAAATTGTTCTTAAAAGACTTATGTAGCTGCTATATATGGTAGGAGTCCCAAACAAACGCAGGAGTCCCAAACTTTAGAGTGGACAAACGCAGGAGTGTTAAAATATTAATTTAATTAAGTATTTCTATACAGGTTAGATTTAAATATACGAATAAGCCCCAATGCAGGGGTTAGGCATTAAAAAACCTAAAAGATGAATTAAAACAGGTAAGGTTAGGTGTCCACTCCGACGATTGAGACTCCTGCGTTTGTCTGTCTTTTCTGTTATTGATATGTTCTATAATCCGTGCTTTTCTACTTATCTATGTTGTCATCCTTGTATACTTTTTCTATATAAAGAAAATAATATATATTTGTATATTTTTCATTTATATCAATTTCTTTTTTATCCCAAACTATTCTTATTCTTATTACTTTTTACAATCAAGTTGGCATTTTTATTCACAAGTATATAAGTTTGTCCGTCCGTAGTGGCCATTTAACTGGATCAAGGACATTATGTGAATTAATAACATATAACAGCAATATATATAATAACAGCAATAACATAATATTACAGCATTTTAAATAAAACCTATTCTAACTGGGAAAAAAATGTCCACAAGTATCAAAGGATAATTCAGAAATAGTAGTCTTATATAATGGATTTTTAGATTTAAAAAGTTTTAAAAGAAAATAAAAAATATATTTAAAATCAGTCAAAGAGGGTTCCAGGACAAACACAGGAGTCCCAAACGTCGGAGTAGACAAACGCAGGAGTGTTAAAATATTAATTTAATTAAGTATTTCTATACAGATTAGGTTAGGTTAAGATATGAATGTACAAATAAGCCCCCCGCAGGTTAGGCATTTAAAAAACCTATAAGATGGTCTGAAATAGGTTAGGTTAGGTTTAGTGTTCACTCCTGCGTTTGTCCACTCCGACGTTTGGGACTCCCGCGTTTGTCATAGGACCTCAAAGAGCAGTATTTAACATCCAATATTATTTTATGCTTAAATCTATTATAAATTGTTTTGCTTTATACGCTTTCAAAAACTTCATGACCAAAATTGTATTTAAGAACAACAAGGAAGAAGAACACCTCTCTTGATATAGAAATTAGGAACTCCTGCCTTCTTTTTTCACTCCTTTTAGGCTTCACACGCCCCTTGTAAAACCCTGTGCACCCCACTAATTAACTGTATGTAAATCTAAACTTTGTGTAAGGTTTTATGTATTGGCAATCTATTAATATTTTTAGTTTCTGTTTCCTAATATCATGCGCCCATAACATCTAGGGCCTCTGTATTCAAAGATAAGAAAATAGCCTAAACCCAGACAAAGACTTAAACATTAGAATAAACTAGTCTAAAAACACTTCGACACCCAAAATATAGAACATTATTTACCGGTTCAGTAATCATCGAAATTTTATTCGTAGCTGGACAATGTGTCTCAAAAATTAGCTATATGACGTCCTAAAAATTAGCGAGAAAAGAGGAGAAGTGAGAAAGAAAACCCTAAAAAGGAGAAGGATAATCCCTCATTTTTATGACGTTACAGGGCTGATTTTTTAAAACCCTTTGTCCAGCTACTTTTATTCTTACACAAGGCATAACCATACTACTTTTTGCCTTTTTTGCAAATGTTAAATTTTTTGTCAAATATAAATTTTTTATCTTAGCTTTTAATGGTATATGTTTTGTTTATGATTAACGTCCATTCTATAAATATATTTGTCTATGTTGTAATATTTGTTTTAGTTTATCTGTCAATTTACAGTCCAGCCCCTTTCTAATTCTTTTTCATTTACATATCAACATTAATCTAATATTGATAGATAGATAGATAGATAGATAGATAGATAGATAGATAGATAGATAGATAGATAGATAGATAGATAGATAGATAGATAGATAGATAGATAGATAGATAGATAGATAGATAGATAGATAGATAGATAGATAGATAGATAGATAGATAGATAGATAGATAGATAGATAGATAGATAGATAGATAGATAGATAGATAGATAGATAGATAGATAGATAGATAGATAGATAGATAGATAGATAGATAGATAGATAGATAGATAGATAGATAGATAGATAGATAGATAGATAGATAGATAGATAGATAGATAGATAGATAGATAGATAGATAGATAGATAGATAGATAGATAGATAGATAGATAGATAGATAGATAGATAGATAGATAGATAGATAGATAGATAGATAGATAGATAGATAGATAGATAGATAGATAGATAGATAGATAGATAGATAGATAGATAGATAGATAGATAGATAGATAGATAGATAGATAGATAGATAGATAGATAGATAGATAGATAGATAGATAGATAGATAGATAGATAGATAGATAGATAGATAGATAGATAGATAGATAGATAGATAGATAGATAGATAGATAGATAGATAGATAGATAGATAGATAGATAGATAGATAGATAGATAGATAGATAGATAGATAGATAGATAGATAGATAGATAGATAGATAGATAGATAGATAGATAGATAGATAGATAGATAGATAGATAGATAGATAGATAGATAGATAGATAGATAGATAGATAGATAGATAGATAGATAGATAGATAGATAGATAGATAGATAGATAGATAGATAGATAGATAGATAGATAGATAGATAGATAGATAGTCAGATAGATAGATAGATAGATAGATAGATAGATAGATAGATAGATAGATAAATCTAAACAAAATTTTAAGTAAATTTGTTTAAAAACTACTTTTACATATTTAGAACTTGATGCTTGTTGAGATGTACCTTGTTGTTCTAGTAATCAGTATTAATAAATCAGATGAAAATGATAATTATAACAAATAAAAAATTGTTGTCAATATGTTTTAAATGGACGTACGATTATTCTGGTAACAATTAAAATGTTGCTACCCTTTTTAAAACGTACCTAACTATAATAGGAATCATCATCTAAAGTTTGATATTATAAATTATCTTACCGTTATGGACGGAAGGACGGGCGGACCGATCCTAATTATAGAAAGCCTCGCTTTTAAAAATTACAATTAGACGAGAGGAAACAAAACATCTATGGAACAAGTTTTCAAAAGAGCATATTTTTTCTGCTGTAAATATTAAATGATAAATTTGATTCGATAAAAAGCAAGACGATTTTTCTTCAGTTTTGTAAGCACAACGTAAACATTGCGCCAAATAATAGATTAACTAAAACACAATTTACTAATGAAATAATGATTGATGGTACACTAAATTTAAAAGAATGTTTTTTTTTATTCAAAATTTTGGCCTAAACAGCGATTTAACGAGAGGCGGGATGAGTGGGGGGGGGGGGGTGTAAAAAAGTTTAATTAACACTGATTTAAACGTACATACTTGTATAATGTAGAATAGATATTAGTAAAGTTTCGTTTAGTGAGCAACCAGTTCAAATGACCGCCAGTTTTTTGATACTAGCAAAAACTAGAAAGTGTGCCTACAAAGAAGTAGTTTCTCCATTTAGCAAAATTAAATATATAAATATATATAATATATTATGCTTAATATATATGCTAGCAGTAGCCCTCTTTTTAAACAACTGAGAATTTTACCTTTTAAGGAGCTTAGGGATTATCATATCATGCTTTTTATGCACAAATATCTGAATGGTCAACAACCAGATATTTTTAATGATACATGGCAGTACAGACACCAGTTACACCGGTACAATACCCGTAATCGGGATGAACTTAATGTAGACAGTACAACAAAAAATTATATTTTTAAGTTACCTTTAATTCAATTTCCCTTAATTTTCAACTCTTTACCTGAAAATCTCAAATCTATTCAAGATTTCAAATTATTTAAAAAAAGAATATTTAACTATCTGTTGAATAGAATTGAATAACTTTTTTTGTTGTATTAATCTATGGTCTATTGATCTATTAGTATATTTAATGATTGGCACGTACAGACTGGATTCTTGCTTATATTAATTGTGTTTACTGGCTAAGTTTTTGTGAGTTTTTGTAAGTTTTTATTAACTATTTTCTATTTTGTAGGATTGCTGGGACTGGATACTTAGCGGGCCGAGGATGAGATGAAGAATTGTTGGTAGGTGGTTCTGCCCCGTCTAGCCCATTGTATATGTTTTCCTTGGAAGGATAAAAAAATAACCTTTTCTGATGAAATTGCATCATTACCTTAATCTTAATCCATCCAGAGAGGATAGTTGCGGGGCACGACGGGGTGGAGCTGCTGCCAAAATTTTTCAACTCATTTATGTCGATATTTTTCTCTTATTAGTCTCAAAATGCTTACTATTCTTAAAGATTTTTACGTACCTAGGTACTTAAGTTATTTTTAATTTTATACTTCTACAAGTTTATTTTTACATACTTAGGTACTATTAAACTTAATTTAATTAGTTTGGCAAGCAATATTAATGCACTAATACGCATTTACGAGAAATTTTGAGAACTTTTGTTGGTTATATTAAGTTTTATTAACTATACCTTCTCCTCGCACGCAAGAATTCTCCTCGAAAATCTTTTTTTCTCCTCGAAAAACTTCTTTATCCTCGAGAATTTCTTCTCCTCGCAATTCTTAATACTCTTAATGTTTTAATATTCTTAATAAGACTTGCGCTAGTTTATTATTCTTATTGGGCTCCTCGGAAAATTGAAAATTGATTGTAAGTTTTCGGAATGAATTATTCTTATGTAGAAGTTTTATTCTTAGAATTTTTTATCCGGAACTACGCTTGTAATATCATAAAAAACGGTTTCGTTCGGCCTGGTGATCGTTCTTTCTCCTGATAACTTTTTTTATTGGTCTTAGGACCAATAAATTGTATTAACCTGTTTTTTTAGTATGCATCTGGTGACGTTTCACGGCGGTAGGGGGATATCCGAAGACGGCGGTTGACCGGGAAAGCTGGGGGTGTAGGGATCTTGCTAAAGGCACAACAAGCGGATTTTTTTATTGATTGATAACAGCGAACAATCAAATCAAGTAATAGTTGAGATAATTGGCCAGCGATAGCGCCCTAGCACCATCAAGGGCGTGCACCAGCCTTAGGGCTAAGTTTCTGTACCTGGTTATCTTGACAGGGCATTATTCGCAAAATTGATTATTTAACAATGTTTTTAACAATTATAATGATATATGGATGGGTAATAAAAAATAAACCATCATGTTTTTTAAACAATTGTAATTATAAATATATAATATATATGATATTTATTTATTTATGCCCTGATGGCGGAAAATTGTCCAAGATCAGTGGAATGTTGTGGATCTGCGGTTAATAATAAATTTGATTTGATTTGATTTGATTTGATATAATATGCTTTTTAAGTGTTTTAATGGGATGTTAATTCTAAACCAAAAATCGAAATAGTTTAGACACATAAAAGCAGATTCTAGTACCTAATAAAAAAAGACATCATACAATATGGCCATTATACACTTTAATTGAACAATAGCCTATCATTGGTCATTTGTATTGTATGACGTCATTTTTATTAGGCACTGTAAGCTGCTTCAGATAGACACATTGTCCTAAAAATAATAGATTAAAAACAATATTTTTGTAGTTTTGTAAAAACAATTTTTAATAACATAAAATCTATAAAAGCAAGATCAATATCTGTAAATATCGACAGTCGAGTTCAAAAAATTTGAGGACCGGGTGTTTATAAGGTTTCCCGCCTTATTTTTAAGGGATGTCCGCAGGTTAATAGTATGGCTCCCTTATACAGTCATACTGTTAATCCAAGAGATGGTGGAGACAATATTCGAGGCTGTGGGGGACGCTCCATGGTATTAGAATCGCGTTGAAGCCATCTCTTTGAGTTTTGTATGGGTAAGCACACTCTTCTAGTGGCTTACTCGTCCAAAGGGTTTCAATATTTGTAATAGGGTTGACATTTAGTATTGTTACTAGATGCTGTCACGGCAGACCTATTATGATTATTGATTCCTGGAGGCGGTTTACCTGAGCCCTCCCCAGATTTTTTTGTGCCTTACTGGCACCTTTGAACTTTTTTTGGGTGTGGTGCAGTATAGTTTTAGTTGCAAGAATATAGCAATACTAAGTCATGGTAAGGCGCCTATCATGACAAAGGCTTGCTGTGTTAAGGGATACTCTGGACTTAATGCCTAGTCAGAGTTTGAGATTCCCGTCGGTTTAGCGGTCGTTTTTTTTCGTCTTGGGATGGTACGATTATTTTAGAACTCGCTGTCGGGAGAAGCCTGGCCACCTTGTCCCACCATAGACTATCTAATTTTTATTATTGTTCTACCAGTAATGAAAATTGGATAATTTAGCGTGTGATAAGGATATTCTTTAATTTGTGATATTAGTAATAAAAATTCAAGATTTTTAAAGAAGCTTCAAATTTTTTGATCAAAACCAAACTTCAATCCGTGAAATTAGTGATAAAAATTCAAGATTTTAAAGAAACTTCAAATTTTGTTCAAACCAAAATCAAAACTTCAATCCGTAAAAAATAGTGATAAAAATCAAAGATATTAAAGAAACTTCAAATTTTGTTGAAACCCAAATATTTTAAGGATCTGATTTAAAGAGTTTTTAAAAATCTCTTTATTGAATTCTTAAATTATTTGAATTATATATCTTCATAAAACCAAATTTCTTACAACCTAGTACAGAAAAAAGAATTATTTCATAAAAATTTTTTAAAACTTTGTTATAATTTACTTTTTTATATTTATAATTTTTTTTATTTGCCAATAGTGGTTTTTGCTTTAATTATTAAAAGCAAAGTATTTAGAAAGCATATCAGTATGTCCGTACAACCATTTTAACTTTTTTAACCACAAATTTCATTAAACAATATCCTGTTTTTTAGCAGTTTTTCAACAAATTTGCTTGCAAATTTGTTTTGATCTTTATACATTTATATTCTGGTTATTCTTTTATACTTATATACTATGATTTTTTTTAGTTCTGACACTCAATGCTCGTTTGTCCTACCTCTTAAGAGCTTTGCTTTTATGGATGTTGTCATTCTTGTATTATTATAGCTAAACTAATTGTAAAGTACACTGGAATGAAATATTAGTTATTTCTCGCATCGTATTATAACAGCTTTCCGCGGATATAGAATGTACAATTATAAGATTAAACCAGTTTTTATCCCCGATTATACATTTTTATATTCGTAGAAAGCTGGATACAATACAATGCTAGATATAGTTTTGTCGTATGGATGAGAACCGGTTCTTATCCACTGGATTCGAATGAAGACGAGAAAATTCTTTAGTATATTTCTGTTGTCTCATATTCTTAATTTTTTGCTTAGTATATTATCATCTGCAAAGGCTATCCAATATTACCTCTCACGAGATTGTTCAAAGCGAAGCTTTTTTATAATTCAGGGATCGGAAGCCTCACGTAAGCCTCAGTGAAATCGTGATTTTATCACTATAAAATTCAGCTGGATGTATAAAACGGCTCTTTAGCAGCCAATCCTTCTTTCTTAAATTTTTTTTTCTGCTCACAAGCAGGTTTAAAACTGAGGCTTATGCGCGGCTTACGTGAGGCTTCCGATCCCTGCTATAATTAAGGTCCGCCAGTCCGTCCGTCCGTCCTTCAGTCCGCCCGTCATTCCGTAACGGATAGCTTTTTTCGTTAATTTAGGCATGTTAAATTTTGCATGATGATTCCTGTAGTTGTTAGGTACGATTTAGTAAGACTAGCAACTCTATAATAGTTACCAGAATGTCAGTATGTCATTCTAAACATGTTGATTTTTTTTACTTTTTTAAAAACCATTTTTTATGTGATAAAATCATCCGATTGATCTGATTTTTGGATTACTGATTCCTATTACAATAAGGTACAATATTTTAAGCAAAGCATCTCTATAAGCAAGTCCTAAAAAGGTCAGTATGTCCTTAAAAAGAATTCTGTATTTAAGAAGTTTTGTTACAAATTTATGTATAATTTTGTCAAAACTTATATATTAAAATTTTGTATGTTCAGTTCTGACACTGTTCAATGTTCGTCTATCATACCGTTAAAGAGCTTCGCTTTTATGGATGTTGTCATCCTTGTTTTGAATGATCTGTCCTTAATTTTTTTATTCATATTCAATTTTATTGTTTTTATATGAATATTTAATACCTGTATTATAATACTGTTATTATTATTTATTATGTGTGTCATAAAATAAAAATCTAATCTAATCTACTTTATATTTCCTCTAGATATTGAAAATTAATTGATTTGATATTACTTATTATTTGCTATTAAATTTTGCTTATTTTAACTGTATGTTTACAAACAAGGATGAAAACATCCATAAAAGCTCTAAATCGGCTTCGTTTTTATCAGAATATAATTGTATAAAAGTCTCAACAAAATTTTACAATACTTACAATTTTAGGACCAGATCAATTGGATTACTAAATCACATAAAACATCCATAAAAGCGAAGCTCTGAAACGGTAGGACAAACTAACATTTACACTTGTAGAGTGTCAGAACTCATTAAGCAGAGTATAAATGTCGAAGAAATTGTAAGTAAATTTGTTAAAAATTGCCATGATAATGTTTAAGGACACACATTATGACATTATAACATTGTACTTTCTTGTCCTAGGACAGTATTCTAAAAATCAGGTCAATAGGATAATAATATAGCAAAGCTCTGAAAAGGTAGGGCAAACAAACATTAACACTTGTATAGTGCCTGAACTGAATAATTCGATTATAAATGTATTAGAGTCAAAACAAAATTGTAGTATATTTCTTGAAAAACTGTTTGATAATAATTATGGAAATACTTGCGTTTTTATGACTTTATTATAGAGATGCTTCGCTTATAATTTTGTACTCAATCGGATAATTGGATCACATAAAAATTTGTAGTTAAAAAAGTAAAAAAATCAATATGTTTAAACATGTTTGGGCGTATGGACATTCTAGTAACGATTATTGAGTGTATACGCTTTCTAAATCGTATCTACTACAGGAATCACAATGCAAAGTTTTAAATCGATAGGACAGTTCTAACCTGTTTAAATAAACGAAAAGAGCTAACTGTCCGTGACGTACGGACCGACCCTAATTATAGAAAAACTTTGATTTCAAAAAGTATGGGTAAATAAAAGAATATCAAAGAGAAAGGTCGATAGAATTTAAAGATCTTAACAAGGATGACAACACCCATAAAAGCGAAGCACTGAAACGGTAGGACAAACGGACATTAACACGTGTATAGAATCTGAACTGAAAATCGGAACATAAATGTATAAATGTCGAATCAAAATTGTAGGTAAATTTGTTGAAAAACTGCTTAAAAACAGGATAATGTTTATGGACATACTTACATTTTTGGACTTGATTATAGAGTTGCTTCGCTTATAATATTGTTCTTTGTTGTCCCAGGAATCAATATACCAAAAATCAGATCAAACGGATAATTAGAACACTTGAAAATTTGTTGTTAAAAAAGTAGAAAAATCAACATGTTTAAAATGGACGTACGGACATTCTGGTAATGATTATAGAGTTGCTACGCTTTCTAAATCGTACCCAACTACTACAGGAATCATCATGCAAAGTTTGAAATCGATAGGACAATTATAACATGCCTAAATTAACGAATAAAAGCTATCTATCTCGGACGGACGGAAGGATCGACCCTAATTATAGAAAAGCTTCGCTTTTAAAAATGTTGCGTGACTAAAAAACCAACTTGCCGCCAAATTTTTGCTGTTGGTGTGTGAATTTTAATGTGTTTGTTTGAAAATTTAAAAGGGGAGATGGAATTAAAATTCAAATCTGTGACTTTTTATTGGATAGAACATTTTAATCATATCCCAAAAAGGGGAATTAAATTTTAAATTTCAATATCTAAAATCAAAGGGATGTGTGTATGTTTTTTTTGTTTGTAAGATTTTGAAAAGGGGATATTAAATTAAAATTAAAATCTGTGACTTTTTATTGGATAAACATTTTAATCATATGTAAAAGGGGAATAAAAACAAATTTACTTACAATTTTGCTTCGACTCTTATACATTCCGATTATTCAGTTCTGACACTATTCAAGTGTTAAATTCCGTTTGTCCTACCGTTTCAGTGCTTCGCTTTTATGGATGTTGTCATCCTTGTTTTAAGTGTTAAAGATTAAAAAAAGGGAAATGAGATTAAAATTCAAATATCTGACTTATTATTGGTGAAAACATTTAAATCATATGTAAAAGGGGAATAAAATTCTGAATTCTCAAAAAAGGGGATAATTTTTCTTTGCGGCGTTCTTATTGGAAAAAATGTATCATCTTTTTATTAAGTTCTTTTAAAGATAAGAATAGTTATTTATAATTTTATCGTATCGTATTATAAACAGCTTTCCGCGGATATAAAATGTATAATTATAAGATTAAATCCAGTTTACATTCGTAGAAAACTGGATATAACACGATGCTAGACATAGTTTTTCGTATTGAATGAATACGAGAAAAACTTACAAATTTTGAAACCCAGGTTACGTTTAATTAATCTAGTGATTTGATGTTTGAAATGGACTAAAGATATATTGTAAATAATCCAGATTTGAGCAAAAATAAAACAAAAATCGAAACCGGTATCATGATAAAACCTTCTTAAAGTGTCTTTTTAATAGCTTTAACATAATTTTTAAAAGTTTATTAGAAAAACAGCAAAATTTTCAATTTGCAGATTAAAATTTTTCAACCTATTTTCAAAAAAATACACTATTCTAAGACATGATTAAAATTTCAATTTCATTTTTCCTGCGATCATGCCTTGGCACAAAACAGTTGCAACTCATTACCATGCACAGTTAGGACATCCAGACTAAGGTCGTGCAATACAAGAGTTATTTGTCTGGTGGATGTGTATGGACAGAAATGGAGAATTTTGCTCCCCTTAGTTATCCTTGGTTGTTGTGTAATGGACAATAGCCTCGCCTGCATATTATGTTCAGGCTTGCCTGTGCAAAATAATTCAATTTTAGCTGGACTATTTTATTTGTTGTTTTAAGATAATTCTAATTTTAGGTAAAACTTTTAGTGTGTTCTTGTGCATTTAACTCTACAAAATATTCCATACAAAGCAACACAATTTTAGAATACTGCAATTTTTAAAAGCGAAGCTTTTCTTTATTAGTGGTCTGTTCGTCCATCTTTCCATACGTCTCATTTCCTTAATTTAGGCTTGTTCAAATTGTCTTATCGATTTTAAACCTTGGATGATGATTCCTGTAACAGTCGGGTACGCTCATTTTAAAGTTTTTTGTCAATCCTTTTTTGTATTTCATAATTATCCAATTAATATAATTTTTGGAACAATAATTTTAGGCCTTTAAAGTACAATATTTTAAGCGAAGCACTTTTATAATCAATTCATAAAAATGTCAGCATGTATTCACAGTTTTTCAATAAGTTTATATTTCCTTTATGCCTATAAATCAATATACTACTTATTAAGTTTTGACACTACAAGTGTTCATGTTCGTTTGTTTGTTTGTTTAATTAAGAGCTTCGCTTTTATGGATGTAAACTCTTTCGTCGTTTTGTGTTAGCATACTTTTTAAACTGTGCCTGACTGCCACCAGAATGCTAGGCCCCCTCCCCTGAAAACCTGGATCCTGCAGACCCCCTTCCTGCACAATAATGAGCCTGCAGAATGCCTCCTCAACCCCCCCCCCCTCAGCCCCCTCCTTGGCACCACAATCACGCAACAATTTGAAAATAAGAATTTAGTTCTTAGAAATTTTGTCTTATTGACTTACTTTACTTTAAAATGCAATTTCCTGATGAAACTTTTATTTTGCACTTGCTAGAAAATAGGATGGGTCAAATTTGTAATTTGAATAGGGTGGGTCGAATACTTAGATTTTTATGCCAGATGGAAACTTAAAAGATATATTTAAAGATATATAATATATATATAAAGATTTTTTTCATTCCTACTTAGAAGTTTTGGGATATTTATATACCTTACGGTTTGTTTATACCAAAAGATCCTGACAAGTTTGGTTCTCCTGAACAGTGTAGCTTCTTATAGGTTCCAAGAGGGTTTATACATATCTTAAACAGTCAGTGTGATTTAATTAGTTTAAAGGAACATCATTGTTTCAACATTAAATTCAAAATCGACAACCCCAAATGAAACACTAAAAATATGGATAATCGGTACCAGCCTGCCTTTTAGTCCGTTTTATCATTCTAAGTCTTCCAGAAAAAAGTAATTTCAAATCAAAAGTGACCCATATGGTTTTTCAAACCTATTATTTATTATCTTCTGGATGAATTTCCAGCTGTAACAACAACTGAATCAATTTAAAAATATTTGATAATTTCAGCAAATTTTATCTATTTATTATGCTTGTTGGCATTATCTTATTCCTGCAAAATTTCAGCTAATTTGATTGTCCCTTCTTTTTATTAGTTTTTTTTTGGGAAAAAGAAAGGATTATTTCAACATTTATTTTATCATTAAATTAAAATTTTGAATCAATCGACTTATCTAGTTAGGTTCAATTAATTATCTTTTCTCCATTCTTTATTTCTTGAAAAGAAACAATTATTTCATCCTCATAATCAAATTTGACCCACGCTATTGAAAACTCAAAATTTGAAATTTCGACCCAGCCTATCTGCCATCTTCTGAGTGAGTTTCAGTCAATTCTGTCAATCTAAAATTCAATATTCTTTGCACAAAGATTTTTTGCCCGGGACTTCATCAAAAGCAAAATTTTGTTTTTAAACTTTGGAGTGAGGCAGCTCTTGAAAACTAAACTTGTCTTTTACTGATAATGTCTTCTTTTAAACGCGAAACTTTTTAATAACGTCCATAAAGTTTAGCTCTTTTAGTTAATTTAGACATGTCTATAATTGTCCAATCGATTTTAAATGATTATTCCTATAAAAGTTAGGTACGATTTAAGAAGGGTGGCAACTCTATAATCGTTACGTCAATTTTAAATATTATGATTTTTTAACTTTTTGACATTTTATATGACATGGTGAATTGTTCTATCTATCTGATATTTGGAATAATAATCCTAGAACAAAAAGGTATAATGTTATTTACATAATTGTTTAATTTTGTTTAGACTTCTATTCTAATTTTAATTTTTAAGTTATGCCAATCTTCAAGAGTTATTGTACGTTTGTCCTTCTGATTTTAGAACTTCGCTTTAATGGATGATGTCATTCTTGTTCCATCTATCTTTCAGAAAGTCAATTGTTTGTTATCTTACTATTTTTGTTATTTTTTTCTTTTTGGTACTAAAATAATAAAAATTCAAATTGTCAGATTTTATTTCCAGTTTATAACATGTCATTTATTTCTCTATCCCCCCCCCCCCTTTAATGATAATATCAAGGATATAAAGGAATAAGCTAATGGCCGATAAATTGATGTACATCCCCAATGATAATACACAAAATTACCAACAAATTAGTTGTTAAAAATTGTCACGTATGGATACTCAATTTAATGAACCATCCAAATAAATAGCCTCCCTCCCTGGATAATATATAATAATAAAATAAAAAATTGTCTTTTCTTCACTTTTTTTGGATGTTGTTATTCTTGTTTTAAAAACAGTAAAATGGATTACTACTAATATTATTTCAAAACAGCAAATCTTTTACTTTTATTTTTGTATTACGGCTTTAAATTAAAATATTCAATGGGCGTTATCCTCCTAGAAATTTTTTTTTTCAATTTTGAAAATTTTAGTACCCCCCCACCCCCCGACAACGACGAACAACTATTTTAGGTTAGGTTAGGTTTTAGGCTAGGGAGCCGAGCGCTGCGGCTAGGCATGCAAGGGGGCCGAGCGCTGCGGCTAGGCAGGCTAGGAAGCCGAGCGCTGCGGCCAGAGTTCATAGTTTGCTGTCGGGTGGGGGGGGGGGGGAGGGTAATTTTCTAAGAGGATAATACCATTCAATGCAGCAAAAAACGCTGTTAGTGATTTTTGTCGACTATATGACATTTATTTAAAGTGGTAATTGCTGACGTTTCGTCGATTTTACCTGGGTGGTTTTGTGTAAACTCCTTTGGTTGTGCAAGCTTTGGACGAACGGACCAATAACAGATATTTAAAATCTATAATTAACGCAGACTTAAAACTGTGCTTATATATTTTAGCAGATTTTTTAATATGATAATAGCAAGAATATACAAACTTTTAGTGAAGAACCAAAAATACTGTCTTGAACGGGGGATATATATTACTACCCCAAATTCTTAACTGAGCTGGATCTTTAAATCATTTTAGTGATGAGCCAGATCGGGGTGAGCCAACTTTCCACCAATGAGAGCACAGCATTTTATGAAATGCCACGCTGTGATTGGCTGAAATTCGGCTTACTCCGATCTGGTTCACCACTGAAATGATTTAAAGATCCAGCTCTGGATTTGCCCATTACTAAAGCCATAACATAACCTTGATTTGAAATATAATAGACTAAACATTCCCTTGACCAATATTAAGCTTTCCTAATTAGAAACTCAATTATTTTTGTGGTAAGCGAGATCTTAAAGGACAAACAACAAAAACTTTGCTTTATATAATTTTTGTTAAATTATTAGATAACTTTATGAAATCTAAAACAGGAAGATTTAAAATTTTCAAAAAAAATATATTAGCAAAAAATTATTACTAGTAAAAAAAGATTAAAAAATTAAATAAAATAATATTTTTAAAATAGTTTTTACGTCACCCTTTAAGTTTGTAAACAAACTAAGTTTTTCTAATAATCCCTTTTTCATTATTGAAAATTATTAAAAAAACAAATTTTATTTTTTCAAACTTTTCTGTGTACTTTCTTTAGTTTGAAATCATAACACGATTAGTTTTGGTTAATTGATGTAAAAATAAGACATAAAAAGATTTTCTGTCTGAAGAACAGATTTATAAAACTGCCAAATTTATTAAGGTCTTCTTTTTAGTGAAGCTTCACACATGTCACTGGGTGGTTTTAGGCTATTATTGTTTTTAAATTTGAATATTGGGATGGTTTTAGATTTATTGTAATAGTTTCCCTCCCTTAAATGTTAGGGAAGCAGCCGCTAATTGTAAAAAAATCTTCGTAAATGATCAAATCGTAGTTTATTAGATTTAAAACTCTACGGGTTATATTTTAACAAGGATGACAACATCCATAAAAGCGAATCACTGAAACGGTAGGACAAACGGACATTAACACTTGAATAGTGTCAGAACTGAATAATCATAATATAAATGTATAAGAGTTAAAGCAAAATTGTAAGTAAATTTGTTAAAAAAAACTGCTTGATTCAGGATAATGTTTATGGACATACTTACATTTTTAGGAATTGATTATAGAGTTGCTTCGATAATTACATTATACTTTGTTGTCCTAGGAATCAATATACCAAAAATCAGATTAATCGGATGATTAGATCAGATAAAAGTTTGCTGTTAAAAAAGTAAAAAAAATCAACATGTTTAAAATGGACGTACGGACATTTTGGTGATGATTATAAAGTTGCTACGTTTTCTAAATCGTACCTAAATATTAAAGGAATCACCATGCAAAATTTGAAATCGATAGGACAATTCTATCTTGCCTAAATTAACAAAAAAAAACTATCCTTTACGGACGGACGGACGGACCGACCCTAATTATAGAAAAGCTTCGCTTTTAAAATCTTTCAGTAAACAAGGAAAAGGACAATGGACTATAAAATTGATGTACATCTTTCATGACACTAAATAAAAGTATTCCCTTTTATATAACTAGCGGCTTCGCCCATCAAACTAAGGGGGTCTGCATTAGAAAGGGTAAGAAGAGGGGAAAAACCTAAAACTATCTCAAAAGGGTTAAATCTAAATATATAATAGCCTTAAACCAATCCGGGGCCTATTTGAAGCTACCCTAAAAAGGTGAATACAATCAGTTCAGAAATTAATGAAATTTAAAGCTTCAGACAAAAAACCTTATTCCTTTATAGAATAGGATGATTGGTTGCACTTTGAGTTAATATATAAACGTTGGATACTAGTGTAAATTACAGTCCAATTTACCCTCCCTCCTAGCGTTTTTCTTCCTTAATTTTACGCAAAACCTGCGTACAAGCTCTAATTACACTGTATCCTAGATATTAAAGATTATTATCAAAATTAAATATTTTAAAATTTACAAATTTCCTAACAAATGTCATAAATATCAGAAGCCAGCAAAAAATTTACAATTTTTGATAAAAACTTGAAATTTCATTTTAATGCAACATTTTTGATGATAAAAACAGCAAAAATTTCCCAACCCTTCAAAACTTATCTCGATCGCCCCTTTATTCTCTCTCCTTTTTATTAGCGAAGCTACTCTTTAGTTCTAAAAGTCCGTCCGTCTGTCCGTCCATCTGTATTTATGTAAGATAAAAATGAGGGAAACGTTAATACCTCAGCTACTACTTAAGAAAGACTGCTGATTTTTTTACCTTTCTAAACAGCATCTATTATTTACAATTTACTTGGTCCGTTAGTCTGTCGTACGGGGTACAAAAGACAAAAATACACATTACTTTGTCCGCTTGTCCACCCATGATGTAGTTTGAGCTTCGCTCCTCATTGCTGTTGGCATCCTTGTTTTATTATCTTTAAATTTTTCTCTATCTCTCTCTCACCCTCTGTCTTAGTTTGAATCAGGGTTTGCATATCTAAGGTTGGTAAAGTTGTCTTAAAGATGGACAAACGTAAGGACTTACTTGTTTCAATTGAAGCTACGCTTCTAATAATGTGTCCTATTAAAATAGGGTTTTGAAAAAATAATAGAACAATTTTATTTTCTGGTATTTGTCGCGTAATTTTGGATATATTAGAAAAGTACCAAAGAAAAAGATAATAATAATTATTTAATTTTTTGTATAAAAGGTATAGAGGTATAACAGGATGTATGTCTGAGTGCACCGAAGGATCTCGCTAACCGCTGAATTTTATATGTTTTTCCTTTACAGTGAAGCTCCCATGGGCCCAGGAAAGGTTTGTAACTATTTGGAGGGACGGTATCACCATCCATCGAAGATAAATCGCTCTTAGAAAAAAAATGCCCAGCACCCAAAAAAAAACATAATAAGTAAAGACAGCACAATGATCGCCAAAACCCACCAAATTTTCAACCATAGAACAAATATTCCTTGTACAAAATATTCTGAAAAAGTTTTTAGCGCGGATATCTCCTCCCTAATATCAAAGATACAATAAGCTACAAAAACGGCCAGGAAAAATGATCAGCTAGCAAAATTGTTAAAATTGTAATTTTGACAAATTATTAGTCATAATCCTATCATATAAAGTAGTAAGTTTTTGTCGATTATAGATTAAGATTTTGTTCACTACTTAACCGATTAAGTTCTTCATGATAGGAAAGCATCATATAGGTCTTTGGATATTTTTCCGCCCTTCCCCACCCCATCGATTACAGAGCCTCTAGTTGCTTGCGGCGTAGCTGCTGAAAACAAAGAATGAATATCTTACATAGTATAACTGCTTGTAAATGTAGCATGCATAAATTCATCAATAAGGGTTGTGTCCAAGTCTATCTATCAAGTCTATTAAAGATTATTTTATCCTCTCAAATGTGCAGATTATGAAACTGGGCCAGAAATAGGAAATCCTAAATCTTATGCTAGCCTAGGCCATTTGGTAAATTTAAAAAGTACCAAAGCAAAAATCAAGCACAAATGACTATCATGTATACACTTTCTATAGTAATTTTCAGATGGAAGTGTTAAATATCTGAGGCCTTTTTGTTTCTATTTTAAAGTGTCATGGAAAGCAGTTCTGACCATGGAATGTAATTGGCAAAGTATGAACTTTTCATGACAAATCTCCCAAAGTGTATAAAATGCGGGTGATTAAATTTCCGGTGACCGCATAGGACCGGTAATCATCCGTCATAATTTCAACCTTTTTATATTCTCATTAACGCCATAGCCTTTTTTGCGAGAGAAAGAGTGAGAGGGGGGGTGGGTGGAAGAGAGTAAAATTTTGAAACGGAAAAAGTTGTATCAAAATTTTTGACGAATCGGAAGTCAAATTTTAAGGGTAAATTTTGAGATGTCATTTTGCGCTGCTTTTTAACTTTTTAATTGTTTATACAAACCAGTAAGAATAATTCTAATAATATAATCAAAAGTTGCTAAGATAATATATAACTGAGGTATGATCGACAGACATACCATTTTTAAAATTATACAAAAATAATAAGATGTCTGTGTGCCTCTAGATTTCCTTAACCACTGGACTGATGTGGTTCTTCTTTTTAAGTGAAGCTTCTATTGGGTTTTAAAAAGGGTTATAGCTATTTTGGGAACAATTAGTATTACCAGAGAAATCCTTATGGAACCCCCCCCCCCAAAAAAAAAAATCGGAAATGTAAAGTTGTCTAACCCACCTCCCCACCATTCCTTTGGATGCACCAATAGGACTCTAGGCTTAGACGTCCAAGGGGGGGGGGGGGTAATGGGCCTACGGCACCCCCAAAATTTTGGATTTTCAATTTTTACCCTCCCCCCCAAATAAAAAAAAATGCCTCTATGAAATAAAGATTACCTCCCCCAAAATGAGCTTGGGGGGGCCTATTTTAATTTTCAAAATTTTACCCCCCCCCCCTCCCCCAAATAAAAAAGCTTGGACGCCCCTGACTCTAATGACGAAGCCGCTAGTTTCTTATAAATGTCTAAATGGGCCTAGGAGAAAGTTTTTATAAAAGGGGACGTGAGGTTACTATAGATTTCTTTGCTTTTTTAATTTATAATATTTTGGCATTTTTAGAGGAATACTTTTAAAAACACTTTTTGTCTCCTTATTAAAAATGTGTTAGTTAGGCAAAGTTCAGATATTAAGGGATATAACAATGGAAAATAAAAATATTTTTTTTGTGTGTGTTATACTATATTTATATTAGGTAACTAGATATATATTTGGAATAAAGGGTTATAGAATAATTGGTGCTGGTTGTCCTCTCCCTCCCTGCGTAAAAAATTAAAAGGTAAGGGGAGGGGCATAACCTCCTTCCCCCTTTTAAAATGCATATAGAGAAAATTTAGATTGTCATGAAATGAAGACAAAATGTTAAATATTAGTAGTAGTAGTTGTCTATGTACTGTACATCTTTTCAGTTCATATATCCATGCTCTCTCTCTATTTATATACCTAGCAATGTTTCATTTATTTCAGTTACTTATTCTATTTCTCTTGCTAACCTCTCTTCTAACCAATAAAGGGAACTTAACTGGAAAGGATAACTCTTTCGGTCTAGCGGTTAGCAAGATCATGCAGTGCAAATAAAAAGACGTATTTCTACTTTTATGCAAGGTTATCTTTAGCAAATTTATAAGGCATTAAAAATGTGTATTCATGACTCTAACGCCTATCTCTATTAATTGATGCCTAAGGGATTAAAAAGAAAATTTAGAAAATTAGGGATTGCTAATCAGAAAATATATAAGACTGTAAATTAAATTAGTACCAAAATTTAATTTTTGATTTTAGCTTGATTGGGTCGTCCATTATTTTATCTCTTGAGTCTTAAGATTCTAATTTCAGGTCCAATAGCTTACTTTATACATTTGACTTGGTTAAGGACCAGATTAACATATTTCAGAAAAATAACCCTTTAACTGCCTTACGTTTGTCCGTGTGCTTTAACAATGGAAGATACGTACGATTTAAAGAGGTTATGCTTTCAAGATTGTTAGAAAACCTTCAGATAGACTTGAAATCAATAGGAAGGTTCTTACAGCCTATTTTACAAACAGATATTTTCAAAAGGTAGAAAAGTCCCACTCGTTTAAAAATCTGTTATGCCTACTTTGACTTACTTTCTTCTGGTGCATATATCTATAATACAAAGTAGTATAATACAAAGTAGCTTGATGTCTGTCCGTCCGTCCGTCTGAAGCTTAAGATCTCGGTAACCACTGAACCGATCGGATTTTACTCTTCAGGGAATATACCTACTGGTCCTGTGGTGGTTTAAGGCTATTTTCTTGGGAGGGGGGGGGGGGGGGTGGGACATCCCCAACCCCCCCAAAAACAAAAACAAAAAACCATTTTTTTTTTTTTTGTAGGAGATATCCTTTTTTTTGATATTCTTATTTTTTTTTTACGAAATTCACCTTAACTTTTTTATCATCTCTTGGGGCAAAGCCCCTAGAGGCTAGGGGCGAAACCGCTAGTATATTATATATCTCTTATATTCGTGAAAAATTTGTATAATGAATTAAGCCGTCAAATTATGATATTATAAAATATAAAATAATATTCTTTAAAATTGTTAAAGATTTTGCAATCTATCTATCAAATTAGCCTAATATGCATCTATTATGCGACAAGTAAGTAATTATATTTATGTATCACATCGTATTATAGACAGGAGGCTCGACAAAGTGGCTGAAAAAATGAGCTATGTGACGTCAGTCATCTCTTAATTTTAAGACGTTACACGGCTCATTTTTATAGCCACTTTTCGAGTCTCCATAGACAGCTTTCCGCGGATTGTAAAATATGAAATTATAAGACTTATTCAAGTTTTGTTTGTCTCGTTTAATTTCATATTTTTGTTTTATGATTCGTGAAAAATTATCTATGATACGATGCGATACATGATTTTTCAGTGTGTCTCAGCATAAGCATAAGCCGATAAGCTATACTGGAAAATTATTTCTTGTTTATTTGGTAGTTCCTAAAAACTTTACTAGGCTTCCCCAAAAAGCACAATCAAATCAGAGGATAGTTTCAGAGATATTTTGCTTCATACAAAAATCTGTATTGCTTTATATAATAATTACCCCAAAGGGACTAATCGAAATCATCCCTAAAATTTAAAAACTAATAAATATTTGCTTTAGTTGTTTTCGGGATCTTATTGGACATACACATAAAAAAAACATCCATTTACTAAGATTAAGATAAAAAAAACTAAATTTTGCCGCTAAATTTAACAAATTAAATTTTCCCACAAACTCGAGTTGAGATTTTAAAAAGGAGAGTGAGGGTAAAAGGGAGAGAGATATAAAAGGAGTAAAAAGTGGGAAGAGAGAGATTGAATTTTAAATCAGATTTGAACCCGCGGCGCTTTTTATCCGTCCAATAAAACACACGGTTTTGATTTAATGTTCAAAATTTAAATCCCCGTTCCCTTTTTTTCCCTTTCCCTTGAGCTTTTTTGTTGTTGGTGTTTTCCCCTTTTTAAAATCCCTCTTTTAAATTTGATTAAGTTAAATTTTTGACTTTATAAAATTAAAATTCCCCTTTTAATTTATGCGTGTATTTATATTGTATATGTGTAAGGTTTTTTTCTAATGAAATTTTTATTGATTAAATAAATGTAAACAAAAAATGTCATAATTTTTACCTTTTTAGTAATCTAAATAGTAATTTATGAAACAAAAAATATTAGTAAGTTAATTTTTGTCATTTCTGTTGAAGTAAACTCCAAAAACATTAACTTACTTTTTTTCTTAAAATTATATAAAAATGTTTAATATTCCTATTTTCCTAATTAAACCTACTAATTACTTTACTACTAAATGAATTAGGAAAAAAGTATGATACCATCCAAAATTAAGCTTTTTAGAAAATGTTCATGAAACTATAGATCATTGCTCTTTCATACCTAGCTAAACTGGTGTAAAGATTTCACGTGCAAATGATAAATAACAAGCAATAACAAGCGATATAGAATTACTTGGATTTTGCATCAGATTTTAATGTATTCTAAAAAAGTGTTACTCGCAGCTGGCTAAAATAACCATAACCACCCCTTCAAACCTCTCCTCCCACTATATAGCCAAACTGACCAATAAATGAAGTCCATGTTGGCAATTTGTTATCTGATGCAATATTTGCTTCTGTCAACGAACTACTTTAACAGACGTACTGACATTTCTTAGTTATAGAGTAGCTCTGGTACTAACAATGAATAATTAACATCATTAAGCTTATGAAAAGTTTATTTTCCATCAACAAATATTAATAATATTATTAATCTAATAATTGCATTGTAATAAGTTAAGTTAATATAACAGAATTTTTTCATTATATACCACTAAAATACACATTCACTTTTATATAATAATAGTAATTAATATGATATACACAAAATTAAAAGATTTAAGGATTCTTTTAAAAAAAATGTTTTGTCTTGAAGTTTTATGTGAAAAGTTTTTTGTCCGAGTTTAAAATAAAAACTGATTTGTATTGGTATATAACAATAACAAACTCCAATAAAAAATAATCAGAAAACCTATTTTCATCATAATAAAATATAAACAGAAAAAATCTAAAAATTCAATACATATCAGTCAATATTTTAATTGTGAAAATTTTTATTTTATTTTGGCCACCCTGTTAGCCTGGTTGGCTTGAAAGTCAAAAGCCAAAAATTTGCCTAGTTTGGCCAAAGCAGGGTAGTCAACTAAAGAAGGAATTACTGACATTTTTTTTCTGTGATAGATGAAAGTAAACTAACATTTAATTATCTCCTTGCAAGGGGTTTTGTTCTTAACAAAAAAATTTATTTATTTACAATTTGCATATTTTTTTTGATAAAAACAAAATTCCCTCGAAATGTTTACTTAATAACCTAATAACTATAGAATGACTTATAATATATAATTATCAACAATTAAGTTTAGTTTCTCCTTGGTTTATATATAATTATAACATTACAAGTCAAAACTAAGCTGACTCAAAAATCACAGATATAGTTTAATATCCCAAATTTTAGGGTGTCCCAATTCAAGAATAAGATCTTAATTTGGGACAACCTAAAATGTTATAAAATATGAAATAGCTGAATAGTCGATGTTTTTGCTAATTTAAAAATGGGATATTTTTATTTCCTTACTGGGTTACTTCTATTTTAATAATTTTGATATTCATTGCGACTATTTTTGGAAAATAATAAAATTTGTTAGTTAAAATAATATTTTTTAAAAATTGCTCAGGTTTTCATTGAAAACATGATTTTTCACTGGCCATTTTTCATTGATAAATTGACTAGTTTAGATAAAAAAAAACAAGAAATAAAAATTAAAGGGCAGAAAGAGATCATAGACAAAAAAATCTAGATAAATGCATAAATATAAATAATACTAATAATTATCATTTTTTGGTAACGCTTTTACTGGGTAATTTTTGTAAATCATAAAATTGTGACTAGAATTTAAAAACAAACAAGGAAAAAGGTCAAATTTGAGATCAATAATAATATCATGATTTATTTTTATGTAAAGAAAGATAAATGATTAAAAAAGCTCAAATCTTATGAGAGAATTTTTAAAAATGGAATTTAAAAATGGAATGTAATTGAAAATTAATTTATTTGGAATGTTCTTTCTTAAAATTTGCATTGACAATTTGGCCTTATTTAAACAAAATTGGCAGCTATATAACTAATTAAAAATGCATAAAAATGGATTTTAATAAAAAAAAAACAAAGTGGCATTTTTTACATATCTATGGCACCATAATTACGAATATAAAAAGTTGTATTAATAATTTGAATTATGAAAAATCTCTCCATTTGTTTTACTTTTTGCTGCCAATGTGTCCACAAGAAATTTTGAAAAATCTGCAAAAATCAAGAAAATACGGTTGAAAAAATTGTCTAAAATCTAACTTTTTTTCCCCCAAATTTTTCAAAACTTCTTATTTTTCATTATTTTTATATCTCCAAAATGTACATACTGAGGTAGTGTCTTGTGGTATGAAATAATTCTCCTTCATTTATATCTTCTCTCATAGTTTTTCTTAGTTTTCTTTGGCTTAAAACTCGATAGTTTTATAAACACAGTTTTGATAGCAATTTTATAATACATACGTTTTTTTTCGTATTCACAAATTGTTTAAATTTTTATAACTATAACTTTTTTTAATGAATTGCATATATAGTTTTTCTCTCCTGTTTTTTTTTGTTTTTGAAAAATCACTGTAGTTAAATGCATTAGTGGCTTTGTGAACTTTTTGAGACACCCTAATTTTCAGAATTTTTGAACTTTGGTAAAATATCCCCTTTTATTTCACTGTGGTTTGTGACTTTGTAAAAGGTATTAGGGGGCTTAGAATTTATGTCAAAAACATCAAATGATATAAAATATTAACAATGTCACTGCTTTTTTATAGAAAAAAGAGAGAGAAATAGTTCTTTTTTTCTTAACCAGTTAAGTCTTTGGTAAATTTTAATTATTTTAATTAAATCTTTGGCTTTCAATATAAGTTTGTTTTAAATTAGAAATAATTTTGTATTTTTGGAAGAATTAAAGCATATTTTTGGAAAATTATTGGCTTTCAAATATTTTTATTTGGCTTAAATTTCTTCAGTTGTGGAAACTGCAGTTTGTGAGGCAAATTCGCCCTCCATTCCGCCGTTTGTAGATACAGGTGGTGTTTCCATAGCTGCCGCTGATGGTGAAATTGGCGGAGTTTGTGGTGGGGTGTCTTTTTGTGCCGCCTGCGGCTGGGGCTGAACCTTTTTCAGCATCTCTGACAGAAACATGTTGAAAAGACCTTGAAGCTGGCCGGTTGCCGCATTTGGGCTCTGACCATTTGCTGCCGCAGCGGCCAATCCTGGCATCAGCAGAGGATTCATTAGCGCAGCTGCGCCTGCAGTCATCATTTGCCTCTGCAGCAGATCATTAATGCCTCCGCCGTTTATTTTGCTGATATCAAAACCTGACTTTTCTGATTCATCAGCAGATTGTTTGTCATTAGCATCTGCGGAGATGTTATCATTGTCGTTCTCATGCTCAGCAATATCTTCATCTCCCTCCTCCATCTCCATTCTCTCGTGGTCAGTTGCGCTGTTGTCAAGCTCACCCATCTCCTTGTCCTTGTTGTTGGAACCTCCCAGGGGGGAGTCCAGGGGAAGGGGGGAGCTGGCACCGCCAGGTGGAAGGGCTCCATGGCTTTTGATAATGTGGACCTACAAAAACAGATTGTAAAATATTTGGAAAATGAATGTAAAAAAAAGTGCAAATAAAACAAATAATCTTAGGATATTGGTATTACATTTTTAGACAAACATATATGTTAAAAAATTGTTTATTAGATAGCTAAACAGATAATTTGCAAAAAGGATGAAAATAATCAATTGGATACAGACAGACAGAAAAACTGAAACAGATAGATAGTAAGAAAATAGCAGATAGAAAAACGAATAGGTATAAAACTGAACAATATGACAGTGAAAAAGAAAGATTTGTAAAAAAAATAGAATTAAGATAATATACCTGTAATGTTACAATATCCGGGAAGACATTACTGCAGAGAGAGCAGACATGACCAGCAGACTCTTTTAATTTATCTAACTCTTTCAGCCGCTGCTCCATACTCTTCTCTCCTTGTTGCATCAGCAGACGGCTGAATTCTCCCATACCTGGCGGCCCGCGTGTTGGCGATGAAAAATCCGCCAATCCAGGAAACATTGAGGCCATCATTCCGGCGGCTCCAGGCGGGATGGGCGACCCATCCTCGTTCAGCCCGTGCACACTTGCCATGTGCGCCTTCAGGAAGTATGTGCTTGACATTTCTTTCTTGCAAATTTGACATGTGGCGGGACCGTTACCGCCAATGGATATTCCGCTGCCGGCTCCGCCGGTGGCGTTGTTGCCCGGTGGTCCAGGGTCCATCATGATGCCATGCATCTTCATCATGTGTGTCTTCATGAAGTACTTGTTGCACAATTCTTTCTTGCATATCTCACAGTAGCTGCGGCTCAAGCTGGCAGGCTTCTTGTTTGGATCTCTGTCTCCTCCACCACCCAATGAAGGCCGTTTTAGTGGACTGCCGCCACCTGCAGCTGCCAAAGCAGCCAGATCCATTTTGGCGCTGTTCTTCATCTGCTCCAGGAAACTTGTTGGTCCTCCTTGCAGACCTTGCATTTGCTCAAAAATACTTTTTCCATAGTTCAATGGTTTTTCAGATAATTTTGGCAAACCATTAACAGATGTGATGGGACATGGCAGGCCAAGGCCAAGATCAGCCGTCAGCTTGGATAGGTCAGCAGGATATTGAGGCAGAGAAATTGGCAGACCATGACTGGTCATTAGGCTGCCAGGGGTACCCATCTCCTCCTCATCTGCGTTCAGGATACCATGCTCGTTCATCATGTGGGCGTGCAGGAAGTACTTGTTCTCCATGTCTTTGTTGCACTTTTTGCATACAGTGGAGTTAGCAGCGGCAGCAGCTGCGGCGGCGGCACCACCAAAGGCGGAATCTGACAAGGCTGACAATTGTTGGGCGGCTGACTTGTTAGCAGCAGCCGCGGCGGATTTGGAGCTGTTTAGCTTCATTATCATGTTCTGCAGGTTGGCTAATCCTTCGTTGGTCTCCTTACCACTGTTCATTGACTCTGACTGATCAGTGTGGGACTCCTCGTCCTCCTGATGATCTCTGGGGGACAGTTGGCCTCGTTCTCTGGAAGAATCATGAATAGATGGCGATTTCATAGCAGAAGAATTTTCATCAATTCGCAGCTCACATTCTGGCTCCAGTGCAGTAATGGATCGTGGTGAAAAGCCTTGCATAGCTACCTGTCTACCCTCTTCACGTTCATCTGGCTGGTCTGAAGAGTTTTCAGAATCATCAGCAGAAATGTTGCTCAGATTAATGCCTGGAGCAAGCTCCAACGGAGGAAGGTTTAGGAAATTTTGCATATTTGGCTGGCGCATCATACCACTCAAAGCTTTGGAAGTGTCTGCAAGGCTTGTTGGTGGCCTAATGAGTGGAGGACCACCCAGGCTCAAAGGTGGCATTGGTTGCCCAGTTTTGCTGGCCTCCTTGGCCATTTGGGCTAGAATTTTCTGTACTTTCTCTGGTGGCAACTCAGGGCTGCAGACTCCATGTTTCTTCAGCTTGTGCACACGCAAGAAGTACTTGTTGCAGAATTCTTTGCAACAATACTCACAGAAAGCATCTGCATTGATGACCCCCATCTGGCGCAGTCTGTCCTGTCCACCTGATTGGCCGTTGCCACCACCTGGCTGACCACTTCCTGTGCCGGGTAGAGGCATACCAAGGCTGGTTGGGGTGCCACTCTCCTTGTTCTTCTCCTCCTCTTTCCTCATCATATCTTGCATAGCTGAGGGAGACATGTTAAAGAAGGGCAGCGGGCCAAATGGGTTCATGTGGGGTGGCAGCTGCATTGGCAGGCGTAGGCCAGGCGGCAGACTGCCCCTAAAGTCGCCCAACCCTGTAAGTTTATCAGTCTCATTTCCGCTGCCGGGACGGTCAATCTTCTCGTCCGCTTCACGGTCATCGTTATCAGCCGCCAGGTGATTTGATATCAATGGTGGCGGAAGGCTTTTCGGTGTTGACGCCATCGGCGATGCACTAGTTGATGTTGGGGTGGATGATCTTGGCTTGGGTGACGTTGCTGCCAAGCTACTGTCTCGGTCATGTTCATCGGCTGTGGCAAAATTGATGCCCCCAGCAGAGGGAGAGCTCTTGGCTGACAAGGTTTCTGACAAATTACGTTGTTGTTGCTGTTGCAGCGACGAGGCCATAGCCATGAAAGATCCTGAAATAGACACAGGAGTGGTTGGCAGGCTGACACCGCTCAACAGCCCGCGGTCAAACAGGCTTGACGTTGGCGGTGGCGGCCCTAGGCTCATGGTTGCTGACGGGCTGTCAAAACGGGGCATAGCTCCGCTACTGCTGGTTGTAGTCGGGCTGTTTTCGCTGTAGATGCCGTGCTTGTTGGCCATGTGTGTCTTCAGGAAGTACTTGTTGCAAAATTCTTTGTTGCACAGCTTACAGTATGCTTCAATGTTGAAAATTTGACCACTTTTTGGGGTTTGGCCGCTGGAGGCTGCCAATCCAGGCTCTGGGGATCCACTGCCACTGTTTATGCCTGCAGCACCAGATGAAGGTAGCACTCCTGGCATGCTTGTGAATGGAAATAAGAAGTGGGGTGGCAGCCCAAACGGTGAGCCGCTAGCAGCTGCCATTTGCGCCAACTGCTGATTATACAAAGCCGCCTGTTGTTGCTGCTCCTTCAGTATATCTGCAGACATAGAAGTTGGTGGATTTTGGAGTAGTTCTTGGTTGCCGCGTAGCCGCAGACCGCCCATTTCTTCTGGGGTGTCTGCGGTTGGCGGCTTGTCTTTGCCACTTCCAGAAGAAAGGTTTAGTGGCCCGTCATCTGCACTACTTCCTTCATCTTCATCATATCTAGATAAAAATACTATTAAAATTGACAGAAAAAAATAAAATATAATTAGACAGTTAAAATAGTAAATAGAAAAAAATGTTTTAAAATAAATATAAAAAAAAAAATATTTATCTCCCACCTGCCGCCTTGCACATTTGCACCGCCACCATGCCTCACTTCTCCTTCCTCCATCTCCTCTTCTGCCGTTATTCCGCCATCACCGCCATTCAGAGCGCCCTCTTCCCCACCGCTCTCCTGGGACTCGCTGCCTAGGCGGATTGGTTTGCTTTGCTTGCGCCGTTTCTTTGAAATGTAACCGTTAATGTCGCCGCCAGCCCGCCGTTTGCCGCCCTCGCCGAATTCTCGTTCTTCATCTTCAATATCTAAAAGAAAAGTAAATTAGTCTATGAAATCTAAAACAAAACGTTCATTTTAGTAACTATCTATTTTTTCAGGTCTCTCTCTCTATCTTCTGTAAATTTTGAACTTAAATTTATATTTCCAAAGCTAAATAAATACATTATATTTCAATCTTCCCAAATTCTTTTTCTATTTTTTAATAGAAATCCAAAATCTCAAAGTATGTTTTTCAAATACTTATAAAAAAAAATTCTATACACAATTTCTAAGATTATATTAGCTTAACTTACACTTAAAATATTGTCTTTGTCAGTAATCTAGAGGGATACGACAATGGCCGATAAATTGATGTCCATCTCCAATGATGATACACAAAATTACCCCTTATTTTGAATACAATTAGTGTTTGAAACATATGAACACTCAACTTAATGAAGCAACCAATCAAAATTCAATAAAAAAAACCAAATGTTTTTAAGCCTACGAATAAGAAAACGTTATTATAAAACTTTGGGGACCAGTGTAATTAACAGCCCAATATCCCTTCCCTCCATGGGCTGTACTCTTTTCTATTTTTTAAGTAACTAGTGGCTGTGCCATCCGGCGAGTTAAATTGAAAACTAAAATAGCCTAGCCATATAAGAAGCTTCACTAAAAGGAGAACAATATATGTTCAGTGGTTCGCCTGTCCTATTTAATCATTTGTTGTTTTATAAGAAAGTAATATCTCTAAATCGTTTTATCCTTTTGTTGATATGAAGAAAACAGAAATTTATTTCCAGTACATAGCTACTCTACAAGCCATGTCTGTCATTATGTCTGTCGGTCTGTAATGCTATTCTGATAATAAACTCTTACTTAAACCTTTCCTACCTCTCCCCTTTTTTTAGTTGCAAAGCTACTTTGTAACTTATAAATCCATATGGCCGTTCGTCCATCCGTTTTTTTCAATCAACAATGATTTATCCTGCTAACTACTTTTGTCAAGATCCCTCCAATCATTGAGCTTCTACTTTATAAGTTACTTTGTGTATTGTTTAATTTGTATGCTACGCTAATTTCTTAGGTAATTGTACTTGTGTTGAAGACAAAGCTTTTATCTTCAAAATATATTTCAATTAAGTTTTCTTTTTTCTTCAAAACAAGAACTAACTTACACCATACTTTTTTGTTAAAAAAGTTAAATAAAATGAGAAATTTAAAGATGTATTTTATATTTAAATTGAATTAAATATACATTTGCACACACTCAAACATAAATTGTAAAAATAAGATGGTGGGACAATTAGGGAACGTTTGGTATTAAGGTAGTAAGCGAATGGGCGTTGGAGAGGGGGTGGGGGTACAATGCACTCTGACATTCATAGAATAGCTTTGCTCTTAAAGATATGGGTAAATTATTTAGTTACAGTAGTTAAAATAAATCCAAAAATAAGGCAAATAGATGAACAGATGAATATGTTGATCGAGATAATTTGATAAAAATAGACATTCATTTAGAAAAGACACTATTTTATAGTAGGACGGATAGACAGTATGGTAGATAGACAGATAGAAAGTTGAAAAACATCAGCAAAAAGATTTTTATTTCTAAAACTTTTGGAAAATATAAATTTAGAATTATTTTACAAGACAACAAAAAATAAATAACTAAAAATAGCTAACGAGGATTTTTGTAGATTAAAAAATTTTTCCGCATATCTATCTAATAAATGTAAAATTGAATTAGTTTTTTTTTCAAAATTGTTTTGACCTTCAGATAAACGTTTAAACATACCTTACTTCTAGAGAAGCTGCGCTATTTGAAAATAATTTGTTGTTTTATGTGGAAACTTTATATGAAATTTGTGTCCTGTTTTTATATATTATTTATATGTTTCTTTATCTATATCAATTTATTTTCCAATTAGATGATGCTAACAAAATATCTATCTATCATTGTATGTTTGTTAAATATATATAACTATCATATAACTAGTTATACAGAATAATAATTATACATCGTAAAAAATATGTCAATAACCGTGTGTCTGCCTTAATATATGTCTTAAAATGTGACTTTTTTGTTCATTAGTCTATCTAAACCTTACTTTCTATTGTTTATATTTGTCTTGTTAGTTTGTCTTTTTCTTTGTCTGTACTCCTATTTGCCCGTTTGTCTATCTGTGTGTCTGTCAATCTATGTATACCTGAATTGGAAGGACTGGCAGAATCCTCTTCATGTGTCCTGTGGCCGCTGTAGGCCGAATCCGGCGCCATCGAGCCGTCAAATCTCATACTGTGTTCTGGGGGCGGGGGGCTGCTGCTGAACTGTGCAGGGGACGATTCACCGCCGCCAAGTCCGCGGCGCATTTGCGGGGGCGAAGAGGATGTGGCCTCGTAGGAGGGAGGGGAGGAGCTGCGGGGATCGCGGCCCATATTTTCGCCCCCACTCTCGCCGCCCTCATAATCTGATTCTGACTGGGATGGTTGTAGGACTTGCGCAGCTATTTGTTGCTGCAGGGCGCTGCCCAGGGCTGAGGAGTGCTGCTGACCAAGGCCGCTGACACTGCTGCCAGTCACTGCTGCCACAGCCTGCATTCTAGATAGATAGATAAACTATTAGACAGATAGATTAATAAATTGATTTTTGATAATAAGATAAACAAACATTTGAAATGTAGGTTAGGTAGTTAGATAGATTCATCAATAAACAGATCTTTAAATGAATACCTAATAAAAATCATCTTGAATAATATTTATTTCTAAAAATATATAAGAAATACAACTTTTTATTACATAAAGAATTGTGTAATTACTCAAATTTCAGCTGAATACATTATTCTATTAAAACAATTAATAACGAAACAAGGATAGAAAATACCCATTAGTAGCAAAGCTTATTAAAATATATCCCATGATATTATGAACAGACGGACGGGCAATGTAAATCATAAAGTAGATTAACATTTGTCAGAGAAATATTCACAAAAAAATCAGTTTTGTAGACTTGTACCTGAAATGACAATACCACAAGAAAAATCAATTATCGTTGTTTAAGCTGTCTATCTCAAAAAAATCATTCCTCTACAAATATACAGAAAAAGAAAGTTATACAGCAGAGCTGCTATACTAAAATATCAGAAAATGTAATAATTAGGAAAAGAAATAAAAAGCATATATTTTTTCTGTTATAATTACACTTAAATATAGAATTTAATGTTATAATGGGTAGGTGTTAACTGGTAATTATTTTTATTGGTGTTTTTTATACAAGGCAAAAGAATATTTTTGAAAATAGCCATAAATTTTACTTTGGTAAATAATTTTCTATTTTGATTTAATACATTAGTTTCATAATGATTCTTAATTTAGGTATTTAAAGAAAATGTCATATTTAGTGAATTATTAAAATAAAAATATAACACTTGTCTGTGTTAAGAATATAATCATAGCATAAATGCAAAAACGTCTTTATTTGATTTTCTTTGATAAATCGTCTTAATTTTGTGGCTATTACTACAACGAACACATATTCATTTAAATAATTCTTTTAAAATACGTTTATGTCAATAATGGGAAATTATGTGTTTTAGCAAGTTTTATTATTGACTTTACTTCGGTTTTAAGTTGCGGGCCAACTCTACAAGTATAAACTATTTAGGCAGGGAAGGGGCTTTAAGGTGTAAATTATGCTGGTACCCAAAGCTTCATAAAATCTGTATTGGTTGGTTTAAGCAAGTAATTTCCAACCAATAATTGTAATCTACAGAAGGGATAATTTTATATCATCATTAGGGATGTTCATCAATTTATCGTATATTTTCTTGTCCCTAAAGATTTGTCGTTGGTATATTTTTTAATGTAACAATGGCATTTGACTATTGTAGGACAAAATTAATTAAACGGAATAACTAAGAGAATTATGAAATAAGAGAAAATATACAAAAAGGCCCCGCTACTAAAAATTGGAATAGTCCTTGATATAAATATATGGTTTTTAACGTGTTTAATTCCATATACATTAAATTATTAGTCTGAATTAAGTTATTAAATTGTATGCGAAGCTTAGTTTAAAGATTTCTCATGAAATATATTAAAAATTATGAAGTCATTTTTAATTTTTGATGTTTTTAGTAATAGATTTAAGAATTTAGGTCAAACAACGACAATTATATCCATGTATAGGGCAGAAATTATAAGGTAAAATAATAAAAAATAACTTTTAAAGCTTGTTCAGAAAATGTAGAAACTATTTTGCCTTGTAAATTAATCTCTCGAGCAGTGTATTCTCAAAAGGACGTACAGACGAACACATAATTATCTATAGAGTAGCCTCGCTGATGATAACGTCGAGACAAAAAATTATTCATTATTAAATTTAATCAAAAACTTTTTTCTTAACTTTTTTTGTTTTATTCTTGACATAGTTAAAGTTTTAATATATTTTTTTTATTAATATTAATAAGATAAAGTCTAAGTTAAATTAAATATTTAACTTTTTTTGTCTAGAACTTTGAATTTATATTATCAACCATTATATATAAGCATCACCCCAAGAGGGTGTTTTGAGTCCCCCCTCTCTAACTTTCATTAATGATATGAAAAAATCTTAGGGGTGGATGAAGTATCCCCCGGGATATTTCTCTTGGGGGGGGGGGGGGGAGGGGTAAGGGATTTTCCAAATAACTATGCATATAAAGCTTTACTGCTAAGGAACAGACAAACAAACATTCGAACTTTTAAAGCAATAAAATTAAATACAAAATAATATAAAATTGTAAAGTAATATTGACATTTAGAATTTTACCAATAAAAGTTGACTTAAAATATCTACAAGAATGTCGATATATAATTGAAGACATCAAATTTTTATGTCATTTCAAATATCTATCTATGCTTTATAACATGTACTTTTTATATATCTTTTAAATAGATAGATAGATTTTTATTTTAAATATATATTTTTATAAGGGAGAATAGATGGTTATTGAGAATAGAAATAGAAAAACAGAAAAGATTCTCATAGATAGATAGATGTATGGATGGATAGATGTATAGAATGATGAGTAGGTTATATACATTGATATAGGGTAAAAAGAGAGATAGATTAAAAGATAATAGAAAAAAGAGTAGATGAATAAATAGTTTATAAAAAAAATAGATAGATGATTAGATAAAAATAGATAGATAGGCTAATAGATAAATAAATTTATAGACATTTACCTGATAAAGTTTCAGACTACAGGTCTCCAAGTTAACAGGTTCTTACTTTGGCTCTTGACATACCTGGAAATAGATAATTTTAATAATGAAATAGATAATATAGATAAATGCAGAGATAAATTTGAAAGAAGAAACATTTAAAATTTCACTTAGAAATCGATTTGGAGTTATGATAATTAATGGCTTTATACTTATGTAATTTTAAAATCAATTTTATCAAAAATTGATTGTTCTCTCTCTCTATCTCTTTTTCTTTCTCTCTCTATATCTATCTTTTTTCTCTATCTCCTTCCCTTCAGCTAATTTATTAGGCAAAAGTAATTAAAACTCGGAAAATTTATCACATTGAAAAAAATAAATGTTTCTACGATTGAGCCAACAATTGTAGTAAAATTGAGGAAAAATATTGAGAATCAAAATGTTTCAGCAATGCTACTGTAATGCTCTTTTTTCATTACTTTTTAAGTTGGGGAGGGGCAATTTGTTCTTGCCCCCCCCCCCTCCCACCCCGAAAATTAGCCTGAACCACAGATTCCTTTTTGGTGGTTTAGGGGCAATACCATTAAAAATAAATGGTTTTACGGTGTGCCAAATATATATTAATCACAAACGACGAATTTCAACTATTAAAAAACTAGGATAAACACATCCAAAGGCATAACAACACATGTGCCAAATTATTAGAATAACCCTTTCAAAAAATAAACTTTAAAATATTGCAATAAAATTACAAAAAGCTAAATAATGATTACGGTCAAACATCACATCAATTAAAGAAATGCTACGCACATAGAAAAAAATGACTGAAATTGTTTCAAAAAGTCCTTTTGACATAATTTAAAATTAATTACTTTTTTCCACGGAAAATAATGATTTATTATTTTAATTTAGGTACATAAAATCAAGGTTTTTCAATTAAAGATTGGAAAATGTTTGAATATTATTACAACAAACATAACAATAATGATATCTAAATTATCTTAATGATAAAAAAAGTAAGATAGAAGTCTGAAATTTCGTATGAAGATTCCTCTATTTTATTGTTTTTCCACCTTTAAATAATCTAGTGCATAATTTTATTCTTGTATTAATTAATTTTTAACTTTTTAGAAAATTATAATAAAGGGCTTCATTGAAAATAATAATTTTTTTATACAAATTATTTAACCGTCTATTTATCTATCTATCTATATTGATTTGAAATATTCATTTCTTTCTATCTCACTGTCTATCTATCTACCTATCTATCTATCAAATGTGTGGAGAGTTAATTTATGAAAAAATCATTAGGCAAAATTTTACACTATATATTTTCAGTAATTATATCTATCTATCTAATTATCTATCTACCTATCTATCTAATTGCAGGGTCTGTTTTGAACTAAATGGAACTTTTACAAATTAACTTTTATTTTCAAAATGAACATTCAAATTTCTGTGGGGGAGGGGGATTTAATGGAAATATGAAATTTTAGGAGGGCGAGAAGGGAGTGGGGGGGGATTTATGTTTCATATAAATTATGTTCATTCAACATTCAAAGGGAAATAAAATTCCCCCTCCTAAAATGAACTTTAAACCATTTCCCAACCCCCAACAAACCAACAAATAAATCCCCCCCCCCCCCGTAGTGTTAAATTATTTTTCAAAATGATAGGTTCATATTTATTGAAGTTTTACATTTGTAGAAATTGTAGCAAAACTGTCAATTTTTCCAAATTTGTTTAAAGCGATGCTTTCCGCAAAGGATAGCTTTGATCTTTCAATTTAAACATGTCAGAAATGTTCCATCGATTATAAACTTGACAAAATTTAGGTAAAATTTAGTATTTTTGCAAAATAAGATTGTAAATTATAATGAATTTTAGTAGAATCACAAATATTTTGTTGTTTTATATGGACGCAAATTTGTGAAATCAATGGTTTTAGTAATTTTATAATTTATATCCACATTACAAATCATAGGAACCCAATATAAATATTTACAAAATAATAAACTAATGCGATTTACTTTATAAATTCACCTTTTACCATTTTCTTTCTGGAACATTATTTTCTAAATTAAGGAGACGTCCATAACATCCTTGTAATACAATTGTTTGTTTTATGTCAAATTAAGTATGTCGAACTTTTCATTAGACTATTTATATGTCAATATTATGTCAGCCATTACCACTTTATATCAAGCCAAAGTCGATGTAAAAAATATTTCGAGCGTATAGCATGTCGATATTATGTCAGTCAAGACTGCTTTTTGTCAATCCATATAGTGGACATAAATCCTCTAAATTGCATTTTGAATATAATGCAAACTATTTGGTAATTTTCTTCAAGCATATTTTTTATTAGCATGCTGTTAGATAAAATTTTATTATATTTGCTACGCTGCTAATAGATATTGTCATTCCTATTTTATAGTGTAAAATAGTTAAAAACGGAAACATATAAAAGGTGGGATTCGTAATTGGTGTCCCATTGTCTATGAAAACTGCTGAAAAACATAAAATAGTAAGAAAAACAATGCTTCGTAAAAAATTCGAAGGAATAAAAATCGACCATCCTTACTTTACCTTATAAATTTTAGCTACCAAATACAGAATTTCACAATCTTACTTTATTATGAAATAATTTTTATTTGTCTCGCTAATCACTAAAACGATTAAAATCTCATAATGGTTTTAGGCTATTTTGTTTTTGAAGTCCTGGGTTGGTTTTCCCCCATCCCTTATCCTTATTTAAATTGAATATACTGTTGTAAAGATCGTAGTAAACAAAAACAAATGAAATCATGCTATAAAAACATATTTTACTTTTTGAACGAACACTTTTTTGATGTTCTATAAATCACCAAAAACGTCAAAATAATTTTGAAATTGTATTGTTTCAACGGTAATAAACTATTTCATACGGCGAGACGCAGACAGATAGATAGACAGATAGATAATTAGATAGATAATAGGTGGTATCAGTTGGTTAATAGATAGATAGATAGAAAAAAATAGCAATCCTACCATAGAAAGTAGTAAGATTTTCTTTGTCTGAATTTAAAGATATTAGAAATTGCTGGTCCGAACTTGTTTTACTTTTTAAGGGAAGATTAATAAATGTCTTGGATTGGTTTAGGCTATTTTCTGCTTTCCCCGCCCTCATCTAGAGGCTAGGGTCGAAACAACTAGTCATATTATGTAAAGTATTAAGTTTTTTTACTCCATCCTTAAGATCTCGCATTCTACTACATCGAAGGAGTTCTCCATTTAAGGAAAGCTTTTTATGGGTCCTATAATGATTTCTTCGAACAAAGTAAACCCCTTGATGCTAGAAGCGCAGCCGTTAGAAAATAATATGGGATGAGAAAATAAATAGTTATTAAAAGAAGAAATTGCGCTAGATAGATGGATAGATAACACACGGCAAACTTATACCACTTACAGCTCATTTAATTTTGACAATTTTTTCTTTCTCTCCTCGGCTCATGGGGCGTTTAATGAAATAAATTTTGTAAGAAAACTTAAGTTGTCTCATAACTTATATTTTATATCTTTAAATTATTATTTATCTTAGCTGTAGAAAGTTGAAATTGCCCTTTTATTTTTATTTGTCTGTCGTTTGATTGGGCTATAAAATTGTTATGAAAAATGCTTATATTTTGAAATTTATCCAAATCAAATATCTTTCTATCAAAATTGCACCCAACTAGGGTTAAACTAACCATCTAGCCCCTGCGGGCTCTATCTATCTACTATATCTATCTATTTGTCCCCAAATTAAAGTTAAAAGTTATGCTTTAAAAGATTTCAATAGACTATCGTTGGATCATTAATAAATGTACAACCCAAAGGAACAGCTAAAAATGTAAATTAGCGAAATATTTTAGTATATTAATCACCGGTGTTTTATCTAAAATTGAGGGCAAAAAACCCGCCTACCCTTATTTTGAAAATAAAGGGAGATAAAGGGGGGGGGGGGTTAGTTATGTTATCTTATTTTTGAGGAATTAAGAATCTTAAGGAAAACAATAAACCCTCAAAATATATAAAAAGAAATAATACAAAAAAAATGTCATTTTTAACTAAAACAAAATGGCACGAAAAATAGTCATAACTGTTGCAAACACTTTTTAGACATGTTTTTTACAGTTTTAAGGAAACGGCATCATTAATAAATTATGGTCAACATGACTGTCCGTTTGTTCGTTGGTCTGTCTGTCCGAAATTTTTTCCCAATTTCACAGTAATTATGACACTACAACTTTTAATTATTAATAATTATTATTTTCATTTTCAGGCGGTTTAAATCGATATTTTAATGATTTTTTTCCATGGCGCGATTTTTTTCATTAAGTTTTGATACTAATGCCTTTTTTAAAATGTAGATGCGAAGCTACTTTATAATTAGCGTGATATATATGTGTGTGTTTGTCCGTTAAACATGATAGTTAACATTGGAAAATAGCTTAAAACCATCTTAAGCCTTAAATCTGAAATAAATATCCTTAAATTATTTCACATGACCTACGTGAAGCTTTTCTGAATTACAGGACCCAATCGGTCCACTAGTTATTGGGATCTTAAGCTTCATACAAAATACCTTTCTACTTTATATAATAGGATGCTATGTAGTTTGTTATTGCTATCATAGATTTTAGGCTTCGCTTCTTTTTAATATTGTTATCCTTGTTTATAATTTTAATGATTTTTATTACACTTCAATGTATGGTTTCTACGTAATTATGGAAAATTATAAATTCATTAAAAAACCAGGACGATATAGCGTCCTTTAACAATAAATCATTGGAAATTATTGATAAATTTAAAAAAACTATTTTTACGACAATTGAGTCTTTTTTTATTCAATTTTAAGCAAGAATCCCTAGTAACTAACCAACAGACAGGCACGTTTTTCTTGTAATGTAGCTTTGATCCTTATTTTTTCTCATTAAAACCAAAGTTGATTTTTAACAACATTTTTTTTAAATTTTAAAGAAATTTTAATTAAAGTTTTGAATAAATTTTAATGAGTTAGAAAATTAAAAACCTTTTGTTATTAAAATTTCAATCAAAAGAATATAAAATTGTGTAAATTTTTAAATTATGAAATCATAAAAGTACATTTTCATGGTCTGTCTTTTAAATAAAAAAATAAAACATATTGCTTAAATCAAAGAAAAATCGTTTAAATTGAAAAATAGAATTTGACAAAAAATGATAAAATGAAAAATAAAATGTTCTTTTCCCCAATTTTGACAAATTCAATATATATTTTATTTTCATCCGTTAAAAACAATTTTTTACAGAAAATTTGATTTTAACATTTTCTTTTAATGTTTTACTTTTCATGTTTCATTTTAGTTCCGAGGGTTTTAGTAATGGGCCATTTTGCCATATGTAAAGCAAAATTATTGGTAGAATACTTTAAACACCAAATCAAGATCGAATAAAAGTACTCAAAGTTTGTAGGTATACCAATGAGAGGTTGTATTTGAAGCTATGGGTACCATTGAAATATACGGACCATTGTCCCCTCCCTCCCATTTTATGAATCATAAATAAATTAAATGATTTGATAGAAAGATAGATGGATAGATATTTATTTAGAAAGATAGATAAATGGATAGACAGTTAGATAGGTAGATAGTTGGATATAGTGGTGTGCACAGGTATATACATTTTATAAAGGTAATGTGAAAATTGTTAACAGTTGAACAATTTTACAATGATAGAAAGGGATAGATAGATAATAGATAACTCGTTTTTTCTATCTATCTACTTTTTATCATGGCTTTGAAGAATTAAAAGGTTCTTCCGCTCAGCAAATATTGATTCGGCGACAAAATATGTAAAAATAAAACAGCAAAAAAGCCATCGACAACGCAAATAAATTCAAATAGATATAAAAACCCAAGATGGCATTAGTGTTAAGTTTTTCTTATTCAATTTGTTGTTATTGCAACTTAATTTATAATGATTATATTGTCCTATTGATTCAAAACTTTGCATAATGATGCAATGAGCGTAGCATATTTAAAACCATTGTTAAACAACATATTAACAGTTTTTAACATAAATATTATAAAGATTTTGCTGTATGCTAAAATATACTTTGTGGTTCTTTAGGGCTAAAAACTTAAGTTTTAGCTTAAGCTTAAGTGTAGTTATTTCATTTCTATTGAAGAAAAAAAATTTATAAAAGTTCATTTTTTTCTTCGCATTTTATAATCGATCCAACTTTTTATTTTATACCCGTTAAATTAATAATATACCCAAAAAATTGTAAACTTAAGCACATAAAAGAAAACTCAATTTTAGAAAATTTTATTCTTTTTTCGTCCATCTTCAAAATTCTGTTTTTCTCTCACTTCTTTCTTTTTTTCTCTCCCTTTCTCTCTCTCTCTCTCTCAGGTCACACTTTTTTCTAAAGTTGAAAAATTATATTTGTCTTTTTTACTCCCATACCTCCTACCCCCCCCCCCTAACCCCCTGGACAAACAAAATTGGGGGGGGGGCTTGGGGGAATATTTCATCGCCCCCCCTTCAATTCTTTTAAGATGTCAATGTGTGTGTGTGTGTGTGTGTGTGTGTGGGTGTGGATTTGAGTGTTAACTTAGAAATGGGCAAAATAATATTGAACTTTTATCCCCTCACCACTTTTTTATCTCGTTTCATCCTCCCACCCCCCTAACTTCCTTACCTTAAAAAGAAAATTTGAAGATTTTTATATAAAATAAAAATACAAAACAGAGGGATTTATTTTTATACCTTTATATTTAAAAATATATTTCTACATATATAATCATATCGTATAACTATCATATCTTTCTCTTTGCTGAATTTTTTTTCAATCATCTATCAATCTATCTATATATCATCCATTTATCATCCATTTATCTATGTATTTATCCATTGTTAAATCTATCAACCTATTTGTCTATCCCTACATCTATCTATCTATCCATCCATTTGTCTATCCCAACACCTATCTATCCATCCATCCATCCATTTGTCTATCCCTACACCTATCTATTCATCCATCCATCCATTTGTTTATCCCTATATCTATCTATCCATCCATCCATGTATCTATCCAACTATTTTCTTTTTAACAAATCATCCATCCATCCAGCATTTACTTAAGTTTAAGTGACTTAGTAATCTCACATTTCTTCTATATTTTTACTCCTTTTGTCATCTTTTTGTCCTTTTATGCACAGTGGCCAAAAATAATGACACAGGAGCTTTTAAAATATTGTAGGTTTTTAATTGTCCTTTTTTGGACGTCTATGTTCTGATTAGTCTGTTTTGAATAATACAAATTGAAAGCTATGGAGGGCGAACACTTTGTGTTATTTGAAACTCCGTTTTATATCAATGTTTTTCCCACAGTGAATTTGCTTCATGTCAAAACTAACAAATGACATAATTTTCTCAACCTTTTACAATTATCAACTTGGACATATATTTTCTATCTATCTACCCACTCTTCTATCTATATATCTACCTACCTATCTCATTTACTTTCTTTATTTTTATCTTGTTATATGTCTTTATTCTTAATACAGTATCTGATTTATTTAATATCTATCTATCTCTTTTTAATTTATCTATTTATCTGCACTTACATCTATTTATCTCCCCACTCTATCCTTATATCTAATTCACCTTTCTACCCATTATAAAATTTTCTCTTTTGATTTATGAAACACTTACATTTATTTTGGCACAATATTACTCAAGGTTTATTTTCTAAAAGCCATAGAAAACACACATTAAACTGACCCTTAGACACCCACCCACATACATGTACTGTACACTAAGATGCATTAAACATTACATTTACTAAAGATGACACAAGTTTTTCTATATTATTACTGTATTACTGTCTACTGTTCCTATAAAAGATATAATGCTGATCTACTCTTAGACATAATTGTTTCTGTCTAAAAAGTCTTTTTAATATCCAACTTTTATGTTAAGTTACTTTAGTGTAAATATAATAATATTTCTTATTAGATAAAGTGGTCGAGAGGTGAAATAAACATTAAACACGACGTTTTGACCATGCCAGTATTTATGTCTATCTATCTATCTATCCAACTACATATCTGCTTGTTTATCTGTCTATCTATCTACCTATCTTTCTTTCTATCCATGTCTATCTATCTATCTAAGAAAAAGTTAATGCAATACAATGTAGAAATTGAGCCAAACTTTCTTCAACAAAAAAGTGTGAAAGCAAATCCGCTAAATATTGAGAAAGATTCCGAAAACAATATGTTTTGTCTTACAATGATTATTTAAAAGGTGAAAAAGTTGAAGGCATAATAGTTGTTCTATATTTATTTAAATACTTTTAATTATTGGCTATTTCAGCACTGGGAAGCCTTTGCAAACGTGGGGACTCCTGCAACTTGAAAAGAGAGAAAAAGTTTAAATGAAAAAACAATTGATTAAATTTAAGGTTTAAAAATCTAATCACAGAACTAGAGGCCGCCAGAAGAGAGATAGATGGATATGTGGATGGATGGATATATATATATAGATTGATGGATAAATTGATAAGATAGATGGATAGATAAGTAGCAATAAGGATAGATGGCTTGATGGATAGCTAGATGGTTAAGTAAATAGATGAATAATTAGATGAATACAAAGTTAGATATGTAGATAAGTAGATAGATGTACACATTGATAGAATGCTAGATAAATAGATGGATAGTTAAATGGATAGATCAATGGATAGATTAATGGTTAGATCGATGGATGGATAAATAGATAGATGGATTGAAACTCACATGTATTGTATTTGAGACAGATATGTAAATATAGAAGGAAAGAATATTTTGTTTACAAAAATGAAAAATTAATAATCACTCAACCTCAGTAATATTTTTCAAAAAAGTTATAATATAAGCCAAAAAGAAGTATAAAGAGCAAAGAATTGAAATAAAAATTTCATTCCAAAAATATAAAACACAATAAAATGTATCTTCTCACACACACACACACACACACATTCGCAAATTTCAGTGCAATGCGAATGGAAATTTTTGCAAAATTTTAAGATGAAAAAGATAGTTTTGGGCTTTCTCTCCCCTCTTGTTCTGTCTTTTTTGCTACCCCCTCTCCCTACTCTTTTCCCCCTCTAGTTGCTAGCTGGAATAGAATTTAGATTTAGAATAATTCGGAATATAAATTATTCCATTACATTTTTCTTACAGGGTGAGAAGCTATTTTATAAGAAAATTTTTATTTTAAAGTTTTCATTGAAAATTTATGTGTTTTTTCGTAAAAGGCTTAAGATTTGTTTTAAATAACTGTCAATTATATAAATACTAAAAGCAGAAGACAGAAAAATAGACTAAAACCATTCTAAGACATAAATCTAAAAATGAAACAGCCTAAAAGTATCTTTGGACTTATATGCAGCTTCTACAAACTAGAGAACTCAATCAATTGAGTAGCGACCGAAATCTTAAGTTACAGACAATAAACCTTACTACTTTATAGAATAACTAGTTTCTTCGTCCTTAGCCTCTAGGGGAAGGCGGGAGATCTCAGAAAAATAGCCTAAAACCAAAAATATATTTCTAAAGCTTTCCTAACCTAGAGTATAACCTGTTTGGAGTAGCAATTTCCGAAATCTTAAGCTTCAAACTTACTAATTTTATTACAGGATATTATTATTATTATTTATTAGGTTTTCAAGATTTATATTATAACAATAATAAAAAGAAAATACTTATCCAAAGAGGCAACTTTTTATAAAAACCCTGTATGTTACAAAAATACATATATGTACATTTTTTTCATTTTTTATTTGAAGAAAATTCTCTTTATTTTGTTCATATTTCTGCCCAATGCATTTTTTCATACTTTTTCATAACTCAATTTTAAAATTTTGCATTTTTCATATGTTTTTTTTTAGTTTTATCCTATAAACAAAAATTGTACAATTTAAAACAAAATATTGATTGAAAAAATCCTCAAAAAATTTAACCACAGTTTGTTTTTTAATATTTTGACACGGCGGGACAAAATCAATTATAAAAAAGTGTTAAAATTTAACATTTTTTGTTACTAAATCGCTTTTTTAATCTTTCATCGCTTGATAGAGAGATTAAATTGGGAATTAAATGGGGTGGTTAAAAAACACAGTAGGATATAGTTTGATATCTTAATTAACAAATCTTTCTTCTATTGATCCAGTGATCATATGTTTCTATCTTTTTTTTTATATCTTTTTTCCTAATATATCTTTGCTTGAATAAAACAAAAAATCTTGAGTTCCTTTTACCTCTTTTAGTTAGGAATTGTTTGTTATTTTTTGCCTTTCAACAAGACTTAGGTACTAAATCATGTATAATATTTGACATACTGGTACATAAATGAAATTGGTGTTTTTATTACATCAAAATAGTATAAACTAGTAAGATTAAGATTTTTAAAAAGCCTTAGCTTTTAAACTTTCACAAATGCCTATATTTTTCCAATAGTAAAATCAAAGTAAAAATATGTTATAGGGGAAAACAACAATAGCTATATAGATAATCCCTAAAAATTCCCTTTTTTGAAAAAAAAATTGTGCTGATAGCGCGTGTTCGTAAAAAAGTCCATTTATTTTATAACAATGGGTTTTTTCAACGTGTCATTCCCTAAAAAACACACTTAAAAAGGAACTTCGCACCTTTCATTTTTTCACAAAATCTTTAATGATTAATTATAATTTAATCTAATGTGTCTAAACCATTGCACATTGCATTGTAACTTGTATAAGAGTTATAACTGTGCTTTGAGATGCTACTTTGAAAGCTAAGACATGCTCTTTTTTCTTTCAACGTTTAAGTGTTTGACATAGCAACAATGATGATTTTTAATGCTATTTCATCACCAAAAAAAACAATATTTTTTTCTATCTAAAACACAAAATTTTCAGTTTTGAATTACGTATTGAAAACAAAACTCTAAGATGTTCTCTTTAAACCATTATTTAAAAGAAGCATAAAGCCCTATTATTAAAAAAGAATAAAATACCAAAAAACACTTATTTTATGAATTTTTAATTGGTTCTGGATTTGTTTCAGATAGATAGATACATTGACAGTTATTTAATAATATAGATAGAAAGAAAGATAATTAATGCTAAAGATAGAAAGATAGATAATTAAATGATAGAAAGATATAAACTGATAAAAATTCTAAGATGGGTTTTCAATTAATTTTACAATGAATTTCATTAGTGACCCTCTCACTCACTCTCTTTCTCTTTATCTCTCTCTTTATCTCTCTCTCTCTCTCTTTCTCTCACTCTTAGACTTTTTCTGTCTTTTTTTATTCTTCTCTTTTTCTTACTTTTCAATTAAGCTTTCTTATATGGAATAATATTTTACCTTTAAATTTTAAATCTATTTGTTATTTAATATTTTAGACTTTGTCCAAGACCAAATAAAAGGTATCTTAAGACAATGGACGATTAACTGATGTACATACACCTTCAAGAATGAAATTATTGGTTAATAAGTTATGACACTACTAGTTTTAAACCAAACAATCAAAGTTCAATTAAAGTTTTGGATCCAACTAATAGAAAATAGTGTAATTTACAGTGTCATCATGTTCCCTCCAATTCCATCTTAGCAAAACCAAATAAGCTTTTTAAAAATGTAAATCCTTTTTTAATTTGTCTTTAATATTGTTTGCTTATTTTTGTTTCATCTAATATCGAGTATTTTAAAATTGTTAAGCATGTAAAAAATCAAACTATGTTTTTGATTAAAAAAGATGTTTATGATTTTAGTTTTAAAGACCAATTCATTTTTTAACACTTTTTTATATGACTTTAGATTATAACAATTCCCAATTAACATTTGAATGAGAGTTTATGTTATTCATAAAAAGGGTAAAATCATCTTTGGTACATCATTGATTAAAAGACAATAAACTCCTTTATCTTAATAATTTTTTCTTTTAGTGTAGTTTCTATAATTTCTAAAAAGAAAAAAACTTACTTTAAATAATCTTGAATATCACATAAGTAATAACTTTGGTATTTATTATTTTATCTTTCAAAATCACTTTTATTTTATAATATTATTTTATGATAACTAAAAAGTTTGTATTTCCAAAAGTGGGTGATTTGTGATTTGTCGCCCCTGTTATAATGTTCACTTTTAAGGGTATAACACCGCACTAGTATAAAATTTCCTATTTTTCAAAAATTTTTCGAAGTCCCTGTTTTAGTGCCGTCCCTTTTACGTGGGGGGAGAAACCGTACCCCCTTTTTTACCCCCCCCTCTCTTTCTCCTAATTTTCCCCTTTACATCTGAAGCGCTCTTAGAGTCATATGAGAGAGAGAGAGAGAGGAAGTGCGAAGAGAGAGGGGATATGAGAGCAAAATAAAAAGAAGGGGGTCACAACTAAAGGGGGGTGATATGGAAATGTGTATTGGGGAATTTTAAAAGGATATATATGGGGGGGAAATGATAGAAAGATACACAATGGTTTTATTAAAAGGGGGTAGAAGGGTAAGGAGGGGGGGGGGGGGATTTTTGCTTCCATTTAAAAGATCTCTTAATAAGTTCAAACAAATGTTAAATTTTGGAAAGCAATTGTTTTTACAATTAATAAATCTAATCTCATGTCTATAACTCTATTAAGAATGTTATACATTTATCTTTTTTTAAGTCATATCTTATTCTATTTATAATCTTGTATATATCTAAAATAGATTTACTATTAAAATGTACAGTGTGACGTTTTGTCTATTCGTCTGGTCGTCTCTCTGTGTGCAGCATTAAATGTATGAGCTTCGCTACTAATGGATGTTGCTTTTAGATAATTAGGATCAGTCCGTACGTGGGTCTGTCCGTAGTTCGTAAGGGATATTTTTTATTGTTAATTTTGGCATGTTATAATTTAATAATTATAATTTTAAACTTTGCATGATAAATCATAAATCCTGTACATATTGGAAAGAAGAGCAACTCTATAATGGTTACCAAAAGCTACATGATTATAAACCCATAACTTAGAAACGGACGTCATAAATGATGAATAGAAAAAGAACAGACAAAATATTTCAAAAGTAGCTGCGCTACTAATAAACAAATAGATAGTTTTGTGTAAAAATTATTTTTACCAATAAAAATATTTGAGCTACATAGTTTGTTAAAAGAACAGCAAAAAAAGTTATTTCTATTTAGCTATGTGTTATGACTTAAATATTTTAAAACATACAATTTTGTATATATATTTTTATCCCATTAGATTTATTAAGACAAAGTGACAACAAAAGCATCTCTATAATATATTTAGTTTGAAGCTTAAGATTTCAATAACTTCCAATTTGATTGAATTTTCTTTTTAAGGGAAGCTTTACAGATGTCCCAATTGATTTCATGCTATTTTATTCTTAGATTTAAGCCTTTGAATGGTTTAAAGCTTTTTCTCGACTAAATAGCTAAATTGATTTAAAACAATTTTGTGGCTATTTTAACAGTTTTGTATTTAGCCAAGCCACTCTATAAGTAAACCATGTTCGTACGTCAGAATAACGTCATTGCGTCACAATGAAAAAGTTCTCTAGCTTACTAGATTACGTGATTTTCTATTAATAGTGGGTTTAATCCTAATATATATTTTAAAAGCGAAGCTTTTCTATAAATAGGGTTGGTTGTACGTCGGTCCGTAGGTCCGTACGTCCTTCCGTAACATATAGCTTATTTCATTTAATTTAGGCATGTTAGAATTGTCCTATCGATTTCAAACTTTGAATTATGATTCCTGTAGTAGTTAGATACGATTTAGGAAACGTAGCAACTCTATCATCGTTACCAGAATGTCCGTAAGTCCATTTTATACATGTTAATTTTTAACTTTTTTAACAACAACTTTTTATGCGATAAATTCATCTGATTGATCAGATTTTTGTAGTACTGATTTCTATTACTATAAGACACTATATTATAAGCAAAGCATCTCTATAATGAAGTCCTAAAAAAATTCAGTATGTCCTTAAACAGTATTCTCTATTTAAGAAGTTTTGCAACAAATTTACGTATAATTTTGCCAAAACTTATATGTATATTTATTATATTTTGTATATTCAGTTCTGAAACTCTACAAGAGTTAATGATCGTCTGTCATACCGTTTCAGAGCTTCGCTTTTATGGATATTGTCATCCTTGTTACATGTACAAACTTTCTGTTTTTAAATAACTCTGTTCAATGTTGTTTTTTTCATCCAAGCTCCAATGCTTCGCTAACTATGGATATAATTGTCCTTGATATAGATAGCAAATTTGACTGTTTTGCTAGGACATCTAAAATATTAGATACGGATAGAAAATGGGGAAAAATTTCTGGAAACAGTTAAAAACTTATTCAACAACAAAACCACCAACGCCACAAACAGCAGACAATATTGTCAGTTGAGTAGGTGTTGAGCTCGAGTACATGGTATGTCATACCATAGAATTAAAAAATGTACCGTCTTCATAAGCCTTTAAAACATAAACATGTAATTATAACTTCAAGATAAAGAATAGGCAATTAAATGGTTTATTTTATCTATTATTGACAAGTTTGTCACTGAATTTTTAGTACTACCAGGTAGGCTAAGGTCATGCAATCAAACTGGTTAATATCCAATAGTTATCATTTAACTATAATTAGATTTGACTTTATAGCTTATTTACACAAACACCATTCCCGTATCTAATATTTTACGATTGTATTTCTAGAAAAATTAGAAGAAATATCTTTGTTTTCATATCATAATGCTTAAGCTGTATATAATTAATAAATGGATAAATAGATAAAAAAAAGGAATAAATGGATGGATGAAAGGATGATTAGGTAAACATATAAATTGATTAAATAAGGGATTGATGGATTTATTGATTCATATAAACACTTAAAAGATGTATAGATGGATGGATTGAAGGGTGATGGATGGATGGATGGATGGATGGATGGATGGATGGATGGATGGATGGATGGATGGATGGATGGATGGATGGATGGATGGATGGATGGATGGATGGATGGATGGATGGATGGATGGATGGATGGATGGATGGATGGATGGATGGATGGATGGATGGATGGATGGATGGATGGATGGATGGATGGATGGATGGATGGATGGATGGATGGATGGATAGATGGTTGGATGGATGGATGGATGGATGGATGGATGGATGGATGGATGGATGGATGGATGGATGGATGGATGGATGGATGGATGGATGGATGGATGGATGGATGGATGGATGGATGGATGGATGGATGGATGGATGGATGGATGGATGGATGGATGGATGGATGGATGGATAGATGGATGGATGGATAGATGGATGGATGGATGGATGGATGGATGGATGGATGGATGGATGGATGGTTGGATGGATGGATGGATGGATGGATGGATGGATGGATGGATGGATGGATGGATGGATGGATGGATGGATGGATGGATGGATGGATGGATGGATGGATGGATGGATGGATGGATGGATGGATAGATGGATGGATGGATAAATGGATGGATGGATGGATGGATAAATGGAAAGATGGATGGATAAATGGAAAGATGGATGGATAAATGGAAAGATGGATGGATGGATGGATGGAAAAATGTAAAAATGGACTAATGAAGGGATGAATAAATGGCTAAACAGATTGGTGTACGAAAAGATGGATAGACAAAGTAGATAAAAGATTGGATAATTGTATTGGTTGATAAATATAGGTTTTATGTAAAGACAAAATAAGACAAAATCAAGAGCTTTCTCAAGAAATTTAAAATCAAAATTTAAAACGCCATTTCTTAATTGTCATCTTTAATTCAATCAGCTTAAGCACTAATAAGACGAACTTTATATATTGGTTTTTAGGTTGTATGTATGTGTGTGTGTGTGTGTGTGTGTGTGTGTGTGTGTGTGTGTGTGTGTGTGTGTGTGTGCTCGTTAGTTTCAGAAGCAAAGCGTTCCTACAAGCCATCTATAAGTTTGTTGGTATATTATTGCCCTAATATTAATTCCATGCATCTGACATAGCAACAGTAGGTTTCAATTACTGTCTTTATTAGTGTACACCTCAAATAACGAAAAACAAAATTACCACTTCTATGGATTGAAATTACTGGCGGAAAAGTTTGGACATTGAAAGTTTGTACAACCTAATCAGAATTTTGGTAAATTTAAATATATTTGTTCAAAATATAGCAATACCTTTTGGTATTTTCGTTCTTGGTGTATTTGAGTATAAGTTTGAGATTCGATTATCTTAGAAATCTTTTTATTTTCATTATGATTATTAGTTTTTCTCAAATACATATTTTTACAATTATTCATTTTTCATTTTGTATATGTATATGTTTGTTTGTCTGCCTTTATAGCTTGTTGTCTATTTACCTGTCTGTTTGTCTATCTATTAGTCAATCTGTTGGCCCATCTGTCTATTTATCTTTCTATCTATTCTTCTTTTTATCTAGGATCAACTTCAGTTCACGGTAAAATATTGTTGGTAAGCAATATTTCCAAAAATCTATGAATTTTAAAGGCTGCTAGCTGCCAAACGGCTAAACGTACAGATCATACCCGCACACCATTTTAAGCGGCATATGAAGGCCTTTAAATAATTTGGAATAGCCAAGACCCAATTATGCACAGGGAAAGCTTCACTCTAGAAAAAACGCGTAAATAGGTATTTTTCGCGCATTTCTCCGCTCTGCGAGATAATTATGCATTATTGATTTGTGGCTATTCCAGATTATTTGTAGGCCATCTTATGACGTTTAAAACAGTGTTCGGGCATGATCTGTGCGTTCAGCCGTTTGGCAGCCAGCAGCCTTTAAAATTCATAGATTTTTGAAAATATTGCTTGCCAGCAATATTTTCCGTGAACTGCAGTAGATCCTTTATCTATTACTCTTTTTTAATCTGTCTTTCTTTCTCTATTTTGCTATCTAAGGGGTATTTACTTGAAATCTCTTCTTAAATATATCTAACTAATTATCTCATTTGAAACCTTTAAAATCCCATAACTACTATATTACCTAATTTTTCATCTATCTATTCTGTCATATAAAGAAGCAATGTGTCATGTATGAAGCTAAAGATCTCATACAATAGTGGACATAACTGGTTTCAGAGGAGTTTTATTAATGTCTTGAGTAGTTATATAGTAAACATACCTGTAATAAAATAAAAAAGATTATAAATATGCTAGACTTAGATTTAGAAAAGCTTCGGTACTAAAAAGTAAAAAGTCATAAATCCTTATACTAAAGTAACAGGATGTTTGTCTGTGTGTCTGTGTATCTGTGTGTCTGTGTGTCTGTGTGTTTGTACCGAAGGATCTCGCAAACCGCTGAACCGATTGGGTTCTCCTTAACAGGGTAGATTCTCATATGTCCTGGGAAGGTATTAACTATTTTGGGGGAGGGTACCACCACCTTCCCAAGAGAAATCACAATAAAATCGAAAAAAATGTAAATATTTCTGCCGCATAGTGTCGCTAGCGTAGTCGCGCTGCGTAGATGCATGAATTTAATAGTTGATAACATAGACAAGTTATTTCTCAAATTAGATATTTAAAACAAAAAAAAAATTTAAATGCCACAAGAGGCCTCTAGGGGCGTAGCCGCTAGTAGTATTTAAAAGGAACAGGATGTCTATCTGTCTGCTATAGCTTAATATGGGTTTCCTTATAGTGAAAATTAGACCCAGTAAAAAATACCAGACCCCCCCCCCCGCCCCTAAAAAAAGGTAATTTAAAAAAATTGTACAGTAATGCATAACCCCCTCCCTCCTTGAATCTTTGATAAAACCTAAAAAACTTTTGTAATTTTATCTTTTTATTTTATTTTTAGATCCTTATTGTATTTTATTCTTCTGGGACATTTATTAATTTTATTTGATTTTCTAAAGGATTTCAAAAGATTTTTTTTTCTTTTTGAGGTTAAAGAGTTAGAGAAGATTTGATTTGGGAATTGTTCCTCCCCTTGTCTATCTATCTATCATAGTTTTTCTTCCTATTTTTAACTTGCTTGGCATAGCAGCATGAACCAACATTTTTAGCGTTTTCAGTATTATATTTATTTTATATACCTATAGATTCTTCAACTTAATGTTTTTCTATTTATTTTCTATATGCCCTTTATTATAAAGAAACAAAATGTCTCTCTGTCTGTCTCTATGTATGTGAGTGTATTCAAATTAAGATCGCATAAACGGCAAAGTGATATTTTGGAAACTTTTTAGGCATATGATTTTAACGGGGGAAGGGGGAGGGGGGAAGGTAACGAGAACAACAATAAAATTTGGGAGTTAGGGGTACCCCCCAACCTTCCTCTGGGAATTTTGGGAGAAGCCTTTAGTCTGTTTTAAAGGAAATATCTAATATACCTATATCTTACTCTTTCTTCAAATATCATTTGAGTATTCTAAAGTTACCCATCGATCTATATTTATATCTTTAATTCTAATAACATTTTTGGTATTTAAAGGGAGGTTGGTCTCTCCATCCCCCCTCCTTTCGGCCCCCACACCCGAAACCAATTCATAATTTTCATATTTTTGTTTGTGAGTTTTTATTATTGTGCAACTTTGGGGAATATTCTTTCAGTGAGAGTAATATTTCCAATTGGGATCAATGTTCCTGCCTCCAACAAAAAAAAAATATAGAACAAACGAACATTAACAAACTATTCTCGGATAATTGGATCACATACAAATTAGTTGCTAAAAATGAGAAAAAAATCAACATGTTAATAATGGACGTACGGACATTTTGGTAATGATTATAGAGTTGCTACGCTTGCTAAATCGTACCTTACTACTACAGGAATCACCATGCAAAGTTTGAAATCGATAGGACAATTCTAACATGCCTAAATTAATGAAAAAAGCTATCCATCTCAGACGTACGGACGGGCCGACCCTACTTATAGAAAAGCTTCGCTTTAAAAAAAAGTTAACTTGGTTAGCTTTACACCTTTTTAAAAATTAAAGGTTGAAAATTAATAGGATAATTCCAAGAAGACTAGATTCCCGACCATTTTTTTCCCAAAAGACATGCTATTGCTGGTCTTGCTAAATTGTGTCTCAGATAAATTTGCAGGTTCCAGGGAACGTTTGAATCACATTTATGACAATTGTGACAGAAAGATTTTGGCGCTTCTGATTTATGAATTGATGCTCATTACCACCCCCTTTCACCCTCAGGTCCCCCCATTTACATAAACAACCCCCCCCCGCCCCCCCCCACCGGACACACACCTCTGGTAGAGTGTTGGGGGGCTTCTTTAAAGGCTGGTTTGTCCGTTTGTCCTTAATTTACATATTATTACTATCCTATTATATAAAGTAGTAAGTGTTTTTTTGTCTTAATAACTACTGAACCGACTTGGTTCCTAAGGTTTACTTGCTACTTTATTTACTTACTAGCGGCTTCGCCCCTAGCCTCTCGGGGCTTTGCCCCAAGAGGTTTTATTAAACTAATTTTTCGTATTTTAGATTTTTTTTTTGGGGGGGGGTATTTTTCATTTTTTGGGAGGGTTAGGGGTGTCCCACCCTCCAAGAAAATATTTATAAACCTTCACGGGACCTATGAGAAGCTACCCTGTAAAGGAGAACCACATCGGTTTAGCGGTTAGCGAGATCCTTCGCTACAAACAAACAGTCAGACAGACAGACAAACATCGTTCTACTTTGTATTATAGATTTAAGTCTTGGAATGGTTTTAAGCTATTTTTTAAGCCTCTTGTAGCCGCTTGGGGCGTTGTAGCTATTTTTAAAAAAGCAGTCGAATTTCTTGGAAAGTGGGGTTGGGCTTTATTACTGCCCTCCCCCTCTAGATACAAAACGATGCATTTTGGTTGTAAGAGATCATATGCAACATTCAGCACTAGAGACAACCAACTACTTGGATTTATATAATACTAATATTAGAGATTTTTGAGAATGCTTGCAAATGGTGTATGATGTTGTTTTCCTTGTTTTTTCTCAATTCATACCTCCCCCCACCACATGTGTACGACCCTATTCTTGTTTTTCTTCAACCAACCCAAGGGATATTATAAATTATCAGGGAGGAAGAAGACAATGGTTCAAATTAATTCAAAACCATTTCATACCTTACATGAAAAGCTTTAAAATTGTACACATAAGAATAGGTAGAAAATTAGTTTAACGTCCATTATCCTATCCCTAAATTCTTGATAACTTATATAAAAGTTGAGTTTACTTCAATTCAAGAAAAATGACATTGGGGGGAGGGGGGGGGGAGGAACCCCTTAGATGTATTCGGTGGGGTGGGTGGGGGAAATTCTTTCATCCCTCATACATAAGACACACGTGCCAAAATCCCCCAAAAATTTTAAGAAGCCGGCTTTGGGAAAGTGGATTTAGGGGGGGGGGGGATGCTCGCTCCCCTCGGGAATGACATCTCTGACGGAACGTAACTTGATTTCTTGAATCCCCCCCCCTCTAACCTTGCCCCCTTCCTCAATATATATCCCCCAATTTACCAAGTTGTTTTTGTCTTTGAAAATCCCCCCCCCCCATTTTTGTATAGTTTTGAATCGAATCTTCTATTTACTAAAATCTAATTTCCCTATGTGTGTAAAAAAGAGGGATGTTTTAACCCACCAACCCCTCCACTCCCCCTTAAAACCATCTCAACACACACACACACACACATGTATAGATGCAAATGAACCTTTCCTTTAATCAATATTTGTGATTTTCTAAATGAAAAAGTAAAAAAATCGATTATTTTCATTATAAATATAAGTTAGGGCAATTTTGCCAAAGTTCATTGATTATACGATTCTAAAATTTTGGAAATTTTGGTGTTTAATGAAAGGACATTCGTTTGTTATAAATTTTACCCAAATTTATTATAAAAAAGTATAATTTTTTGTTGTAAAATTTACAATATTTAAAGAAAACTCATTATCTTCATCAAATTGTTAAGATATGTAACTACTTTAAACCAGGGTTTAGAATATCAATTTATCTGATATAGACATTGTATTCCTTATTTATTGTCCAATTTTAAATACGAATTATAAGGCATATTTCATTCTTTTTGCCTGAAAATTAAAATTCAGCCATTTATGACATCCTTATAGAGATGTCATATACAAAGATGGACATAAAAACATCATACAATTTTTAAGCTATAGTAGTGTACCTTTTTCTAAATTGGGGGAAAACGGTTAAACTTTATAATATTGTATAAAAGGTTTTATTTATTGAAAGAGTTATTTAAAATTATTGATTTTAAGTAGCGCAGCTACTCTGTAATTAATAGTGCTCTATTGTAAATTTTTTAGAATATTTCAATATTATTATTTTAAGTTTATGTAATGTTTTACAATTTTGGTTCTTTCATTGAAACAAGCGGCTGCGCCGATTGCATTTAGTGCTCCATACTTGAAGAAGATTTTTTTTATTCGAAGGAGAATGTAGGAAGTGGGCATGAAAAATAGCCTAAAACTATCCAAAGATTCCCTAAAATGGAGAAACTCAATCGGTTGAGTGGTTAGAGAGATCTTAACGGAAACACAAAAATAAATTACTATACAGGCCACAAGAAGCTACACTGTAAAGGATAATCATATCGGTTAATGTTGCCCTACCTATGAAAATAATTGTTCTAGTCTATAAGCACAAATTTATTCCTATTTATTAGAAAATATTCAATTTATTCTAGAAAGGAAATAATTTTAAATAAATGGAACTGAACAGACAAATAGAATTTGATCTTAGGACAATGAATGATTATTTTGATTTCCACTCTGAATGAATTATGATAAACAAAATTACCCTCTTTGTAGATTAAAATTCTTGGTTGAAAAGTTTAAACACTGTTAGTTTGGACCAAATTAAAATTTTATATCAAAAATGAGAAATTGGCCAAATTTATATGTAAAGATTTTAGTTTTATCTGCAAAAAGAATTTACAAAAAAAAAATTTAAAATATTTAAAATAAATCCACAAAAAATGGGGAAACAAATTGTCCAATCATTTTCAAATTTGACATTTTTTACTATTTCCTGTTTTTCAAACCCCCTCCCCCCTTCTCTTTATATAAATTAACAAACCCCATCCCCTCCCTATTTATTTTGAAGCCCCATTGAAAAAATTCCCCACCCCTAAAATTTATATTTTTTACTTACTTCATCTATTTATTTTTTTCTTTGTTCATAAAATTCGCTATTTTGTTCAGTGTTTATACAAAGCAACATATAGCAAATTTTTAAAAATTTAATGCCAATCCTATTATATAAAGTAGTAAGCGTTTTTTGTCTATCCCGAAGTATCTTTCTAACCGCTGAACCGATATTGTCATCCTTTACAGTGAAGCTTCTTATATGTCCTGGGAAGGTTTTAAACTATTTTTGTGTAGGGTGACTTTACCTTCCTCCCCCCAAAAATATTTTTTTACTTCTGAAACTTAATTTCAAAATGGAATGAGGTCAACTTTTTATATAAAGTATTACGATTTTTGTCTGTACATTAATATCCCGCCAACCACTGAACTGATTGAGTTATCCTTTACAGGGTTAATTTTCGGTTTAGGATTTCATTATCTTATTTCTTGATAATAGTCTTAGGATGGTTTAAACTATTTTTTTTACCGCTAGGATTCAAGATTTTTCTGGTTCTTAGCAGGGTTTAGGCTAGTTTTCGGAAGTTATTATTTAAATTCTGAAACAATGAATAAACACCCCTAATGCACCTTGTACACATACACGTATTATTCAAATCCCCCCCCCTCTTCCCCAAAACCATTTTTTAAATCCCCACCCTCGCGTACATGTTTTATTATCGCCCCCCCCCTTCCCTATCCGTAAAACATTTCACTCTAATTTGTTTATTGATTATTAAATTGAAAATAAGGTTTTGAATTAAACTATTTTGCAATAGAAAGCTTACATGAAAAGCACATTTTCACAAAGATAAAAAGATACATGGCAAAGCATTTTTAAAGATGTCTAAATTGCTGAATTGACAACATTTAATGAGACAAGATGCTAACTTTAAGTTTAATAAGGGTATCTTATACAAATAATAGCCCAGTAAATATAATTTTGATAGATGCGCAATTTTTTTTATTGTAAAGTCGGTCTGCGAGTTTGTCTGTCTGTCCGTCTATCTGTCAATTAATAAATCTAATGATAGATGGATTGTGATGAATAGTTATTAAGTAAAAAGAAAGATAGATAATATATATAGAACAATACCTTTTTTAAAAATATTTAATCGGTAACAAATTTGAAAAATTTGATAGAAAGAATAGAAAAGGATATAGATAAATAGTTGTTGAATTTAAAATTATAGATGCCGATTTTCTCCACCTATTCTCACCTGCATTTTTTAGGGGGAGATATGGAGGAAAACTACTTTTTTATTTAACTATTGATGTGCGGGCGAAAATGTTTAAAATCTTAGAGGGTGGGGGGGAGGGGTTGGAGTGCGGTAGTTGAAAAAAAATAACAACAGTTAAATTGGAATTCCGCTAACTAACCTAACCCAATCAGTTAGCCTTTTGGGGAGCCTAACCTTTGCAGGAGCCAATAAAGTACGTTGGGCTAACCTAACCTTCTTAATTTATAAAACTATTAGCAACAATTTGACCTATTGACTAAATTATAAAATCTTATGAATTGGATATTTTTTCTCGACTTAATGGATTCATTTAATATGATAATATGTTTTCTAAACGATGATCTGTAATAAAATTATTGAAATGTTTTTTATATTACACTCTTCCCCCCTACCCTCATCCAAATATTTTTCACACCCTCCCCGGCGAGAAATAGTTAAAGGAAGGAAATGAAGTTTTAAATTTTAAGTTTCGACTCCCTAGAATAGAGAGAGAGAGAGAGAGAGAGAGAGAGAGAGAGAAAGAGAGAGAGAGAAAGAGAGAGAGAGAGAGAGAGAGAGAGAGAGAGAGAGAGAGAGAGAGAGAGAGAGAGAGAGAGAGAGAGAGAGAGAGAGAGAGAGAGGGAGGTGGGATGAAACATAGAGAAATTAAGCTGAGCGAAAGAGGGAGATAGAGAAAAAGAACAGCAAAATTTTACCAATTTATCCCTCCAATGTTACACCCCCCTAAAAATAACCTATTATTATTTACTTCAAAATTTTTCAAAAAAAAATTAAATGAAAAGTCATTTAAATACATAAACGGAAAACAATTATACGGCAGTTTTAGGGGATGTTTTGGTTTCTGGCCTAGTGTCATTTTAGGTGCATTAAAATAGAAACTACAGATACTATGTCAGAAATGTGACTTTATTATAAGAAAATAGTGACCGTCATAACTCGTTACTATGAAAAGAAGACTTCTGACATAGGGTATTCAATGGTTTACAGTGTTCATTGTTTTTCTAAAAGTAAAAGGATGTATGTCTGTTTGTACGGAAGGATCTTTCTAACCGCTTAACAGATTGAGTCTTCCTTTACAATGAAGCTTTACAAAGGTCCTGAGAAGGTATATAACTATTTTTTGTGTTGGTAAAAATATGCCCCACCCCCCTTTCCAAATGTTTTCCCTTTTTAAAAGCGAAGCTTTTCTATAATTAGGGTCGGTCCGTCCGTCCGTACGTCTGTAACGGATAGCTTTTTTCGTTAATTTAGGCATGTTAGAATTGTCCTATCGATTTCAAACTTTGCATGTTGATTCCTGTAGTAGTTAGGTATGATTAAGAAAGCGTAGCAACTCTAAAATCGTTACCAGAATGTCCGTATGTCCATTGTAAACATATTTATTTTTAACTTTTTTGACAACAAATTTGTATGTGATAAGATCATCCGATTGTTTTGATTTTTGGAATACTGATTCTTACGACAACAAAGTACAATGATATAAGCAAAGCATCTCTATAATCGAGTCCTAAAAACGTAAGTATGTCCTTAAACATTATCCTGTATTTCTGCAGTTTTTCAACAAATTCAATTAATATTTTGATTCGACATTTATAAATTTATGTTCCGATTTTTCAGTTCTGACACACAACAAGTATAAAATTTTATTATAAATATTCGTTTGTCCTACCGTTTCAGAGCTTCGCTTTTATGGATGTTGATCATCCTTTTGTTTCTAAAATTCAATTAAAAATAAATATGTTAAACCTAACAAATAAGACAGCTAGATCAAGCCTTGTGCCTAACTGTCATAGGAATCATTAAAAGAAATTAACCTGTTAGAATATAGAAAAGTTTTTCTTAAAAAAGCTTCATATAAAGAAGAAATAAAATATATAAAATATGAAATGATAAAATAAAATGAGTTGTTTCAAGATAAATCTATTTTGTCAAATTTTTCTTAAAAATAAAAACATTTTTCTTCAAGAAAAAAGAAAATTTGATTTTCCTTCACTTCGAAAAATTTTGCGTTCAGATAAATTTACAAAAAAAATATTACTTTATTAAGTTGGTCCTTCCTACTGCTGCTATATCAAGCGCGATGGCAGTTTTCAACAAAGTGCCTAGTCGAGCAAAGAACCCTTACCCACTCCATATTATTAAATAAATTGAAAATAAGTGGGAGAGGGCTAGTTTTTTGTTTGTTTGTATATTACTTTATGTCAGGTAAGGTTAGGTTATATTTGTTAAGCAGTCCTACAGGGTTGGGACACCGCAAGAAATAGACCCCGCAGAGTTTAGGCATAGTATAGTAAAAAAACGGACACCTCCGTATTTTCTACTTATTATAGAAAATAAGGAGGAGGGGTTTCAGTGCTCGATGGGTTCTTTGGGGGAGAGCAACATAAAAAACAAAATAACTAACAAAATAACGGTAAAGGCTGTTAGGAAAAAAATAATAAAACCCATTATCCACAGTTATAAAAATGCATAATGTTATCCTTTTTTTGTTGTAAGGTGAAAACACCCGAAAAATGTCATTAAATTTTGCTTTGATATCGCCAAAAGAGAGTGTCTTAAAATCCCGGCATTTCAAACATTTTTAGATAGAAGAAAATTCTTTTGTACAGATTTTAGTACAGCTTGGTTGAAAAAAAAGGACAGCAATTTTTTAGAAAATTGGTTTTTGCCCTCATAAACATTTTCTTTTTAAATTTCATAAAAGCAAAATCTAATCAGATCAGTACAGTCTTTTTAAAGTTCATTTGCTAAATTTAGATAAAAAAGTAGATAGACATATAGAGAAATAGACGAACAGAGAAATAGATAGGCAGATAGATAGATATTAGATAAATAGAAATTCATAGAGGGTGGATAATCTCCCATAAAAATAGCCTAAAACCCGCTCAAGAACTTTCCAGAAAATCACAATAAAATTTTGTTTCATACAAAACATGGCAATACTTTTCAATCTACATACAATATAAAACTTTCTATCTATTATATAATGATCTTTTTAAAGGATAATTATACTAAGTAAAGTTTTGATACAGAAGTATTTAAAATTCATATTTAGTGAATATTACTTATTAACTGATTTACTGAATATTTAATGTATGACAGTTTACTATTCTTTTTCTCCAATATTGTATTCTTGTTATGTCATTATTTTAATATTTTATTTTTAAGAAGATTTGTCTGTTGGTCCTTAAATCTAAATCAATCCTTATAAATTATATTAATTCTCTCAACTTCTCGAATGACAATTATTGAAGGTTTTCACTGCTTTTAATCCTGAAATTTGATAATATCTATCTATCTATCTATCTATCTATCTATCTATCTATCTATCTATCTATCTATCTATCTATCTATCTATCTATCTATCTATCTATCTATCTATCTATCTATCTATCTATCTATCTATCTATCTATCTATCTATCTATCTATCTATCTATCTATCTATCTATCTATCTATCTATCTATCTATCTATCTATCTATCTATCTATCTATCTATCTATCTATCTATCTATCTATCTATCTATCTATCTATCTATCTATCTATCTATCTATCTATCTATCTATCTATCTATCTATCTATCTATCTATCTATCTATCTATCTATCTATCTATCTATCTATCTATCTATCTATCTATCTATCTATCTATCTATCTATCTATCTATCTATCTATCTATCTATCTATCTATCTATCTATCTATCTATCTATCTATCTATCTATCTATCTATCTATCTATCTATCTATCTATCTATCTATCTATCTATCTATCTATCTATCTATCTATCTATCTATCTATCTATCTATCTATCTATCTATCTATCTATCTATCTATCTATCTATCTATTTAATACGAGATGTATTAGTAATTAGATCTTATTTACTTAAACTGGAAAAATCTATTTTAATTCGGATTTAAATTACAATTAGATACATTACATAATAATAAACTTAAAGTGTGTTAAATATTTTGATGACATGCAACTTGATGGTCCAATATTGTACTGTATATTTTGCTAATCATACCTTGCTTTTTCTTGTTTTTGCCATTTTTTATTGTTTTTTTATATGTTATGCTTTAAAAGGCATACATTCTTATACTATATTACATTTTTTATCTTTTTTTATGACAACTGAACAGCTGCACTTTAAACATTATTAGATAAAAGCTTTGGTATTAAAATAATTTTATCAATTAAATGTATAGCAAATTTGTCAAATTGATTAAACAATTGAAATAAATAAATTTTTAATTTCCCTATTATCTCCAGGGATAAGGGATGGGAAACGTAGGAAAATATTATTTCAGGCCTATTTCAACCCTAGGCCTATTTCTAGCCTAATAAACCAGTTTTGGGATGGCGCAGTGCTTCGTATAAAACGCTAATAAAAAAGCTGTGTGTGTGTGTGTAGATAAAGTATAGAATCAAATTCAGGTAGCTAGTTTAAAGTAAAAAACATAACTTTTTATAAACCTATATATTAATGGCTTTTGTTAAAATGAAGTTTTTTCTCTCCCAAAATTTTTTTATCTTTTACTTTGGTAATTTGAACTGTCAGAAAGCTATCGTTGGGTTTTCCTCAGACAGATTTTAGTTTGTATTATTTGCATTTTTATTAATGAGTAAAAATTTTATTTGAAAATTTCATTGCTAATTAAAATTCAAAATAAATAAATTAATATGCACTTGGGTAACATTCTATCAAGTATTCTTTGGATTCTATTATGTAGTGATATATTTGTACTGTTTTGTATTGTGTATTGTACATATATTAGGGTTAAAGTGTTGTATCAATTCCGTATTAGATTTTTAAAATTCAAAATACAACATCTAATTTATAAACTACCGAATGAAAATTCGTAGCTACCTCCTTTCCAAAAAATAATCCCGTTTTTTTTGTTTTTTCTATATGGCCCTTTTTTAATGTTTAACTCTAAGCAGATTTAATAATTAAGCTAATGTGATCTAACACCATTTATATTTAGTTTTTAGTAGCAGACGAAATCATTATTTTTTCTAGAATTGTCTGCTTTTAAAAATTTCGCCAATTGGTGATTGGTTGTTAAAAACAGGCCGATTCTTATTGGTTTAGAGCTATAGCTACTTGGGAGCGTCCGCCAGTTTGATAGTAATTTGTAATAGTTGCAATATCCCTTTAGAATCTAGGCCGGGACCTAATTAATGGCCAGGTTTCCTATCCCTTATCCCTGATTATCTCCGCCGGGAAGGAGGGGAGTTGTCTCCTCCCCTTCTGCTTGTTAAATTGTAAAATGTATTGATTGATAAAGTATTATATATAGTGTTTTTTAATCATTGTAAATTTTAATAATAGCATAATAATTAATAAAAAGAAAGAGCAAAAAAGACAAATCACGAAGAAGATATAAGAAAGATTTAGAGAGAGAGAGAAAGAGAGAGAGAGAGTTTTTATAACAACGAATTAAATAAAACGAATTTATACAACTTTAGTCAACAGTTTAATTTAAAAACGAATGTCCCTTTCATCCCCTTGACTTAGTCATCATGTAATATAGACCAATCTTTTAATCAGAGATATTAAAAGAGAGCTAACTATTTTTTCCCTCTACATTGTAGAAACGCTGAAGTGTGCCAATCTAAGTATGTATGTGTAGATAGTTTTAATCCGACCTAAAATTATACGTAGGCCGAAATAATTTTAATCTCCCTCTTATAATCCCTCTCTTTCTTTCTCTCTTTCTCTCTCTATCTCTTTCTCCCTCATTCTCTCCCTTTATTCCCCTTTATAATACACCTTGCACATACTTTGTTTAAATTAAAAGCCAAAGGACACCTGCAAAATTTTAACCCCACGTGGCCGACTTTAACCAAAAAACAATATACGATTTAAATGTATCATTGAATGCTATTTAAAAACATAGCTCCCTGAAATTTATAATATGCTGTTTTAAATGACCGTTTGTACTTTAAATTATGTTATTTGAAATGACTTACTTAATGAATTAACACAAGAAGTTAAAACATGACTACTTTTTCAAGAAAGGGCAATTTTTTGTTCGGCAACAACGGGTTAAAGAAGGCCTATATACATATTTGATTTTACTAATAATAAATTTACCATACAAGGTTGACATCATTCATACTGGGCGAAAAAGACAAGCACATAAAAGTAAATTACTGTCGCGAATTACAGAGTAGTTGCGCTTTTTCTGTTATATCATTTTCGTTTTACAAAGTTAGATAAAAAGTAAATGCTAATTTATTAGGAGAATCAATGGATGTAGGGACATTGGACTGTTAATAATCAAAGTTCTCTTATTTGTTGACTTATAAAATATAAACGTGTCCAAGCCATCAATCATAGGCGGATGTTAAAAAATAGTTAGAAACCTTTGCTGAACCATGCAATAAGAAGGAGAATAATAAAAGTTCAGTCTTTAGTGAGATTCTTCGCTACACGCATAAATGCAGAGAGACATCCTTTTACTTTTATACAAGGATATCAAAATTCGATTGTCTGTCTGAATTTGTTGTATTGGATGTACTTATCCTTGTTTAATAAATGAAGAGGGCTTTATTTGAAGGTAATTTAACTACCCTCATATTGAAGCAAACAGAATAAAGGGATAATTAACCTGTGAAAAAAAAAACTTGTTGCCCCCTGCATACATTCAATTTGGTCGACTGTATAGCATTTAAGAGGCAATGAGTAATTTTTTTTGTTCATTTTGGATTACTTCACAGTAAATTTTTATATCCCTATGATTTTCTAAAAGTTTGGACCCTGCCAGTTTTAACCAACCCATCCAGATTTAATTAAAGTACCCAAAGTTTTAAGCAAATAAATGAGATGTTTAAAAAAACTTTGGGTACCAATTAAATTACAGACTAGTGTCCACTCCCTCAATGATACCAGAAGATGTAGTAAAGTTTTTTTGACAATATAAAAATTCTTTTTTTCCCTGAAAAAAAACATCTATTTTTTTAATGACTTTAATGTTAAGTTACAATTTGACTTTTATACTTTTGTAAAGCATATTTTTATCCGGGCATGTGGTTGTAAATTATAATTGTTTTTCTCGTATTCATTCGAATCCGGTGGATACGAAACGGTTCTCATACATACGATAAAACTATGTCTAGCATCGTATTATATCCAGCTTTCTACGAATATAGAAATGTACAATCATAAGATTAAAGCCATTTTTTTAGCCGGTGCCTTCGGCACCTCGGTGCTAAAAAAAACTAGTTTTAATCTCATAATTGTACTTTCTATATCCGCGGAAAGCCGTTTATAATACGATGAGAGAAATAACTATTATATTTACTAGTGGCTGCACCCCTAGCATCTAGGAACTCTGTATTTGAAAGTTAGGGAGTTAGGCAGTGATAGCAAATTTTAAAGGTTCCCTAAATAAATCAGTTCAGCGGTTACAGAGATATTAACGGGCAGACAAAAATTGTTCTAAGTTATATTAAAGTTGAAGTGAATAAAACATAGATATCTGTATTCTGTTATGCTTCTATTTAATAACCTTTTTTAAGGTTTGAAGTATTTATGCACGTTTAAAATACGGGACTATAAAGCATCGTTTTTATATACATACTAGCGGCTTCGCTCCTAGCCTTTAGGGGCTTTGCCCAAAGAGGTGATGAAAAACATTTTTTTGGCGAAATTCGTAATAGGACCAAGAAAATCTTCAGCAAAAAAAAGGAGCAAGAAAATCTTTAGCAAAAAAAATGGGGGGGGGGGATTTTTTTGTTTTTGGGGGGTTTGGGGGTGTCCCATCCCCCAAGAAAATAGCCTAAAACCACCATAGGACCAGTAGGTATATTCCCTGAAGAGTAGAATCCGATTGGTTCAGTGGTTACCGAGATCTTAAGGGACGGACAGACAGATGGACAGACATCATTCTACTTGTATTATAGATTTTAAAAAATAAATTGCTATTTAACATGTAATTTGTTAAGCAAGCAAACCTTTCCTTCGTTCGTATGTAAACTTTTGTACTTATGTTTAATAGAACATTTGAAACATGCTGATTTTTTCAATGACATATTTACCCTTTTAATCTGATTTTTGTAATACTGATTTCTATGACCATAATATCTATTATATAATATAATTAGGTCTTACAACGTTAGTATATTGAAGGGAATGTTTGTAATTTTTTTGTCGATTCCATGGATGTTGCCATCTTTGTTAACATTTACATAGCATATCCAACAAAGCAGCACTAGGAACTTTAAAAATTGCAATAATTTTTCTAATGAATTGTTTAAATAATGAACATATGCATTTTACATGAACTTAGTACACACAAATTTTATATCTATCGATAATATGTATAATAAACAATGACAGTTTTATTCACAAGTAGCGCAGCAAATGTCAATTTCAATTCATTAACATAATTATCAACATACTCTAACATTATATTTACTGATTTTGTGGCAAGATTTTCACATTTTTACTGTATTACAATTCACTGTTATGACAAATTTTTTACTCTGTCAAAAATTGTGATACATATTTCAATTTTATGTCAGCAATTACCATTTTTATTTAAGCCAAACTGTCGACTTAAAGTTTATAACTTTTTCTTCTTCAAAAATTGCATATCAATATAATGTCAGTTATTGGCGTTTTATTTTTATTAAAGCCATATAGTTGACATAAAACCCTAAACCTCATATAGAATGCACGCATATGCAATTTTAATTAGTTATAGAGTAGATACGCTTTTTATTGTAATAAGGGCCTTATGCATGTTAAGTTTGGTATGCAATCAGTTCCGCATATTGTCACATATGCATATTCGCAGAAAAACACAATAGTAAACCAATAAGAGGGAGTGTTGTAATCAAAGTTAAATGAATACTCTGCACTGATTTGATAAAATATACTTTAGAAAATGCGACACTTTTGCAGAAATGAATGCACTCCGTTAAGTTTAATCTTTTGTAAACATTTTAACACCTGCCTTACATTGTTATAATAAGGCGGGTTCTAGGCCATGTTATTAAAGCATAATGACAGCATATTAGAAGGCTATACAAGCTATTATAATAATGTAATATTTAGACGATTTATTTTTCTGAAACCGTCTTATAGACACTTTTAATAAAATATGGCTTTCTATTTTTTTTGGTTTTAAAAATATTGATTTGAAAAATCTGTTAAGAATACAAATAGTTGTTAGTTGAAGTAAAGATTATTACAAATTTTTGCTTTGGGTTTTATGTCGATTTCGTGGTATTTAATTAAAGTGGTCATAGTTGACAAATTTTCGACATAAGGATTTTTTTATTTTTAATATGCCTCATACCTATAAAAACTAATTTATGACAAAATGTTGGTTTTTCTTCCCAAGAAAAACTTTATGTACATTTTAACCGTAGATTAAAAGCCTTCCACTACCTCTCCATATGATTTACCCGCCCTGTGTAGATTTTCTACCCCCCCCCCCTGGCCCCACACACCGTATGCAAAAAGCTTGTTATAAGGGGTATATATGTTGAGTTATACATAGATAGTGAAGACAATTAAAAATATTGATCCCAATTATCATAGGAATCACTAATCTAAAGTGAAAATATTAGAAAGTCTGAAAAACTAAAAATGTAACTTCCAAATCTACCTTTTTGATTTTTAAGTTGCTTTACCTTATTGTAGGAAACTACATTCAAAGTTAAAATCGATACAATCTAATAAAATGAATTTAATTCTATATATTACGAAGATGAAAATTATAAAATTATAAAAATGATTAATACTAATATTATTAAAAATTAAGCTTCTTATTTTTTATAAAATCCTAATTTCTGAACATGCAACCCTATTACAGGCGTAGATACTCTTAAAAACAAGGATGACAACATCTATAAAAGCGAAGCACTGAAACGGTAGGACAAACGGACACTAACACTTGTATAGTGTCAGAACTGAATAATCAGAATATAAATGTACATATAAGAGTCGAAGCAAAATTGTAAGTAAATTTGTTGCAAAACTGCATAAATAGATGATACTGTTTAAAACATACTTACATTTTTGGGACTTGTTTATAGAGATGCTTTGCTTATAACATTGTACCTTGTTGTAATAGGAATCAGTTTTAAAAAATTCAGAAGAATCGGATGATTTTAACATACAAAAATTTGTTGTCAAAAAAGTTAAAAATCGACATGTTTCAAATGGACATACGGACATTCTGGTAATGATTATAGAGTTGCTACGCTTTCTGAATTGTACCTAACTACTACAGGAATCATCATGCAAAGTTTGGATTCGATAGGACAATTCTAACCAGTTTAAATTAACGAAAAGAGCTAACTCTCTGTGACGGACGTACGGACGGACCGACCCAAATTATAGAAAAGCTTCGCTTTTAACAAGAATGACAATATCAACATAAGCAAAGTTCAACAAATGAGAGAGACGGACAAACGAACTATCCTATTAATAGTAAGTTATCATTATCTGATGTAAAAGATTTTTCCAGAATGTTAAAGATATTTTAGCCTATTTTCCTAAACTTTATTACCCTCACTTAGAGACTAGGGGCTGAGCAACGAATTTAAACTATTATATACTATTATATGAAGTATTAAGTTGTGTGTGTGAATGTATATGCCATAAAAGTTCTCGTAAACGGCTAAGATGTTCATGGAAGGTTTAGGCTATTGGATAGAAGGGGGAGAATTCCATAGGTTTTTTTTAGAAAATTTTTATAGACATACATTCTACTACTTAAATATTTAAGGATTATTAAAACGAAATATCTTTTACATTGGGATTAAATTATTACATACGATTTAATTCAAAGTGAATTTTTGAGGTTTTAAAATTTTGTTATAGGATTTTATACTAAAAGGAAGGTCCTCTTTTTAAATATTTTTAAAGGACAGTTCAAAATAAAATAGTAGATTTTTTATCTTTAAACATAGCCTAAAGACATTAAAAAATCTTTGAAAAGGTTACTGTCTATTTGTACTTTATAGAAATTTGATAAAACATGTGGGGATCTGATAAACTTCTCTTATTTTAACCTAACCTTTCCGCAAAAATTCGTTTTTAAACTTTGTTTATGGTTTTCTTTAAAAAAGGAACTTACCTGTATGCCTAATATTTATTAGATTTCTATTAAAATTACATTTAATTTTCATTTTCGTACTTTCTTGTTTTCAAAATAATAAAACCAAATTAAAATCTGATATAAACTTATGTAAGAATAGTAAAAATCTAAAATAATTGAAGGGGATGGGGATTTTAAAAGAGAGGAGGGGGGGGGGGGCAATTTAAAAATACAAAGAAAAAATTTGTTTACATGGAATTAATCTTTTTAACAAACAAAATATCATTTCCGCTGCCGCCGCCAGGTCAACAGAATTTGAGTTTCCGAATGTGTACACAGTTTCCTCGGTGTTTCCTCATCCTATCACAATATTCACTACTTGCTAAAAAAGTTTCAAACTTCCAAAAAAAATCTAAATTTGAAAAATGAAAATTTTGAATGTATAATGTAAAAATCGTTTATGTATTCAAATTTAATTTTTTTTGAAAGTTTGAAGCTTTTTTAGCTAGTAGTAAATATTGATATAGGATGAGGAAACACCGAGGAAGCTGTGTACACATTCGGCAACTCAAATTCAGCTGACCCGCAGCCATTATCATTTTGCAGGTATGAAGGGGATATTGACAGTCAATTAAACATACAAATAAAACTCCCTAAAACAATTCTAGGCTACCAAAGAATAACATAACTTATTTGCAAGATTAAGAATAGGGGGGATGAGTAATTCATTGCTCATTGTCTTATCCCTGAGTCTCTGAAAATTTATATTTTTATTGTTGATTATTTAAAATCTAAAATATTGATTTTATTTGTATGTTTGCAGGGAGGGGCCATAGCCTGAAAATTAAAATGAAACCTTAAGTCTTATAATTAAAAACGTTCTATCATTTGTAGGCTTAAAATATTATACCAAAAGTTGTAATCTACAGTCTTATTTGTGTAACATAATTAAGGGGTGATCATATGTATAAATATATTTTTACTCACGGTTGTAAAGTTGAAAGGTTGGTTTGACTCTAATTCTACACTTCTTATCAGATAAGATTAAATGGACTCCCAGACAAAGGTCATTTACTCAACGGGTTGGTTTTCTTTTTAGTGATTTTTCACCAAATGTGTTCTTAGTTGCTGGACCTAGTAATTTTCACGAGGCTAGAGGCGGAGGCAGTAGATGTATGAATTTTAGAATGAAACTAACCTAGAATAAGTAAAAAAAAACATTCTTTTTATGATTTTTGCGATAGAAAAAAAAAAAACAATGTACTTTGTGTATGTGTATATAACAAAATTTTTTTTATATTAACACACATTGTTTACTTTAAACAAAATTAAAGTGTTCAGCAAATTAATTATTTTAGAAAATTTGTTTAAATTACTAAATATATTGGTTTTTATATGCACTTTAAAAGCGAAGGTTTTCTACATTTTTAAACTATGGTTTAGCTAAAGTTAATTTAGGCATGTAAAAATCACTCCATCTGTTTTAGACCTTGATCGAGGTATTCTATAAAAAATACCTATTAATTTGATCTTAGCTTTTAGAATATTAATTCCTTAGACGATCAGGACAGATTAATATTTAAAAAGTTAAATCACAAAACGAGTACTTAGTTTGTTTGCCCAAAATTATTATGATCTTTAAAGCTTCGCTTTTTATTGTCTTTGATATATAAGTACTTTAACTTATTTTGTAGAGTAAATTTTAAAAATATTAAGTATTTTGTTTAAATCTCAGCGCAGCCGACTAAAAGTAGCTCATGAACTTTTTTTTGTGTCAAGACATTATGAAACTCAGATAGATCGATTTAATCAAACCTTCCATAAGATACATATAACTGTACATAAAAAATACTCCACTTCTACTTAATATTATTTTATTTAAAAAATAACTTAATAGGAAAGGTAAACATAACCAGTATAATTTTATTTTATCATTGATTTTTTTAGTATTGCAGCTACTCTAAAAGTTTCGCTTGCTAGTCTGTCGCTTATTTTGTCTGTTAAACTTTTTAAGGTTTGAAATCGATAAGACTATTCTTACAAGCTTAAATTGAATCAAAACAACATTGAACTATAATAGTTATTTCTCCCATCGTATTATAAACGGCTTTCCGCGGATATAGAATGTACAAAACAACTGGTTTTAATCTTATGATTGTACATTTTTATATTCGTAGAAAGCTGGATATAATTCGGTGCTAGACATAGTTTTTTCGTATGGATGAGAACCGGTTTCTATCCACCGGATTTTCTAATTCTAAAAACTTTCGTTACAATTTTAAAACATTATGTTTATGATTAAAATACGTAATTAAAATAAAAATTTAAATACAAAGTTTTATAATTATTTTCTTTTCTTTTTAAAATAAAATCTAAGTTTTTTTTGTAATTTAAAACAAAATAACTTTTAGTTAAGTTGAAAATGTTTCTTTAAACCTACCAGTAAAAACTATAAAAAAGTACATAATTAATTAAATAGCTAACTTATCTTTTTTTTATGAAAATAGAAAGGCAAATACATAGGTGCAATATTTTAGTTTTTATTGGTCCTTGTACCTTTTAATCTTGCGCACAATATCGGAATGGGAAGCGTTGGAAAGTGCCACGTGTTACGTCATAAAAAATACGTCTAAATCTATTTTTTTGGGAGGCATTTCCTTTCCCACTTCTTTCATGCCTCCTTTTTAGACGTATTTTTATGACGTCACACATGAGACTTTCCAGCGCTTGCAATACCGGACTTAGTTTTTTTTTACCAAGATTGGTTGACAAAGCAAATTACTTTAACTTATTATTTGTAATTTTGCTATTATTGAACACAATAATTCTTGTTAATGTGTAAAAACACCAAATTTAAAAACTTTTCCATAAACTTGGAATCACGAAATTTTGTAAAATGTTAAAATAATCCTTTTCTAAATAATTAAGTTTGTAGTAAACAAATTTAAGTTGACATTATTTTCTTTGAAAGGATAAGCTACTCTATGTTGCCTATATCGGTCCCAGAGACGTCAAAGAGAAACGTCAGGAGGGTTGATGATTCCCTCCCAAAATTTTGCCTCTTTCTTTCTTTGTATCACCCTCAATTGTTTTCTTTCTCCTTCTCTCTTTCTTTAAAAAAATCTTTTTTCTTTTTCTATCTCCTTTTATCCCTCTCCATATTTCTTTACAAGCAGCATGCACAGGTTATTATCGCATCGTATTATAGACAGCTTTCCGTGGATAGTAAAATGGAAAATTATAATATTACTTCCAGTTTTATTATTAGTAGAAAATTGTATAAATTACAATAGCATACATTATTTTTCAGTATGGCTAAGAACCGGTCCAAACCAGCGGATAATAATCGGTTTTAAGGCAATACTAGAAAAATAATTAAGACGTAGAAAAACTACGATAATTTTTATTTATCATTATATTTATTTTTATTTGAAAACTCTTCAAAATCCTATAAACTTTAATAAGCAACGTTTTTTCAATATAACAAAATATTTTTGAGAAAAATAGCAACAGCTTTTAGTGCTTTTGAAAAATATTTTCTACTATTTCATGACCAACCTACCGCATTATTTCAATTTTTCAAGGAAAAATCGTAATCGTTTACCCCCAAAGGGCCCTAAGGTACATTATCCCTTATGAATTGAAAGACTTTTTTAGCTTTAACTAATTGGTCAAAACTCTCATATTCTAATAACAATTTGACAAATAACTTTTTTACACCTTTCTACAAAAACACTTTTATATTTTTTTTTATTAATTTTGTTAAGTTTATTGAATAATACTTAAGTTTACTATTAAAGAGGTACTTTGTATCATTGAATATAGAGTTTTTATTTAAAATTTACAAAATAAGTAGGAAACAAGGATCACAACATCCATAAAAGCGAAGCACTGAAACGATAGGACAAACGGACATTAACACTTGTATAGTGTCAGAACTTAATAATCATAATATAAATTTATAAGAGTCAAAGCAAAATTGTAAGTAAATTTGTTGAAAAACTGCTTACATTTTAAAGACTGGATTATAGAGTTGCTTCGTTTATTACATTATATTTTGTTTTCCCAGGAATCAATATACCAAAAATCAGATCAATCCGATGATCACATTAAAATTTGTTGTTAAAAGTAAAATCAACGTGTTTAAAATGGACGTACGGACATTTTTGTAATGATTATAGAGTTGCTACGCTTTCTAAATCGTACCTAACTACTAAAGGAATCACCATGCAAAATTTGAAATCAATAGGACAATTCTAACATGCCTAAATTAACGGAAAAAGCTATCCGTTACGGACGTACGGACGGACTGACCCTAATTATAGAAAAGCTTCGCTTTTAATAAGAACATTTATGGGCTAAAGTAAATGAGCACAAATAAAAATAATAAACGCACTGGCGGACAATGTAAGTTATAGTGTAAATGATCTACTGTCAGGACATCGTAATAGTTTATTATCCATTGCCTTATTCTTTAAGAAAATTGTATTTTTTTTTCCAGTAGAAATATCCAGCAATTTTGATACCTAAATTTTTTTCCCTATTAATTTAAAACACAAAAGCGTAAAAATTTATGTTATTCGGTCCATTTAACTAATTTTTTGGTAGATTCAGAATTTTCCTTTCATATAGTTGATTTTATACACAAAGAATTAAATTTTTAAGTATTAATTATTTGATTTTTTGTTGGATGTATTGCACGTTTTGCCTTATTCTTATACCATAGGATGTCTGTTTAAGTGTGTCCTTTGTTTTTGTTAGATTTGCATTAAATGGGATGGAGTTATCACCAAAAAAGTGTCTCTAGGGGCCTTTTGGAGCACAGGAAGCGTCTCCAGATTAAACTGCAAAAAAAGAGGGCTTTTAGACTATCCCTAGATTTAGATTTAACAAAAAAAATGCATAAAAAGCTTCGCTTAGAATATATACAAAATTGAGCACTCATTCGGCTCAGTAATTAATAATATTTAAACAGAAAAGCAAAAAACATGAACTAGAAATCTTTCCGGGACCGATCGATTCAGCGGTTAGCGAGATCCTTCGGTACAAACATACAGACAGACAGACATCGTTATACTTTGTATTATAGATTTCACATTGACCTAATATTTCACCCATTGTCTAACACAAGCATTGCAATTTGAGTATGTGATATTAACTGACAGACCAACCGACCAAACAATATGAGCAATGCACAAATATTTAATTAATATCTAAAATAGATAACACGAATGAAAATATTATAAGGATGCGCAGCATAAAAAAAAGGTTATGTTCATTAATAAGCAAAGACCAAGCGACCCATTTGAGTTATAGACTAGTAGATGTTTATTGGCCAATGGTATTTTTGCAAGAAATTTTAGAAATAACAGAAGACCGCTCTATTCTTTTATGCCGAAGATGATTAAAGTCCCTTTACAGATTATGACGTCATATGATAGAATAGCCAATGACAGGCCAGTATACACTGTAATTGTAATTGACCAATGGTAAAATTTATGCTGGCCTTTCATTGGTTATTCTATCGTATGACGTCATACTCTGTGGAGGGACTTTAATCATCTTCTTTAATGCCATATGCCAAGCAATTTAAGATTTAGTAGATGCTATTTGATTATACTAATCTTCACCAAAAAAATAGTATTGCATCTTTTATAAAAGCTGAGCCAATCCCAATTTTATCATAACGAACGGACAAACATACATTTTGAGTTGTATAGAGTAGCATCGCTACTAAAAATAAATAAAAGTGGCTAGAGAGAGAGAGAGACAACTTTTTCAAAAACTAAACTCAAACAATCGAATCCAAAGTTTTATATAAACTAGCCTGGCCTCAAATATAAAAAATATAAAAATCTAGCAACTCTATAACTATGGTTTTCCGCATCAAGTGACAAGGCAATGAAAATTTCCAATGAGGATAAACAAAATCAATCTTCTGTACATAAAGATTATAGGTGGATAAGTTTGGACACCTTTGGTTTAAACCAAACAAAAATACTTTTTTAATAAAACTTTTGGTACCACTCAAATTTACACCATCCCCTCTTGGTTTTCCGTCACTCCTTACAGGCATCTTAAAAACTTTGCTTTCCCTGAAATTGATGAATTGTCCTATCTATTTGAAACTTTGATGTGTATGCATGTATAAATATAACTATTCATAGAATTTTGGGACGGGCTACTATAAAATATATAAATGTATAAAAAGAAAAAAAACTTTTTTCATTAAATCTTTTACAAATAAAAGATTTTCATTTTCTTCTAAAATTGAATGGATATTTTGAATGTATTTGATATTGTTCAATCTCTAAACTCGACATATGCATACGGTTTTGTTAATTAGGTGGGTGCGCGAAGCGTGCAGAAACTTTAGAAATTTCATCTGATCAATCATCAAGGCAAATTTTGATCCTCCTTTCCTTTCTCTGTCCTAAGCTCTTATATAATTTTGTATAGAACAGCTACTGTACAAATCGCAATGGTATAAGTCACAGTTCAACCGCCAAACATTTATAGGGGTATTGCCCCTTTATTATTAAACACCCCCCCCCCCTTTTAATGGTTTTTAAATATTTGAATAATATCAAAACTGCGGTTTATAATATTATCTTATGGGAAAAAAAGAATATTTTTCCCGATTTTTTTATTAACATATAAACTTTAAGAAGCTTACTATTAAGAATTAATTCTTAAGAATGTTCATTTGAATAAATAATTAATGAGATTTTTTATTTAATAAAATAAATACGAATTAAGAAAAATGTTCTAAAAAATAAACGAAAAATCTTTTAAAGTTAAAATATTCTACTTTTCTGGTCGATTCGAGCATCAACTGTTGATAAAAATCACACCAAAAAAGTTACAATTTCTTAAAAGAAAGTTTGTATATTAAATGTTTTGAATGGACAAACGGACAAAAGAACAAATAGAGTTGTTGAGTAGATGCTCATAGGCCAAGGTAATAACTACAAGAAAATTCAGTTATCCCTAATAACAACCGAATAAATATCAATATTTTTTCACTCATAGCCTTAAAGATCATCCATTTATCCATCTTGTAGTCCATCGATTAATCTATATATTTATCTATTTCTGAATGTATGGACACTGCACAGAATTAAGAAAATGTTCATTTGAATTAATAATTAACAGGATTATTTTTAGTTAATCCCAGGTTCTAATCCCAAGATTAAGAATCAATAAATCTAAAACAAATTCAAAATCATTCACAAATATTCTTATCCTTACATTAAAGTAACAGGAGCTGTGTCTGTATGTCTGTATGCCTGTCTGTACTGAAGGATGTCTATTTGTATAAAAGATCTTACTCAAATTTAACCAACCCTAGAAAACTTTCTACCTTGCCTTTTAAAACTGTTTTAAACCAAAATGGGTGTAATACAAAGCTTTCAGAAATTGGTAAATGGAATTTTTCAGCTGTTTGCAAAATCCTATTGAAAACACATTCTTTTACATTATAAAAAATCAAAATAAGAACCATTATCTCTACTAAAAAATGACAAGGTTGACTAAGTCAATAATTTGCGATTTATCATGAAAAACTAAGGAAATAAATATACATTAAGAGAGAGAGAGAGAGAGTGAGAGAGAGAAAGAGAGAGAGAAAGAGAGAGAGAGAGAGAGAGAGAGAGAGAGAGAGAGAGAGAGAGAGAAAGAGAGAGAGAGAGAAAGAGACTTTATTTCACAAAAAAAGAGCCAAACAGCAAAGTTACTTTCATTTCTGGCAAATATGATATTGATTATTAAATGATAAAAGTATTAACAATTAAAAAAGATAAGTTTGTTTACTTAAAGCCATGGCAGTATAGGCGAGCATAGGGGTGGGGGGTGAGTATATATTTCATTTGATACCCCTAAGAACAGCACTTTTTCATCGCCCTAGGGAGTGGTACTGGGTAGGGTAATTTTTTTCAAATTTCTCAGAATCCCCTCCCCCCCCCCTCATTTTATTAGAAGTCATTTTTACGCCCTTACTTTCTGCAATTTTCACTTTGGATATTCACACTTTTTTATATGTTTTATCATAAATAGGATTACGAAATAAATAATTCAATAATAAAAAATAATACCATATTTTTAAGTTTAAATTTTTTTTTAGGGGGGGGGGTGAGCAAAATTTTTTTGTTATCACATCTTTACCCACTCTCCCTTTTACGTCGTTCTTGGGAGGGGAAGTCCTTTACCCCTGGCTATTCTAGAGGCTATGGGCGAAACCACCAATTTATCAAAAGTAGGCCAAAGGGGGGTTTTAGAGAGGGAATGGGAGGAAGTAGATTTGCATCTTAAAATTAAGGGAATTTACAATAAAGGGACATTTTGACACTTAAACAAACATAAAATATCCATACCTAGCTAACAATCCTTATATTAAGGTAAAACTAAAAGGATGTTTATCTGGCTTTCTGTCTGTACCAAAGGATCAAGATAACCGCTGAACCGATAAACCAATCAATCTCCTTTAGAATGGAGCTTCTCATAGGTCCTGGGAAGTTTTATTACTATTTTGGTAGAGGGTAACACCACCTTTAGGAAATCTCCAATAAAAAAATAATCCATAAAATCCTTTAAGATAAAACTAAATTAAATTGGGGTGTTACTTCCAACCCCCCCCCCCCCCCCTCAATCACACATAGAGGGGTATTAACTCTAACAAAATTATTTTGTTTGGTTTTGTTGGGTCTTTAGTGCCTTTCTGAAATAAACTCGTGTGTGTAATGGTAATGGGGAGGGGGGTTAAATACCTTACTCAAATTTTACAACTCGAATTCACTGATTAATTTGTTGTCATGAAATAAAAATCAAAGATTCTTAGTGTCCCTTTTCTATAAATCCAATATGCAAGTGTGATAATTATCGATTTTTAGTGCGGTTTAATTCTATTTGTAACAAATTGCAGGAATAAAGGGTCAGGCATCTAATTTAGTATCATTTAACAAATAAATTCTTCAAAAGTTTTAAAAAATTAGTAACGATTCGGGGAAACTTAAATTTGTTAGCTACTGTTTTGAAAAGCATTTATTATTCCGTCGTTCAGTCGGTGATGCTTTAGTTAACTCGGCTTATATTTAGGATAGAATGTTCGAATAGAAAATAAACAAGCATCTCCTTCTAACAGACTTGATCCGTCAGTCCGTCTGTCAAATAAGTGGTTCAAAAAACTTTTGAGGATGAATTTCTTTGCTCAGCTGCAGAAAATACTACAATAGCCATGCCGCGTGTATTAGATTCCATTTACATTACATATCCCTGTTTGCCGTAACCCTCTATAACTAGAAGAATGAGATAAACACCAGATGTTACGGGACGACCACCCTAAACCCCCCCCTCCCCCCACACATGGACACATGGGTTGCTAACAAACTAGTGCCAAACTAAACCACGCGGTGGGGGCGTGATTTAAATGTGTAGTATACTCCTTTTGTTAAACTTAATTTAGGGTTTCTTATATAATTGCAACGTAGTTATAAGACTTTGGGTAGCAATAAAATGAGACGTTGGGTACACCTCTAACTGAAACGATTTTTGATTAGTCAACGGATCTAAATTTGTCTCGGACAGGATATAATTAAAAGCCTAAATCGGACAAGGAATAGCCGAAAACGATATTTTTATACTTAAAATTTAAAATATAGAGCTAAATGAGTGACTGCGTCTTTCTCTTTTTATCGACAGACGCACTTGGATATATTATTTTCATAATGAATGATATGTATTTCCGATTTTAACGTCAGCTCATGTTTAAATTTGGTGAGCTATATTATTGAGTAGCGCTGTTAAGATTGGATGGAAGAATTTTGTAATGAAAGCAAAAGTGGGGAAGGAGGATAAGGGATGGGGTAAACGAGTTATCAAAAAACCCAAATTTCTTGCCAGTGGAACAAATTCCACCGGACACATGACCCCCCAGGGGAAATGAAAAAAAAGAAGAAGGGGGATTTTAATTATTAGGACGGTTCATTCATAATAAAATAAATTTAAACTGTATCATAAAAAAAGCTTAAGAATTGTAATAACCAGCAATGTTTTATGACAGTTGTCCGCAGAAACGAAAATCTTTTTAAAATGGAAAAGAGATGACTAAGCTAAAATCAAAATATACAACTTTTAAAATAAAGGAATTATCTATAATACAAAGTAGCTTGATGTCTGTCCGTCTGTCCGTCTGAAGCTTAAGATCTCGGTAACCACTGAACCGATCGGATTCTACTCTTCAGGGAATATACCTACTGGTCCTGTGGTGGTTTTAAGCTATTTTCTTGGGGGGTGGGACACCCCAACCCCCTCAAAAATAAAAAAATCACCACTTCCAAAATTTTTCATTTTTAAAAATTTTTGTAAACAAAAACCAGTAATTGGGGTGGGGGAACCCCACTGCAACATGGGGCGAAGTCCCCATGAATCCCCCCCCCCAAAAAAAAAAAAAAATTTTATTTTAATTTTTGTGTATGCGAACAACCTAGGTTTAATTTTTACGAATTGAAATTTTTTTGTACAAATTAAAATTTTTGTGCATAAAGCGCACAACCTGGGTTTAATTTTACCACAGAGTAATTAAACAAAGAATAATTTTTTTGAATATTTCAATTAAGGAGGGTTGACTTCCCATAACTTTATAGGGCGAAGCCCCTAGAGGCTAGGGGCGAAGCCGCTAGTAATAAAATAAAGTGGGATAAGCCTTAGATATTCGTAAAAATCTGGGAGAGGGAGGGAGGGGGGGGGGTGACAGTGGACTGTAGGTTGATAAAATTATAAACGCGTTCACTCATTTGTTGGCTTAAAAATTTGGATACTTTTTAAACAAAAAATGTAATCTACAAAAGGGGCAATTCTGGGGATCATCATAGGGGATGTACATAAATTTATCGTCCATTGCCCATACATTGTATTTTCTTCTGAAGTAGTTGGGTGTTTGTGTGTCTCTTTATGTACTTTTAAATCTCTTAAATTTCTTTCTTTATGATCTCTCAAACCCTTTTTGGGAAAAGCCTCAAAAAACATTAAAAAAATAAAAATACTCTTGAAAGATGCACCAATTGAAAATTTAAGCGCCACAATGCTAGAACACCCTTTTTTTATAGATGTGGGATGTTTATTTTGATTTTGGGGGCGGGGAAAAAGTATTAAAATGTATTTATTATAGATTAATAAAAAATCGATTTCAAGTTTATTTAATTAATAAATTATTGTTCTTTCCGTAGGTAGGGAGGGGTCATTGGACTGTAAATTACATTGGGTACTTTTATTGACATAAATTGGTTGCTTCAAAACTTGAAGTGTCCAAAATTTTCAACCAATAATTTCAATCTATAAAAGAGGTAATTAAGTTTATCATCATTGGTGGTGTATATCTATGTATCATTCATAGTCTTATCCCTTAAGATCCCTTCATTTTCCTTTATCTATTTCTATTTTTAAACCTAAAAATATAATATGTATTTTTGTGATTAATATATTAGAAAAAATTACTAATTTTCCCCTAATCTATCAAAATTTTTCAAAAAAATGGCTTTTTTAAAATTTCATCAAAGATAGGTAATATTATTCTCAAAATCAAATAGTATAAGAATTATAAAAATTTAATTGTAATTTTAAATGCTTGATGTTTCAAAACTGTCCAATCCAACGGGGCTAGTAGATTAATTATAATGGCAATTAAACATTTTATGTTGCTTAATCTTGAAGTAATTCTCACCCTTTATTTTAAAAAGGGGGAAGAAAAATAGCCTAAAACTATCTTTGTGTAAAAAAAGAGAACTTAATCGGTTCATTGATTAGCGAGATCTTAGCAAGCATACTCATCTTAAGGGGCGTTTTCAATGTAGCTTTTCTCCTGCGTGGGGCTTTAACCCTGCGGGGCCAATTGCCTACACTTGAGGGGCAATCACCTGACCCAACTTAACCTAACCTAACCTAAAATAACCTATACAAACTAATGTAAAAATACGACGAAACGTCCTTAAAAGGCGTTGCCACGAAAGGGACTATACCCAACCATACTACTTTAAATTACAAGATACTTTTAAGTATAACGTTCCCTAATTTAAATTTTATATTTTAAAGCTTAAAGTGATTATTTGAAATTAATAACAGGGGCTAGGGGTGGGGGTATACTCTAATAACAGAGGGCCAACTTTAATTTGTGATAATTACCCCCCTGAAATTTTGGATAATTAACAGTTGCGTTGTTAGGGGTTGGGTGTGCGATTCAAACAACATTCAAGAACGAATACGTCCAATAAAGCAAGACTTTTTAAATAAATAATTTTATTATCGTATTGACCAAATAAGCTTGGATTTTGTATTATGAATATGTTGCTATGAATCTCTTAAATGGCTAGTTATTTGATATGTTTTTTATTTTGCTAAAACATTTTCCAATCTTATCCCTTTTGATCCCTGTTTAATATAAATCTGCTATTAGGTGGATATGAAATACTATATAAATATTTAAATATGCGGAAGGCAATACACACAATGGAATGAGAAAAAGGAAGGGGGCGGGAGATATGATTAATTAGGAACGAGTAAAACTATAAAATAGCATGATGTATGTATGTATGTGTGTATGTCGAAAACGGCTGGATTGTTCAATTACCCAACAAAAGGTACATTTAAATCATTATAATAAAAGAACTACTTAATTAGATTAAATTGTACAAAATATGACGGTCTTATTACGTACACATTTCTATTAAAAATAATTATTTAATATGGGATATTATTAATTTTATCTTATTTTTAAATATAGAGACTATTATTAATCAACTAATCATATTTACAGAACAGCTTTAAAGCCTATTAATTTCTGCTTTATAAAACCAGTTTTAACTCATGGTAAAAGAAAAATATAATTAAAAGATGGTTCTTTAGGATTCCCGCTGTCTTTATTTTGAGTCCAGCTAAAAGTACATAATAACAACAAAAATTTTCTCTGTTATTGCTTAAGAGTTGAAATATGTTAAATGTCTTGGCCCATAACAGGCGTTAGTAATTATTATTGAAGTAGTTCCATTGGAATTAAATTAAACCCAAATGGAGCTCTAAAACAAGACGGTAGGACAAACGAACATTAACACTTGTGTATCAATACTTGAAAATAGAATACTGGAGATACTATTTTAGGGCATGCTTACATTTTTAGGCCTGAAATATAGAGATGCTTCACTTGAAATATTGTACCTTGTTGTCCAAGAACCATTGTTCCAAAAAATTAGATGAATAGGATGATAATATGATACAAAATGTAATAAAAACAGTATGTTTGAATTAATGCAATATTGACTTTCTGGTCAAGAATATACTACGCTTTTAAATAGTAAATAAATATTACAGGAATCACTATGCAAATTTTAAAATCGATAGCATAGTTTCAACATGCCTAAATTAACGATTAGAGACATCCATTACGGATGGACCAACCTTCCCTATTTAAAGAAAAGCTTTGCCTTTAAAAACTTTAACCTGACTAAACCTAACCTATCTCATTTAAAAAAAAGATATGAGCAATCCCGTTTGGGTGCATACGCTCCAAATACTATTACTTATAGACAAAAGTCGTACAATAAAACCCTTAAATGTAAAAAAAAAAATTGATATTAATAATCATATCGAATACATAGAAATTAAATACTTATTAATTTATTTATAAAATTGACGTAAACATTTCTCAATTTTTCTTTTGAAGAAATTCTAATTATTGAGAAAAAAGTTATAATTATTAAAACAAGGATTAAATAGCTACCTATCCCAGTAAATAAACCCTTATTGTTATCACTTTTATACGAATTAAATTGTCAGACTTAATTTTTACAAAATAAAACTATAATAAACAAAAAAAGAAAATTTTTGTTTATGCGTCTTTTCCTCCAATTAAAAAAGATGCCAAAATGGACGTACGGACAGGCAAACAATGTAAGTAGCTGCGCTGCTAAAAAATCATATTCTAATTACATTTAGAACTGTCAAATACAAATTTATTTTATTGAAAAGACCGTCATGTAAAAACTGTTCAATTTTTATCTTGAAAGAAAAAAAAATTCCACCTTATTAATTTTACAGAGCTTAAATCTGCTGTATTAAACTGGTTCTAAGCCGTACCGAAAATCATGTATATCACCGTATTACAGACAATTTTCCACTAATAATAAAAAAATCATAAAATAAATACCAGTTTTGTTAGCCCGGTCCTACACCCCTCACGAAACTGGTTTTAATCTTATTAATTTTCATTTTAATACCCGAGTAAAGCTTTCTATAATTCGATGCGATAAATAACTATTAAGATATGTCAAACATATTAATAATATTAATTTATAAATATATATTTCTTTCTAGTGAAGATCAGAAGCTTGCAGAAGGGATGTGTATCTACCCCACTTGAAAATTAACTTGCGTGTCCATCCCTCGAAAACAGCCAAGGGGCCAAGTCAAATAAGCCACACTCCATGACAGTACAATTTCACACTTCGTGTTGTTATCTGTATTACACCCCCTAGATTTTGGTTTACTGAGGTTACAAAAATCGTAGCAGGGATGTCAAAGTTTTTAGGGAAATTTCACGTATCCTCATGACAAATCGAGTGCACGCCACTGCACTGGTTAACACTTACCTAAAAATTGAAATAATAAATAAGATAGATACATTAAACGTAAAATGAAGACGAAGAAAGTCCCCCAATGACGTCATAAAAATGAGGGATAAGGAGAGGAGGAGTGGGAAAGAAAACCCTTAAAAAAGAGATGGATACTCCCTCGTTTTTATGACGTAACAAGCTGATTTTTTGAGGGGGACTTTTTTCGTCTTCCGTAATATGTATCGTAATTGAAATAGATAACTGAATAGATGGATAAAAGATTAAGAGTAAGATACAAATTAATAAACCAAATACTTATTTCCTTTATCCTTACATACCTGGTCTTTAGAAGCGCAGCTAACTATGATTTGCTTTTATATGTCTATAAGGCTTGTTTTTTAATTGTAAAAAGACCGTTTAAATAACGTTTGACCTCTGTATGTATTACTATTCTTTTGACTTTTATAACGCTATTGTCAGCTTATTTTAGTTGATTTAGAAGTCTGAGTCTTCATTTTTTACCATATCTTACTAGGAGAGAGCACGATTACAGACATCCTACACTTTTATTACACGTCCTTTGTCTGGAATTTAGTGCTTGGTTATGGGTTGCGCATATTTTTGTTCAATGAATTACCCTACTCTTACTTTTAGTGTCGTGATAGTAGCAGAAGGAACATTTTAGCATAACTAAACATTTAGCCTAAATAAACATTTAGCATAAATAAACATTTAAAAATCTTTAGTTATGACTCGGTGTTGAACATAAGCGATAATAATCGGATGCACAACATTGGTGTCTTGGTACTTATATAGTGTGTTCCTTGCGGGATCGAACCCCACCTAAACCTTACTAGAAATATGAGCAGAAGACGACTTTTGTAGTTTGAAATCATATTATCTAAGCAATGAAGCGCGGCATAGCCATATGTATGCGCCCCCACGCGCTTTCTTCCTTTGTATTGTTTGATGCCCTCAGCACGGCACATGTTATGTGACGAAAAATCCTGTTCTGCATAGAATGAGTGGTTAGCTGTGTGTTTTTTTACCTCTATATACTTCCTGGCTTGATATGAATTAAGACTGGTGAGTATTCTTTCTTTTTAACCTTTGAATTTTGAAGAATAGAGTGATTTTTTTTGGTTTAAGATATAGCAAATTGATTTCTTTATTTTTTCATTAAAATAGACCAAATCATTGACTTATTTTACCTACGAATAATTTTATATATTTTAAGATGATTCTGTTTGAAATTTATCAGTTTCTGTTAAAAAATATGCACGTTTTCTTATTCGTTGAAACATTTTTAATATTTTGTATTAATTTTGTTATTATCTTTTTAGATCCCACCGTTTCATGGTGTAAATACACTATTTGTAACTGCATCAGTGCCTTATTCATTGGAAGTAGTGAGGATGATTGTGCTTCATGCACTTAAGATCTCGTAGACGGCCACGAAGGCCTAAGTACCGAGATATTCGGCCCAAAGTACCGAAACAATGAAACGGTAATCAAGTCTGTCAGCCGAAGAAGAAGCTGTACTGGATATGTTACTGTTAGTGTGCTGGATTATTGAATAATCTCCAAGCCAACCATAATTGTAATCAGTGCTAGTTAAAGTGACATTATGGCTCAATATAGTGAACTTGTCAAAGCGCAAAAAAGTTATGGTGATCTGAAATGATTTATTGGATGAACTCTAGACGTTACTAACCATAATTGTAATCAGTGCTAGTTAAAGTGACATTATGGCTAAATATAGCGAACTTGTTACAGCGCAAAAAAATTATGGTGAACTGAAAAAGTCTCTCACAGCTATTGTGATATAGACAAACAGCATAAGCTAATGATAGAGTAGACTTAATGTTCAATTCAAAATGCAAACAGATTTTCAAGTATTTATTATATTGGATTAAATGCAGTTTTTGAGTAAATAAGATTATATATTGATACTATATTTAGAAATGATTAAATATGTTAATAAGTCAAAACTACTGATTATTCAAAGCTGGATAGTTCTGAAGTAGCAGGATGTCTGTCTGTATATCCGGACACCAAACAACAGGATGACTGTCTGTTTAATTAATACAATGTATTAATTAACTATGCACTTTGAAGGGGTAGAATATCTGCCTATGCAAACTATCTAAAGTAGTAGGATGTCTGTAAATAGCTGTATTGGTCTTAATAAAGACTCGAACCCAAACCAGATAATGTTCTGTGTTAGGACTCTCAATATCAACTGACTTAAATATATTTTCTCTTTATTCTTTCTGAGAGCAATTAAAGAGCAATTAAGAGTAACAATTAACATATGGTCTGCAAACTTAAATATATGACATCACAACATAAATATATGACATTTACCCCCTTCTGAAACCATCCAGCTAAGCATGGTTTCACCATCCATCAGGTTGATCCAATAAACTAGGATCAATGTCTTCACTGGGTGAACCTACATCGAAATTAACCCCGGCCTCCAGTCCTTCCTCTCCTTCACCCACTGGAGGAGGAGTGTTCAGCGCCCCTCCACCAACCTCAGCCGAAACGCCCACTGTTGCCGCTATGACAGCATTACTCGCTGCAGCAGTTACAGGCCCTCCTACAGCCACCATCACAGCATCATTTACCGCTGAGGCGGTATCATTCGCAACAGCCACCTCTGCAGCAACCGCTGGCCCATCTGCCGACATTGCCACTTCCATCTCAACGCCACCAGTGACCTGAACACCTCCCGAGACCATCATCACTCCGTTGCCAGCCCCAGCACCGTCAGAAGTTCCAGCCTGCTGCAACTGCCAATATGACGCCGCCGGTAAGTCATTGTTTATTCTGCGCCGGATCTCGCTAAGCTCACTAAAAATATTGGACAGGTGCCTTTGCACTTCAGCCTCTTTTTTCGCCATCTCAGTAATAGCCTCTTGAACCTTAGTTCCCTGTCCTGCCAAAACACTTTCCACTTGTTGGCTCACCTGCTGTCCCAACTTGGCTGAACTACTTTCCCAATTATCAGTCATTGCTGTCTGTACACTTTGTACCATATAAGAAGTCTTTTGCTGTGCAGTAGTAGCCACCATTTGCTGCATCTCTGTATCTACCTTCCTTATACAGTCCATTAGATCCCTCTTATGCGAGGCCAACATATCTTTAATCCGATTATGACTGTCCGTCTGCCAAAGTTTCTGTGCAGTGTTCAAACTTTTGACTGATTCTCTTACAGCTTCACGAATTTTTTCCTCAATCATAGGCTTTAGAGTCACAGCAACAGAATTACTGATTTTACCTATATCTTCATCACTGAGCGGCGCCAAGCCACGTTTGTCATTCTTGCGCTCAGCCTTATTTCTCTCAACCTCAGCACGTAAATCTGGTAACTCCCTCTTTTGTTTAGGCCCAAGAGAATCTGCCCCAGCAGGCCGCTTGACCACGCCCCTTCTGGAAGTACCTTCCCCAGCATCATTATAAGCATTGCTGGCTCCCCTTCTGGAAGTACCTTCCCCAGCATCATCATAAGCCTTGCTGGCTCCCTTAGACCTGACCGACCCAGCAGCCTGATTTGGCACAAACTTACCAAATCTGCGCCGTCCATCACCAGAACCAGTATCTGCCACCTTTTCAGGCTTGTCCGTAGTAGGCTCAGTCCAACTGTCTATCTCCGAACCACTCTGATCACTGGGCAGACGATCCCTGGAATCAAGCTCAACTTCAAGACTCACGCTGCCAACATCGTCCTCATCATCATATCCAGGCTCATACCTGGGGGATTCTACATCATACTGCCTCCTGTCATCTCTTCTATACACAACATGCCGCCGATTAGATCTGCCAGCTTCCAACATCTCAACAGACGGTTCACGCTCCTCCCGCCGAGGTGGGGCAGACGGCCGCTGATACCGCCTTTCGTTTCCATCTCCATTTCCTGATAATAATCAATAATTAAATATTAACATTTTAATATTTTAATATTTTAACATTTTTCATATATAAGACGACATTCAAAACGAAATACTTTACATAAATTATATTTATCAGGGATGCCAAATTTTAATTACTGTTTTCCCGATAACGCGAAAATTTGACGCAATTACACAGTCTGCCTAGACAACCAACACACAGCAATCCAATAACCACCCCAGCAGCACCCATCACCGCCATAACAAAATGCTGCCAACTATTAGTCAACCAATCAATTGAGGAATTATACAAATGTACAAACCAATCTTCTGTCACCTCTACAACAAACGCATTTGAATTAGCAGCCAATTCCGAAAGTTTAGCCTCTTCCACAGACTCCAACACCTGTCCTTTCTCTCCCTTATCCAGCAGATGCTCAAAATTCAATGGTACCTTCAACCAACTATCCTCCAGCCGTTTAGTCTGAACCAGCTGCATTCCTGCCCCCTTATTGCCTAGATATAATCCAGGTTTAACTCTCACGAATACTGGATTTTTCCTACACTCGACAACCATTAACAAGGAAACATTTTTAACTAATCTTGTGAATGGTTCTACAGCAACAATTCTATCATCCATAAACAGAGAAAAATGACCAAGATAACACGGCAAATCTGCTCCTATAGTCACATTCAACCATCTTTTTTTACATACAGACACAAGCTCCATCTCCCCCAGATGTTGTACCAACAAATTTCCGACTTGCTTGATGTTGGAATGAAACAAATTATTCTCCCAACACCCCTGTTCTGCCTGTAAAATCCTTTCCACTTGATGATAGGAAGAAGTTAACTGTAATAATAAAGCACCATCCTCCTCTTTTTTTCGCATCCAAGGAAAGAAATTCTTTTTAGCAGTTGTAATCCACAAAACTACATCAGGAACGTTGGTATGAAAATAATGCAAATCAGTCAGAAAGTCAGAAAACTCCACTTTTTTCCCCAGTTTTAATCCCAACGAAAACTGTGGAGAAATCGCCAACCAACTTTGGCCACCCTGATTATTAGCATCATCCGCCATATTAGAAAATGTAAACAAAGTTAAATTTACAATTTCAACAGTCCGAAAATAACTAAAATAACGTCTATCTTCCTGTGATCTATTGTGAACTATCACTCGATCAAGCCCAAGCCGCAGATCAGACTCCAGACAGTGTGCCCCAATGAACTGGTCCTCAAGAAAACAACTGTTATCAGGTAACATTGAAATTTGTATATTTTTCAAATAACTTGTAATCTGAACTTCTTGAAAAGTATTAGGCACAAAGGTATTATTTAAATAAATACCATCTCCTCTGCACTGAGGGTCAATCCCATACGTCATCATATCATCATACAGGATGCTACCATTTATGAAATAAGTCAGTGACCGGTCATAAAACGCTACAGGCAACCGTCGTCCATCTATGTCTAACACCCTCTGTTCCTCCATCCTTTTACAATCTTCACTAGAAATTAACTCATCACTACTAACAACAGCTGGTGCCCCTAAATGTAGATGGCTATATTTGCCGCAATACCAGGTGTGAACCGTTCTGTCGACGTGACATTGTACCGCGGGCAAAAATCTCACTCCAACTTTTTTTAACAGATGACCGCTGACTGTTCCATTAAACTCATGCTGACCAAATACTGTACATTCTGAAGCCCTCAACTCAGGACCGTCGCCAACACACTCCTTTACTTGCACAGATATCACATCAGCACCACAAGGTAACAAACACAATCCCCAAATTAAAAAATATTTACCTGATTTAAATTTATTATTATGACCAGACATTATTAGCTGATAACTGTTCACCAATTCACCCGCAAATATCAACTGATTTAGCCTTTCATTGCAGGGCAACTTTCTACCTACTAGCTTTGTCAGCACATATTTGTTATTAAAATAATCAAATAACAATTCATGAACTCTTATTATAATATATTTTTTTAAAATATTTATATTTATATGTATGTAAATAATTATTATCAGCTCTCCTTTCCCTACTTTCTCCGTCCTCGAGTTCCTATCTGAACATGTACCACAGGACCCCCTACCTGAGATCTTAACCTCCTCCCAGTGTCCCATAAATATTTCGCCACCCGTGATCCACTTTTCTTAATTGTAACTAATTTTTCAGGTGAAGATTGTGGCGGCGCCGTAGTCAAAAACGATTGTTCCGATGGAAGCTCAACCTCGTCAAAATTACCCTCAGCTACAGGAGCAGGCACCACAGATTCATCTGTCACTCCCACCTCTACTCCTTCACCTACAGGTATAATTTCTCTATTCTCATTCTCTGAAACTCTGTCATTATCAACCTCAACCTCACTCTCCTTCTCCTGAATCTCGTCACTCTGTCTTTCCTCTGCCAACTCAAAACCATCATTTTCAGATGACAAATACACAACATCTTCACTCTCTCTCTCCTCTACAGTTTCTTTCTCTACAGGCATATTGTCAACCTCCAAAAATATCTCATCGGACGGACAAATTTCAGGTAAAGGAAAAACGTTAAAATTAACCTCCTCCCCTAGAACTTCCGTTCGAGCATGAATTTTTCGAATTTTATCCCTAGCTACAACCTGATTTTTCTTGATGGGATTATTCCCAAAAGGTGCCAACTCATACAATGCATCCGAAAATTTCTTAACCACAATAAAAGGCCCTCCATAGAAAGACTGTAATTTCTTGGACACGTCAGTTTTTACAATATTAAAGAAAGCATAACAAACATCTGTAACTCTTAATGCTTCCCTCTGTACTCTGTGTTTATTTTGAACCTCTAAATATAACTTGGATTTTGTAGAAATTCTCTTAATTACATCCTCCATATTTTTCAGAAATTCCAAATACGACCGCGAGGATGAAGATTCAGCAGACGGAACTGGTGATAGGAAATCGAGAGGAATACGTGGCTGCCGACCAAAAACCAGAAAAAATGGAGAATATCCAGTTCTAGTACTCTTGGAACAGTTAATCACTAACGTAGCCAAAGGTAATTTTTTAGCCCAGTCCTTTGTTCCATGATTTTCATCTACTTTCAAAGCAGCATACAAACTTTGATTTTGCCTCTCTACAGGATTCGAATTTGGATTCCTGGGGGGAATTAGGACAGTATCCACCCCCAATCCTTTCATCACGCCTTTAAACACATTGCTTGTAAAATTTGTACCTCTATCCGATCTCAAAGCTCTAAATAAACCATAGGTAGGTACAAAATTTTCCAATATAGCCTTTACAGTTGTTTCAGTTTTAGCATCAACCAACGGACATGTAAAAACATATCTAGAAAATAGACAAACCATGATTAGGACAAATTTAACCGTCTGTCCCTGATGATAACATGGAGTCCAAGGTCCAACCAGATCTACGGACATATTAGCAAAAACTTCACTACTTTGAACAGAATGAGTTATAGGTGAAACATGTTTAGGATTACTTCCAGCCTTTTTCAAACATGTAATACAACTTCGTATTCTCGATTCCACAAACTTGTTCACGCCAGGCATAAAAAATCTCTCATTTATTTTACGTATTGTCTCCTGCACACCTCTATGTCCAGAACCATATCCACCATGAGCTGAATCAAATATATCATTGTATAAAGAAAGAGGCACTACAGGCCTCTCGACGAAACCCCCTTCGGCCAAAGGCTGTCTGAAAATTACAACCCCCTCTAGCACATACATGTGACCAATAAGATTGTACAATAGTTCTTTTCTGCCCGATAACTCCGCCCTCTCATAAGACGACAACTGTCTCCTTTCCAATATCCATAACCTTATTTCATTTAGGATCTCGTCCTGCTGAAGACTACTTTGCCAGACAAACTCAACATCCGCCTCATCCTCTGCAGAATGTACCTGCATAATAGAGTAGATTTGATCCAGAAATGGTGAATCATCCAGGTAAGGATCCAAAATTTTATTATCTGTCTCTCTACACTCCTGACAATCCTTCAGTCGATGATTCTTACAATCTAACTCAGTTCTCGACAAATAATCTACGTTCACATGCTTAGTCCCCTGTCGATGGATAACTGTAAAGTCAAAACTTTGCAAGAAAGTTATCCATCGATAGGTGACACCGTTTATTGATCCTTTAGCCCAACGTTTATAATGCACTAGTGAAATACTGTCTGTCCGAACCAAAAACTCACGAAACCTACAAAAGTGTAAAAAATTCTTTAATGCATATACTAATGCACCTAATTCTCCTTTATAGGAAGGATAATTTTGTTCTGCAGCATTACACTTCTTACTACAGACACCAAACACTCTCTCCACACCATCCTGTTCTTGCGAAATAATCCCTGCAAAATACTGAGAACTATAATCTACATCCACAATAAAAAGATTAGGATTATCCCATTGAGGATAGCCTTTACACATTTCAGTCTTGAACATTTCCATAAATTCAGTCCATACTCTGTTCAACTCTTCTGTCCACTTTATTATAGTGTCATTCCTGTGACTATCCAACATGCACGACCTCTTGGCATAATCAGCAAAATATCCTCTGTAATAATTAGTAAATCCCAAAAATTTCTGCAACTCCTTCCCTGTTCTAGGCTTGCCCCAATCCTTAATCCGTTCCAGATATGCAGGATTCATTTTCAATCCATCGGCACTAATAATATGTCCCAAATAATGGCATTCTCTAGTCAATAAATCACACTTATCTAAATTTAATTTCAGGTTGACCTGCCGAAGAACTTGAAACAGTGCCTGCAGATGCTCTACATGTTCCTCTGAACTTGATGAAAACACGATCAGATCGTCCAAGTAGCTGATACAGAATCCATACATACCTGGCAAGATAGACAGCACCTTATCCATCAGAGCACAGAACAGGCTGGGTGCATTACACAACCCAAATGGCAACCTGTTAAACAAATACATCCTGTTTGCTGCACTAAAAGCTGTCAACGGTTTAGAGTCTTCATCCATAGTCATCGAATGGTAGGCCGCTGTCAAATCAAGAGTACTGAACACCTTGCCAGAACCCAGCTTCGTCAGATTATCCGAGATCAGTGGCAGCGGCCACGCCACCCGCTTAGTCACGTTGTTGAGGTTGCGGAAGTCGATGACAAACCTCAACTTAGCCTCCGCTCCAGGTGCAGCCTTCTTTTTCACAGCAAAGATAGGACTGGACCAATCCGAGAAACCCTCCTCAATAATGCCAGCATCCAGCCATTTGGTCAACTGTTCCTTCAATTTAGCGTCGTACTCTGGATTCAAAGGAATATTTCTGGCCTTCACAGGTTTAGCTCCAGGTAACAATTCTATATTATATGTCATTAATCTACAATCACCAATATCTGAATCATTCATTGAAAAGATATCAAAATTTTCCAAACAAATTTTAATAATCCTGGGTTTCAATTCTGGATTTTCCTTAATCATCTGGTTTTCATCTAACTTCAACTTTTGAATAATAAACTGTACCCGTTCATGCATTTTTTGCCCCGACAACTTTTCTGGCTTATCCAATTCATTAATTGTTTTATTACAGGTAACATCTTGATTATCCATGATGAAACAATGCCCCATCTTCACATTTCTCAGCAAGGTAATAGGTTTTATTGACGCATTAACCACATTAACCACACAGGACCCATCTTTCCGTGGCTGATACATCCCCTCAATAATCATAATCCCATTGCCACTTGTCATCTTAGAAGAATTAGGGGACACGTACCAAAGCCCATCATTCTTTAATCCAGTCACATGCACCACAGCGGTAGATCCTCCAGGATAAAAAATAGTTTTATCCAGCAACTTCACATTATACTTCGTTGAATATAACTCTCCAAACCCACCCCCCTCCTTTATCCCTGGCAAGGTAGGTTTAGATGGAATTTCAGAATTCATTCGTCCGGACAAAATAGGAATTTTCTGTATCTCTGCCACCACCTGTTTCTGTAAACAGGAATTAATAGGAACAGATTCCCCACAAAATTCAAACTTATCTTCATCCAAACAAATATTAATTTTATTCTTTTTCAGGAAATCAGATCCAAGATTTACCAACCTACTCGTCACCTCAGGTACATAAAATATCTCCGTAAACACAGCTTGAGTTCCAGCAAATCTAAATTTCAACTCAACATATCCAATAATATTAACTTTCTTTAAATCTACTGAATATGCTGATAATTTAGCAGGACAAAACTCAACTCCATGTTTATCAAGAATTTCTCTAGATATCAAAGAATTAAAATTATTTCCTGTATCAATAATTCCTAACTCCTTCACCGGAATATCAGCCCCAGGCACAAGAAATTCTAAATCCGCACAAATAGGCATTTTCGTTATCTTCAAAAACTTCACAATCTCTTGAAAACACTAGTCATTATAATTAATATATCCATATATTTTAGATATACATCATTCCACTACACAGCAGTCAGCCCCTCATCTGTCACCAGCCGCCAACATACTGTTCAATTTATGAAATCCTGTACATCTCCCAAACTACCAGCATCACACAGCTACACTCCAAGTTTTTTTTTATACAGGTAAGTACCTCTCGAAGTATTCAACCTTGCATAGGTACTTATCAAAAAATAATATATAGTAGATATATATATATATATATAAATATATATATATAATGTTTTCATTAACACAATCACACCTTGACTGACGAATAAACAAGACAGTAATGCTTTATAAAGTTGAAAGCAATAATGTAAATACAAGACAGCAAAATTAACTATTTACAGTACTATAGCCTATATAATGAATATGAATAAAAGAACGATCTATAAATTTCATCCTAGAATGAGATTTATACATCAAATCAATCATATCCATTACATAGGATATTGCTGGAAATTGTTTCTGGCTATGTCAGCAATCATAGCCTCATACTGTTTCTCATCTCTGCTCTTTTCAGAATCCACAACAGGCCCCACCTGATTGCCCCACCTATCCACAACAGGCCCCACCTGATTGACTGTCTTCTTCAGAAACTGCTCAGGTATTACCCTATTATTAGGCACTCCAGGACCCTCTTTCTTTTCGCTACCGGCTGAGAAAAACTTAGCTTTGGTCTTTCCTATGCGAGAATCAGGAGCTGGCGGCTTGCCATCTCTCTTCTGCCAGCAACTAGCCACTACATGACCTTTTTTCCCACAATACCAACAAATCATAGTTTTAGCCTTCGAATTCAGAGCCCCAATCACGTTCTCAACCTGATCCCAAGGAATATCATCATCCCCTTCAATCCACGCATTATTATCGCCAATCTCAGTCCTGCCCTCCATATCAGATACATGCACTTCACTGATTACAGGCCTAGCTTTCACCTCCCTAGAATCCTCTAGCCTCAACCCTTCCATAGCCTGAGAATAACAGGACGTTACATTTTCAGGTGATACGTGTCCAGAACGAGCCCAGCTTACATAATGCTGACCTCTGCGAATCAAATAAGTCAAGAAAGCACTGTAATCTTCCAGGTAATGCATAGATTCAATGAAATTAGCCATATCTCTAGCTAAATCAGAAAACAGCAAATTCTTAGCCACATTATTATAGAAATCACGCCAAGATTGTCTAGAAATTTGACCAGGATGCATAAGCCTAAACAGACGCAATTTAGCATTGAAAAACACATCCACATTCTGACCACTCTTTTGTTTCAGGGCGTAAAAGAATTCGGTAGCCGACTCTGTATCAGCAAAGGGTATCACCAACCTTCTTATCAACAGGTAATAACCTAAAGCACTTAAGGAAGCATTAGCCTCCGGCGTAATCAACCTCCCCATCTTCTTCCCTTTGCACTCAAAAATCCTATTGTACAGGATGTCCTTGAAAAGCATAGGATCCTCCAACTTTGCGAACCTAGCAACCCTCCATAAGGATAAGAAATAATCCTCAAAATCAATATTTCCATCCCAAAATGGAGCATCCCGCACAAAATCACTATCCCACTTGACTCCTCTTACAAGACAAAACTCCTTAAACTGCTCCTCTACAGTCTGTTGGCTTACACTACCGCCGGCCACCTTTTTATAGGCCTTAAGCACTTCAGCCCTTTCCTCAATTAAAGGAAATATATCCAACAATTGATTTTCATATTCGGTCAGACAACTCTCACGAACATTCATCCAATTTCCATTCCCAACAGGACCTAAAAACTCAATCTGCGAAAACTTCAAATGTCCAGGAGCACTTTTCCCTCTTTTAGCCTCAAAATTTGTAGAATCCAATTTAGCCTCCACACTCAAACGATTAATGAAAGATGTATTAAACGAATCATCCCCCGTCGCCTTGACTGCAGATACACTAGCCCCCATACTTGTCTCATACAAAAAACCGCTAATATCCCCATCCACTGGCAATTGCGCCACCTTTTTCTTAATAGTAGCCAAATCAACATCATAACCTAACTTCTTATGCTCATCAGAGTTCTTAAACTCTTTCACCTTATTCTCCAGCCGTTTATTCGCCGCCGTTAACTTATCCACCTGATCTTTGACAGTCGTATGCTCCTGCAACATTGCCCTAACATATTTTTTTATGCTTTCAGGCACAACGTCATTCTCCACCTCGCCCAACGCCAACTCCACATTCGCATTGGCACCTGCACCAGCATCCTCAGCCGCAGCATCCTCCTCCTCCCAATGTTCGGGAGTTCCATCATCATCCTGACTGTCATTCTCCCGAGGACGTTTAGGCGGCCGTCCACGCTTGCCTTCAGTTTTACCCCGCTCTCCTTTTTCTCCATCAGCCATATCCGAGCACTGGAACTAGATCCGCCGTGAAATTTAGATCAAAAGAGTTAAAGAATGAAATTCCACAGAAACCTGAAATATAAATCAAGTTAGAAATATAAAAATTAAAACAAAACTGTGAAAAATCCGAGATAAAAAAATATCTCAAAAAGTGAGTGACTTCAAACTAAACACCACTTCCCCCACCCTTAACTCAGCAGCAGGTCTAAATAACACGTAGCACAATAAGACTGCGCCAAATGTGATATAGACAAACAGCATAAGCTAATGATAGAGTAGACTTAATGTTCAATTCAAAATGCAAACAGATTTTCAAGTATTTATTATATTGGATTAAATGCAGTTTTTGAGTAAATAAGATTATATATTGATACTATATTTAGAAATGATTAAATATGTTAATAAGTCAAAACTACTGATTATTCAAAGCTGGATAGTTCTGAAGTAGCAGGATGTCTGTCTGTATATCCGGACACCAAACAACAGGATGACTGTCTGTTTAATTAATACAATGTATTAATTAACTATGCACTTTGAAGGGGTAGAATATCTGCCTATGCAAACTATCTAAAGTAGTAGGATGTCTGTAAATAGCTGTATTGGTCTTAATAAAGACTCGAACCCAAACCAGATAATGTTCTGTGTTAGGACTCTCAATATCAACTGACTTAAATATATTTTCTCTTTATTCTTTCTGAGAGCAATTAAAGAGCAATTAAGAGTAACAATTAACATATGGTCTGCAAACTTAAATATATGACATCACAACATAAATATATGACACTATCAAAGATCTTAAATCATTGAAATTCATGATGGAGATAGCAGGCGATGACCTATATAACTGTAGAGTTGAGTTCATCTCTTTATGGGCTAAAGCTGCCGCCATAATTCAAAATGGTCTTGGGAAACCGCCTGGCACTTTAGTTGATGATATTGCCAGTATGTTTTACTTATTGGCCAAGGCCAATGTTGAGCCTTGTTTGCCTTCTAAGAAGAAAAACACTGCTGGGGCGAGCACTGCCGTAGCTGTTGATGATGAACCTGTTGGTTCTGCTTGTGAAGCTGTTGTTGATGCTGTTGTTTGTGTTGCAGTCAATTCTGATGTTATAGATAGAGATGCAGCCGTTAACAACACTGCTGGGGCGAGCACTGCCGTAGCTGTTGATGATGAACCTGTTGGTTCTGCTTGTGAAGCTCTTGTTGATGCTGTTGTTTGTGTTGCAGTCAATTCTGATGTTGAAGATACTGCTGCAGCCGTTGACAACATTGCTACGGCGGGTGTTGCCGTAGCTGTTACTGATGATAATGTTGTTTGTGTTGCAGTCAATCCTGATTATATTGAAGATAGTGCTGTAGCCGTTGATAACATTGCTACGGCGGGTGTTGCCGTAGTTGTTCACAATGCTGATGTTGGTTGTGTTGTAACCAATTCTCATGATGTTGGTGATAGCGCCGTGGCCGTTCCTGATGATGATGTTCACATTCCAGCCGTTGCTGCTGTCGTCAGAGTTGAAGCCAATTCTAGTGTTGAAGTTGTTGCAGTTGACGCTGATGCTGATAGTATTGCAGTTAATACTGAAGTTGTTGCTGTTGCAGACAACATTGAGGTTGGTAGTGTTGATAATCACTGCCGAAGAGGCTTCCAACTGCTGAAGATGGTTGGAGGAAGCGGAGCAGCTTTGAGGGCTGTCTCCACAGCAGAGAAAATTATAGAATATTTCTCTTGTGCAATTAAATTAGTGCCATGTGATAATGGCCGCCGACACTTTGTATTCGATACAGGGTGGTCATTTTGAAGCAGTCCAGCCGCGGATTTTTTGTAGCCAAGCTGGCCAGGGAAGTACCGACAGAAATACCTATCCCTGCACATCTAATCTACGACATAAACCATTTATGTGTGAAAATGATCTCCTAAAGAGAAGAAATGTTACAAGTTATATATTAGGCTTGTGAAGGGAACAAAAATGGGTTCTGTAAAGAATAAGTATTCATTATTCAACTAATTTTATTGTTCATATTTAAGCACAAAAATTCTACAAAACTGTTTAAACTTTTAAAGCAGATTTTAAAAGATTTTGTTTCTTTAAGTATGATTTTGAAAAGCAAAAGTTCGTGTGTAATAAATACCAAATGATTTTTGCAGATTTTAAATTGAGAAAAATAGATTTTTTTACAAATTATTTTTCGAGGTATTTTTTCATGGTTCACGTTTACTTAAAAAATGTTATTTCTCAGATTCTCATATGAAATAATGCATTAAAGTAAAGAACACAACATGTAGTATTATTATGATAATGTTTAAAATATTCCTTATTATTATTTTAAAAGATTATCACAAAAAATCAAGATATTTGTTTAAATTTGTAAGCAAATCAAAGATTTTCTTTCATTCCGGAGGCAGAGATTTCTAACAATTCATGTATAAAAGTTTTTCTTTCACTCCAGGGGCAGGGATTCCTATTAATCCACGCGTAAAGATTTTTTTCATTCCGAGAGCAGAGATTCGTAGTAATATACGTACCTAGCGATTTCGGACAATTTTAAACCTTGAGAAAGTATTTTATAGCAATTATTTTCCTAGGTACATATATTTTTTTCGTTCATGTTTAAAAATGTAAACTCTATTTCTATGAGATAGGCATTTATAATAATGAACATGATGTATGATATTATTAAAATATTGATTATTATTTTATATGAATATCACAGAATTAATTTAAGATAAACTATGCATATTTTAAATTAAAACTTTACCTTCATTTTTATCGCAGATATTAAAATTGAAGCAGTATTTTTTTAAAAAGAAATTACCCATTTCTTAAGATTTATAAGTAATGCAAATTTTCATACAATTTTGTTTTAACCCATTAGTGCCGAACCGGGTTTTAAAACCCGGTGCCAGAAAATGGGAAAAAAACCGGTTTCCGGCTTCATAATTGCATCATTCTCAGTATGAATCCCCCCTCTACTACCCTGGCTTTCATTTCCCCCTGGAGCTGGCAGTTTAGCTTACTTCCGTTTGCTGGTATAGATCAACAAAGTTTGAAAATCATGACAATTCAAAATACCCCATCTAACTTTTTTGTTTTTATAGTAAAGTCGCTGATTTTTTTCGTGAAATCTAATGTTTATTGACAAGTACATCTATTTGTGAATTCGTTTTATTTAAATTATTATTTTTTATATGATTTTTTTATCGTTTTTTTACGCCCTATATAGGCCCGGTTCGGCATTTCCATTTTGAGTCTGAAATTTTTATTACCCGGTTTCACTAATAGATCTTTTTTGACAACAACAACAAAACAGGGTTTTTTTACCCGAAATCGCCGGCTAAACACGAAATTTGAAATAAATCAATTCGTATTATACTTGTAGCTCTTTAGATTACATGAGGTTGTGTAGTTTTCAATTACGGATCGTATCAAAGTTCTAAAAAGTGTTCATCTCACTTTTGGCGTTCAAAAATTACATTTTTCGATTTTTGGTCAAAATAACCGGGTTTATACAGGTCAACCGGGTTTTAAAACTGGGGGAAAGCACCAAAAACGGGTGTTAATGCCTGGTTGGTATTTATGGCCAAGCCGAACCGGGTTTTTTTGCAACTTTCCTGTGCACGCCACTAGAGCAAAACAAAAAAATACGAATTCCGTTTTGACCATTATAAAGCTTCCCTGAAACTTACAGCTCGATCGGCCCATAAAAGTGGCGCTCGGCACTAATGGGTTAACTTATAAATGAGTTCAAGATTTTATTTTGAAGCAAAAAACTAAAGTTTTCTAATCGAATACATAAGTTTTTTTTTTACGGATTTCATTTGATCGGGACCTGGGATTTTTTCGCGTAAAAAATCTTAGGTACTTATTTTTTTTAGACGCGAAGCATTTTTGTTCCTTGTTGGACACAACATGAAATATGATATATTGATAAGAAATAAGAATGAAACACATTTAATCATTTGAAAAATTAATTTTCTTTTCATATATTTACATGCATTTCAAAATAATTTAATATTAATTGTATATTTAAGTTATTTTTTTTTCGTTCTGAAGATTTACCTAAAATAAAAGCAGTTAATTTTCATGAAGAAAGCAGACTTACTCTGATTTGTTTTGATTTTCTTGAAGCAGAGATTTGATGAATAATTTGATAAGTGATTTGATGAATTATTATTGATTAATTTTAACTTCTATGTTAAAGATGTTTGAGTCCAGCGCCAGAAACCCTGCCCATAGCTAGCTCAAAGAAAAGAATTGTCGACTTGGTAGCCGGAGGCAGGGATTCTTGTGCCAGGCATATAAAATAATTGATTCTTGCCATTATTTTAAAATGTTTGTAGTTTGAATATTCAGCCGGAACTGAATATGATTATTTTGTGTGTATTGACTGTATCCTGTTGGAAAGCAATTACGCCAAAGATTTAGAGAGTTCGTAGATAAAAGCTTATTACCTACGTAACCAAAGAGCAAGTTTTGTTCAAATTTTTTGATAAGAAAATGTAAAGTCAACAATTTTTAAAGTCCTTTTCATTTTTCTGAGCTTAATTTAAATTTGCATATTGCAAAAATGCATTTTTAATTTTATTTGAAGTTTTATTTTGATGATTTGATACAGTCATTTTGTGTGTTCTTAGATTTAAGGATGCTTTATTTATTTCGATGATTTTAATGCATTTCATTTTTAGCATTAAGGATTCATTTTATTATTATGATTGATTATGAGCTCCTAATGAAAGATTAGGTACTCTTTTATATTTATTTCTTTCTTTCTTTTTTGAGTAAAAAGATTTGATTGAAACGAAGTTTTTCTGATTTTATTATTTCTTTCTTTTTTGAGTAAAAGATTTGATTGAAAAGAAGTTTTCTGATTTTATTTATTTCTTTCTTTCTTTTTTGAGTAAAAAGATTTGATTGAAACGAAGTTTTTCTGATTTTATTATTTCTTTCTTTTTTGAGTAAAAGATTTGATTGAAAAGAAGTTTTCTGATTTTATTTATGTCTTTCTTTCTTTTGAGTAAAAGATCTGATTGAACTATTTAATTTTGATGATTTACCTTATGATGATTTTATGATACAGTTTTGATGTTTAGATTTAAAGATATTTTATTCTATCGTATAAAATATTATTTTTAAAAAAAAAACCTTTTGGGTACCTGATGAATGTTTGGGTACCTTCGTAATTATGGTCTAGCAAATTAATTCAAAAAGCAAATTCAAAATTGAATTCTTTTGTTTTAGTTGTGAGGCTATGTGGCACCAATGTTGTGTGTGAATGGGAAATGTGAAAGTCTTCAATGATGTATGCATTTTCTCCTATTCTTTTATTCCTGCTTATAATGTGTAAGTGAGGCAGTTTGAGTTGTTGTGGATATTCGTGAATGTTTTTACGAGCGAATTTGAGGCCATAGGGCCATTTTTCAAACTCTTGTGATTTATGTGGTCATGAGTTTTGACTTTTGTGGACATTGTCTGCACACAAAATTGCAAAGAATGTTAATGATGTGTTCGATTCCTCAGTTCACAGGCGGGTGTGTCTTGGTACTTATATAGTGTGTTCCTTGTGGGATCGAACCCCACCTAAACCTTACTAGAAATATGAGCAGAAGACGACTTTTGTAGTTTGAAATCATATTATCTAAGCAATGAAGCGCGGCATAGCCATATGTATGCGCCCCCACGCGCTTTCTTCCTTTGTATTGTTTGATGCCCTCAGCACGGCACATGTTATGTGACGAAAAATCCTGTTCTGCATAGAATGAGTGGTTAGCTGTGTGTTTTTTTACCTCTATATACTTCCTGGCTTGATATGAATTAAGACTGGTGAGTATTCTTTCTTTTTAACCTTTGAATTTTGAAGAATAGAGTGATTTTTTTTGGTTTAAGATATAGCAAATTGATTTCTTTATTTTTTCATTAAAATAGACCAAATCATTGACTTATTTTACCTACGAATAATTTTATATATTTTAAGATGATTCTGTTTGAAATTTATCAGTTTCTGTTAAAAAATATGCACGTTTTCTTATTCGTTGAAACATTTTTAATATTTTGTATTAATTTTGTTATTATCTTTTTAGATCCCACCGTTTCATAGTGTAAATACACTATTTGTAACTGCATCAGTGCCTTATTCATTGGAAGTAGTGAGGATGATTGTGCTTCATGCACTTAAGATCTCGTAGACGGCCACTTAGGCCTAAGTATCGAGATATTCGGCCCAAAGTACCGAAACAATTGGTATTTTTCATATTTTTTGCTTCTAAAAAAATTGTTCTTGTTACATTATAATGGAGGAAATACAAGAATTTTTTTTACAACAAAATACAAATTCACAAACATAAAATGGAAAATATTATTCAAATTTTCTAACAGAAAAGATAAAATGTGTTTTATTTATATTTATTTGTATATCGAAAAAGAAAATAAATAGAAGATAAAGAAAAAAATAGATAATGAAATACGAAAGTGGATAAATAGGAGCAGAATACCAAAAGTGATCGAATTAAAAAATAAGGATAATAATATCCCTAAGTAGTAAATACAAAAACAAAAAAATCTTCAACTATCAAGAATCAGACGGACAAGAGTGCCACTAGAGGCCTCCAGGGCGTAGCCACTAGTTTAGAATAAAAGAGTAAAGTCTCTATTAAAGACAGAAAATTAGCAGTACATCTAAAACAAATTAGGCTATTCTACTATACATTTTAATGAAATTTTTTTTTTATTATTTTATTTGTGAAAGAATAAAAAACAAACAAATTTTAGTGTAAGGGGTTCCTGTAAACTTTTAAATCATTGCATGGCAGTAAAATTACAGCCTCAACTAGCATGTTAATTTGCTGTCATAATTCTAAGAATAAATGACTTTAGACACACTTTTCTATTTGTCTGTTTGAAGGAATAAACTCTAATGGTGTTCACCCAATTTAGTCAAATTAATATACCGTATATGACAGCGAATATTTAGAATATATTTATCTAGATATATTACTTCCAGGTCTATAAACAATAAAAAGGATAGATTACATAAGATATATGAAAAACATAATTCATACCGTATAGCCAACCTAAAAGCAGTATTGTAAACTTGTCGCATCTTATTTTAGTCATTTTTCTGTGGAAAAAAAAGCATAGAAATATTTAGTGTAACTTGCTATTAAACTTAAAAAATAAAGGCTTCTTTCAAATAGAATAAATGAAAATATACCTCACATTTATAAATTTTGCTGTAATAAAAGGATTGAAAGTTGGACAGAAAGCATGCAACAACAAAATTGTAAAAATATAATTTATAGCTTTGTTTTTCATATTTGAAGTCAGAATTTTTCAGTCTTATATGAAATAATTCTTACACAGCATTTAGAAACAATAGCAAACAGTGCTTATATTTCCTGCAATCTAGGGGCTCTGTATTCAAAGTGTCAGGTTAGAATAAGGTTTTGATTACTTATTTCAATGAAATTAGATCTGAAATAGTTGTAGTTCAATGTTTTATTCTTAGAGTTCTCTCATTCTGGGTGCAAGTTTGTTGGAGTCTGTAAAAAAAAATATGTGTGTTTGTTCAGATATGTAAAGTTTTTGCCTGGATGTCTTTTCTTCTGCATAGAGGGATAGCTGGATAGTTAGATAGATAGATAGTGTATGTGCCTAGATGGCTGCTCTTATGACTTAGAATTACAAGCAATAAAATTTTGGCCTGTGCATTTTGGCATACAATGGAAACTTTAGAATTGTCCATTATATTGACAGTGAACCGCTTTGTAGCCTGTTATTCTCCATTAACAATGTTTGAGGGATTAGCGATAGTTTCTAAGAGTTTGGACCTAGGACTCCTGGAGTTAAGCAAAACACTTCAATTTTATTTGGTAAATATGTAAATAATTTTTTTAAAGATACTGTAAGAGATCTTATCTAGTCTGCTATATTTGTTAATTATTATTTCATAATTGTAGGATCACTGATAACCAAGCTTTTTGATTGACCTCCATTTTCTTGAATTGCATGGTATGCATAGGGCCTGTCAAGTTGCCATGATATTCCCCCAACTATAAATTTTATTGCCATTTGCATTTGATACAGCATTATTAGTAAAAACTTTTGTTTATTTTAGGTTTTCTGTTTAAATCCCCAATAACAGTTCCTTGCATGTTAGCAATTGACTATTATCAAAAGATTCAAATATTTAAAAGGGGAGGGGGATAGTTACTATATGGTCCAATTTCCAAATAAAGGACTGTATCCCAACTTTTCTTCACATACCACTCTCATTTCATTTTATTCTTACAATTCTTTCTTTTTAGTAGCGCATCAACTATACAACTTTTTTACAGCTTTTTACAGTAACTTGTGTGTTGAACTCCTCTTTAAAAACTTTTTTTTGTACTGTATTCAGTGGTTTATGTGGATATTTTGTAGTATTGATATTCCATTAAAGTATTCGGATCATGGAAAGAAAACAAAGTCATTCCTTAATTAGGACAGAAGTCACCTTCCTAGGAAGGACATAAGTAGCTTCCCTTATGTGAGAATTTGTTAGATGAAGGGCATAACTTGTCTCCCTTAACCCTTTACAGTCGGGCCCCTTGCCGCACCTTAGTCGGTCGGGGGGGGGGGGGGGCGTTCAACGCCCCCCCTAATTATCTCAGTTCCTATTAGAGCTAGAGGGCTAAATTTTTTTGTGCAAGTCCCCTGTTTGATAATGAATTTCCGACCTTTTATAAGTCTGAGTCAATTTTCGCTTCCTTCACCCTTTTATTTAACAACCTTTGTTTTTAGGTCTTTTTTTATCTAAAATTTCAAACGGCTGTAATTTTCTTATTTTTGAAGCTAGAAGAAAAATTTTTTTGCAGAAAATGTTTATTTTTATGTAAATTTTACATTAGAAATATCAAATATAAATTTCAGCGGCCGCAGCTGTACTTGGCAGCTGCCAGCCGCCGCAGTCGGCGGTCGGCGGGAAAACGGCGGCGGATCTTCATGAAATTTTAATACGTTATGTAGACATGTAAGAAAAGCTTAAGTTTAAAATTTGAAGTCTCTAAGTCAAAAATTGCGGCCACAGGAGCCTTTTAAAGATTTCTGGAGACCTGGAGGATCAGGACCTGCAGGATCATACCTGGAACCTGAAAGTGACTTGAACACCTGTATTTCATATAAGGATGTACTACTAGAGGATTTTTTAGTATTTTGGTATGATAAAATGCTTTGTTTTAGTCAAAAAAATAGTTTTGCTCTTTACCTGGATGAACCTGCCAGGTTTGCTGGCATCCTGTGCCCGCCAGGATGGAGATATTCAAAAAATTCCAACTTTCAGTTATGTGTCATACCAATACTTAAAAAGTCAAGCAGTTTGGGCTCTTTATCTTTCACACACAGAAAATGAGATAGAAAAAACCGGAGGGGGGGGCGTTCAACGCCCCCCCCCCCGACCGTTAAGGGTTAACAAAGATTTTGCAAGATGAAGGACCTAAGTAGCCTCCCTTCACCACACAAAACCTAGCTTTTTGGTCCTTCACATAGCAAAATCTTGCATAAAATAGTTTATCTGTCCTTCACATAGCAAATTCTTGCAAAACATAGCATTTATGTCCTTCACATAGCAAATTCTTGCAAATCATAGCAAATTCTTGCAAAACATAGCATTTATGTCCTTCACATAGCAACTTCTTGCAAAACATAGCAAATTCTTGCAAAACATAGCATTTATGTCCTTCACATAGCAAATTCTTGCAAAACATAGCATTTATGTCCTTCACATATCAAATTCTTACAAAACATAGCATTTATGTCCTTCACATAGCAAATTCTTGCAAAACATAGCATTTATGTCCTTCACATAGCAAATTCTTGCAAAACATAGCAAATTCTTGCAAAACATAGCATTTATGTCCTTCACATAGCAAATTCTTGCAAAACATAGCAAATTCTTGCAAAACATAGCAAATTCTTGCAAAACATAGCAAATTCTTGCAAATCATAGCAAATTCTTGCAAAACATAGCATTTATGTCCTTCACATAGCAAATTCTTGCAAAACATAGCAAATTCTTGCAAAACATAGCATTTATGTCCTTCACATAGCAAATTCTTGCAAAACATAGCAAATTCTTGCAAAACATAGCATTTATGTCCTTCACATAGCAAATTCTTGCAAAACATAGCATTTATGTCCTTCACATAGCAAATTCTTGCAAAACATAGCATTTATGTCCTTCACATAGCAAATTCTGGCAAAACATAGCAAATTCTTGCAAAACATAGCATTTATGTCCTTCACATAGCAAATTCTTGCAAAACATAGCAAATTCTTGCAAAACATAGCAAATTCTTGCAAAACATAGCAAATTCTTGCAAAACATAGCATTTCTGTCCTTCACATAGCAAATTCTTGGAAAACTTAGCATTTCTGTCCTTAACATAGCATTTTGGTCCTTCACATAGCAAAATCTCACAAAACATAGGTTTTTCTGACCTTTTTCTACCAGGAGATCAGAACTAAATCAGAACACACATAACAAGAGTTTTTACATAATACATTAAGATTATCAATTATGCATTTAACTCTGCATAAATTATGATAATTCATTATTATTACCCCTCCCCACCCCCCCCCCCCCTATTTAAATTTTACCCCTGCATAAATTATGATAATTTATGCTGAGTTAAATGTACTGTTTGAACTTCTATCTAACAGGATATGAGAACTGGGAGGTTGTGACACAAAAGAGGCCAGCTATGGTGCCATGTAGGAAAAGTGGCATTGCATTCTAGGGCCTAAAAGGCGTCATAGCTGGCCCCTTTTCAGTCCATCATATGACATGGGAAGGAGGTTGAGGAGCATTTTATGCAGTCTAAATTCCCAAGAATGCAATGCCACTTTTCCTACATGGCACCACCTCCCATGTCATATGATGGACACAAAAGAGGCCAGCTATGACGCCTTTTAGGAAAAGTGGCATAGCATAGTGGAATTTAGGCTGCATAAAATGCTCCTCAACCTCCTTCCCATGTCATATGATGGACTGAAAAGGGGCCAATTGAATAATTGTTAATCTGAATGTACTATGTAAACACTCTTGTTATGTGTGTTCTGATTAAATTATCATATCCTGTTAGATGGAAGTTCAAACAGTACATTTAACTCAGCATAAATTATCATAATTTATGCAGGGGTAAATTTTAAATAGGGGGGGGGGGAGGGGTAATAATAATGAATTATCATAATTTATGCAGAGTTAAATGCATAATTGATAATCTTAATGTATTATGTAAAAACTCTTGTTATGTGTGTTCTGATTTAGTTCTGATCTCCTGGTAGAAAAAGGTCAGAAAAACCTATGTTTTGTGAGATTTTGCTATGTGAAGGACCAAAATGCTATGTTAAGAACATAAATGCTAAGTTTTCCAAGAATTTGCTATGTTTTGCAAGAATTTGCTATGTGAAGGACAGAAATGCTATGTTTTGCAAGAATTTGCTTTGTTTTGCAAGAATTTGCTATGTTTTGCAAGAATTTGCTATGTGAAGGACATAAATGCTATGTTTTGCAAGAATTTGCTATGTTTTGCAAGAATTTGCTATGTGAAGGACATAAATGCTATGTTTTGCAAGAATTTGCTATGTTTTGCAAGAATTTGCTATGTTTTGCAAGAATTTGCTATGTTTTGCAAGAATTTGCTATGTTTTGCAAGAATTTGCTATGTGAATGACAGAAATGCTATGTTTTGTGAGGTTTTGCTATGTGAAGGACAGAAAAGCTAAGTTTTGCAACTTGAAGGACATAAGCAGCCTTCCTAATGTAAGAATTTGTCAGACAAAGGACATAAGTCACCTCCCTTAAGATAGATTTTGTTAGATGAAGGACATAAGTAGCCTTCCTTAGACCAATTTCCAGTGACCTCTGTCCTAATTAGGAATGACTTTGTTTTCTTTCCATGATCCAAGTATTCTTTTTAGTTTTTTTTACATTAAAATAACTTAAAATTTTTCTTTTAAAAACTTACAAATTAACTTTAAGGTCTTAAATACCAATGTTTGATTATTAAAAATAAAATAATAAAAAAAATTTAGTTTCTTTAATATTTTAAGTTTAGTTATGTTTATTCATTTTATTTAATTTGATGTATAATACATATAAAATGAAACAAAACGAATGAAGTTTATCCACTAAAAACTATCCAAAATTGATTGGGGTAAAAATACAATTGTTTTTAATCCCAAATATTTTCTTATTTACATAAGTCACTGCAATATGCATAGCCATACATCTTTGCATAGGTGCTTAAAATAGCTGCCATTTTTGTCAGCACTAGCTGTAGATTTGGCGAGTGGTTGCAGCTGTAGGATTAATTGAGATTCTGAAAGTTATAGGATTTTTTGATATTTTGTCTGAAGCTAAAGATTGCTGTTGCAAATAGGAATTGTATAAATGGTAAGCGTTATAAATATCTTAAAAGTGGTTTTACCGACCTCTCCGCCCTCCCCTAGATGTTAGAGGGTAAGCAACTAGTAAAAACAGAATATATGTAAAATCTAGCCGATTTTCTGCGTTTTTGTGGGAATGCCTTAACTTAAAAGTTAGAAGCTAGAAATTGGGGGTAAATAGTTTTTGTTTAGAATAACGAAGGGGGCGGGGACCAACAAATCAAATAAATTACAACTTTACAAATCAGCAATTGGTACAAATACATAACTATATAGGTAGGTAGAGAAATTTAAAGATACACAGAAAAAGATTAATAGATAGGTACTGATTAGATAGATAGATATAAAAAAATTACTGATAGATAGAGGAAAATTGATCATATAAAAGAAAGAAAGACTAAAAAGCTTAAAAAGTAAAGCACCATCCTAGTATATAAAGTATTATTATTTGTTTGTCTGTAGTTTAAAATTTAAAAACTACTTAATCGATTAGGTTCTCTATTTTAGGGAAGTTTCACATATGTCCATGGATGGTTTTAGGCTATTAAATTCATTTTTAGATTTAAATCTTAGGATTGTTTAAAATTATTTTTTTACCCATTCCTATCCCTTCTAATACAGAGTCCATAGATGATAGAGATGCAGCCGCTAGTAAGATGTATGAAGTTAGATAAAGTAGAAAAATGGATATATTCATAAATACGATTTTTTAATAAAAAATCAAGGTTCAAATTTTAAAAAATAAAGTACTTTATATTCAAATAAATCTTTCTTAAACCTATTCTGACCGGAAAAATAACATGCAAACTGACTAATGATAAAACTTGTAGGGCAGCACTGCATTGAAAAATGAAAATAACAACAAAGTTTGAGAGAAAATGGACCATTATTTCTCCTCTCTCTCCTCCCCTACTGTGAAATTAAAAGCTTTAAAACATTTTATCCAAAGTGATAGAGAAATGGATAGAAAAGGAGAGAAATGGAGAGAGAAAGAAAGAGAAAGAGTTTTAGAAATAGAGAGCAAAGGATAAGGATTATTATTCTGATATTCTTTTAGTTGAACACGATTAATTTAATTCTTTGCCTGTCTTGTTCTACTATTTTGTTTATTTTGTGTTCTGTTTGACAAATGGTTAACTTGGTAGGTACAGTTCTACTAGCGGCTACGCTACTGGCAATTTCTCTTTAAAGGGTGTGGTAACCTTCTCCAAAATAATTATAAACCTTCCTGGGACCTATGGGAAGCTACCTTGTAAAGGAGAACCATATCAGCTCAGCGGTTAGTGAGATCCATGGTACAGAAAGAGAGACATCCTGTTACCTTATTATAAGGATTGTTCTATTTCCCGATTATAATTATTAGCAGGACTTGGCTGCCGCGCGTCAGCCGCCTGAAAGCCTACAGAAAATCAACCTTTTACAATTTTAAAAATGAATTTCAAATTGGTTTATATTTGAGGCTTCGGCGCGGCTGCCGAGTCCTGATTATTATCTTTGTATTTTTCTGTTTTACTATTTAATTTTTATAAAACCTATTACTCTCCCCGTAGTCTAATGGCTAACTCCGTAATGGCAGTTTTCAATTAACTTAATTTTTCGATCAAAATGGCTAGTGGAGAAACAAACAAACAAACACAAATACACACACAAACTCACAAAGCACTTAAACGATCAAATTATTATACAGAAAATATAATTAAATATGATGATAAAAAGATATTATTTTTTAGTACTACTTATTTTCTAATAAACATGCAAACTGTTCTATCATTTATGAAGCATTTTTTTAACGGCTTATATGTTTACGTAAAATTACATACAGTTACACAGTAAGACGTCCTACTACTTTAAATAAAAAAAGAGACAAAGCTAAAAAGGATTCAACGGCAGAAGACGTAAAGACAATAAAACTAAGTTGCAGAGATGCTGCGCTTCTTAAGTATGCACAAAATCAAATTGGTGGAAAATTCAGTTTGGAAAAGTTCTAACCATGGTGCGAGTTCTATGATTGTTTTATTGTTTAGTATCACAATAGGTTCATTAACTAATATAGACTACTTCTTTGCTGTTATTCTACTTTAACTACCACTTTAGAAATGTATCAAAATGTGAACTTTTTATTTCAGAGAGAAATTTAATTTAGAAAATAGGTTTTTAGTTCAAAGTTTCGTCGATTTTCTATCTTTTAGATATTTATTGAACTGCAAATCTATCTTTCTTTCTGTCCGCCTGTCCGTAAGTATGTCTGTCTTTAACAGATATCTAATTTAGGCAAGGCCATTAGATTCCTGAAACAGTTAGGTATAATCAGAAAAGTGTAATACATTTAAATTGTTTCACCAAAGTTAACATCTTGATTTTTACCATTTTATTTTCAATAACTTCATGTTATATATGGTGAATCCTGAGATGATTCGGAATAATGATATATTAAGTGTGAAATATCTTAAATTTTAAGACTGATGGCTTATATTGTAAATTATTCATTTTATTTAATACGAGGGCCTTGTTACTTCAAAACTCGTAATGTTTGCATGTCCGTCTGTACTATTTATGGGATATGCATTTATGGATGTTGTCATCCTTGTTTTAATCAAAATCATAGAAGCTTAATGTAGATTCATATGATAATAATACACCATTAAAAAAAATACAAATCTAGGTAACCATTGTTAAAGTTAATAGTTATTACATAAAAATACAATAAATATATAAAAATGAAAATAAAAATAATTTCCCCTCAAAACTAAAAACTACAAAAGCTATAATCATTATCAAACAAGGCCTAGTTAGCTCCATAAGTAGCGCAGCAATAACAAGTTAAAATTACTTTAGATAATAACTCATTTGAAACCTTTTTTTTGCAATTAAAACACTTTTGGGCAGGTGAGTAGTTTTCTTTTTCTCTTAAACTGGCTTTCCATAAAAAAAGCCTAAAACCTGTTCTGTACTGTTCAAACAATGTATGACTTCAGATTATCTACCCAATCTGCGGTTTTTGTGATAAATGGGTGTGATGGGGATGGGGATGGGATGAGAATAGACACACATCCATCATCTGCTTAAAATTGAAACTAATTGGCATTAATCTGCTCATATACAGAATATAGTATAAATGGACGTAAGTACATCTAGGTCATTAAACTTATTAGTAGGTTCGCTACAAAAAAAAGTTCAATTATGAAGAAAAATATAATAATAAGACTTTTATTTGAATAAAGTAATTTCGATAATATTGTTTTAGAATCCCCCTTCCCCATTTAGTTTCCCTGTACAAGGGGTTATGGGGGGAAGATAATTGCTTAAATATCTTTCAAATTAGAGAAGGGTGGTATGGTTTAACTAAATTAGTAGTGCAAAGGAGAGAGGGTGGGGGGAGGGGGGGGGGATTTTGTAGCAATTAAGTTGAAACTTCATAAGTTTAAAGTTCCTTTCTTTGGAATATTCGGGTAACTTTTACTAGATCGATTGATTAATTTTATATTCTAAAGTAATAGGTTGTATCCTATCTCTTTAATGTCAGGACTAATAACACTGACATTTTTCGTTTCAGGGCATGTTTTAGTCTATTTTGATTTTTGGAGGCGGATCGAAGGGGAGTGGAAACGACACCTTACCATGAGGTTTGGTTTCTAGGTAAAACAATAAAATGTTGTCAATGGTCAGTGGGTTAAAGTAAAGTAAAATTAAATTAATAATCAATCTATTGAGCAAAATTTCAGCTTTCCCTGGTTTTATATTTCCCCTGGGGTGGGGAAAAAGTCCCCGGGTTTTAATGTCCTTTCTCTAGAACCCCCCCCCTTCCCCCAACTTTATACTTCCCAATATTATTTCAAGCCCACTCCGATACAAAACTAAACTTAAGGCTGTTCTTATGGTTACCAAATACAACATTTTAGCAATAGATTTTTATATAAAAATAGACCCCTAACGTGTTGTTATATTTTCATTACTAGAGGACGTTAGGAACCAGTTTTTAGAGGTCATTGAAATTGCGTTTTTGCGGAGGTTATCAAATCAAATGTTTATACATAAGCACGAATAAAAAATATTCTTAGCTTTTAGAAAAAGGCATTTTAATTTAGAATTAACCTAAGAAACTTCAACCTTTAACTCGAATAACAATTGAGTACATTTCTTTTTTTCACTATATGAATTCAAAGTATCTTTAAGAGCATTGCTAACGGACAAAGAATAGAATATATAATATAGAATACATACTTATTTATCACGGCTTACAGAATGACGGACGGAGTAAATAGGAAGATAATGAAATTGTAGAGACGCTTTGCTAAAAATAATCAATCTTTTTATCGCTGTTTTACAAGTACGCAAAAATCCGTGGGTAGGGGAGGGTACTTTTATTACTAAAGTTCAGTGGAAGGGGGGGGGGGGTTAGAGTTTAAAATAAAGTTAGAGTTAAAAAGGGATGGGGTATTTATCGAGTTTCATTTAATATAACCAAAATTATTAACAGCTTAAAAATAATCTATTGCATTGACTTATATGAAAATTTAGATTGAGCATGACAATTCCTTATATTTTAAGTATCATTTCGGTTGTTTTTAAATACATGAAAATAAGTAAAATGTTATTTTAGTAACACAGCTTCCTTGTAGTTAGACCTGTCCTTACATATACGTTAATACACAACTCCGTCCTAGAATATTAATGATATTAACAGCGTGATCTTCCTTGTATATTGTCTAATTTTTATATTTTTATAACAAAGACAAATGTTAGTTAAGTAACTTATCTGATAGAAATGTCTAAATTAATGATTTAATTAAAATTCCTGCAATTTAATCTAACAAGAATAGCTTAAAACCATCACATAAAGCATATTTAAACTTTCAGGACTTGATGACGATGTTTATGCGATTTTAAGGAACAATACGAAATGTTAAATTCTGCATAATTTGATGGACGTCTTGTGATAGTTATTGTACAAAGTTTATTTTCACGAAATGGTAATAATTGAAATAATTTAAAAGTTTCCGGTAAATCGAGGACAAGGATAATACTTCATTGAAAAAAAGATATAGAAAATAGTTAATAGAGCAAATTGTGGTTAAATAGGATTCAGTCTGTCCGTACGTCCTGTTATAATCTAGAAAGGGTATATTTTGTTAAAAACTATTAACCGTTATGGTTCTCCTCACAGTGAAACTTTGCATAGATCCAGGGAAGGTTTAAACTATTTTGGTGGATTATAAAACACATTTTCGCCTTCAGAATATGATTCCTCCCCTCCTCCCCTCCTCCCCTCCCCCCCCACCGAACATTCTATTCTATTTCACCCTGGGCATCTAGTGAAGTTGCTACTAGTAGAAATTAATTTTATCAAATGCAAAACTTTTAATTTTTTTTTTTATAAATTTTCAGGAAAGCTTTCCCTGTTTCTGATACCGTGGTTTTAGCCTATCGATTCAACAAGCACTTTGATTAGGAAAACTTAATTCATAAACGTAGGGATAAGTATTTTTTAAAAATCGACAATTATGTCCAAAAGTAGCGCAGCAAAAACTAGTTGGTTCATTATACTACGAATACATTTTTACAGAGAATTAATATTTCTATTGTTTAAGTTTTAAAACAAGAATGACAAGGTTATTAGAATATCAAGAAAAGCTGAAACTTCCCACATACATGTATCTTAAGGAATGAGAAAATAACGATTATGCTCATTAGTTTCCTTAAAAAGTAATCCAACCATCTATTTAATAAAATTATAATTTTAAGTCCCCAAACTAACAAATTCATTCACTATTCACGACATGTAAAATGTAAATAAAACTTTAGGTACTAGTATAATTTATATACAAATTATATTAGCACGCACACATTATCATATCTGACGTACTTAAAACAGACGGATAGATAAAGCTATAGAGTAAATACTCATCAATCATGGGGCTCTTCACTAAAAAAGCCCAAAATGAACAACGTAAGTAGAAACGTAAGAACAGATATTTGGAATTATAAAGTTACTTTGCTTTAAATCATCCAAAAGTGATAATCGAATGTTTTAGTAAAGTCAAGCAAACATAAATATAGGCGTTTTAACACATAGCACTTTTATTTTTATATTGGCATGTTAGAATTGTCCTAGCGCTTTCAAACTTTGCATGATAATTCCGGTATCAAGTAGGTAAGAATCAGAATACAGCTTTATAAACTTTACTAGAGAGTTTGTACGCCCATTAAAAAAATGAGGATTTCAATTCTTTTTATCTATTCCTTTGTATGTGTGTAAAGCCATAATAAGATTTTTTGCTCTAACCATTTACTAACACCCACTTTAATTTAAAAAATAGAGGGTTTCTAAAGCAAAATTTTGTTTCCCTATTATTAAGCAAAAGTGTAGCCATGAAGAAAGTTTTAAAAATAAACAAGGATGACAACATCCATAAAAGCGAAGCACTGAAACGGTAGGACAAACGGACATTAACACTTGTATAGTATCTGAACTGAAAAATCGGAACATAAATGTATAAATGTTGAATCAAAATTGTAGGTAAATTTGTTGAAAAACTGCTTAAAAACAGGAAAATGTTTATGAACATACTTACATTTTTGGACTTGATTATAGAGTTGCTTCGCTTATAATATTGTTCTTTGTTGTCCCAGGAATCAATATACCAAAAATCAGATCAAACGGATAATTAAAACACTTGAAAATTTGTTGTTAAAAAAGTAGAAAAATCAACATGTTTAAAATGGACGTACGGACATTCTGGTAATGATTATAGAGTTGTTACGCTTTCTAAATCGTACCCAACTACTACAGGAATCATCATGCAAAGTTTGAAATCGATAGGACAATTCTAACATGCCTAAATTAACGAATAAAAGCTATCTATCTCGGACGGACGTACGGACGGACGGACGGACGTACGGACGGACGGACCGACCCTAATTATAGAAAAGCTTCGCTTTTAAAAATAAATGTTTGGCATGTATTACAAATCTGTTAATTAGCAAGAAAGGAAGCTAAAAATTTGTCTAATGCCGTACAGACATGCTCAATAAGATTAGCTGTGCTACTAAAAATATTATCCTATTAATATAACAACTTAATGTTAACGCCTATTCTAAATAATAACTACCATATTATAACAGTTAAATTTCAGCTTGAGTCAGCCTACAACTTTGCTGTCATTCTAGTATCACATTTTCTATTATAACCTGTCTTTTGTACTCATTATTGAGTTATCGCCATTGGCAAATAAATCCATATTTATTTTAATTGTTATTTTTATGATAATGATAAAGATATTATTATATCTATCTATTTTTTTTATTACTCTAATATCTAACTATCTATCTATCTTTAAACCTTTGTGTCAGTCTAAATATGCATCAATTCATCTATTAATCAAATAAGTATCTTATAAACTATATAGAAATGAAACAAAATATTTATATCCCTAAATGAGAAAAATACATTAATTTCATAGAATTATGATACATAATTAAATAAATTTATTCAATGTTTATGTAGATTGAAAGACATTGGAATTGGACCATGTTCGAGTACAAAAACTTGACTATAAAATATCAGATGGGATCTGGGCCCCTAGCCCATAAAATCAATATAATGAATTTTATTAAGTTTTCATAAGTAATACAAAAAAATAGCTTCTATAATTTAGCCTATAGGCTAAAACATCCTAAGATAACTATGGATATAGCTTTTATCTTATAGGAGGTTAAAATTAATTTTTTTTTTTAAATTAGAGGTCTTAAAATGAAGTAATATGCCACCTAAAAAGTATCAATAAAAGTTTGGATGGACAATTTTCTTTATATTATCTTTCTTATTTCAAGTTTCTAAACTGAATCAAGATCTAATCATGTGGTTCTCTAATGTATATGTATGGGAGATTACTTAGAATTAATAAATAATTTATTATTTTGATCAATCATACATATAAAAAATATTATCAAGTTATTAGTTTAGAGTAAAACATATATTTCTATTAGGTGAGCGAGTCTTTTCTATCGACAACGCTGCTCTCAATTTTGTTCTCTCTTTTATGCTTATATAAAAGTAACAGGATGTTTGCCTGGGTGGCTGTCTGTGTGTCTTTCTGGTGTCTGTCTGTACAAAGGGACCTCGATAATTGCTAGAAGCTTCACATATGTCCTGTGTAGTTTTAGGCTGTTTCATTTTAATTTAAGACTTGAGATTTTGACAGTCCTCCCTACTCTAGATGCTTGAGGCGCAGTTACTAATTTAATTGTAAATGACTGAATTATCCTTTTATGAACATTAACTTTATAACATCTAAATACATTTAGATCTAATGATATTTTTCATATAAGTAAATATTTATGTATACAGTCAAAAGCTTTTTTCCAATCAAATTACCAAAATCATAATATTTTCCTCTCTCTCTCTCTCTCTCCTACTCTCTCGTTTTAGTAGCGAAGCTACTTCAATTTTAGATAATTTACGTCCGTCATTACATTACTCTTGAGAAAAATGTAATTTCCTTGTTTATTTGCGGATTTTTAAACATCATTAAAATCAAAATATTATAATATAGTGTTAACTATGACATATTGTCAAAATGTAATTTTAACAAACAATATGACTACTGTACTGACGATGGTTGGATAGCCAAAAAAAAATAGCCTAAAACTACCCAGGAATCTATGTAAACCATCCATATAATAAAGAACTCAATCAGTTTAGAAGTTAGCGAAATCTTAAGGGACAATCAAACAAAACCCGTTATTTTTTACAATAGGATAAAAAAATGGAAAAGTGGTTATATTTGATCAATTACATTTTAGAGGTATAATCCTAATAATGAAATAATCTGAATATAAATTGTATTTATTTAGTATAATGTATGGTAAAAACAAGGATGACAACATCCATGATAGCAAGGTTAATCAAACTTATACAACTGTTTGCAATATTATGCTATTCAGGGTTTTACTGTATACATATTGGACAAAAATAAATGATTATACTAAGTGTCTACTTCTACTATATAAAATGATTAAATTATTAATTTGAAATAAAATGTTAGAGAGAAAAATAGCAAAAAAATGAAATTATGTGAAATGAAATGAAATACTCATTTAGTTATTAGCTTAATCTTAAGGGACAAACAAAAAACATCAACTTATCTTTAATCTGAAACAATCGTTCTGTCAGACGGACAAACAAACCATTTCTACAGAGTAGCTAATCTACTGAAAAAGAATTATTTGTGCTTTCCTTCAAAATGCCAATCGAGCAATGGAACCCCTCACCATATGTTTAAAATAAATCAAAAATAAAAAGAGGAGTGTTTTTTTTGGCTTTGACTAACCCCTGCAGAGGGCTCTAACATTGCATATACTTGTAATACACTAACCCTGCGGGTCTACTCCGCAGGGGCGTCCAAGCTTTTTTTTTTGGGGGGGTAAACATTTTTTAGGGGGGGGGGGGGGTAATTCGTGTTTGGGGGGGGTAAAATGAAGCGCGCCGCAATTTTTTTTTACCCCCCCCCCAAAATTTTTACCCCGGGGGTAAAATTTGCTTGGGGGGGGGTAATTACCCCCTCTTATATCTGTTGGCAGGGGTAAATTTAGTTTACCCCCCCCCCCAAATTTACCCCCTGGGTAAAATTTTTGGGGGGGGTAATAAAAATTTTATTAAATATTTAAAAATGCGCGCGAAGCGCGCAAAAATTTTTTTTATTAGAGATTTTTTATTTTTTATTTTTATTTACGGATCTTGGACAAAGTAGCTTCAGACAAAGTAGCTTCGGACAAAGTAGCTTCGGACAAAGTAGCTTCAGGACAAAGTAGCTTCCGGACAAAGTAGCTTCAGGACATTTACCTAAGAAAAGTAGCTTCCTTAGAAAAATAGGAAACTGTCTACACAGAAAGAGAGACATAAGGAAAGGCATAAAGACAGACATAAAGACAGACAAAAAGACAGACAAAATGACAGACAGACAGACAGAAAGGCGGACAGAAATTGTAAAATTTTTTAAAAATGTTAAAACGAATCAAAAATTATAAAAAAAATCGCCGAACCATTTTTAGTAAAATCAACGATCCACTTTTTGTTAAAATTGTTAAAGTTTTGTTTGCTTTCAATAAAATTAGAAGTTAATGTACATTAAACATTCTTACATAGGTTAGGTTAGGTTAGGTTATAGGCAAGGGGGCCGAGCGCCCGCGGCTAGGCAGGCCAGGGGGCCGAGCGCTGCGGCCATAACCTTTATTACTATTAGAAGCTACTTTTCTTAAGTAAATGTCCTGAAGCTACTTTGTCCGGAAGCTACTTTGTCCTGAAGCTACTTTGTCCGAAGCTACTTTGTCCGAAGCTACTTTGTCCGAAGCTACTTTGTCCGAAGCTACTTTGTCCAAGATCCGTATTTACCCCCCAAAAATTGTTTCTGGGGGGTAAATACCCCCTCCTAAATGGTTGGGGGTGCCTACGGCACCCCCAGGGTAGGGGTAAATTTTGAATGGGAGGGGTAAAATGAAAAAAAAATTGGGGGTGCCTACGGCACCCCCAAAATCGTTTGGGGGGGGGTAATCGCCCCATTACCCCCCTCCTTGGACGCCTATGCTACTCCGTATTCAATATAACATAACCTACCCTACCCCCATTAAATATATTAAAATTAATTGAAAATAAGAAGAGGGGGTGAATTCTGTGCTCGACTAAGCATTATAAGAGAAACCACCGAATTATTGTTTGACCAATTTTTGACCATGATAAAAAGATTAAGAAAGGATTATAGGATCAAATCAAAATGATAATTGGCTTTATTAAGAATCAATGAAAACCTGGCCATACTTAATAAATAATAGTGAATATTTTCTACATATAGGGCCTGTATGTACGTCCATACGTTTGTAATTTATCTAAATTAAAGTATGTTAGAATCATACTATATAAAACTTTGAACAACAACATTTACTATTTTCAAATTCTACAATATGAAAAGCACTAAAATTAAATATTTTATTTGATTATCTTTTTTTTTATATTGTTCAATGTATGGATGTTGTTATCCTTGTTTACTTGTATTTATAAGAAAAGCATTTTCTAAATTTGGGACGTCACGTCCGTCCAAAAAAAATGATAATTAATAAAATTATATCAAATTTTCTAGGAGATTAGGATATCTTAGCCTTACACAATTCTATTTATTACTAACCTTAAAAAAATGTATCATTGTTTCAACACTACATTTACTAATCATGGAATAAGTTTTTTTCTTCAGAAAGAACATCAATTTTAACATTCATCATTTGATTCGTTAAAATCAATGCTAAAATAAAAAATTCTCAAAATTCCTAGTTCTAATTCTAATACGATTATAATAGATTTTACATGTATATTTCGAGAATGTAGCTAAATTTTATAAATAGCACAATAGCTATGATCTCGCCGTCTTTCACAAGTATTAATCTATATTAATGCCATTATTAAATGCGCTGTTACTCTATTATGTCTGTTTTTCTGTCTGTATTTTTATGGATTTTCAAATTCATTTTATGCTAAATAGAATTTTCTGCTGTGAAAAAAAAATCTACGAGTTATAGAAATTATTTCGTGTACATATATACATAGAGGATTTATTTTACTAAGTAATATTTATTTTTATTCTTATTAGTTTCATATTACAGGGACTATGTGCGATCGGAGGAAAGCCAGGAAAATAGTCTAAAACAATCCCAAGAATTAAAAAAATGGACAACCCAATCGATTCAATTGAAATCAAAATCTTAACCTTTCATATTATGTGCACAAAATTGGACATATTGCCGACGATAATAATACAACTTTCATTAATATAACTTAGTTTTTTACCTAATCTAATAGGAAATCACCATGTCTAGAAGCAGCTTATAAAGCCTATAAAAAATGACGTCATATAATGCAAATGAGCATTGATAGGTCAGTATACATTTTAATTGACCAGTGGTAAAATGTATACTGGCCTACCAATGGCCATTTTTTTTATATGCACTATAAGCTGCTTCTCAAGGCTACCTATTTCCTGGGTTAGAAAAATAATTTGTGCTGATTTTAGTTTTTATATAGTGATGACACATAGATTTTCTCTTATAATATTATTTTAACAATGATTTAGATTTGGGCAAGGAGAGAGAGAGAGAGAGATGGGTCAATTGTGATAAAAATTACTGCTGCTGCTCTGTGAGGCGTGTGCTGAGAATAACATTAAAAGTAGTAAAGAATGTGTTGATATTCAATTACGTAACTTATTACTGACTATACCATAAAATAAAATTTTATGATTTCAAGATATGTTTCATGTAATTAAAGGGTTTTTACGAGTAAGTTAAATCAATATGTTATAAGAAAAACGGTGATATAGGATGGGGGTTAATTTAGATAACTAAATCATAAAAATATTTTACAAAAATAAAAGTAAATTATATACAAAATTATTGTTAATATATTTTTTTCTTTTAAAAACGAAGCTTCTCGATTAATATTATTTAATTTTTAATTTTAGCCTTTGGAATTAATACTTTTTTCTTTAATACAAAATCCACTTTTATTGAAACTTGATTGGTTGGCTCCAAACGACCAGAGTCTTAACTTTTAAACAAATAATTTTAGTATACCTATATTTTTCATCATTGCAGGGGGCATACATCTATTTATTGTTCATTGTCTTATCACTTAAAATCCGTGAAAAAGTTATAGTTTAAATATCACCTTGACTTTAGCAAAGCTCTTGATGTTTCTACGACAATAAATAATATATTTTGGTTATACTATAAACACAGTAATAGTGTCTGACTGATTATGACGTAACAAAAAAAAATTAGCCAATGAGAGGCCCCTATAAATTTTACCATTGGTCAATAACGGTCTCTCATTGGCTAATTTTTTTGTTACGTCATAATCAGTTAGACACTATTACTGTGTTCTTATACTATACTTTAATACCAGCTCCTTCTACTCTAGGCGCTCTTTATTTTAAGGGTAAGGTAGGACAGAAAAATAGCATAAAACCATCAAAAATCTTATATTAGACAATAAGACAATATGAAACCATCGTGGGACCTAAGTTGGAGTACTCAATCAAAATTAGAAATTATCGGAATCTTAAGACTCAGACAAAACGCTCTTGATACTGTATATAACTGGATATATGCAAAACCCTGCGGGGTTATCGTCCTTGTTTTCAAATGAAATATGGAAAAATGAGAAATCTAATCAAAACGGGAAATTGAATTTTACTTCAAAGAACAAAATTTTCAGTTAATTATTAATTTTATAGAAATTGATCATTTTCTTTAAACAAGGACAGTTCTGTATATTTTCACGCAGCAACACCAAGCAGATAATTTACATGATAAACATTTAAGAACAAAAATATTTTTACCAGTGGCGTTTGGTAGTTGGTGTTAACATCTCCCTTAAATCTAAAATTGAGAATTCTTCCTTTTCTAACCTTCTAAAGGCTAATTGTTTTACACTCTCCTTGACGAAAAACTATAAAGACAATTAAGCCAAACTATAACTATGACTAAAACTGTAAAGACTATTCTTTTGTAAAGACGTACTTTTTTTCCAAAAATAAAGTTTATGCGCTACTTAAAAATTTCTTGATCAGAAAAAGATATCATTTTCTTTTCTTATTTCAATAAATATATTTTTTATGTAAAATTTGTAAATTATCTAGTTACTGAAAATGTACTATTACAAACATTTTTGAAGAAAAAAATCTAATGGAAAATGAAAGAAATAAATTTGAAATCTTTTCCCTTTTATACTCTATAACAAACCTATATTAAATATCTCCACTTCCTCCCTCCTCCTTCTGCTCCTCTCTCAACGTCATTCCTTTAACTTTTTCTAAATTTAAACCCATTCTTCTAATATGACACCTCCTACCCAACTCCCCACTGAACTTACTTCTCTTTTATCCTCAGTGAAACAGGCCATAGAAGCTTCCTTTATATTTGAAACAAGGCTGCAAAACGGCCATAGATGCGTAGATGTACATATACTTAAATTAACCAACAATCCTAAATATAAAGTAACAAGATATCTCTCTGTCTGTCTGTTTATTTGCACAGAAACGCCCCTGGAAGATTGTTCCTCCAATACTTTTAATTTTTTATAACTAAGATGTAAAATTAATGGTCGTCAATCTCTTAGAGGCCTTAAAAATCAAAATATTCATTGGGGTGGACTTTTGGCTGTAAATTATACTGGTACCCAAATTTCAACCTTCATTGATTGGTACAAACATGTAGTGTCCAAACTTTTACACCAATAAACACAATCTACAAAAGGAACATTTTTATCATAATGTGTGTATGACAGTTGTTCAATGCCTTATCCTAAAATATACCTGACTTTATTTTATTACACATGGGTGCCTTAAAGAGATGCTCTGCATCTAAAAATGTTCACCTTCTCATTTTAAAACATCTAAAAAGTCACCCCCATAAACATTTCTCACCCCTCCTACCTCTTCCCCACCATCTAAGCACAGAAAGGCCATCTCAACGCAATTTTAACAATTTCATTTGAAACTCCATCATTGGCTTTCGAGGCTGGTGGGCAATTTTTCCCGCATTTTCAAAAGACAGCTTCTTTAAAAAATGTTTATTGATATAAAATAAAATAAAAACAGTGGTAACAAGTCAAAGATTCTGTAGTCTTTTAGTATAAATAAAAGACAGCTTTTAAGGGTTAAGTTTAACATGAAAAAAAATTCCGGTTTTAAAATTAAATTCCCTTCTCACATAGATTCTTTCCCTTTGTGGTTCACCCCCTAACTCTATCAGCCTCACTGTCCAACCTCTTTTTGGAGGATTTTAAAATTTGAAATTCAAATTTAAATTTAACTTTGATCAGAGGAATTTATAAAACGCCATTTTTCTCTTTAAAATCTTAAGATGTGACGCCATTAAAAAATTATGGATATATTTCAAAATATATTTTTTACGAATTAGATAATAAATATATTTAAATAGATGTTGGGTGGCAAGTGATAGATAGATAAAATATATAGATGGTTAAAATATTTGTACTATAAGAAAGTTAACTGGACTGAGTCATAAATGGAGAAAATTTGATTTCACAAAAGCATTTGATATTATACATACAAATAAGATTTAAGAGTTGCAAGTACTTGTATCACCACTTCTAACGTAGAAAAGATAATTTTAAATATAATCGAAATTCGTATCTACCAGGGGCGTCCAAGCTTTTTTTTTGGGGGGGGGTAAAAAATTTTAGGGGTGGGGGTAATTCGTGTTTGGGGGGGGGGGTAAAATGGCCCCCAAACTAATTTACCCCGGGGGTAAAATTTTTGGGGGGGGTAATTTAATTATGTAAAAAAAGCACCTACCTAATCTATTAAGTTAATAAGTACTATCCTATAACATAAAGTAGTAAGTAAGGTTTATTTGACTATAGCTTCAGATTTCATTACTTTTAATACTGAGTTCTCCTTTTTAGGAAAGCTTCACATAGATCCCATGATGGTTCCACACTATTATAGGTCAATCCTTTGAGTGGTTTTAGGCTATTTTTCTCCTCCCTTTTTACCCTTTAGAAAACACGAGTTCTTAGATGCTAAGGGCGCCACTACTATTCAAATATATAGTAGTATCTCATTCTTTAGAACATAAAAATACAATAATTAACGCACTAACCAATGAACCAATATGATTATACTTTAAAGTGAAGCGTCTTATAGGTCCTTGTAAGTTTTATAACTAGTTTTGAGACACCCTGACATCCTCCCAAAAGAAATCGCCTATAGAAATTCTTTTTCATTATTTAATGAAATATTTAATTTAGTTAGGTATCTATTTTATGGAATCTTCAGTGCTTTACAATTACATCATAGATCCCCCCCCCAAAAAAAAAATTTCAGTAAAATTTTTTTTAAGAACATTCAATTTGGGGGGGGTAAATACCCCCCCCAAAATTTTTTTTTAAAGAACATTTATTTTGGGGGGGGGTAATTACCCCCCCCAAAATGGTTTGGGCAAGGTAGGGGTAATTTTTTTGGGGGGGTATTGTTCAAAAAATTTTGGGGGTACCTACGGCACCCCCAAAATCGTTTGGGGGTGCCAAATGGCCCATTACCCCCTCCCCCCCTTGGACGCCTATGGTATCTACCTATTGTATAAAATTCTACCCTATAAAATTGGCGGTATTTTGGTGACATTTTGTTTGAATGTCGACTATTTTGCATTTATAAAAGCATTCATTGCTGTCATATTATTGACATACTTTTTGTTGTGTCATTTTTCACATTGACTACATGGTTCTAATTAAAGAAGTCATAGCTAATTATCGACCTAACGTTATTTTACAACACTTTATTATTTTTAATTGAATTTAAATATCGTCAATTGTTTAATTTTTTTCTGTTGAGTTGTACGTTTTATTACAGTAGCTTCGCTACTAAAATAAAAATTCCCCTTTCAGGAATTTTTCATCAAATAAAATCCGTGGATTTTTGATAAAAAAAAATAAATCATATTAAAAATTTTCTACATTGTTCACAATTTTATTGATATGTGTATTGGAAATTTTACAATTATACAAAACGAGCACGATTTTCAACAAAATTACAAAAAATATCAAATTAAAGTAGATATTAGTAACACTAAAAATAAAATCATTTTTTCTCTCTAAATTTCCTTTAGATTTCACAATTATACTTCTTTCAACTTTTACTTTATTTCACAGTTATTTTTTATCTAAACTATTATTATCTTGTTAGTGTTGCGCTATTTATGGGGATAATTTATCTTGAAAAATAATATATTTTTTTGTATAATTGACTTTAAATGAATTAACTATAAAATTATTCGGAAATTTTTAGAGTAGCTTCGTTTTCATGTAATAAAAAAACATAAAATAATTCCATGATTTCATATTCCAAAAAGCAAATTCATAGTTCATTTTCTAAGAAGTAATTTATATATATTTAGTCAGCTTTCTTGTCTATCCGTTAAAATGTCGCTTAACACTGATTGAGATGGATGGAATGAGATGGATTTAGGCTATTGTATGCCTCCTTCTAACATATCTCTTTAAATACAGAGCCCTTAGATGCTAGGGGCGAGGTTATAATATATATAACAGTCCTTTTCTCCTAGATACTAGGAACGCAACCGCTTGTAATAGTTGTTCCTGTCCTGATAAAGCAATCCATTCGGCCGATAATAATTTAAACGTATCCAAGCTGGTTTAAACAAGGTGCTTAGAGACGGCTAGCTCGCGGCTGGTCAGCCGTGCCTAAAACAATTCAAGAAGTCATTCTGAAACACAAACATTGAGTAAAATCCTTCCATTCGTTTTAGGATAATTCCTCTATTTTTTTAGACTAAAGGGATTTGAAGCGGGTTTGAAGGTTGGTTACTACCATAGAATGACAGTTAATTCACAGCCTAGGGTAGCCTGCTATTGTGCTATATTTCTGCTGTTATAGGATAAATTTGTAACCACTATTGGAAGTGAACGTTGGGATGGGTATGGTTTTGAATAGCTCCTAAACAGTAACAGTTATCCTAAAAACAAAATGAATTGTCGAATATTATTATTTTTTATAAGCGAAGCTTTTCTATAATTAGGGTTGGTCCGTCCGTCCGTACGTCCGTCCGTAATGGATAGCTTTTTTTTGTTAATTTAGGCATGTTAGAATTGTCCTATCGATTTCAAACTTTGCATGGTGATTCCTTTAGTAGTTAGGTACGATTTAGAAAGCGTAGCAACTCTATAATGATTACCAGAATGTCCGTACGTCCATTTTAAACATGTCGATTTTTTGTACTTTTTTAAAAACAAATTTTCATGTGATCTAATCATTCGATTGATCTAATTTTTGGTATATTAATTCCTGGGACAACAAAGTATAATATTATGAGCAAAGCAACTCTATAATCAAGTTCTAAAATGTAAGTATGTCCATAAACATTATCCTGTATCCAGCAGCTTTTCAACAAATTTATTTACAATTTTGGTACGACTCTTATACATTCTGATTATTCAGTTCTGACAATATACAAATGTTAATGTCCGTTTGTCATACTGTTCTAGTGCTTCGCTTTTATGGATGTTGTCATCCTTGTTTTATTTTATTTCAACTGCTGATTTGTCATATAGTTGAATTTATTTGAAGTTAACTAGGGTTTTTTTTCTTCGTGTTTAACTAATTCACACCCCTTTCCCCTTATTTAAAAATTATTTGAATAAAGGTGTGTTAAAGTGCTCGATAGGCACTTTGAGATAAATGCTATGAGAAAAATTATTTTTCCGTAAGCTACCTTTATTATTTACAAAAATGTACTCGAAATTGATTCAATATTTTAAATATCAAAAAGTTCTTTACTGCTGTTGGACATGATCGTTTTTCTATAGTATATTTGTCTTGTTCTTTATGGCTTAAGCTAAGAAAAGTGTGAATATAAAGATTTAGAGAGAGTTGAGACTTTAAAAGATAATCTTAATATTTGCAGGTCTAAAAATTAGCTTCACTTTAATTTAAATAAAAAAAACATAAAAAAAACATAGATATTCTATATTGAGATAATTAATGAATCAGATAAAAGAATTGTTGATATTTATAAATTTAAAATTAATGACATCAAATTAAACGCCTCTGGGTAACTTTTGCAGTTTGACCTCACAAAAGTATTTGACTGAATACTAATTAAAAGTTTGATCTGTTTCATGTTATAAAAAGTTTAACATTATTTACATCTAAAATCTAAATGGGTTTTTCAATTATAGAAAAAAAAAACATTATATAATTATCATATCAAGAGCAAACACGCATTTTTTGAGCCAATTTTCATTAAACATCATTTCAATATTAGTAAAACAAATTGCTTATAATTTATGTAGCACTTTTAAAGATGAGCTTAATATGAGAATAATACGAGTAGGTGGAATGAGTAAGAATATAGAGAAAGAGAGTATAGTTTCAGGAAAAGTATAAGTTACCATAATCACAATTCATAATGATTTCTATGGCTCTATTGAATATTAGTGTGACTCTTTGGCTTTTAGTAAATCTGGACACCGTAAGAGGAGAGATTCCCTTGATGAGATTTTCCTTCAAGATTTGAATCCGGCCAAGAGTAAAGTTGAGCGGTGCTGGGCAGGATGAGAGGGGTGGAGGGGGGGGGGGGGGGTTGTAGTGGCCACCCTTACTTCCTTTTTACTCACCATTCAAAACACACACACACACACACGTACAAAACTCAAATTTTCACAGGGTTTCATTTTTGACTTTTGCTTTCAGAATATAAAACTTTATAACAATTTTATTACAGAAAGAAGTAGGGTGTTTATTGTTTTTCTGCTAAGATCTAACACAGAACCGATTTAGTTATCCATTTTCAGGAATCTTGATATAGGTCCTATAAAGGTTTTATGCTATTAAACTATCCCCATCTCCCTTAGATGCTAAGGGTGCAGCCTTTAGAGCTCTATAATGAAGTAATATATAATTTACTGATGCTTATAGCCTAGGAAACTACACAACAAAGACTTTCATACAAAATCTATGAAATTGGTTGTCTTCAAATATTCGATTAAAGGTTAAATAAAGAGCTTATCTAAAACTCTATTTATAGAGAATTTATACTGCATACATACAATTAAGAAGTAAAATGTTTTTGAGCAAAAACGCAGGAAGAAAAATGAACCTCTGTAAGAGTAATTTTTAAATGTCCGAACTGAATGAGAAAAAGTATTTCAGTTTTAAAATCTAGATTCTTACTCAATGCCTTTCTCTTTCTCTCTCTATTTCTCTTTCTTTGCCAATCTGTCTCTCTTTCTCTAGTTCTTATCTTTAGCAGTGATTTTTCTTGAAAACTAGAGACCATTATTTCTATATCCATGCTTAATGTGGCCAGATTTAGATAGATAGTTTTCTCAATGGATAGATAAATAGATGAATGGATGGATGATAATAGTAGACAGACAAAAGGATGTTTGGAGGAACGTCATTATAGTTTAATTAATGGATAATTAAAGTGATGGATATATAGATGGATGGCAAGATAGACAGAGAGATAGATAGATATATGGATGGATGGATGGATGGATGGATGGATGGATAAATGGATGGATGGATGGATGGATGGATAAATAGATAGATAGATAGATTAATGTATAGATGGATGATTATGTGGATTCTTAAAATGAACTAATATTTACAAATCTTAAAGTATCAATGTATGACTATTTGAATAAATTTAACTAAATGTTACTAAAATATAAGATGCTTAATTATTTTACTTAATTGTCCTAATAATTATAATTACAAAATTAAGCGAATAAGATAACTATGTAATACCTAATCCTTATAATATCTGAATGAACTACTAATAGAGCTAACTCTAAAATTAGATATAAAGTAGTTTTAAATAAATAAAAGGATAAATCACACTATCAAATGCCTTTGTTAGATCAAATTTCAAAAGATTTAAGTTTAATATCAGCCACATTGTATAGATTAAATGAGTGTAATGGTAGTGTCTCGGTCCATAAACAGACACAATAAAGCATACGTTACCAATTGCAAATCGTGTATTGAAAGGGTTGGTTGTTTGTTTTATTATCCCTTATTTTACAGAATATTTGTTAAAAATGTCAATGAATCAAATCAAGTAAAGGGCCCAACATCACGATGATAAATCTTAACTTTTTTCTCAGTCCCTCTCCCCTCCCACTTACTACCAGCCTAACCCAAATTTATCCACTATTTTACTTTTATAATGCTGTAAAATTGTATAAAATATAGCATGTAGTTCATTCGATTTGGGTTTAAACACGGTATAGTACTTAAATTTAGGTATGTTAGTATTGTCCTATCGATTTAAAACCTTGCATATAATTTTCAGTGACAGTGATGTATAACCTAACAAGGATGACAACATCCATAAAAGCGAAGCACTGAAACGGTAGGACAAACGGACATTAACACTTGTATAGTACCTGAACTGAAAAATCGGAACATTAATGTATAAATGTCGAATCAAAATTGTAGGTAAATTTGTTGAAAAACTGCTTAAAAACAGGATAATGTTTATGGACATACTTACATTTTTGGACTTGATTATATAGTTGCTTCGCTTATAATATTGTTCTTTGTTGTCCCAGGAATCAATATACCAAAAATCAGATCAAACGGATAATTAAAACACTTGAAAATTTGTTGTTAAAAAAGTAGAAAAATCAACATGTTTAAAATGGACGTACGGACATTCTGGTAATGATTATAGAGTTGCTACGCTTTCTAAATCGTACCCAACTACTACAGGAATCATCATGCAAAGATTGAAATCGATAGGACAATTCTAACATGCCTAAATTAACGAATAAAAGCTATCTATCTCGGACGGACGTACGGACGGACCGACCCTAATTATAGAAAAGCTTCGCTTTTAAAAAGCATAGCAACTTTGTACTCGTTATGAGAAGGGAGAATGGGGGGGGGGGGGGTGGTAGGTCATCCCTCAAATTTTCCGTTATATTTTTAAAAGCGAAGCTTTTCTATAATTAGGGTCGGTCCGTCCGTCCGTCCGTACGTCCGTCCGTCCGTCCGTCCGAGATAGATAGCTTTTATTCGTTAATTTAGGCATGTTAGAATTGTCCTATCGATTTCAAACTTTGCATGAGGATTCCTGTAGTAGTTGGGTACGATTTAGAAAGCGTAGCAACTCTATAATCATTACCAGAATGTCCGTACGTCCATTTTAAACATGTTGATTTTTCTACTTTTTTAACAACAAATTTTCAAGTGTTTTAATTATCCGTTTGATCCGATTTTTGGTATATTGATTCCTGGGACAACAAAGAACAATATTAAAGCGAAGCAACTCTATAATCAAGTCCAAAAATGTAAGTATGTACATAAACATTATCCTGTTTTTAAGCAGTTTTTCAACAAATTTACCTACAATTTTGATTCGACATTTATACATTTATGTTCCGATTTTTCAGTTCAGATACTATACAAGTGTTAATGTCCGTTTGTCCTACCGTTTCAGTGCTTCGCTTTTATGGATGTTGTCATCCTTGTTTAAAAAGCGAAGCTTTTCTATAATTAGGGTCAGTCCGTCCGTACGTCCGTCCGTCCGAGATAGTTAGCTTTTATTCGTTAATTTAGGCATGTTAGAATTGTCCTATCGATTTCAAACTTTGCATGGTGATTACTGTAGTAGTTAGGTACGATTTAGAAAGCGTAGCAACTGTATAATCATTACCAGAATGTCCGTACGTCCATTTTAAACATGTTGATTTTCTACTTTTTTAACAACAAATTTTTATGTGATCTAATTATCCGTTTGATCTGATTTTCGGTATATTGATTCCTGGCTCAACAAAGAACAACATTTTAAGCGAAGCAACTCTATAATCAAGTCCTAAAGATGTAAGTATGTCCATAAACATTATCCTGTATCAAGCAGTTTTTCAACAAATTTACTTACAATTTTGCTTCGAATCTTATACTTTTATATTCTGATTATTCAGTTCAGACACTATCCAAGTGTATATGTCCGGTTGTCCTACGTTTTCAGTGCTTCGCTTTTATGGGTGTTGTCATCCTTGTTTAAATAGAAAAAAAGGAGAGGGGATGAGGTATGTTTTATGGGCTATATTTCTTGGGAAGCAGGCACCAAGATATTTACAAGCTTCACTATAAAGTAGAAACATATCGGATTAACGGTTTGTAAGATCCAGTTCCTTTTGTTTAAGGATTCTGTTTAGAATTTCTAATTCATAATTATGAATGATAGCCTCAATCTATTATGGGACTAATAAAAGAAAAATACATTACAGGCCTAATCATGTGTTTTAAATAGCAATTTTAGGGTTTTGGAGCTTCGGAAATCATTCAAGTTAATAATTAAAACCTAGAAATTGCCATTTAGAAAAGCAACTTTTCATTAACCATAATCAGAATGGGGGCTAAAAACTATTTGCTTATTTTTTTGTATGTCTTTTGCTTTTCTTTAAAAATTTTTTTATAGATATTCTAAAAATTTTTTAAATTTCTTAAAAGTAATGTATATGCAAAAGCATCTATCTCTATAAATATCTATCTATTTTTACCTCTACTTTACTAACTATATTATTCTTCGTCTATTGTTCCTTAAGCCACACATTTCAATTTTTGATATCTCCAACAAGCTACCCAGCCTGCCCTAGCTACCCAGGGAATTTTACAACCAAGTTTTAGAGGTTGGCCGCTGCTAAGGCAAGGAGCTTTACTTACTCAGGGACGGTGTAATGTATCCTTGGAAATATTATTTAAACCCGCCAAAGATTCCATCAACAATAATGTCAATATAGAATATAATTCATTCGATGATAAGTCAGTCATGACCACTTTTATTTAATGCCATATAGTGGGAAAAAAGTAATTTCAATTATTTCATTTAAAAATTGCATGTGGATAATATGTCATCCATGACCACTTATATTGTATTCCGTAAAAAGAATATTATTAATTTCTATGACTTTTTGACTTATATATATACTGTATATCGGTATTTAGTCAGCAATGAGCTTTTGAACTCAATGTTATTTAGTTGCCATAAAAAAATAAGCACGAAGTATAAAATAAGGTAAATACACCCTTTTTATCATATTATAATATTTTCTTAAAATTCCTTTTCTAGGAAATGTCTTTGAATCTTTGCATGCCTAGCTTCACAACTTTTATTCCCCAGAATGTCTATACCCAATCGCCGGCATGTGGCTGGTTTAATGGGAGTATAAGATTTTTCTGTGCTAGCTGCCGAGAGGAATGGTATAGCCCCTATGGGTGGCCCTTTAACACAATTCCAGCTAAAATGTGCTTTCAGTGGTTTTATTTTTCATTTAGAACTTTAGAAATTGGATGCCTTTTTTACTGCACTTTAGATAGATAAAATAAATGGAGCGATAGATGGATAGATAGAAAGATGGATGGATTGTTTGATTAGTGGATGGATAGATTGGTTAATAGGCATGTATATAGATGGATAGATTGATTCATAGACAAATAGATAAATGGATATTTTGATTAATAGACATATAGATAGTTGGAAAGATTTATTAATAGATAGCTAGATAGATCGATAGATTGATTAATAGGCATGTATATAGATGGATAGACTGATTAATAGTCATGTATATAGATGGATAGACTGATTAATAAACATGTATATAGATTGATAGATTGATTAATAGTCAGATATATAGATGGATAGATTGATTAATAGACCATGTATATAGATGGATAGATTGATTAATAGATAGCTAGATAGATTGGTAAATAGTCAGATATATTGATGGATAGCCATTAATCATTAAATTCTGATAACTATAAGTGGGGTAAAATTGCTTTCAAAAAAGTTCTCATAAAAAAAACACACTGTATATTGATGGATAGATCGATTAATAGTCAGATAGATTGATTAATAGACAGAAAGATAGATGGATAAGTTGATTAATAGACAGATAAATAGATGGATAGATTGATTAATAGACATGTATATAGATGGATAGATTGATTTATAGATAAATGGATAGATTGATTAATAGACAAATAGATAGATGAAAAGATTTATTAATAGACAGATAGATAGCTAGATAGATTGATTAATAGACATCTATATTGATGGATAAATTAATTAATTAATAGATAGATAGATAGATAGATTAATTAATAGGCAGATATATAGATGGATAGATTGATTAATAGAAATAAAGATGGATGAATTGTTTAATTAATATACGGATAGATAGATGGATTAATAGAGAGATAGATAACTAGCTTGATGTATGAACAGATAGATTAATTGGAGGTCTGTTAATTACACCTTCAACATTTAAATAGATGATTGAATAGATAGAAAGACAGAAAAAGCATATAATTATTTGATAGATAGATATTTGATTAGATAGAATTAATTGATGGATAGATAGATGAATTAAAAGATACAAAGATAGATATACTAATGGATGGATAATTTAGAGGTTTGTTAATCACACCTTAGATATTTAAATAGATAAAACGAATAGATAAATAAAAAGATAGAGAGAGAAAGCAAAGTAACAGGATGGTTGTCTGTCAGTCTTTCTGTGTGTACTGAAGGATTTAGTTAACCGCTAAAGTAACCTTTAGAAAAATATACGTTCATGAAATACATTAAAATTAAGTTTAGCTAATTTGGCTTTAATAAACCTTAATATTAACTTTAAAAAATGGAATTACCATTCAGGTGTCTTTTTCTAATTTTTTTTTCAAAAGATGGTGGAGGAAAAGGGGGGGGGTTATGACTTTCATTATAAGTATACTGCCTATGAATCTTTTATTAAAAGCGAAGCTTTTCTATAATTAAGGTCGGTCCGTCCGTCCGTCCGTCCGTAACGAATAGCTTTTTTCGTTAATTTAGGTATGTTAGAATTGTCCTATAGATTTCAAATTTTGCATGGTGATTCCTTTAATAGTTAGGTACGATTTAGAAAGCGTAGCAACTCTATAATCATCACCAAAATGTCCGTACGTCCATTTTAAACATGTTGATTTTTTTCGTTTTTTTAACAACATTTATGTGATCTAATCATCCGATTGATCTGATTTTTGGTATATTGATTCCTGGGACAACAAAGTATAATGTAATCAGCGAAGCAACTCTATAATCAAGTCCTAAAAATGTAAGTATGTCCATAAATATTATCCTGAATCAAGCAGTTTTTCAACAAATTTACTTACAATTTTGCTTTGACTCTTATACAATTATTCAGTTCTGACACTATACAAGTGTTAATGTCCGTTTGTCCTACCGTTTCAGTGCTTCGCTTTTATGGATGTTGCCATCCTTTTAAAAGTACATTGCAATAATGAATGATCAAAAGTAAATATTATTTACTAAGTATATTTGCGATTACTTTTATTTAATGAAATCTTCCAATTTTTAACATGTACAAAACGGCCTGCTTAATTGCTTCAAGATCCATGTCAGATCTATATAGGAAATAAATGTCTATAAACGAGCTCAAGTTTTCCAAGGAATATATGATTAAAACTCATAGTGCTCCAATAATCCATAATAAACTCGCATTGCCCAGAACGATAAGACCCATTATTTTACTTTATTAAAAATAAATTCATTTTTTTCATTTCATGTTGCTATTTACCTTATATTGATGTATTTAATTTCTAATAATAAAAAAGAAAATTTAAATTTATAATATGATAAATTTAAGAAAACTATGTTTTAAAAGAATTCGATTGTAGCGACATTTTGTGTGTTCAAATATTAAACTAAAATTGTAATCATCATCATTAACCCTTTGGTGATGGTAATGTAAAGAAAAAAATATAATTTTAAAAAATCTTTTAAAAATCATTTAAATTATTAAATATTTACTTTCTTTTAGATAGTAATGCCGGGTGAGGAAAATAGATTTATTGAGAAATAGATATGCATATAGAAAACTAGCCAATAGGGAGATAATTATATCGAGCCAACTCTAGTAGTTTTAATAGGAGCACAATACACAGACAATAGTGCAATAATATAAATATTTTCTAAAGTTATAGTATAAAGATTGTGTATGTGTGTGTGTTCATTAAGGTCTCTGGAACATTACTTTCACAATTTTAACTTTAATGATATTCAAGGACAGGTTTTAGGCTAGTTGGCAGATATTACGTTACCACCTTAAAATATATGCTCCCTTACCCCCCAAAAAATACCCTACCCCCTACAAAAATACATAACCGTTACGCCCCCCTTCCCCCATTGCATCATGTTTTAAGGGTAGGGAGAAGTAACTAGATATCAAGTACAAAATAAAATGGCAGTTCTGGACGTATTGACGAGGGACAGAACCTAATTATAAAGAGGCTTCACTTCAATAAATGATATTGTAATACATTTAAAACAAATGTTAATATTGAGACGGAAGCTCGTCGATATTTAGTTCTTGTAATTCCGTACGCCCCTTCATCCGAATCGCATGACATAAATTTAAGCCATTAGAATCGCCCATTGCCTTTAAACCTTGCTTGATGACTAATGGAACAATTAGGTATAATAAATAAATCTTAGCAACTTCAAAATTGTAGTCAGAAATTACTCAAATCTACTTTAAACATGTACTTTCATCTACGCCCCAAAAAGGCCTCTAGGGGCACGTTAGGAGGTGGTGGTTGTATTCGACCGCCCCCCTCCCCTTCACTTTAATATTAGTTTCACAGTGTTAAAAGAAAACCATATAGAAACGGTGGTTGGCGAGATCCTTCGGTACAAACCGACATACACAGCTCCTGTTACTTTGTGAAAGTTTCTTGCTTTTGTGAAAGTTGTCATCGTTGTTATGTCTATATGTACGTGTTTGATGAATAAATATTCAATAAAAATATAAATGACGTTATTTTTTATATCATTTTTTTCTGTTAAAAACGTGTTATTTGTATGTTAGACATGGAAATAGATATTCTTAAAAGCGAAGCTTTTCTGTAATTAGAGTCAGTCCGTACGTCCGTAACGGCTAGCTTTTTTCGTTAATCTAGGCATGTTAGAATTGTCCTATAGATTATAAACTTTGCAAAGTACAATGTTATAAGCGAATCATCTCTATAATTCAGTCCTAAAAATGTAAGTATGTCCTTAAACACTATCCTACCTGATTTCAACAAATCTACTTACAATTTTGTTTCGAATTTTATACATTTATATCAGATTATTCAGTTCTGACAAGTGTTAATGTTCGTTTGTCCCACCGTTTCAGAGGTTCGCTTTTATCAATGTTGTCATCCTTGTTTATGGTTGTTCTTATATAATATAATTCAATTAAATCTAGAAAAATCATGTTTTTATGTACATCATACTTTAAATTTAACTAAAATTCTAAATAAAAATATATCAAATATGATGTCTGAAACTTCGAAGACAAATGGACTGAAAGTGAGAAAGACAGACAAACAGGTATAGGAAATGATCGACAGATTGACAAATAGAATAATAAACATAATGGCGTATATAATAATGCACAGAATGAGAGGCATGATGACAGATAGCGTGAAAAAACGTTATAGGAATCATAATCTAAAAAATCATGTATATAGAACTAATCAAATGTTAAAATATTACTATAATCAGTAACATAAACTTATATATTTCTTTCCTCCTTAAAATTTTCAAAAATCAATTAAATAAATAAAAACAACAAAATTCTTTTAAACTGAATAAATTTACAGATGTATATATTGAATTATATTTTTACTAATTTCTAAAAGTAAGAGACAAGGAAGATAGTTTCCATAGCGAAGTTTAAACATAATTAAAACCGTACTAGCAAATCATTAACATTTGCAGTAGAAAGAAGACGTAATTCCATGCTACGACAAAAACTCTGTGCCTTATATTCTTCTAAATTATCATGAATATGTGTAAATAATAGAAAAATATCTTATTTCACAATCTTTTTTGAGAACAAATCAGAGTCAAATGCTATTCTTCAGTCGAAAATGCATAAAATGTTAAAAATTTACATACATACTTTAGAGACTTTAGCCTAAGTTAATGAACACGAACCCTAAACACAACAGCTCAATGTAACAATGGATTGCATTTGAATCATGATTAAAGATCACAATTATCCCTTTGTCCAAAAGCATGCTGTAATAATTGTTAATACTCGATGTTACTAAATCAGCTGTTCTTGATTGTTAATATTAAGGACGTCACAAACTAAACAAATACAATATTATTATCTAAAAAATCTTACCTTTTTAACTTCAAAAAGCTACAACATCCAGGGAAGCCACCGTTGTTGACAGAAAAAATGCCAATTTTATTCCGTGCCACCCACAAATCTGGCAACGGCGAAAATTGAAGAAAAAATCGGACAAAATTGTTTTAAAGTGGCAGTTTAATGCAGTAAACAGATACTTTAGCCACACTTTAACTTGGCTAATCCGACTCAAACTTTCACAGATTTTTCTTCAAAAAAAAATATTTTGTTTTGTATATGACAGTCAGATTTTTTACTCTTAATTTTTACAGAAACCAAAATGTTTTTTTTTCTTTACAATTGATGACACAATTCTTTTAGTATGTCATAGTTAAGATGCAAGATAACACAATATTTGATGTCTTTCTAGATGTCTCTGGATGTCCTTGCTATCACGGCTGCTATCTTACTACCGACTTGAATCAAAGTTTGGTATATTGGTCCCATCCCCCCTTTTATTTTAAGTCGGAGGGGACTTTAACCCCCCCTTGGAAAAATGCTTGTTTTAACCCCCCTGCAAGCATTTTTATCACTCTCTTATACTCATTTCCCCCCTTCCTTTAAATTTTTCTCTTTTTGACAGTATCCCAGTAAGCACCCAGTGGAAGAGTACAAAACTCCACCCCCCCCCCTAACAACTTGATTCAAAATAACTAAAAAAAAGAGGGGTCTGTTGCAGGCAATATTAACTTTATATTTGAATAAGGTAAGTTAGGTTAGGTTAAGTAGGGTCCTCTTAGCCCAGCAAGGAATTTTTTTTTCTTTTTCTTTCCTCTCAAGCCCCAAATTGAATTTTTTTTAGATTTTGATGAAGTGGGGTTGGGTTAGGGTGGTCTAGAACTGATTTGAGGGAAAATACCCTCTTTTTTCCAAACTCAAACAATATCTCTTTTTTTTCTCAATCTTTCTAGCGGAGAAACCTCTCGGGGAGAGAGAGAGAGAGATGAAGATAGGGAGAGATAGAACAAGGGAAGAAAGAAAAGAGAGCCAAAGGAATTTTGATAAAAGAGAAAAATGTTTTTAAAATGGGGGTTAGATTAAAATTTAAAGTAAAATGGGAAAATTTCATAAAATTAAAAATATAGATTTATAAAATTCTGAAAATTTTATATGATAATTTAATTTTTTTTAAAATTTAATTTAAAAATTTAAATTGAAACATTGTTGTTAAAATTATCTTTTCTAAGTTTTAATTATTTAAAATTCTAAACATTGTGTATACAACAGATTTCCTAATAATATCCTAATATTTTAAGATTTTTTTTCTAAAAAATATAAAATGGTAAAGGATAACTTTTAACGGCGGAATTATCCGTAATATTCCAATATAATTCACCATTTGTGCATAACAGACAAACACACACACACACACACACATGCAAACACTTACACACACACACATACATACATACTCCGGTATGCTCCGATTGGGTAATGTTTCCTCCCTTTTCGGTGGGATTAGATCTCTCCCCCCCCAAAAATGATGTTTCCCTTACTCTCTTTGATATACATTATTATAGAGGGTACCCTTCAAAAGATGATCTTTTAAAAGAAGTATTTTAAGTCCAATGTCAATATGAAAATTAAAATTTACCTTATTAATGAAATTAAAAGTTTATAGATCATCTTATAAGTCTAAATTTACCAGATTTACAAAAATCAAAGACCCTATATTTAATTCATTTAATCTGATTTGGAAATCAAAACATTTGAATTGAATCATCAAAGTTAATAAATACCTTATTTGTTACAATCTAAGATTTTTTTATTCTTGTGGACAAAATCGTCCATTTTCAAGCGGACAACATGCAAATGTAATATACATAAACATCATCTATATATATCTCGGCTCTACTCGGGTCCTTAGAATGAAATTCAAACGAATAAAAATGGGGGATATTGCAAGGCTTTCCTTGAAAATGGGGAAAGAGGAAACACAATTTTGGGACATTTTCAGTGTAAGATAGAAAGTGTGAGAGAGAGAGAGAGAGAGAGAGAGAGAGAGAGAGAAGAAGAGAATGTCTCTCTCTCTCACTCTCTCTCCAACCCCCTCCCGGCGTTCTCGGTGAATCAGCGAGGTTAAGTCAAGGCATAGCCAGAAGAAAAAGAGGGAATGGGTACCATCACCATCACCATCGAACTTACTCAGATTTAAACTTGGGGTTGCCAAGCATTTAACATGTTGTATAACCAAACTTTGAATTAAGTAAGATGTAGGAAAGTGTGTACATTTATAATGCTAACATTCCTATTATTTTTAAAATCATAATTTCAGCCTTATGACCCCGAGAATGATCTGTTAACACTTACACCAAACAAAATAGTTGTTAACTCCCCCTCCCCTTTCTTGAAAAGGGAGGTATGCATTTTCTGTGCGCTTCGCGCACCAACCATTCAAAAGTACTGTGCACCTACTTAATGTTATTTATGAAAATAATGAAATGTAAAATAAAGTTACATACTCAGCTGTAAAAAATAAAGATATTATAATAAATATTAATCATAAAAAAATTGGTAATAAACAATTAAAACATACAACAAGAGTGGTTCTTATCCAGAAAAATAGCTATCGAACTTAAAAAAAATTAATTTTTTGACTTGGTAGCCAATTTGATAAATAGCTACCCAAATAATACTTGTTAACCCTTATTTAGATCTTCTGATATTTCTCCGTTCCCGCCATTTTTATATTTAACCTTCCCTTTTTCTAACTTTGCATCGGAGGTATGCATTTACTTCCCCACAGTTTAACCTCCTCTTAATCTTTCCCCGTTCCCTCCGAAATTTTATTAAAATTCCTCTATTTCTTTTAGTATTTCCAACTTCCGTTTTTGGGGAGGAGCAGCGCCCCAAAAGTTATTTCCTCCCTATTTTAAATTAAAATTGGAATTGAGAGTTAGGAGGGGGGGGGGGTATCCCTCTCACCTCCCGCAATTTCTATTCTCGCATATTCAGATTTTAGATGGGGGGGATTTCTGTCCTATTTATGTAAGCATGGGTTTAAGAGCCAACTGCTTAAACCAGTAGGACACCAATGTAATAGGTAAAAATAGCTGTAAACTTGATGTAAGATTTTCATTTGACAATCTTTAAAATCACCTCTATTTATTTAGATGATATAAAATGGCCATGTATGTATGTGCGTGTTTTGTGTGTATGTGTGTGTGAGTTTGTGTGTATGTGTGTGTGAGTTTGTGTGTTTGTGTGTGTGTGTGAGTGTGTGATATTTAAATAGAATGGGTTTAAAGAAGAGAAAATTATATTGACAAAAAACGCCATTTTTAAATTTTAAATTTCTTAATTTTTAGAAAGTAATTCAATCGAAATTGGTATATGCTTTGTTTTTTAATGTAGCTTGTGTCTTTTTGAGTCACCATATTACAAATTTACAACAGCACCTAGTTTTTTAAAAGACTTTAATCTAATGACAACTATCTGAACCAACTGGGTTGAAAGATTCAACTTAATTTCACCATTAAAAATTACAGAAAATTGTTCCTAACATTTATGAGGGAAGGATAGATATTGCTCACGAAAAGAAAACCCCAAAATAAACAAGATATTTATATTTCAAATCTGTACAAAGGCAACAATTTAACATTAATTTTGATATAGTCTATGGTTATATAGTTATTTGTTAACCCTCGTAAAATATTCATATATGAATTCTCTACTTAGTTTTTTTGTGCATTTGTGAGAAACAACAACACTCAAAGTCCATTGTACTTTCCCTCCCTGGCTACCATATTTTCAGAAAATATCTGAAGAATTTTTTCGTCGTACTTGCCCTTCCTTTGGATACAATTGTCCTTTCTGCCCATTTCAAACTAGAGAGGATTAAACTTTATCTTTCATTGTCTTTTCCCAGCATGCCTAGCTTTTCTAAAAACTCTTATTCATATTTTATAAGATGAAAACTTGCTGAGAGGGGCAAGAAAAAGAATTTGCAAAAAGAGGGTATGCCAGAAACTAAAAAGGGGAAACAAACAGAAGTGGTTGGAAAGGAAGAAGGGGGGCGGGAAGAGGAATAAAATTTGAATATTCAAAAAAAATCTCCGGAAAATTCTACTTTCTAAAAACTTTATGGACAGATAGATAGATAGATGAATAAATAGATATCTCTGTGTGTAGCGAAGGATCTATCCCTAACCAATATGGTTCTCCTTTACATTGAAGCTTTTCAAAGGTACAGGGAAGCTTTATTTTTAGGGAAGGATACTTTCATTTTTAAGAAGAAATGGCCTCAAAAAAAAATTTGTACAACTTTTTCTAAAAAATGAAAATTATCAAAATCGACTCAACCCCCTCCCCTTTTCCTTTCCCTAAGGTGTCCTAGAGGCTCTAGGTGCGTAGCCGCTAGTAAATATATATACCAAAAGTTAGTTATCCGAAAACAAGGATGACAACATACATAAAAGCGAAGCAGTAAAACGGTAGGACAAACGGACATGAACACTTGTATAGTGTCAGAACTGAATAATCATAATATGAATGTATAAGAGTCAAAGCAAAATTGTAAGTAAATTTGTTGAAAAACTGCTTGATTCAGGATAATGTTTATGGACAGTATTACATTTTTAGGACTTGATTATAGAGTTGCTTCGCTTATTACATTATACTTTGTTGTCCCAGGAATCAATATACCAAAAATCCGATTAATCGGATGATTAGACCACATAAAAATTTGTTGTTAAAAAGTAAAAAATCAACATGTTTAAAATGGACATACGGACCTTTTTGTGATGATTATAGAGTTGCTATGCTATCTAAATCTAAAGGAATCACCATGCAAAATTTAAAACCGATAGGACAATTCTAACATGCCTAAATTAACGAAAAAAGCTATCTGTTACGGACGGACGGACCGACCCTAATTATAGAAAAGCTTCGCTTTTAAAAATTGAAGGGATATACAAAACATATTTGAAAATAATAAATATTCATCTTGGAATAGAAATAAAAATGGAACAAGTTTAAAAATTTGTATTTTTATTCTCATAAATCATTTCTTCGAAGAAATCTTTTTCCTAGCACTTTGTTGGAGAGAAACTTTTCATAAGGGGGGAACGAGGATGAATACATCCAAAGTTTGAAAGCTTAGGGATTAAAATTGTAAAAATATTAGGTACATAGATTTATAGTATGAATTATATACAAATGTAGAATTTCATCAACCCTTACTGGTTCTAGTGAAGGAGATGTGGGTCAGTTGTGTATTGAATTACATCCTGTCCGTACAAGATACCAGCAAACTTGGAAGGGTCATCCAGGTATGATTAAGTTGCTGATCCTAAAAAATAAACAAAGATAAGAACGATTTTGGGGGTTTCTGAAAAGGATTAGTACCTAAAAAGGAAGGGTTTAGAAGGAGGCAAACTATTAAATAATCATTTTTTTCCTAAACATGCAAAGAAATTAAACCTTTAAAATGCATCTCATCTAATAGAACAATTAGCGGGAACCAAACATCTTGGTAGATGTAACGCGGCCAAAAATAAAAGAAGGGGGAAGGATTTATTCCATAGAATATTTTTGGGGCACTGCAAAAGAATTATACGCAAAAGAGAAGAGTTTGGGGACAAGGAAAAAGGGGGATGGAGAGGGGGAAATAAATCTAAAAAGTTTTAGATTTTCCAAGTTTGGAATCGTAGAAAATAAATTTTATGTTTTCAAGAGAGATAGAAAAAGGGGAAGAGAGAGGAATGGGGACTTTTTTTCAAACCGGGGAATTTTGCAGAACTTACACATACACGCTAACACACACACACACACACACATGAACAAACTTAGATAAAATATAATGGGATGAAATAAAAATAGTTGGTTGAGTTTAATAAATCTCTAAATTTGTTTTAGCAACAAGGGTAACAGCAATCAAAGGAGCAAAGCTATGCTTTTTGTGGCCTAACTGGATCTTTTTCTACACCATATTCCATAACAACTTTCTTCGCCACTAGCCTTCAAGAGAAGTCTTTGATATTCTAAAACCATTGCATCCCAAGAAATTTCTAAATCTTCTCGGAAAATTTCGGAACAGTATCATTGCTTCAATTGTTTTATTATGACCATATATTATAAATTAAACTATCTGTAATACAAAGTAGCTTGATGTCTGTTCCTCCGTCCGTCTGTCTGCCCGTCTGTCTTTAGCTTAAGATCTCGGTAACCACTGAACCGATTGGATTCTACTCTTCGGGGAATATACCTACTGTTCCTGTATTGGTTTTAGGCTATTTTCTTGTGGGTGGGACACCCACAACCCCTCAAAAAACAAAAAAATCTAATTTTTTTTTGTTGTTTAGAATTTTTTTGGCATATGTTTTGCGAATTCACCATTTATTCGCGAAAATTGGCGACCCCTTCGCAATTTTTTCGGCTAGGTAGGTAATAGAAGATGTAATGATTCCCATACTAACATAATTTTTTTAAGCACGTACATAAATTTTTTTAATTACTTCTTGGGGCAATGACCCTAGAGGCTAGGGGCAAAGCTGCTAGTCTTAATATAAAGACCATTGTTCTCTTACTTCTGTGCGTGTATCCATATATATTTAAGACTGACTAATCAATAAATATTAGTTGATGAGTAGCTTTGCACAAAAATATGATTAAATAACATTTAATGTTAACAATAAATTTTTATTGTTTAACATGTAATTCTATTTGTTAGATGTTTCTTCATTCTTATCAAAATAATATGGATTGCCAAATTTTTAGAAATGTTATTTAGATTTTTGACTTAGCATCTAGGGACTCCATATCTGAAGTGATATGGAAGGGCAGAAAAATTGTCTAAAACCAGTCTTAAGGCAGCAACTTTCGAGATCCAAAGCTTCATATTTACTTATCGACAGATAGCTGTGTAATAAAGATTGCTTTTTTTTTTAGATATTTACTAAATTATAAAAACATAAAATTTAGGCAGGTGTTTTATTATAATTTTCTAGAGGTTAAAATAGATGCTTTTATAGTGTAGCAGTTATTTGAATTAGGAATTTATTATTTACAATTAAGAAAAAGAGAACGAACAATTAAGACTTTAATTGAAAAACATTTGACTGCTGGTTCTGAACTGTTTCTTCAAATGAATTTCTAGATATTGCAAAATCAAATCACAAAAGAGGGTCAAAACGGATATTATTGATATTTTGATTTAAGTTTTACATTTAGAAAAGGGTACCACTTTTCTTACCTTTTTAAGGATCTTGACTTACCCTATATTTATAGCCTTAAACATGCCCATATTCAATTTTCAGCTTCTCCAAATTATTTAACAATTTGCTCAGCCATTTATAAGATCTTTCAAGTCTGACATACAGACACAAACATACAACTTACTCATTTTAAATTTTTCTTTATTTTAACATTTGTTGTTTTATATAAAAACCTATTAAAAAAATAATACATAAAGTTGATTCCAGTGAAGAAAGGGACACAAACGGTTGAATAAATCTACAACCCTTTCTTACTCTAGATTTTTACAAACTCCAAAAGATAAAGTTTGGGAGAAAAGGAGATAGGATTGATTTCTCGTCCAATGACCTATCCCTATTACCCTGAGTAAATGTATAGAGGTGAAAGGTGTTATTCAATTTTAGGACAGATCAATATCTTTTAATCTATTGTTTTTTTAACTTGTTAGTAGCTAGGCTACTCTATGATTCACTTTGTCAGTCTGTCCGTTTGTTAGAAACATAATGAGGGAAACGTGAATATCTCGGCTGCTATTTTAGATAGAGAGTTAACATTTTTGGTGAAAATTTCCTGTATCAATACGCATCCAGTATATAATTTACTGGGTTCCTATGCATTTCTGTCTTGGCAAGTAATATATATAAAGGCTTAGTGATTTTCTAAATACTTAACACATTTCTCTCTTTTTATAAACATTGAACATCTGTTATTTAACCATTATTTTCCGTTTGTCTATCCATAACTTCTGGTACTTTGCTTTTCTTATCAACATAGTCATCCTTGATAAATTATTTATCTATCTATCGTCCTGAATAATATATTTAATTAATTGTTATACATGAATTAATTTATAGTTTCAAAGTTACTCTGTTAATACAAAAATTTAATTAAGAAACTAAAGATATTGAAAATGGTATAAATATTTTTTTATACAACTTCTTTGTAAAGTTAAACACCTTAGGCTAATGCTAAACGACCAGACCATAATATTTAATAAAAAAGTTTGGATCATGGAAAGAAATCAAAGTTGGGGGTTTCGTCGTATTTCCTGCGGGGTCAATTTCCTGACCCTGCGGGGCAATCATTAACATTTACCTAACCTAACCTAACCTACAATAATCCATCAAAAGCTACTGTGAAAACACGACAAAACCAGCAACTTCATTTTCTTGTTGTCATCTTTTTACGACTATTCACTGGACCTGGCTAGTGGCCAAGGCAATTTTCCCACTACTACTATTTTTGTCACCAATCTGATATAGTAGCAATTCTAATTATATTTTTTTATGTTTGAATATTTGATTAAAATGAATGGCGTTTTTTTTCTTTCTCCGTTGAATAAATTTAAATTTGAATTTGAAATATTTGAACTCCTCCCAGAGATATTGGCGGAGAATGGGGAAACATGTTCATAAAGGGGAGGGAATGCGTATCAAAATAAGAATCTGAATAAATTTTAATACTTTTTAAAGCCATTTCCTATTTTGTAAAGTAGGAAGGTTTATTTTGTTGGATCTCGTTAACCGCTGAACCGATATGTTTCTCCTTCAGAATGAAGCTTCTTTTAGGTCTAGGGATGGTTTTAGCATGTTTTATTTTTATAAAAAAAAGTCGTATGGTTTTAAGCTGTTTTCTTGCCCTTCGAATATCCCTAGATACTAGGGACGCAACCGCTAGTAATCAATAAAATGGCAACAGAAAACAGCTTATAGTGCCAATTAAAAATGACGTCATACAATACAAATGACCAATAATTGGCCAGTATACATTTTAACATTAGTCAATATAAATGTATACTTACCTATCATTTGTTATTTGTATTGTATGACGTCATATTTTATTAGGCACTATAAGCTGCTTCTAGCAACAGTTTTTTTTTACATGGAGAGGGCGACAGAGGTACAATATAACTAAAACAATTAAAACAGTAGAGAAAGAATTAAAATAATGAAAATGTGAGAAAGAAAAGAAAGATTGCAAATAAAATCTGGATTCTAAAAGTGTTTAAACAAAGTAACATTGAAAATTATGTATATGAAGAAAAAAAACGGTATTCCCAGGGGTAAGACAATGACCGATAAGTTGATGTACATCCCCAATAATAATACACAAAATTACTCCTTCTGTAGATTAATCTAAAGGCTGAAAGTTTAAACATTTAACTTAATTAACCAACAAATCAAAATTCACTCAAGTCAACAAAGTTGTAAAGCCAACGAATAAGAAAACATTATTATAAAACTTTGGGGACTAGTGTAATAAACAGCGCAGTCCCCTCTCACTCTGCGGTATTTCTATGGAAATAATACCAAAAATCTATAACAATAGAATGACATTTAGATTTTAAAATACTGACGGACATACCAATGGATATCTTTATAATAAAAAAGTGCTTCGCTTTAAAAAAAAACACTTGAAAAAAACAAAATTTTTGAAGTTTTATGTGAACACTTGGAATCTGAGTTTTGTTGAAGAAAAATTGCAATGTCCGGAGAAATTGTGCAAATTTTACGATTTCATCAGGCCGTTCTACTTAATTTTATAGATACAAATTCCTTCATCTATCCATCCATCTATCTATCATCTATTTAATCAGCAATCTATCTATAAATCTGCCTTATAACAATATTCATTTGGTCAATTGAACGTTCTTCTTAATTTTATAGATACAAATTCCTTCAGATATACATCCATCTATCTATCTATCATCTATTTAATCCATACATCTATCTATAAGTCTATAAATGACTAAAAGTCTCTCCAACAGTATTTGGTCAATTTGGACGTTTTATCAACGTTTGTATACTCCTGCGTCTGTCCTAGAATCCTTTATAGATATAAATTTATTCATCTATTATTTACCCATGTATCTATCCATATAAATATTTTTAAAAAAATGTCTTTTCTCACTATTATTATTTACTTGGTTAGTTAGTTCGTTATGCTGAATTCTAAAGATATAAATCTTTATCTATTTATTCATCTGATTAGCTTTTTGTCAATCAATCTGTAAAATCACCTGTATGTTTATTTATCTATCTATTCATTTATCAACGTATATCTATCTTTATCCAGATCTTAAAACTGTAACAGTTATTTCTTTCTTGCTCTCTCTCTCTTTCTCTCTATCATTTTTCCTCTCTCACTCTCTCTTCTCTCGCCCTCCGTCTCTCTATTTATCTCTCTCTCTCTCTCCTCAAATAAGAATAAAACTTTAAAGTGATTAAAAGCTGTTTCAAGTGGGATTTATCAATATGCAGGGACTAAGGGATAAGTAAAATAACAGATTTAGAATAATATGTAACGCATCTGCTTGTTATCAAGAATGTTTAAGGACTCTCGGACTACAAAAGACGTTAAAAAGACTCCCGAAATAGTCCGCAAACTCACAAATATAAGACGGTACACACAGACACTGAAAAAAGTTTATTTTGTGAAATGGCCCAAAGAATATTTCTTTTTCTTTTCACCTTTCCCTGCATTTATATATATTCATACCTTTTAAAATGTTTCAAGTTGAATTAACTTTTTCTTCAAGTGTTTTAAGTTTTTTCAATTATACTCAAAACTTGGATTTATTATATTAATTTTGAATATTTATCTTTTTAGTAGCGCAGTTACTATAAAAGAGTTCTCTTGTGGTTTGGCCTGTCGGTTGGTCAGTCATAAAATTATTTTAGCTATCTGACTCCTATTTGTATTTGTGTTTGTAATATATAAGTATTATTTTTTATATTAACGATGAATAAACATTTATTTAATATTGTTACTTGTGATATAATATATTTTCGTAATAAACAAAATTTTTGGACGTTTTCACACATAGAGTCTTCGTTTGTTTGCTTATTAATTTAAGGTTAGGCTAAGTGAGGGTACTGGGTAGCCTTGTAGGTTTAGAACCCTCCGCTGGGGTTAGTCAAAGTGGAGAATATCTACACTTGCCTTATTTTCAATTTATTTTAAAAATAAGGGGGGGGGGGGTTGATCTACATTGCCATACTTTATGATTTCCGTAAAAATGCCTATTTTAAAAGCATTATAAAAGTTTAACCCTAATCAATTTAGAGGAACAAAGAAAATATAAAATAAACTTCCATCTTAATAAAATTTCTTTAATATTTTGTGTTGAAATGGCAAAAAAATCTTACCACCCTCTCCCCCCCCTTAAAGCCCTTCAACTTATAGTTTGAAATTGCAAAAGGGGGAATATCCCCCTCCCCTTCCATTTCATATATAAGTGTAGTGCACCCCTCTTGAAAGTTTAAACCCTCCACAATGAAAAAAAAAGGTTTTTCAAATTTAAATTTTTCCATCTTTTTAAGAATGACCCGTTTTTATGATCCGGTAATTAAACATCTGAAGATTTCCTTTATATTAGGTTATGTTATTTTGAGTAAAGTAAAGCATAGATTGTTCCCGCATGGACAGATCCCGTAGATTTAGGGGTCTTGCAGGGTTAAAGCCTCCGCTGGAATAATAATGGTTTTTTTTAAGTGGGGGCCGTAGAGGATTTAGATTTTTCTCCAACGTTTTCCAATCAAATATCAAGCAATATCATTATTTGGCCCTTCTTAAGGGAATCATTTACCATAAAAATGACAGCAAAATGTTTTGGTTTACCTATTGATAAACGTCTTTGTAATTCCAATTCAAAATATTTTTTACCACTGTGCTATGGTTCTCTCCTCTGGCAAGAGAGGGATAAGTTTTAGAAAATTTAAAACAAAACAAGGTTGGCAACATCCACAAATAATGAAACTCAATTATCACATCTAGAAAAACTACTATGCTTAGCATACAGAAATCTCCCCCATTACCGAAAAAAAATTATTTTAATTTCGTCAGAGAAGTTTAAAAAAAAATAGTCCTAAGTATATCTGAGAAAGATGCTTTAACACTTCGGGGCTACCTAGTACCCCAAATAATAGTAACATAACCTAACCTGATCTTCCAACATCCCATATTTTGAATTTATTTAAAAAATAAAGAGAAGGGCTTCAGTGCTCAACAAGGCACTTTGTGTATGCTTTTTTTCATTATTTATTCTTTTCAGAGAAGGTATCCCTGTCCTAGGTCCTGGCAAAAACTTAATAAAATTCTCTCTTCAACTTTTCCAAGAATCGGAAAAGAAATTTCAAAGTTTTTGAGGAGAGAACCAGCACGAGATAGATAGATACAAGATAGAAAGAAAATAGATAGAAATTAGATGGATAGATAGAGAGAAGGTTAGATGGATAATATAAAACTCAATCCTTTATAGAAAAATTAAAAGAACTGTGATTTGATGGATAGATAAATTTATTGACATATCTATAGAAATTTTTAAAAAATATATGTAATTAAATTAACTATCGCATTGTGTTTGTTATAGTTGTCCACGGGTAGTAAAAATCGGAATAGCAGCTTTACTGGAAAATTTATCAAAATATTTGTTGTATTTAGGAATTATACACTATACACAGTATACATGTATAATGTATAACATATTTTAAAGGTTTACTTATCTTGGTACATTGGTATACCTAACTTTTCTCATAGTTTATTTACTACCTTGAAAATGCCTATCCCATGTGCCTGATTAAAATGTATGTTTTCTATTGCACTCTGAATATTTGGACTCCATCCTGCAAAAAAAAACCTTTCAAGTAAAACTCAGGGGTCTTAAGGGATAAGACAATGGTCAATAATTTTACATACACCCTCCATTATGATATACAAAATCACCCTTTCGACATAGATTAAAATTATTGATGGAAAAAAATGGACATCGAATGTTTGTACAACCCTAATGAAAAGTACCCAACGTTTTAATGCCAACCAATGAGATATCGGGGCTGGGGAAACTTTGAGTATCAGTTAAATTTATAGTCCAGTGACCCCTACCCTACCTCCCTGAGTAAAACAGGAATATATTCAAATTTATACCAATTGCAGGTGATACAAAAAGTATTTTATTTGAATAGAATTATAAATTTTTGAAGAAAGAAATAACTTATTTTATATTCTTATTCTAGGTTAGGTTAGGTTAAGTAAAGGTTAGAAGAGTCCCTCAGGTACCTACCCCCTTAGGATAAATATCAGTCTGCGTGGTTAGAGCCAGATATATAGTTTATTAAACAATTCAAAATAAGGTGCATGATATTTTTATTATTTTTGTAAAAATCTGTTCAATTTCCTCCTCACCTTATCTTTATCATTCAAATGACCATGATTCCAAAATTTTTCAACTTATTTTTGCTTTATGATATTTTGCAGATTTGTATCACAGCCCTATTCCATTTTTCTTTGGACTCTTGCGCCAAAAAGTTTTATAATTTCCCTTGAGTAGCCGCACTTGGTAGGTAGCTATACCACTTGAGAGGAACAAATTTTACTAAAATATTCAAATACTACAAATTTATGGTATGCGCACTTCCCAGGGACAGGGATAAGGTATCAAAAGAAAAATCAATTTCCTATATAATTTTCTGCAAGTCCAAATTGGAGATTGACATGTAGATATTGTTGAATGTATTGAAAACAATACATTCTGAAAGATTGTCTCCCCCCCTTCTAAGATAAATCGCCCCTAGAAAAATATATCCCACAATTATGTCTTACTTTTTATAGTTAAAATTAAAAAACAAGAGCCCCTAGAGGCTTTGGGGGGCGTAGCTTCCAGTAATTATATAGAGCACTAGCATGCCATGATTAAATTTGATTTAAATCATAGAATAGTTGTCTCTCCCCTTGCATATTCCGTTTTATGCATTTTATTTTCCTTACATACTTTTCTAATATTTTTACAAAGTATAGCTGCTCTATATTTCAGATTTGCTGTTAAATTTGTTATAAATCTCTTCAGGGGAGGCTTTTAGGGCTATGTACAAATAGGAAGAAAACTTGAAGGATAAGACAATGGACAATAAACTGTTAAATTAATGATACACAGAATAATTCCTTAATAACTGGGAATTTGCTAAGAACTTCGTTATTTTTGTTCAATTTTCACTCTTTTAATCTTTTAATGGGGTTTATCACTTATGACTAGCTTTTTTTTGAATATTATTTTAAGCCTCAAAGCTTTAGTAGTAAACTCTATATTGAAGTAGATGTTGTCTTCAAGGCCATCTATCTTGATAGAGCTTTTTAACCACACTGAACCGTTATAATTCTGCTTCTAAATCAATAACCTTACTTAAAACATAAAAAGGAATAGTTTGTAAAGATTTTTTTTGGTCTAGCCCCCAGAGGCTAAGGGTGAAGCCACTAGCATGAATATAAACTTTTAATCTTTTTAGCAACAATTTAATCTAAATAATATTCATGTTTAGTAAATTTAGTCCGAGGAAAATAAACTTTATATTATAAACAAGGATGAAAAGGTTATAACCAACCTTTAAGTTGAATACATTTTGATAAATGTATATTTTACTAACTATCTGTCAGTCTATCTATCTAATTATTTGACCATCTACCTATCTATCTTTCTCTCTATTTCCTTATCTTATTGTCTATCTCCAAACTAAATGCCATTCTATCTATTTTTCCATCTTTCTGTCTGTCTGTCTATCTAGCTTTCTAAATATCTGACTATCTACCAGTCTGTCTATCTACATATTTTTCTATCTGCCTATCTGTTTTTCTATCTTTATATATATCTTACTATCTTTCATTTCAGCTTGGCTAATTTTATTTTTCTTTATGAAACACAATAAATCAAATAAAAAGTAAGACCAAAATAGTCTTGACAAAATTTTTGGTTTGGGGTTTCTTGTACCAAACCAATTCTTGTAATCTAAATAAAAACAATAATGTTAGTAGAGAGTGGGGAAAATAAGGTTTTTAGAACAAATTTAGCATGTTAAAAATAAACAACATGTTTAATGGAAAAATGTAAATTTTTGGAGTGGTTTAATATTATGCTTTTATTAGGCATAAAAAGATAGATATATAAGTTATTTATAAGGTTAAATTTTGGAATTTTAGCATTATATTTTAGTAGCAAAGCTCTAAAGGGGAAATGTAGCTTACTCCGGTGCTAGTAGAGATAAAAATGAAATTGAACGGTAGATTGATGTAAATACATACCCAATGATGATAACAAAATTACCTCTTTTGTAGATTAAGACAAATGTTTGAAATATTACCACTTTTAAAGATTTTCTTGTGCAACTCTGTTCTTCATATAAAAAAGTAATACTTTGTTATGGATGTTGTCATCCTTATTTACATAAAATATTTATAGGAAATTGTAGATAATCCTTTTGATATATTTTAACACTTAGTTAAACAAGTGCCAAAATTTAAACACATATTATAGTAAGCACTTACTGATAACATCATATAATAGAACTATTACGTTTAGAGTTTTAGAGTAGAAGTAATGGTTTATAGTATAAAACAGATGGATAGACAATGTTCAAATGGATAGACTTTAGAGTTGAGATATAGATAAAATTTAATTATTTAATTCTAGCCATATACTGATAGGTAGATAGATTCATAGGTTGATATACTACATATAGATAGATTGATGTATTAATTATAATTAGAAAGTTGAAAATAGTGTTAATTTGATAAATAGTTAGATAGACTGAAATATAAAAAAAATGACATAATAAATGAATATATTTATGATTTATAAATATACAGATATATACAGCAAAAGCACTCTAATGGACAACTCTAAAGTTAAAAGTCGGTGTATAATAAAAAAAATGAGATGTAACATAAATTGATAAAAATCTTTACTAATAGTATGTTCATAAAAAACTGCGAATTTTAAATTACAACACAAATAATTTTTGTTCACATAATAATATGTTATCCATTGTCGTTATACTTCATTAAATATTCGTGGTAAATAGTCTGTAATAAGATGCTATACCTGATTTTTCAGCATGGCTGAGTACCGGTTCCATTATATGTCTTTTTCTTTCCTCCTACCATTATTTAACCATGTGTTGAGCTTATTTTATTCACAAAAGCTTCCCTGCTTCGCTACTATTTAGCAACATTGAAAAACCACTTAATTCTTTTAAATCGATTTATGAACATATTTGACAAAGTGAAACAATGGTTATCACACGATAACTTTCCTATTTTTCATTCATAAAGTTTCTATTTGATAAATTACTAAGTGGTTCCAAGGGATAGGACAATGGGCGATAAATTGATGTAAATACCCAATGAACATAACCAAAATTAAGTTTTGACACTTTTGGTTTGCACCAACTAATTATTAACCAAAGACACGATTATATGCACCAGTTTAATTGCAAACCGATTTCATTTTTCATAGTTTTTACCACGTGCATGACTTTGGACTAGACGTCCTAGGGAGGGGGGGGGGGTAAAGGGATGTTTACCTCCTCAAACTTTAAAGCCTCTCACCCCCCCCCCCCCCTTAAAACCCTTCATTTTACCCTCACTCAAATAAAAAGCTTGGCCGTCCCTAGATAAGATTTAAGTATTGTTTTCAGTTTAGGTTGCTAACATGGACATCACTTATTGGTCTGTTCGTTCATCAAGTAGGAGGGAAGGGGATTTTAGCAAGCTACAAGTTTCACGTTATTAGAGTTCATGGCAGAGTTATGGTGTAAATCCAAGTAATAATAAATACATTAGGAAAATAAATTTTGTTTTATTATGACTAAAAGCATGTTGTTATTGATCGTATTCATTATTACTGCAATGCAAGTGAATTAAAATGTAAAATGGCATTATTTTGGTTTCAATTAATCATTCATCTTAAACGACCCTTAAAATGCTCCTGTTAAAAGTATAGGCATTCTCTTGTTCATAGTTTTCACGGGCATGACATTGTAGTGAGCTTTAATAGGACAGGCTCCTAGACGTTCAAGGTCGGGGTTAAACCTTTGTAACACTTTACTTTACCCTCCCTCAAAATAAAAAGATATAACAAGAATAATTGGACACGATACATTTACGCTGGCGCTGCAGGTAAATTGTTAATGTGTCCATCTCCAGTGGCGTGCGAACCGAAGGGGGCATTTGGGGCAATCGCCCCCCCCTAGCGACCAAAACGCCCCCCCCTGCCCCCCCCTAGCCACCGCCCCCCCTGCCCCCCCCCCTAAATGTTGAAAAATGCCCCATTTTGCCCCCCCCTGGTCAATAAAAATGCCCCTTTTTGCCCCCTACCCTAAAAAAAGCAAAACTATCCCAGTTTCAAAAAAAAAGATCAAGAAATACTCCAAAAAAAAATTTTTGGCGCTTCGCGCCAACCAGACAGTTACTATTCATTTAACCTTACCAAATTTTTTAATTAGTGTAGAAATTAGGTTATAATCTTTTTCCACTGAACATAACAAACCAGGTAATAGGAAGTATTTTATTTTGTATAATATAAACTTTTTACCAAAGAAATTTTGTACATCCCCAATGATGATACACAAAATCACAAACCCTTATTTAGATTACAATTAGTGGATGAAATGTATGGAAACTCGAATTAATTAACCAACCAATCAAAATTCCATTAAAGTCCCCAAAGTTGTTGAGCCAACGAAAAAGAAAATTTCATATGAAATATTGGGGACTAGTGTAATAAATAGCCCAAAAACCCCTCCCTCCCTGCATATTTGAAGAAAAAAATTTGCGCTTCGCGCCCTTCCAAACGGTTTCTGCTTTTTATCACATTGCATTGTATATTGTGTTTTTATTTCTTTAAAAACATGTGTAAACAACAAATATTTAATCAAAAAGTTATTTTATATAAAAAAAAGAAACAGCGTTGATATCTATCTAAGCCTTGTCTAAATGAATAACTATATATGATGTCATATTATTTTCAGGATAAGTTTATCATTTTTTTTGTGTACATACCCTTACAAAAAGACATGTTTTTTTTATGGCAATTTTCATTAAAAACCATTAAAACTAACTACACTCTATATTCCTAACCTGATCAAATACGCCACTCTTGTTGTCTTTAATTGATTTTAGTTCAAAGGGGGAGTAAAAATTTTAGGTGCCCTTCACGCACCTCCCTTATAAATCTTTGGAAACACCACTTAATCAAAAATTAACAGAGTTTTAAAGTGCCATTTAAAGAGGGTAGGATATGTTGATATAACTTTTTAGCTTCTCTATAATTCACTATAGCTGTCAGTACGTAATGCTAAGGGGGAAATGTGATTTTTTCAACTGCAATTAAAGATAGAAGGCTAAAACTTAATGTTAACATTCCCATCATTATGGAGTATAATTAACTATTAAAAATTCATGGAGGTTGGACTGCTTTTCAAGACGTTTTTGGCTATTTTTGTATCTTTTAAATTTCAGGTATAGTCCCTTTTGTGACATTGCCTCTTAAGGTGCATTTCGTCGTATTTTCACAGTAGCTTTTCACCTATTTATAGCTCCTGCGGGGCCAATTGCCTAACCCTGCAGGGAAATCACCTGACCTAACTTAACCTAGAATAACCTTTTAAAAGCTACTATGAAAATATGACAAAATGCCCCTTAAGAGGCGTTGCCACAAAAGAGACTATACCCTATATTTCTAAGAGATTTTTATATCTGTAGATGAAAGGACAAGTAATTTTTTTGTGGATTATAATATTTAAAAAAATAAAATTTCTCGCTGATTCGAGCATCCAGTATGTAATTTACTTTGACTGTCATCACACAACATACAGGAAAAAGGATTTGTGACTTTTTCTACCTAAAATATATATTTATTTCAACAGATGCTCTTTAAATTTACTTGTCTGTATTCTTATTCATGATTTTTTGTGCTTTGCTACTTAAAGATGTTGTCATCCTTGTTGTCATACAATAAATAAATATTTAAAATCAGTTTTACATATTATGTTAATTTTTGGTAAATTATTTCCAAAATGAGTGTTTTTATCTCCCCCCCCCCAAAATTTTTTTAATGAGGTTATTCATCCTTCCTGTTAGGATTTTATAACATCCCCTTCCACCCATAAAAAATTTTTTGTGGTGGGGGGGGGGGGAGGTTAAATTATCTTCTGTACTTTTTTTTCAAAGATGCTTTCTAGCTCCCTTCCCTTCGGTCATTGCAGGGCGGGGAGAAGGGATGGGGGAGAAGAGATGGGGGGGGGGAAAGATGTGGGATATAAATGGGAAAAAGGGATGGGGGAAGGGATGGGGAAGAAGGGATAAGAACTAGAAGGCCCATAATCAAATAATCCAACCCCTTAAAACGCCTTTATTTAAAATTAGTATATATAATCAAAATGCCCCCCCCTAAAGCAAAGTGCCCCCCCGGGGCACTTTGATTTAGGGGGGGGCAAAATTTTACAAAATCTTCAAAATGCCCCCCCCTAGACAAAGGGCTTCGCACGCTTCTGTCCATCTCTACAAGTGTTGAAATTTGTTCCTTTTGTGTTTGTTTTGTACAATTAAAATTATACATTTTAGTAGCGAAGCTACAATCAATTTTCTTTTTTCTGTTACATTTTATTGTGGTGTCCCTTCCTTTACTAGAAGTTGCGCCCATTTCAAATAGGGGAACTGTATTTTGTAGGGAAAGGAAAGCTAAGACTTAAATCTTAAACTAAGTGTAGAAAGCAGAAAATTTTCGCCTTTAGAATGAAATATCCTAAACCAATCCTGAAACCTATGTAGAACTTCCTTGTAATTGTGAACGTTATATGCATAGGCGTCCAAGGGGGGGGGGGTAATGGGGCGATTACCCCCCCCCATTCAAAATTTACCCCTACACTGGGGGTGCTGTAGGCACCCCCAACCATTTAGGAGGGGGTATTTACCCCCCCCAAACAATTTTGGGGGGGTAAATATCCCCCCCAAAATAAAAATCTCTAATAAAAAAAATTTTTGCGCGATTCGCGCGCATTTTTAATACTATATATTTAATAAAATTAAATTACCCCCCCCCAAAAAATTTTACCCCGGGGGTAAATTTTGGGGGGGGGTAAACTAAATTTACCCCTGCCAACAGATTTCAGGGGGGGGAATTACCCCCCCCCCCCCAAGCAAATTTTACCCCCGGGGTAAAAATTTTTGGAGGGGTAAAAAAAATTTGCGGCGCGCTTCACGCGCCATTTTACCCCCCCAAACACGAATTACCCCCCCCCCCCTAACAAATTTTTACCACCCCCCCAAAAAAAAAGCTTGGACGCCCCTGTGCAGGTTTTAGGTTTTTTTATCAAGAATATGTCGTCGGCCCAGAGAAAAAAAAATATGGCTACCCTTCCCCCAGACACAATTTCAGTCCCATCCATTTGACGAAGACGTAAGCAAAGTACTTAAATGTAATCGATAAAAAAGTTAAAATCGATTTTTAAACATACTTTATGTCGAAACAAGTGTTTAAAATTGTCTTTTGTGTTTGTTTTACACAATTAAAATTATATTTTATTCTAGAATATATTACAAATACAATATAAAATATATAGTTTAAGAATATTTCTTTCTCGTATTCATTTGAATCCGGTGGATAGGAACCGGTTCTCATGAATACGAAAAAACTATGTCTAGCATCGTATTATATCCAGTTTTCTACGAATATAGAAATGTACAATCATAAGATTAAAACTAGTTTTTTTAGCCACGGGGCTAAAAAAAACTAGTTTTAATCTTATAATTGTACATTCTATAACCGCGGAAAGCCGTTTATAATACGATACGAGAAATAACTATTCTCGTATCATAAGATTAAAACCAGTTTTTTAGCCCGTGCTATCCGCGGGAAGTTGTATATAAAACGATGCGAGAAATAACTAATAATGCTATTTATTTAACTATCGGCTACGCCCTAAGACAGGGTCGTCCAAGCTTTTTATTTTGGAGGGGGAGTAAAGTTTTTTTAATTGGGGGGGGGGGGGGGGTAAATTGTTTTTTTTTGGTAAAACGGCGCGCGAAGCTTGCCAAAAATTTTAGTTAAAAAATAGCTTCGCTTCTAAAAAAAATAAGTAAATAGTAAATTTTAATAAATTTGCTTTTAACTAAAAAGACAAAATTATGTTTTACGTTAGAGATTTATCTGATAAAAAATAATTTTTTAAGTATGAGGAAAGTTTTTAAAAAATGATAAAAAAATATATTATGAGGTAACTTACAAGCCTCTAAAAGGGAATTGTGCTATTTTTATCAAACATTCATTAAGAGCTATAGTTATTTAGTCCAAAAGTTAAAAATTTCACATTCGCAATTTTAGTACGCTTTGCTTTTACAAATCCTGTCATCCACAATCAAAACATTATTTGGTGCTTTCATGCAAAGAACATTTTGAGCACTGAAACATTAGAGTAAAACACTAGAGGGAGAAAGGGTTAAATAACTGTATCTCCCCATCGCAACCGTCTTATGCAACCTTCTTATTGGATCATTGAAAATCAACCAATCGTAATAAAATACTTAATATTGATCCTTTAATTATCCTTAGAAAATTATGTAAATTCCGATAAATTTATAACGAAGGAACATACATAACGACTTGAAGAATAACTGCTCCAATAATAAATCCGCTAACAGGCCAATGTGTGTTTTTTCATTCTACGAAACAAAAGGATGCATACGATGTAGCGAATTTTTTAATCTATTCAGTTTCTTTCTTTGAAATGGATTTTGGGTTTAAAAGATTTTTAATATTTTGAACTTATATTTAGTGTTCTTTTCAGTTAATTTTTCGTTAAGCAATGGTCCAACGATTACATTCACTTAACGCTGTTTTATGTTATTTTTATTCACGAATTTAAAAAAATAAAATTTTGTCAAAATGTATGAACATATGGATAGAGAAATGTAAAGAGAGAAAAAGTCAACAAAACTTTTTTTAACACTTTATAGATCAAATTTTGCTTTTTAAACAATGTTTTTTTTTTATAAAGAAGTTGTATCAACTTTTTTTTTTATAGCTAGCCGGTTCTTTTAGTAAGTAGTAGATGTAAAATTTTTCATAGAATTCAAATATGCAATCGGTTTTTTTGTAGACCTCTTATTTTTTAAGTAATTTAAGTTTTTAAAAAAAATAATTAAGTCGGTTTTAAGGTACTAAAACGCAACAAAATAAAAGAAGAAAATGGTCAGTAAGAACAAAAATAGTAAGATCTTTAATTTGACACCTTACTTTTAAAATTCTGTTGAGTAATTATTGAAAAAATCTATTTTTTTAACCTCGGTATAATAAAAACTTTAGACCTAAATATTTTCTCAAACAGACATAAAAAACATGGGTTCATATATACCATTAGAATCAGAAAAATATTACGAATCCATTGTAAGCAAAATTGAAAAAAATTAAAAAATTAAAAAATTACAGAAATGGCCAATTATTTTTTTTGTTCAGACAACACTATTGTCTTCCCTTTTTTACCCCCTCTTTACCCCCTCTTTACCCCCTTCCCATTTTTATACTCAATTGAAGAATTAAGACGTTGCCTGTACAACATAATATGATATTTTCATATAATTTCTTTTATTGTAGTTTATATACTATATTGTAAACTTTTTTTTTCAATTTTGCTTACAATGGATTCGTAATATTTTTCTGATTCTAATGGTATATATGAACCCATATTTTTTTATTTGTGAAATAATAAAATTAAGTTCAAAGTTTTTATTCTCGTGGGTTTAAAAAAATCGATTTTTTCAATAATTACCTGACAGAATTGAAAAAGTAAGGTGTCAAATTAAAGATCTTACTATTTTTGTTCATAATGACCATTTTCTTTCTTTTTTTTGTTGCATTTTAGTACCTTAAAATCGACTTAATTTTTTTTTTTTTTAAACTTAAATTACTTAAAAAATAAGAGGTCTACAAAAAAACCGATTGCATATCTGAATTCTATGAAAAATTTTACATCTACTACTTACTAAAAGAACCGGCTAGCTATAAAAAAAATAGTTGATACACCTTCTTTGTTAACTTATGATTTAATTGATTATTATTTATTAGAGTAAAATACAGTAGGAAAAATAAGGCTTTATTTTTTTGTAATTTGACAATTTTATAATTAAAGGAATACAATTGGATATTTAATAATTATTTTTTGTACTATAAGAACAATAGTTTAAATAAACACAAAAACAAAAAAAGCTGCTGTTATTTGAGAATAAGCTTACAGCGCCAAATAAAAATGACGTCATACAATACAAATGACCAATAATAGTCTAGCATACACTGTAATTGACCTATGGTAAAATGTGTACTCGCCTATAATTGGTCATTTTATTTTAGGCACTATAAGCTTCTTCGTTATATGGTCTATGACTTCCAATTTAGTAAAATATGCATAATAGTTTTAAAAAGCTATACGCTCGATAATTCATATCATTCATAGCAGTTGAGATTATCTTAAATGTATTAATAAATTTGGCACTATGGACGTACGGACAGCCCTAGTTACTGAGTAACTATGACACTAAAAAGATAAGAGAGTAAGGTATTGATTTGTTATTAATTTATTAATCCATCCAAAGTAGAAATGATAAGTGAAAATTCAGGAACTACGGGAAAAACTAACAATTACAATTATAGATAAGAAGATAATTAGGGTCAATCCGTGCGTTTGATTTTTAGAATTTTACTTTCTAGGGCAACAAAGTACAATATTATAAGCGAGGCATCTCTTTAACACTTACAGATCGGGCCCCAATTCCCACCTTAATAGATCGGGGGGGGGGGGCTCTTTGAGCCCCCCCCCTCTATCTCGGCTCCTGGTACAGATAAAGACGTAAAATTTTTTTTTGGTGGTTCATGTGTATTTTTAGAGAAAATTACTTTTTCTAGTCATAGCAGTCAGACCGCTCCTTAGCCGCTTTTTAGCGGCCAGCCGCTAAATTTTAAAACAGCTGTAGAGCGGCCAATTTTGCAGCTAGGATGACCAAATTTTAGGACAAACTTTTATTTTTCATAAAAAAAAAGTTACTTTTTCTGATCATCGCCGAAAAACGGCAAATAACGGAAACCGCCATTTTCGGCGGTTACGGCGGTAAAACGGCGGTTGGCGGCGCAAATAAATATTGTTATCTGTTTATTATTGCTCAAGGATTTACCAAAAAAATTATAGGTCTCTAGCTGCAATAGAAGCCACGATATTAATGATATATGTCTGTAGTAAAAGCCGGACAAAAATCGGTCATAAAGTCGGTCAGGGAGCGGTCAAACGGTCATAACACCACTTTTCTCAGATGGTCATTGATATCTAAGTATTTACCAAAAAAATTTTAGGTTTCTACCTTATACACAAAAGTTATAATGTAGAAATTAAGATTTATTTAGAATTTTTTCTAATTTTTTTTGCTACCCAACCGACTTTGACCGGACACTACGACCGACACAGACCAGATATCCTAATAAAATCAACTCTTGCCGACGTATAATTACTAAACTTAAAAAGTCATGAAGTTACAGCTCTCCATCTTACCTACAAAAAAAATGAGATTGAAAAAACTAGAGGGGGGGGCTCTTTGAGCCCCCCCCCCCCCCCGATCTGTAAGGGTTAATAAAATACTAAAAAATAAAGTATGTCATTTTACTATTTCATGATTTACATGAGTTTTGCAACACATTTATGTAACATTTTGTGTAGATTTGCAAATTAATGTTCTGCTTATTAAGTTCTTACACTTTACAATAATTATTGTTTGTTTGTACTTCCTTTTGCTTGTAAAGCTTCTCTTTTATTGATGTTGTCATCCTTGTTATTAAAAAAGGAAAATAATATTATTTCACACCTTATCAACCTATTTATCTCCATTATAGAATCAAATGATTAAGATGATTCGGTTCTCTCGAGACAGCGCAAAATGGAACCAAAAAAATGACGTCATAAGATAAAGTTATCCAATGAGAGGCCAGTATACATTGTAATTGACCAATGGTAAAATTTATACTCGCCTCTCATTGGTTTTTTTATCGTATGACGTAATTTTTTGGTGCCATTTTGCGCTGTCTCCATTACCCATGGGGGACCCTTTCCTATGGGATACCTCCCCTATCAAAATACGTACCTTTCTATCAAAATCGCAAGTCTGGTGTTCTGTTAATAGCTATATAGTTCCTATACTTGAAAGAAAATTAACCCTATATTTACAGTCATTCTCTATAGAGGTTTTAAAATGTCTGAACGATTCTCTTATCCCCTATTCCTGATAATAATTATAATACAGCTTTGTTTAGAATTTGATAAAAGCAAAGCATTGATTTTTTTTACACATTTTGCTCTGTTTGCATTAATTATATTTTTTTTATCCTTTTTTTTATAGTATTACCTTTTTTACGTTGATATTTTATACTTTTATATTTATTAGTGGCTGTGCCCTTAGAATATGAAGGAAGGAAGGCGGTAAAATAGCATAAAACTATCATAAAACTTAACATTAAAAATCAAATGATACTCATTAGCGAAATCCTAACAGACAAAAAAACTGCTCTTATATTTAGAAGAGTGCTTCGCTTCTAGCATTTAGGGGCTCTGCACTCGAAGAAGAGTTTAAATGGTGTAAAACCATCCCAAAACATAATTCAATAAATAAAATAGCCTAAAAAATCTTACTACTTCATATAATAGGATACTTATTTCTAAAATCAAGCAAACCTTTTCTATATCATTGGTTTGTCCAGAAGTTTTTTGCTTTCGAAACAATTTGTTTATGCTCGTAAATACTTAATAAAATCGTTCTATTCTTTCAACCCTTGTATTAAGATGCATGTAATGATAAGGTACAAACTTTAATCGTTTTTTATACATTTATAGTTTTGCCTTTTTTTTCATTTCTTTCCGTATCCGAAGCAACATTTTTAGGAGGGTCTGGAATTTTGTTGTAAAAAAAAGTAATAACTTAATGTCTTTTTGACTTTAACAAAGCTTTCTAATAACATAAAATCATAATTATTATTTTTTAAGTGTTATGTTTATAATATTATTTGAAAAAAAGTTTTTATAGCATATTATAGGCTTTTGTGTACAGTAAATTTATATGTATACACTAAAATATATTATGTGTAAATACAGAAGCAGTTTTTTTTATATATTTTGTATTTTAAAAGAGACATTTTCCCCTAAATATTATTTATTTTTAACATACAATTTCATGCTTTCGCAATCTTCAGATAATGTAAGCTATCTTTTCTATATTTATAAGGTTTTGAATGTACGTTTGTCCGACCGTGTGCGTTCGAAAGTGTTTACTTTACACAGCTTTCTATCCAAAAAGAAATATAAGGAGGTCTTACCCCCCCCCCCCCCTTATTATCCATTTATCTTAAAATTTCAAAGGCAAATCCTCTCGATAGATTGCAGCTACCTTTCACAAATTTTGTAATGAAGAAGTTAGAATCAAACTATTCTGTGGTTAAAGAGATCTAATATGAAAGAAATATCTTTTTTATAAAATGTCTTACTAAATTCATTCTAAAAAATCCAAATGAAACCTGTATTTCAAAACCGATTTAATCTTTTGTTTTAACTGGTTAGTTACTATTAAAAAGAATCATTTTTCAAAATTTCAAAATTTGACGTCTTTATGTGAAAAGTTCTACGTCAAAAAAATAATATTCTAATTTTTATATGATTTCTTCTTTTGAAGCACAGCTACTCTTTAAGACATTGATTTTTGTCTGTATGTTACTAATGATTAATTCCAATAAAGAACGTATTGTTTTCATTCCAAGGACATCCTTTTATTTGGGGGGGGGGGGGTGGCTTAGCAGAGTTTGTACAAAAATTGGGGGAGTGGGGATCTTATAAAACTTAAAGATTTGGGTAATCAACCCTTCCTTAGGGATTTTCACATAATTCATTTATATATTTAAAAAAGGTATTTTTGCTACTCATCGTTCTTGTTTTATATTTCAAAGAGATTTGGATAACTTAAAAGGACACTTTTGATTTAAACTTATTAAGCAAAATGGGTAAACCAATGGACGATAGATTAATATACATCCCCAATGTAGACAGATAAAATACCCATTCTGTAGAATATGATTATTGGTTGAAAAGATTCGACACTGCTAGTTTGAACAAACCAATCAAGATTTATTAAAATAAACCAATCCTTTTAAGTCAAATTATGAGGGAGTGTCAACCTGCCCTCTTCAATAAAACAATATATTGGGAAGCACTGTCTTTCCCTTTTTTCATCACCAATCTAGCTTCACACTCCATAATTAATTGCTGTGCACGCCACTGATTAATGCATTAAAAATAGTGCCCTTTTTATTTGCAACTAATTTCTAGTAAAAAAGAAATATCTTAATAGAAATTTTCCTTCAGCACGTCATTTTTAAAATCAAATAGGTTTTACTATAGAAAATATACCAGTTTAAATAATTTAAGAAATAAATAAACTTTCAATTAAAGTAAGTTGATTTTTTAAAATCTATCTTAATACAAAATAGAAGCGATGATGTTCAATATTTCGTATGTTCCATACGTCGGTACGCCAATGAATTTAAAATTATTTTTTTTGGTATCTTTATATATATATATCTATGATTATGGTTTGGACCCTCTAAAACTGTAATCTACAATTCCACTTTCCCCTCTCTTGATGAAGATATCTTCAACGCCGATACGATTTTTGAAATTTAAGATTTCACTTTTGCCTCTCTTGGTGAAGATATCTTCAACACCGATACGATTTTTGAAATTTAAGATTCCACTTTTGCCTCTCTTGGTGAAGATATCTTCAACACCGATACGATTTTTGAAATTTAAGATTCCACTTTTGCCTCTCTTGGTGAAGATATCTTCAACAAGAGAGACAAAAGTAGAATCTTATATTTCAAAAATCGTATCGGCGTTGAAGATATCTTCACCAAGAGAGGGGAAAGTGGAAGGGTAGATTACAGTTTTAGAGGGTCCAAACTATAATCATAGATTATATTTCTGCTTCTATAAAAATGGATTCAAGTCCCTAACTGTTAAACATTCTCCCTTCCTCTCTCTCTCTCTCTCTCTCTCTCTCTCTCTCTCTCTCTCTCTCTCTCTCTCTCTCTCTCTCTCTCTCTCTCTCTCTAATTTCTTTCTTTCTCTTTTCTCTATTTCTTTGTATTTTTCTCCCCTTTTATTGTAACTCCCTTGGCGCACAAATATATTTATAAACTTTTTAAAAGTTCTAAATAAAGTTTGAAAAAGAAGAAACAAGAACGATCCAACAAAGCTTACTAGAAAATAGGTCGATTTGTTTAATTTAAAGCCATTCATTTGAATAAATGTAGAAAATTTAAGCTGTCGTTATAATATCAACTTTAAACTTTAAAGAATTGATTAAAGTTCTTTTCATTATCACCTTTTTACCAACTTCCATTTAGTAATAGAACAATACAAGTTTTAAGCCAATTAGCGTACCACAAAATATCAAAATTTTCAGGAATTTCAAATGGAATTAATTTGCTGAATCACAGCCCCTGGTTTTTGTGTTTGTCGACAAACTATTATCTGTTAAAAATATGGTAGCTAAAACTATTCTTTTTAAAACACATTAAAAATAAACCCACAAAAAACCACAAAGCTAGATTCATTTCTTGATTAATTGACACCTTTATTTGGCAACCTTTGTTTCCAAGTCCTTTTTTTACTTAAAACTCAAATAAAATTAAAAATTTTACTCTTTGTACTTTTGTGTTCTATCAATTTTTAATTCTTATTAAAGTTGTTTTTTATATCTGGATGCATCGTGTGCGCACGTGTATTGTCATATTCAAAATATTTCAATTCTCAAATGTGCCTTATTAGTCAATGAGGGAGGGGACATTGGGCTGTTTATTAAACTAGTCCTTAAAGTTTTATAATAACGTTTTGTTTTTCGTTAGCTTAGAACTTTTAGGACTGTTATTAAATTCTTAATTGGTATGTTCATTAAGTTGAGTGTTCAAACGTTTCAACCACTAGTTGTAATCTACAAAAGGGGGCAATTTTGTGTATCATCATTGGGTATGTAATTGTACACCAATTTATCGGCCATACAAAAAGACAATCAATTATGGCCTTCTATATTTTACAGCAAGAATTTTCAAAGTAACAGGAAAACAGAAGAACAAAATATTCTAAACATGACAATTATTTGATAACAAACCATCACACAGACACAGACACATATACTTATAGAGTAGCCACACGACTAAAAACTTATTTTACAAAATAAACATTTTTATAAAGAATTGAGAATTGGATGAAAAAGTTTGGAAGGGATTTTTCTTTTTTTCTTACAAACATAAAACAACTTGACGAAATAGAACTTTTTAAAAATCTTAAATCTACTTTTATGAAATTATTTTTGCATTTTGGTAGTAATATATTTTGTTATTTGTATAATTTAATTATTTATTCGTCGCATCATATTATAGACAGGTTTCAACTAATATTTAAATAAAAAAATATAAGATAAAAATCAGTTCTTTTGGCCCCGTGGCTGTAATACGATGCAATACATGATTTTTCAGTATTGCCGAGAACCGGTTGTGATCCAGTGGAAATTAGTCTGTTTCGATGCAAGAATAGAAAATCTTTGCTGTTATGGACATTGTAATTCTTGTTTTACTCTGAAATCAATAAAATATACACTTTTACATTTAAATATTTATTCCAATACGAAATAATATACAAACATAGTTAAAACATAATAATAATAAAAAGATAAAATTAAGACATAAATCGATCCACATAGAACGAATAAAAGAAACAATGTGTATGTTAGGCTTAGTTTGATATGAAATTAATAAAATCATATATTATATTGTTATTCAAGCCAGCATTATGAAGGAGTTTACAAGTAAATTGAGATAAAAGAATAGAGTGTGCATAGAAATTGTTGTCATCCCACTTAATGAAATCGTCCTCTATGCTTATTTTTAAAGATCTATCTTTTGCAACTAAGATTAAATGGGATAATTGTAGATAGAAATCGTTTGAAAAGCCTTCATAAAACATATTGTATAAGTAAAAGTTTTCTTTTAAAAAGATGAATTCTGGCTTACTATCATTTAGAACATAATCTAGAAATAATGCAAGTTTATGTATAAAATAGGTAGGAAACACACAGAAATAGAGGGCATGTTCTGTTGAACTTATTATATTACATTTTGAACATAAATTTGAATCAGTTAATTTAAATTTATATAGTTTATTTTTACTAACCTTTCCATTTACAATTAAATAATTTTTCCATAAAATTGTAAATAGCGCATTTATCAATTTTACATTACGTATTGGATATTATTTAAGCTTAAAAATCAAACATTTTAAAGGCGAAACTTTTCTAAATCACAGGTCGATTACGTCCGTCGTACATATCTTTGTTAGAATCATCCTTTCGACTTCAAACATCTTATAAAGATTAGAAGATGAAAGGACCCTTTTGTCGGTTTCCCTTATATAGGATGTAAGGTCAGGTAAACTTCCTTGTAAAGTAAAGTAAAGCCTATAAAATGAAGTCATACTGGCCTACCATTAGTAAATTTAAATGTATGCTAGCATGCCATTAATAAGTAAAGGTTATAAGATCTCTACAGTAACTCTCTTGTCAACAAAATATAAAATTTTTATTGTTTTAAATCTATTGGATGATAATATCCTTTAATAACAATAATTTCTGGGGAAAAAAATCAAAATAACCTTTTAACCCAACGGAACAAAATGAAATGCAAACAAAAATATGTTAAAATTGTATAAAATGTATAAAATATGTACATTTTTAGGGAAATAAAATTTACAGTTTTACGCCAAATGTTTAGTTTACATTTTATACGGATTTTTGGTTGGTGTTCTTCGAAAAATGTTTAAAAAATATACTTTTTTCATTTGCAAACCTAATCTTTAAGCTTACGCGTTAGTGGGTATGAAGAAGTCATAAACAATAATATAATTGACAGGAAATGAATTGATAACTTTTGTAGATTAAAATGATTAATGGAAATATAATAAAAATATTTAAATCCAACGAATAAAAGACTGTGAACTTCGGTACAGATAGATGTGATTTTACTTTTATATAAGGATGTCAATACCTGTTGATACCTGTTTTTAAGATAAATTTAAAGTTTAAATCTATTGAACAATCTATTCAGTGATTTCTTGTAATTTCATCGGTTTTAATTGAACACCAGATATTTCCTTCCTTTGAAATAAATGTATAAATATAAATTTGGACGTTCCTCTAGTGTAGTTTAATATTTATCCTTATAGATATCTTTGTCTTTTTTACTAGAGATAGAGGAGACAATGGTCTGTTTTTTACACTAGTCCCCAAAGGTTTATAATAATGTTTTTTTGGGGGGGGGGACTTTAGTGAATTTTGATTGGTTGATGCATAAAATAGAGTGTCAACGTTTCAACCACTAATTTTAATCTACAGAAGGGGCATTTTTGTGTGTCATCATTTGGGATGTACACCAATTTATCGGCCTTTGTCTTATCCCTGTAATATATCCAATTTTCTACAAATATGAACATGTACTTAAGATTAAAACCAGTTTTAATCATATAACTGTACATTTTATATCTGAGGAAAGTGCGCACCTAGCTCTGTATTTAAAGACTGAAAAAAAACATAAGAACATCCGAAGACCTCAATCTATAATTAAATATCTTAAGACCATCCTATGACCTATGTAAAGCTTCTCAAAATATGGAACTCAATCAGTTAAATTTTATCAAAATCTTAAACTTATGATAAAAAAACCCTACTTTAGATCATAGAATAAACAGAATGTTTAGTTTTACAGTAATTTTTTCTCTAAAGTGAATTTCAGTTCAATAAAGTCTATCATTGTTATATGTTACTTAGCTTTTTGCATACATTTATATATTATTATTTGTACTTAGTTAGCAAAAAAATAAAAATGAAATATTTTGCAAATTGAACGTCATAATCTGTATATCATAATACTGCAACTTCATAATTTTGTTCTCTTGCGATTTTGAAAGCTAACATAAAATTTTAGTATGATTCACACATAGCTGTTTAGTAGAAGTAAGGTGGCTAGGGTTAAATCAGAATTTCTTGTTTTATGTTTGGTAGCATCAATATTGTTACCTAAGACCATAGCGTATCCGTTGGGTAAGTAATGGGGTCAAGTTTACAATTACCTAATTGGCGCGTGATTATCCTTCGATTTTAAGTGATCATCTTTAGAACCCTAGGCCTTCAGGCGCAATACTCTAATGCCAACCGGTAGATATTAGTTTAATTAATCCATCAGACAATCAACCTTTTGATTGCATGACCTTTGTTTGAGAAGTCCTAATGGTGTGAGTTGTGCCTGTTTATGGGCCAAGGCATTCCCAAAACTCTAACTATTTATGACACAGCAGCAGTAGGAACCATTTTAAACGCTATGTTATGACGCGGAATTGGGCTGAGATTCAAACCTATCACCAAAATTTGCAGGACTACTCTGGACTACTCTGTCCGTTAGAATCTATTCTAAAAAACATAAATTTTTAAAAGAAACAAAGATTGTCGAAATATAGTGTGAAGATTCAATGACCACTGTGAGAATTTACTTTACAACTTATTATACATGTCTGTCTGTCTGTTAAACTTTTTAATACTTGGATCTTCTTTTTTAATTTTTATTTAATTATCCCTTATTGATTCAACCCTATCAAACTATAATATATACATACACATCTATGTTAAATTATGGGCTTCCATAAAAGGGGAAATTTGTAGATTTTTGTTAAATTTGAAAAATAGGAAAAATTTCTTTTATATTACAGTCGTCGCGAGATATAAACTGGTGTTTTTACAAACATGTGAAGAAAGCAATAGCAAAGTATATCAAATTACAAAACGTTGTAAAATACTCCATAGTCCGGTTCTACAAATGATTAAAGAGGGTGAACATTTTAGAAGTTGAGCTTACCTTAATTTAAAACAGCCTTAAGAAAAACACAATTTTTCGCGCGTTTTTATATAATAAATATTTAATAATAAAATAGTATTTTTAAACAAACACCCCGGCCCTAAAATGAAACGGGGTAGAAATTTGGATCATAAAGAATTATTTCCAATTTTTGTTTTAGATTTTTAAAAAAATATTTAAGGATCTTTTCAAATAAGATTAATAATTTGTGTATTGCTGTATTCTCTTTTATTTTATCAAAGCATTTCCTTATACATTAATTTTAATTTTCATATTTTGGAAATAGTTTTTGGCGGCAAATATTTTTGGGGAAATAAAGGATAATTTCAACTGATTGGTATTTCCAGGAATTTTGAGGGAAAAAAAATTGACGATAAATTTATTTCCCAAAATTTATACTTTCTGGAAAATAAACTATTGGTTTAAAAGGTGGTAAACTGATAGTTTGAACCAACCAATCAAGCTATTATAAAAGTACCCAATCTTTTAAGCGATATTTAAAACTTTGGGTACCCTAAAAATTTAAAATCTAGTGTCCCCTTCCTCCCTGAATATTTCAGAAAAAATATCGATTTTTTACAGTAGCTAAGTTACTTTATAATTAAACTTGAAAACCTAACATTCTGGCCGTAATATATATCTTAAGTAACATAGAGGAATACTTTAATTGCTATTCATAAAGTGTCAATGAATCACTAAATATGACTTGCATACATAGGGACATACAGATAGACAGACCGACAGACAAACCATATTTATAGAGTAGTTTTGACACTAGAAAAAAAATAGATAAAAAATAAGAAGAAGGGTTAATAATTTAATAGCTGGAAAATTAACTAATTTCGATTTTTTATATTTTATTAATTTTTATAGTTCTCACAAGGGATCGCAAGCTGACTCTGGAAAACTAGCGGATTATATACATAAAGCGCACTAACATTGGGCATATTACCGGTTTGGTGTCATTTGAAAGAGTATTGGGGTATAGATTCATAGAACAAAAAATCATATGTACCATGACAATGAGTGAAAGCTTATAAAATTTCCTAGGTATAGCCTAGAAATTAATGGTTTATAAGTTTTTCATAAAAATAAAGTAAAATGTAAGACATTCAGAACTATTAGGCTAGCCTAAGAAAGGCCAAAATGTCTATTACCTTTTTCAGATAGATAGACATAATAGTAAATTAACTTTCTACAAGAAAAAAAAATATCTACTGCTATATAAACTAACTAGCGGTTTTGCCCCTAGCCTATAGGGGCTCTGCCTCAAGAGGTATAATTACATTTTCTTTTACCTACCCAACGGAAGAAAATGCGAAGTGATCGCAAATTTTCGCGAATAAATGGCGAATTCGCAAAATTCGTAAAAAAATGGAGGGGTAGATTTTTTGTTTTTGGGAAAATAGCCTAAAACCACCACATTCCCTGAAGAGTAGAATCCGATCGGTTCAGTGGTTACCGAAATCTTACAGACGGATGGACAGACAGACAGACAGACATCGTTTTACTTTGTATTATAGATATTTGATATACTAGTCATATCATTATTTACGTCCAAATGAGGTATTGGGCGGCTAAGCCATTTATTTCATATTTTTGTAGATGGCGAACTCCAATTTCTATCTATTTCTAAACAACGGAATTTAATTAATTTTTCTCTGTTGTGGAATTTATAAAAGTTTTCTAAAGGAATTTTGAAATATAATTTTATAACTAAATTAATTTCTATCATAAAGGATTTGATCAAATTTTTTGTTTTAATTTAGTTTTTAAACAATGTGTTATTGAAAAAAATAGTATTCTGAAAAGCCATAAAATTAAAGCCTAAAAGATTAATAATATTAAATTAATACTCATAGAATATTTAAAATTTTCTACCAAAAATGCCTTAAAAATGCTGCCTTCGTAATTCCGATTGATCCAAAAGTTTTTTTTTATATTCAATGCAGTAATATTTTAGCATCTAAACAAGAAAAATTATTGTTATAGTTAGTGAAACCCGAATAAAGATTTAAAGAATTCTGAGTCATGTTTCCTAAATAAGTTTTTAAAGCTTTGCGCCATTTAAAGGCAACAGATGTCTAATTTTTATAATCTTTTAACATAAAGAAACAGCTTTAAACATCTCTAATATGAAATAGTTTAGAGAAGATTTGAACCAGTAACCTCTCAACCAATCAACTAGTTGTCCCTTTTGGTACCTATTTTCTAAGTCTTTGGATTGACGGACATACAAAGTAAATCATAGAAAAGCTACGCATAAAATCAAAATTATTTTGTACTTTTTATGAAAATGAATTATTAGAAGCTTAGTGTTTATGTATTCCAGTAAAGAATCTTCGCTTACAATATTATACCTAATAGCTCTAGGAATCTATGTTCGAAAAATGAAGAAATGAAAATATTGTTTTCTGAAAAGACAAAAATTATCATTTTTAGAATAGAAAAAGACTTTCTGGTAATGATATTTAGAGTTGCTACGCTTTCTAAGTTTGCAGGTTGTACCAATCTGTAACATAAATCACCATGCCCCGTTTCAAAATTTATAAGACAATTCTAACATGCCTAAATAAAAAAAAATAAATACATCTGTTAAGATGGACGGACGGATGTACAAACGTGGGAGTACGGGCCGAAACTTAACGTAAAAAAACTAAACTTTTATTTTAAAACTATAAAAATACTTTTGAATTTTCTTGCTTAAAGATGTATTTTTTTCTCTATCATATTGCAATATCTATGTGTAGTTTTGTGCGATACCATGTTTCCATTGCCTTAGGGTGCAATATAAATCATTGAAGGAGTAGTTTTTCGACATTTTATTTACTTAAATTTGTGCATTTTAGTTCAATGATAGAGCTTCAGTTTCACGTCAAAAAATCTACAAATCAAAAAGTTTGAAAATGCGGTAAGAATTATTCATCAATTGTCAAAGCAAAGATTTTCAATGTTGATATTGTTCGTCAGTTTATTCATAATTTTGCATAAAACTAATTTTTAAAATAAAATTTTTGCTGCATTCTTTTGGTTTAATTTCTCAAATATATGCAGTTTGCTAGTAACATTGAGGTGGTTTTAATTTGGTGGTTGGCAAGAGAACAACCTTAATGAACATGCAGTTTGCTAGTAACATTGAGGTGGTTTTAATTTGGTGGTTGGCAAGAGAACAACCTTAAAGAACATGCAGTTTGCTAGTAACATTGAGGTGGTTTTATTTGGTGGTTGGCAAGAGAACAACCTCGATGAACATGTAGTTTGCTAGTAACATTGAGGTGGTTTTAATTTGGTGGTTGGCAAGAGAACAACCTTGATGAACAATATTTTGTTAGTAACATTGAGGTGGTTTAAATTTGGTGGTTGGCAAGAGAACAACCCTAATGAAAAAATACACCAAGGGCAAGGAAGCTTCAATTTTTGGGCTGTCAGCCAGGAATAAAGCAAACAAAAAAAACAAAATAATCAAAAAGAAAATTTGGCATTTACATATTCATAGTGGCAGAAAAGGATAAAACAAGCATCTATATTTGAATCATGGAAGGTTGTAATTTTGACATTTGCCAAAAGTAATATAATTGTAAAAACTTCAGTTGTTTATTTTTCTGCCATCATCAACAATAGCTTATACAATGATAAATATAAAAGTATTAACAATATACTATAATTGAGTCATAGAATGTTGTAATTTTAGCATATGCCAAATTTACTGCAAATGTAAAAAGTAAGGTTGTTTATTCTCCCGCCACCAAACATAGCTTGAACAATAATAAGTACACAAGTATTCCGTGAGTAGGAATCATCTATCTTTGTCTTCTAACATTTTCCATTTTAATTTCATTCACTACTAAATTATTAAACAGCCCAACAGGGTTGTTGAGAAACAGCAGAAATAAACCTTTAAAAAGTGTTTTAATCAATCCTTATCAAAGTAATAGGATGTCATCATTGATATGTCTGTCCGTGTTTCTTTACTGATAGATATTTCGGCAACAGCTGAACCGATACAGCTCTAATTAAAGTGAAGCTTCTTATTGGTCTTAGTAAGATTTTTATCTATTTTTTACGGATAGAACCTTAATCCATGCAGGAGATATTTAGAGAAAAAAAATCCCCCCCTCTCGAAAAAAACTTAGGAACTAAGATAATTTAAATATAGACATAGTTAAAGCTCTTAAAAGCTTGGGGCGAAGCTAAGAGTGAAATCATAAACAATATGTTTTTGGTTTTATACAATTTTTAAGTGTCATTTTTGTGAGAGGGGTAAGATTAATTTATTTTATACATGTAAATTACTAAAAATGGGGAAGGAAGTAATCATTTAAAGAGAGGGGAGAATATAATAATTCCCCCTCTTAAATCACAATGGACAAATTATTCTAGAGTTTATAGCATTAGCGTAAAGGGTAACGAGCCGCCTTACTGGTGAAGTGTTGTTAGATTTAAGTTTGAACCACTCTGTATGATATTAGAGACACTAAAATAGTACCAACTGCTGCTATGTCTGACAAGTGGCACAAGTATTAACCTCAAAAATATGCAACGTTACAACTTTTATATAAAGGTATTACAATTAAAGGGTTGGTTGTCTTTTAGCGCAGCAAGAACGTTCAAATAATATGAAACACACAGACATATCAATAGAAGTACAATAAATTGCAATGTCATTCTTGTTAAGAAGCTATCTTAATAAATAAAAAAAATCAGCCATTAAAAAAAATAAGACTCTAATAAGAAATCTATTTCCCAATAAAATTTGCGCTTTAATTTCTTTTCACGTTAATTTATATTAAACTTATGAATTATTTATAATTCTTTTTTGTTTATTTCAATAGATGTACATATTGATAATTTTGTATTTAAAAGGACCTTCCAAAATTTAAATTCGATAGGTAAGAAAATTAACCCTGCATGCTTAGTTTAGGCAAAATTATCATTATAGTTTATAAGAAATTTCAGTCGTTTATCTTTAACAGCAGCCGTGTAAGTATGCTAGTCGTACGGACAAACCCTGGATGAAAAGTAGCATCGCTAATTCTTAAAAAAAGAGCTTGCCTTTAAAATTTTGGAGAATATGTTTATTATTAATTTGAAGGTAGTAATTAGTATTCATCAGTTTTAATAAATTATAATACTTGTACGTACCAATTATAACCAGATAGATAGATAGATAGAATATTGATAGACAGACAGTCATAGTTATTTTTTAAACATATCCCTCTACCTCTAAAAATAGCTTAAAACCTTACAAGAAAATACAAGACTGTTTTCCATGCTGTTATCAAAGATTTACTGATTTGTGTAGATTTGTATCGTTACTGTCTTTTCCGATTATATTTTATGTCTGCTTTGCTCTTCTCAGATTCGCTACTTTTGGAAGTTGTCATCCTTGTTTTTTCCTTCGTTATATTTATAAAAATTTGATGTTTATTAAACTATTTCTAAAATTTTTTTTGTCTCCCTAATTTAATTGTTCCTACCACGCCTTTAATTATACCAGGGCCATAAATTACATTTGTAAAAAGAATAAAATGTTTTATTTCCGACTGTTTTATGTTTTGCAGTTTAAATCCAGAAATTTAGGCATGAATAAAATAGTTAATAAGAATAAGAAATAACACCAAACAGACAACTAATCCTTTGATTGCATGATCTTTGAAATGAGTTGTACCTGTTTATGGGCCAACGAATTCTACAAACTATTAACGTGGCACAAGTTGATTACATTTTCAATATATTTAGTATGACACGATACTAGGTTCGAACCTGTTTTTATGTTATCTTTGTGATTAATTTTCTTCTAAAGTAAAAGTACAAAAGAAGGTGTATTAACTTTTATTTTTATAGCTAGCCAATGCTTTTAGTACGTAGTAGATGTAACATTTTCCAGAGAATTCAGATATGCAATCGTTTTTTTGTAGACCTTTTATTTAAAAAAAACGTAAATTACTTTAAAAATAAGAGGTCTACAAAAAAAACCGATTGCATATCTGAATTCTATGGAAATTTTTACATCTACTACGTACTAAAAGCACCGGCTAGCTATAAAAATAAAAGTTAATACACCTTCTTTCCTATACCTTTATCCTTGGTTGTTAAAACCTATATTTTAGGGTAATTACCGTTTTTTCTGTAAAATTTTATTTAATTGTTACATTTTCAATTCTTTCACATACTGAGTGATTTATGGCAGTAATGCATGGATAGATAGATAGGTAGTTAGATAGTGAGATAGACAGATAAAAATATATATAGCAAGGAAAAGATTTCTAAAGGCAATATACAAAAGCTTGTTGTAATAGAGATGTATAGAGAAAGATACTCCAAGTGAAATTTACTGGAAGAACAATCCAGACCTGCTATTGGGTAGAAATTTTACACATTTTGGTATGGAAAGTCATTTCTGCAGGTAAAACCCACCTTGAAAAGGGTTTAGACCATAGACGTCCAAGGGGGGGGGGGGTAATGGGGCGATTACCCCCCCCCCAAACGATTTTGGGGGTGCCGTGTAGGCACTCTCAAAATTTTTTTCATTTTACCCCCCCCCCATTTAAAATTTATCCCTACCCTGGGAGTGCCGTAGGCACCCCCAACCATTTAAAGGGGGTATTTACCCCCCTCAAACAATTTTGGGCGGGTAAATACCCCCCCCCAAAATAAAAAATCTCTAATAAAAAAAAATTTTGCGCGCTTCACGCACATTTTAAATACTATATATTTAATAAAATTTAAATTACCCCCCCAAAAAATTTTACCCCGGGGGTAAATTTTTTTGGGGGGGTAAACTAAATTTACCCCTGCCAACAGATTTCAGGGGGGGTAATTACCCCCCCCCCCCCCCCAAGCAAATTTTACCCCCGGGGTAAAATTTTTGGGGGGGGTAAAAAAAAATTTGCGGCGCGCTTCGCGCGCCATTTTACCCCCCCTAAAAACGAATTACCCCCCCCCCCTTCAAAAATTTTTACCCCCCCAAAATAAAAAGCTTGGACGCCACTGGTTTAGACACCCCTAAAAAAGCCAAGAGGTGCATGTATCAAAGTAAAACAACATCCATAAAAGCGAAGCACTGAAACGATAGAACAAACGGACACTTGTATAGTGTCAGAACTGAATAATCTGAATATAGATGTATAAGAGTCGAAGCAAAATTGTAAGTAAATTTGTTGAAAAACTGCTTGATACAGGATAATGTTTATGTATATGTTCGCTTATAACATTAAACATTGTTGTCACAGGAATCAATACAGGGTGCGCCACATATCTAGGGACGTTTTTAAAACGGCCATAGCGTCAAAACTACTTGACCAATCAGGACGTTTGACCCCACTGTAAAAAGCTTAGGAAATGACCTTTTAGCACAAAAAAATCTTTGGGCGAAGATGGGCTCGTACTCCGAGCTGGCCGCGCTTATGTTCAACAAGGCAGATTCGAAGTGCGCCGGTGGTATAATCTGGATTCTCAACTAGGGCCCACTAAATCGGACCTCAGCCCATCTGTAGATGAGCTACAGTTATGCAACTTGCTGGTGATACTGTTAGATACATAAGTAAGACACTAGAAAAGACTACAGCTCTTTATCTAAAATGGCTTGGCTTTAGTACTCCGGCAAAGTGAAACGTGGCAGATTTAGAGATTTCAAAAACGTCAAAAATCGTGTAAAATCGTGAAAATTTCTCGTTTCTCGACGTCAGAGACCCATATGGAACTTAAAACTCATTTTAGACTATGAATTGCGCTGACAACCCTAGATGAATCTTCCTGCCATTTCCAAAAAGGTATAGAACGTCGTTCTAGCTCAACTGTGGTCCAAATAAGAACCTCCGTGTCAAAGGGTAGCTTGAAAGTTGGGTGAATTTGGATCCTGCGGTTACTCACATTCCTAAGGAAATGGGGCCTCCCAGCAGCCCGATCTTAATTCAATGGACTTTTGGACCTTGGGCTACTTTGAAGCATGCACCAATAGACGTAACCATACCATAAAGACCTCCCCCATTGCCACTATCAAGGAGAACTTCACCAGCTTGGACAGTTACATTCTGACCTTGGCCTGCCGGCGGTTGAGGAGGCGGGTAGAAGCGGTGATTGATGCTGGCGGCGATTTTATTCAATGATCTAATAGTCATAAACCTAATTTGCTCCCCAGTTTTTAAAATTTAATAAAATCTTTAAAATTGACGATTTTATGTTCATTTGTTTACAATTTAGAAAAAGTCCCTAGATATGTGGCGCACCCTGTATACCAAAAATCAGATCAATCGGATAATTAGATCACATAAAAATTCGTTGTTAAACAAGTATAAAAAATCAACATGTTTAAAATGGACGTACGGACATTCTGGTAATGATTATAGAGTTGCTACGCTTTCTAAATCGTACCTAACTACTAAGGGAATCACCATCCAAAGTTTGAAATCGCTAGGACAATTCTAACATGCCTAAATTAACAAAAAAGCTATCCGTTACGGACGTACGGACGGACCGAACCTAATTATAGGAAAGCTTCGCTTTTTAAAATCAACACCTTCTAAAATTTAAGAAAGGTGTTAGAAAAAATTTACCAATTTCCGTCTGTATTTTGGTGCGTCACGGTTAGCTCTTTTCATTAATACTAGCAGCTACGCCCCTAGAGGCCTCTAGGGGTACTTGAGGAGGGTTAAACCCCAAGACTTATTTTTTAGACTTATACTAAAAGTAAAAAACATATGGGGGGAGGGGGTAATTTTTTCTAGGGGCGATTTCACTTCGGAGGGTGGTAGTACCCTCCCCCAAAATAGTTATAAACCTTCCCGGGACCTAAGAGAAGCTACCCTGTTATGGAGAACCCGATCGGTTTAGCGGTGAGCGAGATCCTTCGCTACAGACAAAAAAGCTTACTACTTTATATATTAGGATAGACTTGTTAGAATTGTTAGAATTGTTAGATTGTTAGAATTTAAACTTCGTATGATGATTCCTATAACAGTTAGGTATAATTTATAAAGTGTAACAACTTTATAATCCGAACGTTCATTTATAATATGTTGATAATAAAGTGCTTTAAATATAATTATCTTCTTTAAACAGCATTCTGTATTTACGTTTTGCAACAAATACACATACTATTTTGTCAAAACTTTTACATTTACATTCTACTTATTCAGTTCTGACTCTCTACCAGATTAAATGTTTGTTTGTTCTACCGTTTCAGAGCTTAGCTTTTATGGATGCTATCATCCCTGTTACTTTATCTTTAACAGTTAAGAGGGTGAAATCATTTTTATAAAAGCAGAAACATAATCTATGATTGTAGCTTTGTCACAATAAAAAAGGTAATGTATGATTCTATTTCCCCCTTTCTTGGTAATGATATCATTTGATTTGATTTTTTTTGCCTCCTTCCACTTTCAATGTAGATAAATCTGGAATGCCAGCGCATTGATTTCATTAATTAAAATGATAATGATAGCATTACCAAGAGAGGCCAAAATAGAATGGTTACAAAAATCACATTGGCAATGATGATATTTTTAACAATAGAGTGGAGAATTAAATTATACCTTTTTTAAAGGGTTAAAACTGTAATCATAGAATATATTTCTGCTTTTATAAAAGTGGTTTCAATAACCTAACTGTTTTACCCTGAGAGACACAAATTTGACCGCCCGCGCAAAACCATTGAAAAAATAAACATAATCAAGCTTGGTGTTTTTGCAAAATTGCGAAATTCTTCAAATTTATGAACTACACAATTATTTAATTCAACAGACATATAAGACTCTTTTAACAATTTCAAAAAAAGGTTTTGTGGCTTTCCTTTAATATTTTAATAAACTTACTTTACCACAAATTTAAATGATAAAAAAAAATAGGGGGGATTTTTTTCATTTAAGGGGGGTTGAGGGTGTCTCAACCCCAAGAAAATAGCCTAAAACCACCACAGGACGGAACAGGAAGGGACGGACAGACGGACAGACAGATGGACAGACAGACGGACAGACGGACAGATGGATGGACAGACATCATTCTACTTTGTATTATAGATGTCTTTAGCAGTTGTGAAAAAAAGTATTTATTATCAAATACAAAATCTTGTTGGATTAAAGGAACACTATCGCACTTAAACTGGAAAATAATACCTAATACTTTCAGAGCTTCTAAGAATAAAAATAAAATCAATGTAACAATGAGATTTCTGTCTAATTTTCATGTGTGATTAATATGTTATGTAACATTGTGAAATTTTATTAGAATCTATGCATCCAGTATCTAAACTCTGAAATGATCTCAATTAATTGCAGTCGAGTACTAATATAGCACTGTATTCCAGAAATCCCGAAAAATGACAAAAAATCATAGAGAGTGTATATTTGAAAATTTGGATGAAATTTTATTTAAATAACAATAAGTATACATATATCTTTTAAAATAATGGTGAAAATACTTATAATAAGGGTTTTACACAAGGGGCGTCAAGGGGGGGGGGGGTGTAAAGCTAGTCTAATTAGCACATTTCAGAACTTCCCTTGTTTCTAAGCAACATTGACGGGAATCATATCAAAAGATATTACACAACCCAGCTAACAATGTTTGTTAACCCTTAATAGTCGGGGGGGGGGGGAGGCGACCCTCCCCCCTTTTAGTATTTTCTATCTCATTTTCTTTGTGTGAAAGATAGAGAGCTATAACTGAGTGACTTGTTTAAAATGGGTACGACACATAACTGAAAGTTGAATATCTCCATCCTGGTGGGCACAGGATGCCAGGATACCTGGCAGGATCATACAGGTAAAGAGCAAAAATATTTTTTTTTATGACTTAAACTTAACATTTCATCTTACCAAAATACTAAAATATCCTATATTACTACATACAGGTGTTCAAGTCAATTTCCGGTTCCAGGTATGATCCTGCAGGTCTCCAGAAATCTTTAATTAACTCCTTTTACCTCAATTTTTTACTTAGATACCTCAAATTTTAAACTTAAGCTATTCTAACAACTATACACGACCAATTAAAATTTCATTAAAATCTGCCGCTATTTTCCTGCCGACTGCTGTCGCTGAAATTTATATTTTGAGATTTCTAATAAATACAGATGAGTAAATTTCTTACTCATTTTCTGTGTGTTTATTTAAGCAGGGAGGAAGGGAACAATGGACTGTTTATTATACTAGTCCACAAAGTTTTATAATAGTTTTTTCTTATTTGTAGGCATAACAACTTTTGGGACTTTTGAATTTGATTGGTTGGTTTATTAGTTGAGTGTCCAAACATTTCAACAACTAATTGTAATTTATAGAAGGGGCAATTTTGTTTATTACCATTGGGAATGTACATTATATTACCGGCCATTGTCTTATCCCTTTAGATCCTAGATATGTAAGACTCTAATTTTTATTTTCATTTATTTTAAAGGAAACATTTTCTATCTTAATCAACATAAGTTCTACTCTTCTTTGTTAATATGAAAGAACCTTTTGTGAAAGGTTGCTCAATAAAAGGGTAAAGGGAGTAGATAATGTTAAACATATAAAATCATAATATTTTTTGTTGATTAAGGAAACCACATACAAATTTTTAGACTTTTAGCTTTAATGGGATCCAAGATTGACATAAATCGAGCCCCCCCCCCGCCCCCCCCCCCAATAAAAGGTATGATAGTTCAGATGAGACCTTAGACATAAATGGATAATCTTTTATTTGTTTTTAAAACTTTTCTTTACTTTTAATTTTATTGAATATGTGTTTGAAATAAATAGAAAAATAAATTACCTTTTTATCTTAAAAAATTGTTATTTTTTGATAGACCAGGTATCTTTAGGGCTTAAAAAAACAAACTTCGCATAGCTTCGCATACACAGGGTAAAGTTCTCTGATATTATACATACATCTAATATCACCATGTAAGAGGATTTGCTTGGACTTTTTTGGTCTTAAAAGATCTGGAACCAAACGTAAAATTTTCATTAGAAGAAAATTGTCTATCTTACAGAAATCGGGTAAGCTAAGAAAACCATCTACAATTACAACAAAAAATGGAGATTTGACTTCTTTTAAAGACTAAACGTATAAATTATTACATACTGATTCCAAAAATATATAATACTTAGAAATAGCTTTAAAAATAAAGGGTCCACGATGATTTGAAATGTAGTTTAGTTGACCTTAAAAATAGTTGTTTACAATGATGAAAAGGAACTTAATTCCATACCTCTGGTATAATTACACATAAAATTCTTATTTTTCATAGTAAAGAGCTAATTCTTTCGGCTTTATTTCCAAAAACTTGTGTATATTACTAAACAATTGTTTGAAAGTGTATTTTCCAAAGTGTAAAAAACGATTTTTATTTTTTTGTCACCCGTGGAACATAGTGTATAGGACTTAACATTGTCAGCGGGTGAGTCCCCCCCTCTTGAGGCAATTTTGTAGATTGATAACCACTGGCAGGTTATCTAGGTGTAGAGGATTAAGAGTGTTGTTGAAGGGGACGCCTGGAAACACTTTTATGAATCTATACCTTTTACCTTTCATTCAGTATGGGTTTTTTGGTCCTTATGACCTTTAAACTCTTTTTTTGTGTTTTTTGGTCCTCATGACCTCTAAACTTTTTTTATAGGTTTTTTGGTCCTTAAGATCCTAAAACTCAAACCTCAGGTTCGACTTATTCTGAACAGATTTCACAGTGTGGATGCTGTGCCGCGGTTAGTCAGAATTAAGAAGGCATGTTGGTTCTTACCTGAACCTTCCCTCCCTCTTTTTTCTTACCTCTTGCTTGAGAGAGGTACTTTTTTTCAGCGGGGTAGATGTACAAGTAAAATGTCGAATATGGTCAACATTCGCCAGTGATAGGCTGCAGACTTGAGGCATTTGTTTGCTGAACATAGGGGAACTCAGACCAATTATTTTAAGGCTGGTCTGTTGGCAATCTCGTAGATTATTTTTGGCATGATACGTTCTAGATGATTACAGTCTGTCAGCATGCAGTGTTGGGACTTTGTTATCTCTTTCCTATATATGTACTCAGGATGACTGCCAGGAAACACCGGCGCCTGTTCCATTATAAACTAGCTAGTTGTTGCTATGTTGTATTTATTCATAGTTATAATTGGGTAGTTTATAATGGAACAGTGCTATTCTTCAATTATTAGTAATTTTTTCATAATTCAAGAATAGTTATTTCTCGTATCGTATTATAAACGGCTTTCCGCGGATATAGAATGTACAATTATAAGATTAAAACTAGTTTTTTTAGCCCCGTTGTGCCGAAGGCACCGGCTAAAAAAACTAGTTTTAATCTTGTGATTGTACATTTCTATATTCGTAGAAAACTGGATATAATACGATGCTAGACATAGTTTTTTCGTATTCATGAGAACCGGTTCCTATCCACCGGATTCAAATGAATACGAGAAATATTCTTCTTCAGTCTTTATATAATTATCAAAGTGAATTATCAATGCAAACAAAGATAGAATCCAACCAAACCTACAAACAATTTTACAAGAATAAATAAGAGCTTTCAATTGTAAAATCTTATTTTTCTTGTTGAATTATTTGGTTTTATAACCTACATTTAGCGATACAAATACTCTGCCTTTGAAAATGATTTTTTTAAACTTATATCAAATGTTTATTCCCAGAAAAGTTAGGCACAAAAGTGAAACATCTCTAAAACAAATACAAATGATATGTCAATATGAAATTGTGAGCTGAACTTAATTACAAATTATTGTATAATTACAAATTCGCTGTATTAAAAGTGGTTTTGAGCCATTTTGATTGAAGGGTTATAGTCAATTTAATCTAAATCATTTAATTTTTAAATGTTATAAAAAGTAGTTATGTATGACTGTAATTTATTTAAATCTTTTCATGATGATTATTGTATCTTTAACTATATGATACAATTTTTAATAATTATTCATAGGACGCCTGGTTAAAGTGTGAACAAATTTGTTTATACTTTTATATAAATATTTTATCATAGCCATTTTTTTATTAAATAGGTTAAGTTTTCATTTATACAAAGCTTTAACTGTTTGAAATTTGCTTCTGAAATTCCACAATTTCTTTTTATTATTATTAGTATTTACTAAATATTTGATTTAGCTTGTTATTTGTGCATTGCTGCTTATGGATGTTTACATCCTTGTTTAATTAATACGGTTTTCGGTAAAATTTTGTTATGCTCATTTTTTCTTAATTGGGCATAATTATTCTCAAAAAGATTTACCCAAAGCCATGGATATTTTTTATCTTGTCTTCAATGTGAATTAATCCCAGCTTAGATGGGACAGGCTTTTGGATATTATGAATTGGTTTATTAATTTATTGAGTTTTGCTTTAAAATGTTTGTTTTCTCTGCGTTACTTACATAAAGTTTAGGTATTATAATAGTTGTTTATCTCATCGTACTTTAGACAGCTTTATTACGGACATTTAAATAAAAAAAATAAAAGGGTCAGGACGAACAAAATAGGTAGGTTAATCTTTTTTGTGTAAAATTGCCTGTAATACAATGTTTAAAATGATATTTCAGCTTGGCATTATGTTTCAGACAATTTTCTGCAATCATTAAGATGAAACTTACAAGATTAATTCCAGTTTTGTTGGTCTGGGTCTTCGGCCCTTCAAGTTTAACAAAACTGGTTTTCATCTTCTTTATTTCAATGTCTGCGGTAAGCTGTCTATAATAGTATACGATAAATAACTATTCCAGTGATATTTCTAAACAGATTTATTTAGAATTAGCACCGGTTCCACGAATAATAAAATGAAACATATGAAAAAATTTTATAATCCTTGATTTTACTATCCGTGAAAACAGTCTGATATTATCGTATCGTATTATTAGACAGGTTTCCACGGAAATTAAATTGAAATAAATATATATATATATATATATATATAAATTTTATGATTTTTAATTTGATTTTTGTGAAAATTGTCTATAATTTGATGTCATACATGATTTTTCAGTATAACTGAACTGGTTCTAATTCAGCGGATATTAAATAGTTTTGAATCCATACTGGAAATAATTTTTTTTCGTTCCGAGGAAAATTAGTAATCAACATAATTCTAATTATTTTATTGTGTGCGTCTACTTCCGACTAAATATAAATTATATTATTTATCGCATCATTTTTTTGTGGATGGCAAAATTAATAATTATAGGATGATTAATTCCAATGTTGCTTTGTCTCTTATTTATTTATATTCGGATTATTCCGTTCTGACACTATACAAGTGTTAAATTGTTAATGTCAGTTTGTCCAACCGTTTCAGAGCTTCGCTTTTATGGATGTTTTTCCTAGTATATTATTAAAAGCGAAGCTTTTCTATAATTAGGGTACGTCGACGTCCGTCCGAGACAGATAGCTTTTTCCAATAATTTAGGCATGTTAGAATTGTCCTATCGATTTCAAACTTTGTATGGTGATTCCTGTAGTAGTTAGGTACGATTCAGAAAGCGTATTTTAAACAACAAAGCACAATATTATAAACAAAGCAATTATGTAATCAAGTTCTAAAAATGTAAGTATGTCCATAAACATTATCCTGTATCAAGCAGTTTTTCAACAGTTTACTTACAATTTTGCTTCGACTCTTATACTTTTATATTCTGATTATTCAGTTCTGACACTATACAAGTGTTAATGCCCGTTTTTCTACCGTTTCAGTGCTTCGCTTTTATGGATGTTGTCATCCTTGTTTTAATTACCGTTATGTTAGGGTTAAAATGTTCTATAATTTTAGTTTCTATATCTAAACACATTAAGGTAATGTCGCTATAATCAAATTATTTTAAAACTAAGACAACATCCATAAAAGCGAAGCACTGAAAGGTAGGACAAACGTACATTAACACTTGTATACTGTCAGAACTGAATAATCAGAATTTAAATGTATAAGAGTCGAAGCAAAATTGTATGTAAGTAAATTTGTTGAACAACTTCTTGATTCAGGAATACAGGGTTATGTTTATGGATATACTTACATTTTCAGGACTTAATTATAGAGATGCTTCGCTTATGATTTTGTACTTTGCTGTCCCAGGAATCAATATACCAAAAATCGGGAAATTAGATCACATACAAATTTGTTATTTAACAAGGATGACAACATCCATAAAAGCGAAGCTCTGAAACGGTAGGACAAACGGACATTAACACTTGTATAATGTCAGAACTGAATAATCAGAATGCGAATGTATAAGAGTCAAAGCAAAATTGTAAGTAAATTTGTTGAAAAACTGCTTGATACAGGATAATGATTATGGACATACTTACATTTTTAGGACTTGATTATAGAGTTGCTTCGCTTATAATATTGTACTTTGTTGTCCCAGGAATTAGTATACCAAAAATCAGACTAATCGGATAATTAGGTCACATACAAATTTTTGTTAAAAATGTAAAAAAAATCAACATGTTTAAAATGGACGTACGGACATTCTGGTAATGATTATAGAGTTGCTACGCTTTGTAACTCGTACCTAATTATTACAGGAATCACCATGCAAAATTTGAAATCGATAGGACAATTCTAACATGCCTAAATTAACGTAAAAAGCTATTTCAAAAAGTAAAAAAATCAACATGTTTAAAATGGACGTACGGACATTTTGGTAATGATTATAGAGTTGCTACGCTTTCTAAATCGTACCTAACTACTAAAGGAATCACCATACAAAATTTGAAATCGATAGGACAATTCTAACATGTCTAAATTAACGAAAAAAGCTATCCGTGACGGACGGACGGACGTACGGACGGACGTACGGACGGACGGACGTACGGACGGACCGACCCTAATTATAGAAAAGCTTCGCTTTTAATAATTATAGAAAAGCTTCGCTTTTAAAAAGTAGAAAAATCATTATGTAAAAAATGGACGTACGGACATTCTAGTAATGATTATAAAGTTGCTACGCTTTCTAAATCACACCTAACTTCTACAGGAATCACCATGCGACGTTTGAAATCGATAGAATAATTCTAACATGCCTAAATTAACGAAAAAAGTTATCAGTCTTGTACGGACCGACCGACACTAATTAAAGAAAAGCTTCGCTTTTAATAAATAGACTGTAATGAGACATAATTTTGAAAGGTGTAAAAAGCAGGGATTGGCAGATGTATAATCCGCAAACATTCGCTGCCATAGCCTTCAGATTATTGGACAATTCTATGCTATTAATTGTGGAGCTGCTAATATAGGTCCTAATCTGCCGCAGACGAGCTGTTCCAATCTGACCAATCTACAGCCGGCTATAAATCCATGAAAAATATTAAGTAAAACACTATCGATTGGCCTAAATTTCTACAATTGTAATTTGTAAAGATGTATTTTTAATTAGCAATATTTTTATCTAATTAACTAACAAATTAATTTTTCTTTTATCTTCTAAACATTTGTATCATTAAATCATAAATTAATAGTAGCGAAGCTACTCTATAATAGGCACATACGTCCGTCCGGCTGATGTTCTGCCATCTTATTATAATAGCATATTAATCTTGTTTTTGCTATCCTCTCATGTAAAAATAACAAGATGGCTGTAAGTTTGTCTGACCAATATGGTTCTCCTTTACAATGAATCTTCTTATGGATCAAGGGAAAGATTATACAAATATAATTCTACCTCCATCCTCCGAAGATTAATAGCCCCCTGGAAAAGAGTGTCGATGTACCCCTCTTTCACTGAATTGCCACTAGGGGCGTAACCTGATAAATAGATGGAACTACATAATATCAATTTAAAATCAACTGAGATATAAAGATAGATAGAATAGTTATAGATGGTATTTAAGATGCTAGAATTATGGGATTTCTTTTACATTGAAAGAAAAGTTTGAAAGTTTTATTACTAGATATGATTTATTTTCCCCCAGATTTATTCTCCCTCGGTCCATTTATACCCAGCCCATTTTACCCCGTGTCTATTTTCTCTCCTACTAAAGCGTAGCTACTCTATAACTGTTAATAAACATTTTCATTATACTAGGTATATTATCATAAGCAGAGCATTAACAACAATTTATGTATGAGAAAGACCCTTTTTAAATTTTAAAATGTCGTTATTTCACTTGACAACTTACAGTTTAAATTCATATATTCAATATTATTACTGAAGTACTAGTTTTTTTTAGATATATGATAACACTAGTTTATTGTTGCTAAGGTACGTTTGGACAAACTTATTCTTATTAAGAGAAGCATTAACAAGGATGACAACATCCAAAAAGCGAGGCAAAGTTTAAAATCGATAGGACAATTCTAACATGTCCAAATTAGCGAAAAGAGCTAACCGTGTCCGAACCGTTACGGACAGACGGATGTACGAACCGACCCTAATTATGGAAAAGCTTCGCTTTTAAAAAGAAAAGGCAGAATATAACAAGGATGACAGCATCCCTAAATAGCAAAGCATAAAAAATCCTAAAACAGATGATTGGGTATAATAAGAATATTGGGAGAAAAAAGAATATATACCCTGCCTTCCTTGAAAAGCAGCTGACTTATTATCCTTTCCTCCTTCCTTTTTCTGACAGGCGAAATGACGGACCTTTCAAAAAATGGAGCAGCTTCGCTACGAAAACTCTAACAAAAGAATATTCATAAAAAATATTAGAATATATTCCTTAGATATTTATTATCGCAGTTTTATAAAAATTACAATAAGATAAAATAAACTTATATTTTTAATACATGAAAAATCATCATAAAATATTTTAATTTAAGTTTCCCCTTTTAAAATGTAATTCTACCCTATAAAAATATATAGGTGTCTAATCCTATAAAATCTCTAAAACATTTCAGTTTTTTATCCAAAATTTTTTAGATCAAGAGATTAAATTTCATTGGACTTTTTCATCGTTTTTAAACACTTTTGTGATAAGCTTTTCAAAATGTTTTGGTTAACCTATAATACAACTAAAATGTTCCTAAAGAAAAAATAAGTATAATTTAATCTTTTTATTTTCGAGATTCTTTTATCTATTTATTCATCTATGAATATAATCCAATTACTGCCTTTCCATCTATTTTCAATCCATCCATCCATCCAATCATCTATCTCTCTATCTTTGCTTCTAGTTAAATATATATCACTGTCTTAATGTTCGTCTGAAGCTTAGAATCACGACAACCGCTGAACTGATTTGTGTCCTAGGATAGTTTTAAGCTACATTCTTGGGGAATGGGTCTCTATAAAATCTATCTACCTAAATTATATATCTCCAAACTTATTAATTAGAATGTGTGAACACCCCTCGATGTTGTTGTTAGGACAATAAAGGTCTTTTGTGGTCCAATTTACCGGATGACTGACTTCGCTACATAGCGAAGCTTTTCTGTAGGCAAGACTTTTTTGTAAGTTAGTCATTAATAAATAAGTATTAATAATATCCTAAACCATCCCAAGTCTTATGTCCTAAAATTAAATAGCCCAAAACCATCCCAGGATCTTTAATAAAGCGGAGAAATTAATCGGTTCAAACGTTATTGAATTCTTAGTCTATGTACATATAAAAAATCGTACTATTTCGTATAAAAGGATTTCAAACGGCTGTAATTTTTTTATTTTTGAAGCTAGAATAAAAATCTTTTGCAGAAAATGTTAATCTTTATGTAAATTTTATATTTCAAATATCAAAATATAAATTTCAGCGGCCGCAGCTGTACTTGGCAGCTGCCAGCCGCCACAGTCGGCGGTCGGCGGCGGATCTTTATGAAATTTTAATATGTTATGTAGACATGTAAGAAAAGCTTAAGTTTAAAATTTGAAGTCTCTAAGTCAAAAATTGCGGCCACAGGAGCCATTTAAAGATTTCTGGAGACCTGGAGGATCAGGACCTGCAGGATCATACCTGGAACCTGAAATTGACTTGAACACCTGTATTTAATATGAGGATGTACTACTATAGGATATTTTAGTATTTTGGTAAGATAAAATGCTTTTTTTAAGTCAAAAAAATATTTTTGCTCTTTACCTGGATGACCCTGCCAGGTTTGCTGGCATCCTGTGCCCGCCAGTATGGAGATATTCAACTCCCGGTTATGTGTCATACCCAAACTTAAAAAGTCACGCAGTTTGGGCTCTTTATCTTTCACACACAGAAAATGAGATAGAAAAAACCGGATGGGGAGGCGTTCAACGCCCCCCCCCCCCCCCGACCGTTAAGGGTTAATATATTTTAGGAATTTATACTTCAAATTAAAACAAAGCTACGCCTAAAATGAAAGTACTATCCTTGTTTATTGAGCATACTAAAATTCTCCCCTTTTGACAGTTTCAAATTATTGAATTTTTCATCAATTTTTGTGGTTAAATTGTTTTAAAAATGTAAAATTTTGAAGCCTTAATTATATGACTAAAATGGTAAATTATAAAGCCTAGAATTTTTTCAATGGCCATTATAGACCATTAAAACTCTAAGTCTTCAAACAGAAAAATCAGCTGCTATTTTGAAAATCAGCTGAGTAATTTTTGTTTCTTCGTTATAAAGTAGCAATATTTTTTGTCTGAAGATTAATATTTCAATAACTAGTGAACTGATTGAGTCCTCCTTTTTAGGGAAGCTTCACTTAGGCTCCAGGCAGGTTATAGGCTTTTTACTTTTAGATTTAAGTGTTGAGAAGTGTGTATGCTATTTTTCTACCCCATTCTTACCTTCATAAAACCTATCCTCTAGATGCTGGGGACACAGCCGCTAGTAACACTAAATATTATGTTGATTCATAAGTTTCGCTTTTATAGATGTTGTCATCCTTATTATTGTTTAGATTTGAAATTCATAAAACAAATGATTTATCAAAAAAATTGTAAATACATAAAATTTAATATTTGATACAATTCAAATTAATTAAACACAATATTTGATTTATTTCAATTTAATAAAATATCTATTTTTAACTGTTTATAAAATTCATAAATTTTGTTTAGTTTTAAGAATTTTTAATAAAAAAGGATGACAGCATCCATTAAAGCGAAGTAAAACGAACATCAAGACTTGTAGAGTGTCAGAAATCTGTAAGCAGAATATTATTTTTATATTCTAGACAAATCTGTATTTTAATTACAATATTGTACTTTTTTTTGTCCTTGGAATCATTGTTCTAAAAATGATAAGAAACATGTTGACACAAAGTCATCTTATTTTCATCAAATATATTAACTTTCTGGTATCGAATATAGAGTTTCAATACTTTCTAAATCCTACCTAACTAATAACGGAAACAGCATGCAAAGTTTGAAATTGATATGGCAATTCTAACAGGCCTGAAATAATGATAAGACGTATTCAATGCGGGTGTACCTGTCCTAAATATAGAAAAGCTTCACTTTATTATCCCAAATCCCTCAAATATTTATTTACGAAATTTAACCCACACAAGAACTTACCAAACTGACTACATTTCTCGTACTCATTCGAAACCGATTAATATCCGGTGGATAGGAACTGGTTCTCATCCATACGAAAAAACTATGTCTAGCATCGTATTATATCTAGCTTTCTACGAATTAAAATATGTACAATTATAAGATTAAAACCAGTTTTTTTAGCCAGTGCCTTCGTCACCTCGGGGCTAAAAAAACTGGTTTTAATCTTATAATTGTACATTCTATATCCACGGAAATCTGTTTATAATACGATGAAAGAAATATCTATTCTTGTATTCATTTGAAACCGATTAATATCGGGTGGATTAGAACAGGATTAGAGCCGGTTCTCATAAGTTTTTTGCTATTTTTCTGTCCCATATCTCTTCGAATATAGAGCCTCTTGATGCTAGGGGTGCAGTCGCTAACTATATATTCATAATATTTTAAAAGAAAGCTTTTAATAGATGATTGTTTGAATTTTAAAAGGCGTATAATTAACTACATCTATTTAGTACAATGGACGTTCAAACATTATAATTATATGTAATCTTTAAAAAACTGCAATCAAAGATGAACCCTCTTTTGACCTATATGGAGCTTCGCTGTAAAGGAGAAACGTATCAGTTCAGTGGTTAACACGATTCTTCGATACATACACATAGAATAAAAGACACCATGTTACTTTTGCATAGAGATTAAGACTGTCTTCAAATTAAGTATTAAGTATTTAATTTGTGGTTAAATATAAACATTAATTTAAAATTACTAAATTTGGCCCTTTAACATCTAACCAAAGTAGCACCTGCTTAATAACCTTTCTCTCTCTCTCTCTCTCTCTCTCTCTCTCTCTCTCTCTCTCTCTCTCTCTCTCTCTCTCTCTCTCTCTCTCTCTCTCTCTCTCTCTCTCTCTCTCTCTCTCTCTCTCTCTCTCTCTCTCTCTCTCTCTCTCTCATTCTCTCACCCTCTCATTCCTTTCTAATTTCCATCTCCCCTACTTTTATGGTTAAATAAAGTCGATAAAAGTGATTTACATTTTACGGGGTAATTAAAATTTAATGAGTTCATTATTCCTAAAATTTTCATGTTTTAAGGTTTTTATTTTATTTTCTAGAATAGTCGACAATTAATAAGAGCAAGAACAAATTAACACCAAACCAGAGCCTTTGTCTAAAAAAGAACTTTCGGCAATGCCTCGAGGGACTGAAGGTAACCTTACCCCCCAAAAATTAAAAATCTTACTTGGACCTCGAATAGTATCCTCGCCCCTGGAAGCTAGGGACAAAGCTACTATTATTAGGCTAAGTCTTTCTTTAATTTTTTTTAGAGGGTGGGGGTGACAGTTTTACAATCTCTTTGATTCTATGTAACAGATCTATGGTATAGATGTATATACAGACAACTATCTCCCTTCCTTTTTCAAAGACCTCTTTTGTCTGCTTCTTAATATTTTCTGCTACTTGGCTGTGTTAATATAAGCGACATCATTGTTTGATTTTCAATGACCCAATAGAAAGGTTGCAAAAGGCGGTTGCGATAGGGAGATACAGTTATTTACCCCTTTCTCCCTTTAGTGTTTTACTCTAATTTCTATATAAATGATTTTTTTCTTGGATATTTGAATCTTTTACAGAAATAGCCTAAAACCTATATATATCAAACGGTTCATTCCTAACAAAGAGATTTTAAGTAATAACACATCCAAAATAAATATAATTCATATATGTACAAAGAAATAATTGTATTTTGTAAAATCCTGGTAAAATCCAATATTCATAATTTTAGAACTATGTTTGAATTAAAAGTCATAGATTAAAAACTAACTTAGAGAGTTCATGAAAGTAAATATTTTATTTAATAGCCCATAACAATCTGTTCTTAATTACAAGGAAAATTTTTGACATTTTAGGAAGGCCCATCTGTCACTTTATCGTTCAGCTATTAAAATAATGTTGAATATTTAGTGCGTTTTTGCTCTATATTTGCTGATGTACGTTCGTCTGACCATCTGTTTTTTTAACTTTGCTTGTTCGGATATTGTCATCCTTATTATATATTTTGTGTATAGTTTCCTTCGTGGCAACGCCTCTTAAGTGTCGATACGTCGTATTTTCACAGTAGCTCTTTATAGGTTATATTAGGTTAGTTGGGTTAGGTGATTGCCCTGCAGGGTTACAGCCCCTCCCCACAGGGGCTATAAATAAGAGAAAAGCTACTGTAAAAACACTACGAATCGCCCCTTAAGAGGCGTTTCAACGATAGGGACTTTACCCAAAGTTTTTAATTTTTTTTAAAAAAATTATTTTAAAATCTATGTATTTGATTATTCAATGATAATTTGTTTGGTAAATTAACTTTTTCATGCCATTCTATTATTCATTTTTAAACAAGGATCATAATATGCTCAAGAAGTTAGATATAATAGGCAAACAAACATTAACAAATATAGAGCAATTATCATTTTGATATTCAAGAGACACTGATCTAAATAAAAATTAGTTGCAAATCATTTATGAAGTTGCTTAAAACTCAGTAAAAGCAATATCGATGAACATTGTTGCAGTGACGTCCAAGGGGATGGGGGGGGGGGTAAATGAGTGATACCCCCCCCCTCTAATGAATTTAAGTGAAGTTTTGAAATTTAAGTTTTTAACCCCCTCCCCCACCCAATAAAAAAGCTTGGACGTCCTTGCCTTGTTGCCATAGGAACCATTAGTTCTTTTAATACAAACAAACGTATGGAATTTCAAGGGTTGAAAAAGTTAAGTTGTTTTAAATCATTGAAACCTTAATACAAAAATAAGACAATTATAGAAAAACTACGCTTTAAAAAAAGTAATTTACTTCATGTTTTAACGTTAAAAAATATGAATTTTGTATAAATTATTGTTTAATTGAGTACTTTACGAGGTAATTATAATATTTTATTTTTATAAGGGTTTGTGTCCGTCCCCCTTTTTGTCATTTATTTTATTAGTAGAAAAGCTACTCTGTAAAAAGATACTTATTACTACATAAATGATAATTATAGGAATCAAAATTCTATGAATTTTAGGGTGAAGCTAATCTAAAATTCAAAATGGGCTTATGTTTATAATTGTCTGTATAAAAGGTACATTTAAAACGAAACTTGATTTTCTCAGCTACTATTTAGAATAGACAGTTATTTTTTTATTCCCCACACCAAAAAGCATCCATTATATGATTTGCTTAGCCCGTCAGTCTACCAATAACGCTCTAAATTGGATTTTTTCGTGGATATATATATATATATATATATGGACGGCTGTTTTTTTGTTGGGGGAGGGGGGAGATTTTAATAATCAATGAGCAGCTACTCTTATCATTACTTGACCCGTCAGTCTGCCTGTAAAACTCCAGAGTACATAAACTTTTTTTTAGGGTAAATTGAATTTTTTCTTTTATTTCATCACGTTTGTTTTACTGAAATTTTCATTTTATTTCTATGAACAATATCATTCTTGTTTAACGATTTATATGCGTAAAAAGAATGAAAAATTAAACTTTACTCACTTGAAAAATATGTATATTCAAAGTTCAATTAACTTGAAAAATATGTATATTCAAATGTATATTAAAAACAAAACTACGTTTTATTACCATAAGTTTTATGTAATTTTCTTAGAAATTATCAGATATAGGTTTTTTGATAATTGAGAAATTGAGAGTTGCTCCTATCGCTCTTTTGTCAGGCGTGTAAACTTAAAAATAAAACCAAAAAAACAGGATTAAAATAAGGGCCGTGTCTATGTAGTGTTGCGAAGCTACTCTATTTGTTTACCTTTCTGTCTGTCTTAAGGGTCTCATTTTACTGAAGATTTTACTTTTTTACTCAACTCTATTTTTCTCTAACTCTTAATGGTTGATGGTATATTTTTCCTAAAATTTCAAACAACTTCGCTGCTATTGGAATTAATCATCTTTGTTTTTTTTTCTCTCCAAATTTCATTGTTAAATTTTAACCCTAAAAGTGGCTTGTGACAAAACACAATAAAAATATGTTTCAAGGAAACAGCAAATAAATCAAACTTTTTTGTAGTATGGAACAATTTACTGTAAAACACACTTAAAACTTTTTTATATTTCAAAAATAATGAGATAATAGTTATTTCTCGCATCGTATTATAAACGGTTCCTATCCACCGGATTCGAATGAATACGAGAAAAATCATTTTTGGGTGAGTAGTTTAAGTTTTTTTTTCAAGGGATCTTAAGAAATAAGACAATGAACGTTAATTTGAAATACATACATATACCCCTAACAATGATAAACATAAACCTTTATGTAGATCAAAATTATTGGATAGATAATTGGAACTCTGGCTACTTTGAACCTACCAATAAAAATTTAACGGTGTACCCAAAGTTTTCGATCCAAAGAATAAGATAACGTATTTAAAAACCTTTGGGTACTAGTGTTATCTACAGTCTAATGTCCCATCCCTCTCTAAGTAATTTGATATGGGAAAGGGAATACTTCACTAACAAATAAATAGCATAAAACCTACCAAGATTATACGATACTTTTTTAGTTACTTTGACTGAACATTATTTTACTTTTCAATACACAAGAATAATTTGTCAAATTTTCTATCAAATGAAATTTTTTCTAAATTTTTTTGAATGGAAAGGGCACGTGCAGTAGAGCAGAGATTATTTAATCATATAGATTAATTCAAGTAATAATGTCGGTTGCTAATTCATTACTACCTTTTAAACTGTCGTAAACTTTTTACAGTAAAAAACTGTCAAATCTCTTTAAAGAAGTAGGTATACATTTTCCGACAAGCTTTGCATACATCGGCTGGCAAAAATCTGTGGACGCGCCTTAAATCAAGTTTTAAATAATGGGTAAAAAATAAAACAACGGATAGCATCAGGAAGCAGGAAAAAGAGAGAAGAGGATAAAAAAAACTTTTATTGTCTGTCCCTTAAAATATCACTGACCACCAAACCTATAAGGTTCTCTATTAAGGTCAGTTTATTTTGGTCCCTATATGATTTTAAGCTATTTCATTTCTAAATTTAGGTTTTAAGTGGAAAATAGTGATTGATTTTCCACTCTATACATAAAAATCTCTGGAAGACTTTTCAAAAACTTGGAAATTATCATTTATAAAAATCTATGTCGCATATGCCACAAAAAGGGGTTATTTTATACCAACTAAAAATATCTTAAAAAACGTATATTCGTTGATTTTCTAGTGTCTTTAAAAAAATCAAAGCAACCTTTTTTATGACCTATGAGAAGATAAACTGTAAAGAAGAAACAAAATAATTCAGCGGTTAGCGAGATTCTTTAGTACACAAAGTCTGACATACACATCTGTAGACAGAAAAACATTCTGTTACTTTTATATAAAATTATATTATATTTTAATTCACGAACAATTTCTATTAATTGAGCTTTTAATAGAAATTTACTGATGTACAGAATAACCATTGAAAGGCTCTAAAATCTTACTTCCCTCTCTTTTATATTTTTTAACAACTCTATTTTTGGAATTAAGATTCAAGTACAAAGTGAGGCCTTTTGAAGGAGCGAGCGGCTTCCTCTTTAATAGTTATCTTTATAACAATGGACAATAAATTTATATATACTATTTTTAAAAGCGAAGCTTTTCTATAATTAGGGTCGGTCCGTCCGTCCGTCCGTCCGTACGTCCGTCCGTCCGTCCGTAACGGATAGCTTTTTTCGTTAATTTAGACATGTTAGAATTGTCCTATCGATTTCAAATTTTGCATGGTGATTCCTTTAGTAGTTAGGTACGATTTAGAAAGCGTAGCAACTCTATAATCATTACCAAAATGTCCGTACGTCCATTTTAAACATGTTGATTTTTTTTACTTTTTTAAATAGCTTTTTTCGTTAATTTAGGCATGTTATAATTGTCCTATCGATTTCAAATTTTGCATGGTGATTCCTGTAATAGTTAGGTACGATTTAGAAAGCGTAGCAACTCTATAATCAATACCAAAATGTCCGTACGTCCATTTTAAACATGTTGATTTTTTTACTTTTTTAATAGCTTTTTTCGTTAATTTAGGCATGTTATAATTGTCCTATCGATTTCAAATTTTGCATGGTGATTCCTGTAATAGTTAGGTACGAGTTAGAAAGCGTAGCAACTCTATAATCATTACCAGAATGTCCGTACGTCCATTTTAAACATGTTGATTTTTTTACATTTTTAACAACAAATTTGTATGTGACCTAATTATCTGATTGGTCTGATTTTTGGTATACTGATTCCTAGGACAACAAAGTACAATATTAAAAGCGAAGCAACTCTATAATCAAGTCCTAAAAATGTAAGTATGCCCATAATCATTATCCTTTATCAAGCAGTTTTTCAACAAATTTACTTACAATTTTGCTTTGACTCTTATACATTCGCATTCTGATTATTCAGTTCTGACATTATACAAGTCTTAATGTCCGTTTGTCCTTCCATTTCAGAGCTTCGCTTTTATGGATGTTGTCATCCTTGTTCATTATAGGTATACAAAAGTAACCTTCTTTGTATCATAATCATGGTGAAAAAGTTTGGACAATACTTGTTTTTACCAACCAATCAAAATTTAACAAAATTACATTAAGTTATTCAGCCTACGAGTTTGAGATTTTGTTCTTTATGTATTTCAAACTTGATACCTTTATTATTATTGTTGAAGTATTGAAATAAAATGGTTTTAATAGATGGTGTGAAATTTTAATTTAATCCTTTTTATTACATTTTATATCATTATATTTGGTACTTGAAATTTTAGATTTATCTTAGCTTTAGTTTATATTTTATTATTTTATATTCTTTGCTTTTTTCTGTAATTATTTAACAGCTGTGAGTTATCTTAGCTGCAGCGGCTGCAACCTAGGATTTGTCAGCAGCTAAGACTTTTTGGATAACTACATTGCTAAGAGTCCAACAGCACCCAATGATGTAGTGGCTTTAAGCCGTACATATATGTGTGTGGTTACTCTCAGCCGCTGGTAGCGGCTGCAAAACCCTGTTCTACAATCTATCCATATGACAAATCTTTATCTTTACCCTTTTCTCACAATATGTGCATGATTTTGATCCAAATGTTTATAAAATACTTAATTTAAATAAGTGTGGAGGTTTTGAGATTATTTACTTTAAATGCCAAAAGGATAATGTTAATGAAAGTGAAAAGCATCAATCAAATTTAAATTTTCATATTGATCCGACAACTATTTCAGGCCATGAAAAAAATAGACAAAACAGCACAAAGATCTCGGCAACTGTCGAGCTGCCTCTCTAGCCACCGCTGAATTTAAATGTTGCAATTTATTTTAAAAAATTAGTTAACTTTATTTTTGCATTTTGATATGTTTATACTAAAGATATGCATTCCTTATCTACATTCATAATCTTTTAAAAAGAATTTTTATATTTCTTCAAATTACGATTTCTTGTTGAATTTCGTTCAAAATTCACCCTTAAAATTTTAAATTTGACTTCCGCCGGAATTTAAACTCCTCCCCTTTTTTCAATCCCTTTTTATCTCCCTATTCTAAAAAGCATTCCCACTTTTTTTCTGTCGCCAAATGTCTTTTTAGCGTGTGTGTGTTTGTGTGTGTGTGTATTTTATCTAAAAAGCCAGACATGTCCCCTCCTTCTAAACTGATTAAAATTCAAAACTTTAATTCCCCGTAGAATTTAAACTGAAATGGAGCCTTCTCATTGGCTGACAGATTTCAAATATAAAATCTGTATCTTCACTTTCATTGGCTGCTGGAGGATTTCGGAGATTTTTCTTCAAATATTTCGCGCTAAGAAATACGAAATGAAAAGATTTAAAATGAAAAGGATTAATTATCTTAAATTCTTTTACAAAATATAAAAGTGTCAATAAAACTCTATAATGGCAAAATTATGATTCTATTCTTATCGTTTGTAGTGATTTTTTTATTTTCTATCCTAAAACTTGCAATTGATTATAAAAATAACATAGCCTAAAACCATCACAGGACTCAGTGGTTAGCGAGATCTTTAAAAAATCATTTAACTTTATATAATAGTCATAGCGGATGCGTCCCCTAGCGTACAGGGACTCATGTATTCGAAATGTCAGGAGGGGCTAAAAAAATAGTGCTTAAAATAATTCCGGAACTTTTGTAAAGCTTCCCTTACAAGAAGAACTTACTATGTTTCGGACAAATTTTTTATTTTTATTATTTAATAGGATAATATATATCTTCTTATAAACAAATATATTATCTAATTTTAGAATATCTATCTATCTATTTAACTTTATATGCAATCATCTATCTATCTACCTAACATCTAAAAAAATATAGATATTTGAATTATCCCTCGCTTCTCTATTTCTACGTCCAGCCAGACTAAAGTAAAATTTGTTTTCAATAAAAGTTTTGACAGCGGCATTTTTCTTCCCCCAAATATCAAATGGAATCACTTTATCAATGAAACGATGTACGTTGGCCGGAGAAAAAAAGGGGGGAGTAACTTGCCCCTTTGAAAAGTCAGGACTAAAGTAATAATTAGTAAAGTTATGTAAAAAGTGCATGATTACATATCTATGCCGCGTCATATTTTTAGCACAGACATACCTATTTCTTTGTTTCTAAAAATATTATAGATGGAAAAAATGACCATAATGAGTTATAGAGTTGATGTTCGGTGTTCATAAAATAACGGAAGAAAGTGTATTTTGACTAGCATATTTTTTTATATAAATTTTTGTACTTGTTTTTTTTCCCTTAAAACCTACCAAAATTGAGAATATGACATCCAATTTACTGTGTTCATAACAGTAGGCTATCATCTTTCATAGCCTATCAGGACAAATATAACACTCGACATATTTATCATTTTTAATAACTTAAAGGAGATTTGAATTATATTCGCAGCTAAAATTTAGTTTTAAATAAATCTTTTTTCTGTCTCTTCACCCCTGAATTTGGCTTTATAGCAAACAATATATCCTCTATATATACTCTTTCTCTTTCTTTTCATTTTTATATTTTACATTTTAAACATTTTTTTTTCTTTGGGAGAAACTTTATATTTTTCTTTTCTTTAAGTAAAGATGCTATATTTATTTTGTTTTGGGTTGTTTTAGGTTTATAGTGACTGTGTCATTGTAAAAATTACTGATTTATTGTAACTAATTCCTAAAAATATTTTCGACATTTAAGTTTTACGGTTGTTTGTAGGTCCACAAACGATGAACTTATGTATGTTAGAACTGTCATATCAATTTAAAATTTGCCCTGAAAATTCTTGTAACTGTGGGGTACACATTTTAAAAAGTATTAACTTTTTAATCACAACATTAGAACTGTATGTTCTATTTAACTTTTTTTTGACTCTACGAGTCTAAAAATATAAGTTTTATTAAGCTTTCTTTATTTCAGTAATTTCGAAATAGATTTATACGGAATTTTCGACTTTCAACAATGTTATATCTTAAATCGAATTTTCCATTTCCTTAGAAACCACAACGCTAAGTTTCGTGATTTTTCAAATCATCTACAAAAAAAAATAAAAAAAAGTATTCGTGTCATTAAAAGGTTCTTTCAATAAACATAGTTATCTACAGATAGGAAAATACAATAACATAGGATAGATTAAAAAAATTAATTATTCCTACGATTTAAAAATTCTTTTCTTGGGTGGTAATTTGTTTTAAATTATGCAATTACGATACATGTATTTTCAAAATATTTCTGAAAGGATTTGGATCAAGAGAGTGTTGAGTTGACAAAGTTTTATCAAATCACATTCAAAGTTGTTGTATAGTTGTGTTTTCATCTTTTTTTTGAGTCTCAAAATCTCAATAATGGCCAAATTGTTCTTTTGGGGGAAGCTTAGTAATGTTTCTAGGGCAGAAAATCAAATATTTAAAACTAATTTGGTACAAATAAAATAAGTACTTCCCATCATATTTTTTGCTTCTTTCATTGAAAAATACAAATCTTAAACAAAAATTATAGTTTTGATTAAGTGTTATTGAAAGCGAAGCTTTTCTATAATTAGGGTCTGTCCGTACGTCAGTCTGGAACGTTTCGTATTTACCCCCCCAAAATTGTTTGGGGGGGGTAAATACCCCCTCCTAAATGGTTGGGGGTGCCTACGGCACCCCCATGGTAGGGGTAAATTTTAAATGGGGGGAGTAAAATGAAAAAAATTTTGGGGCTGCCTACGGCACCCCCAAAATCGTTTGGGGGGGGGGTAATCGCCCCATTACCCCCTCCCCCTTGGACGCCTATGCTGTATCAAAGCAGTTTTTCAACAAATTTACTTACAATTTTGATTCGACATTTATACATTTATGTTAGGATTTTTGAGTTAATGTTAATGTTCGTTTGTCCTACCGTTTCAGAGCTTCGCTTTTAAGGTTGTTGTCATTTTAGTTGTGTAGACATCACATGTCCACAAATTAATAAATTCCACACATACACACACACAAACACACATGCACATATAAAGATTATATATTCCAAAATTTTCCAATATGCCCTGTCACCATCTAATCTTAGCTGGCAGCAAGATTATCTATCTATCTCCTCAGCCCACTCTATCTATCTATCTATCAAATTCTAAATGCCTCTTTTCATCTCAAATTTATCATGCATGTAAGTCTTCCCCTTTTGGTTTCCCCTTATTTCTTATTATTCTTATTCAAACCAGGAATAGGGTGGTCATCATTTTTTCAAATGTCATGAAAATTGTAAAAGGGGAGAAAACCAGCGCCTGTGGCGTAACACTTGAAAGTGATAGGTTCGAATCTCGGTCACACACAGCATCATAGCTAAATATGTTAATAATAGTTCCTACTGCTGCTATGTCACTTGCGCGACATAAAATGTTAGAGTAGGGGGAATGCCTTGGCTAAACTCATTACCATGCATAGTTAGGACTGCTCAGCTAAAGGTTGTACAATCAAATGGTTGGTTGTCTGATGGGTAAATTGGACGCTTTACATTGCTAATATAAGCCGATGAATACGATAAAAGGTCTAAGACCCAAAGCAACACCAAGCCTCATAGAGGAAAAGGCAAAATTTGTAAAGCTTCCATGATTAAAGATGAAACTTTTTAATTCTGGGTTTGTCCGTCCAAAAGCCCATCTGAATCTCTATACGTCCATTATAGATAGATGTTATTGTTAATTAAGGCATGTTGGAATTTTCCTATCATTTTAATCTTGGAATGATCATTTCTCTAACAGTTAAGAATTTGATGAATTTGTCTCAAAAGGTGCTTCCTTTGTAATTTCTGTACATTTGTGAAGAATAATTTTGTCATATAAAATTTACCTAGAAATCTTTTTGCCGTATGGTGACTACTGATTAGTAACGACTTTTAGATACCTTGGTTTGGACAGACAGACAAACTATTTTGAGAACATTGCTTTGGAGGTTCAAAGAGCCAAACAAATTTCAAGAAATGTCTAGTATCAATTATATCCAGTTTTATACAAATATAAAATGTACAATCATAAGATTTTTAAGCCTTCGGCATCTCGGGGCTAAAAACCTGGTTTTAATCTTATAATTGTACACTTTATATCAGCGGAAAGCTGTATATAATACGATGCAAGAAATACTTATTAAAACATTGAATTGGTGGACAAGATACAAATTAAAAGCTTAAAAATTGAGTATTGTATACCAATAAAAAAAGAGAAAACCCAATCTGTCCCGATTTTATATCACTCTGAATAGTGCGATTTCAGTTACGTCATATACGTTTCGGGAAAGAAAAAGGGAAGGGGGGAAGAAAATCTCTTCAAAAGAGATGGGAGAAAAGGGAAGAGATTTTCTTTCCCCCTTCCCTTTTTATATGACGTCACAGGAATCGCACTTTTCAAAAGTGATACAAAATCGGGACAGATTGGGCTTTCTCATAAAAAAATGTTGACCAACCTATTCCAAAATTGTTCCCTTTCCAAGATGTGTCAGAGTATTGGTGCATGTTTCTCACAATATTTCGAGGCCCAAAATTCCCCTGGGGTCTGGGGCAGATACTGGATACATAGATAGATAGATGGATATGCAAACAGATAGATAGATAGATAGATAATGGTAGCAAGTGTGCCTTCACAGATCCGGAGATTAGTGAAAGAGTGATGAGAGAGATAGAAAAGAGAGAGAGAGAGAGATAGATTAAAAATGGAGAGAGATGAAATTTGGGGAAGTGAAATAAGAAATTTGTGCTACTCTGGGTCGGGACCATAAAAAAATATATTAGAATTATAGGTACCATTATTTTGTAGAAGAAATTACACTGGTACCCAAAATTTTCTATTATTCGTTGGTTCAAATACGAAAGGTAGTTTTATTTAATTGTTTTTGATTCCAAACTGAAAGTGTCCAAACTTTTTACCCTATAATTTTAAATTCAAAAAACGGGGTAGTTTAGTAATCGTATTTCGGGATTGTATATAATTTCATCATCCATTGTCTTATTCCTGAAATTATACTCAAAATACTGAAATTTGCAAATTGTTTTTATTTGTGGCATTCTTTTAATCTAAATCTTTTGGACACTAGTCATTAGAATGTTTGAAAGATTAATATTGGAAATAAGTAAAAACAAAAAAGCTTATCAAATGTTTTGTTAAAATCAAAGTGCACTAAACAACAAAATTTCATACTCAAAATGCTTATTGACAAAATAACAGAATTGTATATAGGAAGGAAAAAATCAAGGTTAGAATATTTTCATTCTATAAAAATGAAACATTTTCCGCAAAACTAATGTAGTGTTTTAGGACCTATTTGTTTAAAAGTTTAGTTTAAGTATCAGAAAAAAAAAGATTGGAAGTTTAGCTAATCCTAAAAGAACGGGTTGTTTATTTTAATTCTATTTTAGACTAGGTTAACAAAATGTTAGGGAAATACCTATATATAATTCTATTGCATGTTTGTTCTTATTATTCTATGTATAGAACAGGCCCCAATTATTATTCCCCCAAAATCAACCATCCTCCCCCCTCCCCCTCTCATCTCATCACATGATTTTACTTTTTAATCAATTTTACAAAAATAAAATTAATTTATTTTTTAAGTACGTTAAAATGTTTAAATACAAACTATGGAGTAATTTGATTTTCTATTATAAAATTTTTAAAATTATGAAAAAAGGGGAAAATTGTGAAAAAGAATAAAATTTTTCTCCGAGGCCGGGGGAATTTTTTGCCTTGGGGAGCCATTTCCCCCCTTCCCCACCACACGGGAAAACTGAATTATGGGGAATTACCTCCGTTGAGAGGTATTGGGGAAAGGTTTGTACTATATTGGGTTATTGGGAGAGGGGGATTCAAAATTAGAGGAAGTTTCAAGAATAAATGAAAACTTTTGGGGGATGTCCCCACCCCCCTTTAAAATTTGTGCGCAAAGTTAAAAGAGGGGGGAAAGGGATTGTTTAAAAATTGGGGGATAACTGCAGAATTTCATAGCGGGCTGACAGCTGTCCCCCAATAACCCGACCCTGGGGCTAACCCGGAGGGTGGGGGGGATCAGCCCGCTGTTGGTTTTGTTTGCTAAAGCCAAGTGGATTTACCCTGCCCATTTTTCAGCAATATCCCCTTACAACCCCCGTTCCCCCTTAACTAACTTTATTTCATCTTAAAAGTAAAAATAAATATATGAATATTTGCTTTCAGATAAATGAAAAAATAATGGAAAATAAAAGGGTTTTTAATTAATTAGAAAAATATCCATAAGTTAAGTTTTATTTAAGAATTCTAACTTATTATTTTAGCATCGTAATAGTTCGTGGTTGGTTTTAGTTTTGAATTTTTAAAAATGATATCCATCTTTACATAATCTACATTGACAAACATTGCTGATATCTGTATGGTTTAAAGATCCCTGCAGGGGTAATCTTAAGGTATCTGTCAACAAGGTAAATTGACAGTGACACCCAACAGGCAACCAAACTTTTGATTACGCGATCCTCGTCTAGAAGTCATAAATGTTCATTGCATGGTAATTGGTTCCTTCTGTTTATGGACTAATCTTTCTATTCGGGTATCATTTCCATTGATTCAAAAGAAGCTATAGTAATATATACAAAGGAAAACCCTATAGGTTCAGCGGTTAGCTAATTCCTTCTTAATTAAACAGACATCCTTTAACTTTATTTACAAGTGAAATATTGTAAGTATCAAAGTAAGACTAAACTTTTTATTTGATTTCGAAGAATTTTTTCTGTTATAATACGGTATTAAATAAACTTAGGAATTGCCCTTACTGTCAGGGAATAAGGTGACAATAAAATTAATTTACATTCCTAGTTCTCAAGCTACCTAAACCATAATTAGGTGCATGAGAATGAGGGGAGGTTTAATTCATTGCCCATGGTACCATCCATGAAAACTGCATTAGTATCAAAGAGGAAGGGAACATTGCACTGTAAATTACAGAGGTAGCCAAAGTTTTGTAATATATCTTTTTTTAGGCTTACAGACTTTAGATAACATTATTAAATTTTGATTGTTTGGTTCCAAAGTACTTGTGTCCAAACTTTTCAACCATTAATTTCAATTCATACAAGGGGTAGTTTTGTTCAATTTATAATCTGTTGTCATATCCTGTATCCACACATTAATGTACATACAATTGGTTTGTTTCTGTGTTTCGTTCTTTCATAGATTAATTTTTACTTGTTTGGAAATATATTCTCTATATTGTAAAATAAAAATTTGACAAATCATATTTTTTCTGTTACTCTCTGTCTGTCCATTATTGGGTTTGTCAGTCTGTAAATAGGTTATATCTATCTGTCTATGTGTCTGTTTAGAACTTTATGTCTTGATAAATGGGTATGTGAATATGTCTTTGTGTGTCTGTCTAATTTTGTATTTGTTTATCTACATTATTTTCATGTTTCTTTTTCTGTTCATATACATATGTTTGTCTCTCATTGCATTATATATGTCTATATCTGTCTACGTGTTAGTCTTTTTTGTGTGTTTGACTAACAGACTGTTTGGTGTAAGGACAAACAAGGTTAATTAAAGAGTAGCTTTGCTAATAATAAGTTAAACCTCATACAAGTAACAATGATTAAATTAAATATTTCCCAATGTATACTTATTCTTTATCAATGTTTCATTTAGCTATTTGTTAGTTTCCAAGATGAATAATCAGAAAAATATAAACAAATATCTTTCCATCCACATTTACACAATATATATCTATCTATCCTTCCATCAACTATAATTCATTACCTAACTATCCATCTATAATATATTTCCTAAAAATAACTAACCATGTATCTACCTACTTATCCAGATAAATCCAATGAAAATATAATCTAAAGTTTGATTTAGATGAAAAGTTTTTACAAATTTTGTGAAGAAATTCCTTTCATGTTGCTATCTGTCTATCCATCCCTCCCTCCCACTATCTATCTATCTCTCCCTGCTATCTAAAGAAATCCAATGAAAATATAATCTAAAGTTTGATTTAGATGAAAAGTTTTGTGAAAATTTTGTGTTGGAATTCGGGGATTTGAGAAAATTTCTCTCACAAATCGGAAATTAGAATGTTTTTCTTATAATCTCTTTAGATAGGGCGCTAAGGAATATGTTTAATAGCGAAGTTACTCTATAATTAACTTTGTTTTGTCATCCCGTAACTCTATGGGGGAAATGAGATTTACTCAGCTGATATTTAAGCTAGACTTCTGATTTCTTTTGTCAACATTCCTATATCATGGGGCATATTTGAGTACGTCCATAGCAGTGCGACAGCCTTGATGCAGTTTTAGCCGCTTTACTTTTGTGTTGATAGATGAATAGACAAGTAGCTTTATTTTCGTTTGTTATTAAAATAGATTTCTGATTTTTTGTGAAAGTTTTCATTTTCCAAAGAGCGCCCAGTTAACAACTTTTCCGCCTGGCAATGGATCATGAAACAAAAGACATATAAATATTTTTTATGAAGGTTTCGTGTTTTTTTATATCAATTTTAAAATCTTCTATTCTCATACTTCTCTTATTTCCCTTTTTAATGACCACCTAACAATTACTAGGTTCGCTTTGTCAGTTTGCCAATCCATGTTGTTGTGTCCTTCGCTACTTATGGATGTTGCATCCTTGTTGTTATATAAATAGACTAGCGGCTTCGCCCCTAGCCTCTAGGGGCTTCGCCCTATATAGTTTTGGGAAGTCAACCCTCCTTAATAGAAATATTCAAAAAATTATTCTTTGTTACTCTGTGATAAAATTAAACCCAGGTTGTGCGCTTTATGCACAAAAATTTTAATTTGTACAAATTAAACCCAGGTTGTTTGCCGTATACAAAAAAATTTCAATTTGTAAAAATTAGACCTAGGTTGTTTGCATACACAAAAATTAAAATTAAAAAAAAATATTTTGATTTTTTTTTGGGGGGGGGGGATTCATGGGGGCTTCGCCCCATGTTGCAGTGGGGTTCCCCCATCCCAATTACTGGTTTTTGTTTTAAAAAAAAAAAAAAAATTTTGGAAGTGGGGATTTTTTTATTTTTGGGGGGGTTGGGGTGTCCCACCTCCCAAGAAAATAGCTTAAAACCACCAGAGGACCAGTAGGTATATTCCCAGAAGGGTAGAGCCCAATTTGATCAGCAGATACTGAGATTTTACAAAAAATGTAAAAAAAAAATTTTGGGGGTTGGATTTTTTTTTATTTTTGGGGGGGTTGGGGGTGTCCCATCCCCCAAGAAAAAAGCCTAAAACCACCACAGGAACAGTAGGTATATTTCCTGAAGAGTAGAATCCGATCGGTTCAATGGTTACCGAGATCTTAAGGGACAGACAGACAGACGGACAGACGGACAGACGGTCAGACGGACAGACGGTCAGACGGTCAGACGGACAGACGGACAGACATCAAGTTACTTTGTATTATAGATGGGGGGGGGGGGGGGCAGGGACGGCTTTGAAGAAAAGCGCCAGTAATTGATTTAAACTTTACTGCACTTCTTGTGGACAAAATTGTTATTGTTAAGCTAGATATTTTCTTGAAATCAAATGCTTTCAATGAATACTAGTGGCTTCGCCCCTAGCCTCTAGGGGCTTTGACCCAAGAGATGACAACAAAAAAAATTCAAAAAAAAAAATAAGAAGAACTAAAGAAATCTTCTACAAAAGAAATTTTCTACAAAAGAAATCTTCTACAAAAGAATTCTTCTACAAAAGAATCCTATTATATATAGTAGTAAGCGTTTTTTATATGTCCCGAAGGATCTCGCTAACTGCTAAACCTATATTGTTTACATTTACAGTAAAGCTTCTTATAGGTCCTGGGAAGGTTTTAAACTTTTTTTGGGGAGGGTGTCTTTACCCCCCCCCAAAAAAAAAATATTTTTACTCTTTTTTAAACTCAAATTTAAAATGGAATGAGCTCAAATTTTCCTTCTCATACCAAGTGCCCCTAGAGGTTTCTAGGGGCGTAGCCGCTAGTATTTCTACAAAAGAATTCTTCTACAAAAAAAAAAAAAAAAAAAAAAAAATGGAGGGGATTTTTTTGTTTTTGGGGGGGTTGGGGGTGTCCCACCCCCCAAGAAAATAGCTTAAAACCACCACAGGACCAATAGGTATATACCCTGAAGAGTAGAATCCAATCGGTTCAGCGGTTACCGAGATCTTAAGGGACAGACAGACAGACAGACGGACAGACGGACAGACATCAAGCTACTTTGTATTATAGATAGGTTGATAAATCTACTAGCGGTTACGCCCCTAAAGATTCTTAGGGGCACTTAATAGAGATTCTATTATTAAGGGTTAACATAGTTATAGACCTTATACAAATACAAAAATTTCACTGGAAAGTAGAGCTACACACAGACAAACAATAAGACGGGAATCATACTGGTTTATACAATTTAATTTTGGTATATTTAACTTTAGTGTGTAGGGGTGTAGACATTGTCCCTTAAGATCTCAGTAACCACTGAACCAATTGGATTCTACTCTTTAGGGAATATACCTAGTGGTCCTGTGGTGGTTTTAGGCTATTTTCTTGGGAGATGGGACACCCTTAACCCCCCCAAAAATAAAAAATCTCCCCCAATTATTTTTTAAAAAAATAATTTTTATGAATTTTGCGAATATTGCGAATTCGTCATTTTTTTCCGCTGGGTAGGTAATAGTAGTTGTAAGATACTTCTTGGGGCAAAGCCCCTAGAGGCTAGGGGCGAAGCCGCTAGTTAAAAATATATATAGAGAGAGTTAGATAAACGATTTGTTGACGCAATAGATCTAAAATAACCCTATACAAAAAGTATTCTTTTTAACAAGAAATTTAAAATATATTTTATAGGTAAAGAAACCATATAAATGAAAAGAAATGAAAATTAATTTCAAAAACAGATTTTAGTTACAATAAAATTAAGCAAAAGTTTACAATTTATTAAAAGCCGATTTTGTAAGTAGAAAGAGCTAAGAAATTAAAAATTTTCAATAAATCAGCACCAAACATAAATTTATTTAAAATATGATTATATTCTAACATTAAATATTTTATAAGGTTTTGTGATTTTTTAACTGGTTACTTTTCCTTCCAATTCTTATGATTTAGAAGGAGTATTAGAACAACATGTTCATTTTTTTACTTTTTTAACAACAAATCTTTATGTGAAGATACCTTCTTTGGTTAATGTCCGTTCGCCTACCGTTTCAGAGCTTCGCTTTTATGGATGTTGTCATCCTTGTTGATAATATTTTTGGGTCATATTTTGTGGTTGTTATAACAATCTATCTTAACGTAGGATAGGTTAAAACTTGCTAAAACCCAATAAAATGATACCAAACGCCATCTAAAAGTAAAAAAGAAACATAAATATAACACCTTATCACCTTAGAAATCGCCACTCAATATCTGGTTTTAGAATTGTCCTAGCATTTACAAAATCGAATATAAAAATATTTAACAACAGAAACTTTAGAGTTGGCAAGCTCATAAAATTATACCAAATCATCAATAGCATCTTTATTCAATTTAAAAATTTTTAATTCAAACTCACTTCAATTAACAATCTAATTGTTAGATAATGAAAAGCTTCGCTTTTTTTAATAACTTATTTATTTAAATCTTTAATAAGTATAAATACAATTAAAATATAAAATGATATAATTCTAAGATTTTCTATTGTATAAGTTAATTATTTCTTTTATTTCTAATTCGAGTTAAAGTTACCAATTTGTAAAATAATATATTTCATTCTATTCTAGCTAAGATATAAGGAATTGTAAATTGTTAAAAAATCTTTTTTTAGTAGCGAAGCTACTCTATGAGATATTGTGTCTGTACTTCATACTGTTAGTAATTCAATGTCTTATTATGTTGTTAACGGTCATTTCCCTCTCCTATCTCTTTCTATTTATTTTTCTCTCTATTTTTCTTTTTATTTCTCTTATCTGCTTCGCTCTCTCTCTCTTTCTTTCTTTTCTCTTATATACTTCGCTCACTCTCTCTCTCACTCTCTCTCTCTTTTCTCTCTCTGTCTCTTTCTCTTTGTCTCTCTCTGTCTCTGTCTGTCTCTGTCTGTCTCTGTCTCTCTCTGTTTCTCTTTGTCTCTCTCTCTCTCTGTCTCTGTCTCTCTGTCTCTCTCTCTCTCTGTCTGTCTCTCTCTCTCTGTCTGTCTCTGTCTGTCTCTCTCTGTTTCTCTCTGTCTCCCTGTCTCTCTCTCTATGTCTGTCTCTCTCTCTCTGTTTCTTTCTCTCTGTCTCTCTCTGTCTCTCTCTGTCTCTCTCTGTCTCTCTCTCTCTCTCTGTCTGTCTCTCTTTCTCTCTGTCTGTCTCTCTCTCTCTCTGTTTCTCTCTGTCTCTCTTCTCCCCCCCCTCTCTCTCTCTCTCTCTCTCTCTCTCTCTCTCTCTCTCTCTCTCTCTCTCTCTGTATCTCTCTCTTTCACACACACTCTTTCTATCTCCCTCTCCTTATTGCAATTAAAGCCATGATTGTATTTAGCCTATCATTCTATATAGCCCTGCTCCTCTTGGAAATATCATCCTTTTTCAAAATTCAAGGATGCATGAAATAAGTTCAGTTCTACCAAGAAATATATTTAATTTGAAATAAAAATGTAAACTATTAACTTTATTGGACATTTACAAATTCTGTTATTCTTATTTCATTTGTATAGCTAGAAAAAGAGTTAAATTAACGGATTTTATTACATTTATTTATTAAAAGCGAAGCTTTCATACACTTAAGAGTTGTTCATGCTTCCGTACGGAGTAATGTGCAATCAAACCTGCGTCATTAGCCTAAATAATAGTCTAGCTGAGTGCTGTTGGGGAGGTGTCGGTTTCGAGTATGGAATACATCGTGTAATACTAGAGAAGTTAAAAATGATACTGACTAATTCTATGTATGGCAAATGTCACTAATACTAATCATGCAAATTTTAAAAATCTTGATTGGATATTTAAAACTAGTTTTCAAACCAGTTATCTAATCTACAGAAGGGACAATCTTGTTTATCATAATAATTGGAGACATTCATTGTCTTATACATTAAGATACATGGTGGTGGGTAGATTCGAATCAATTACCGCAGAACTTTAAGCGCCATTTGCCAACTAAAATTCTTTCCGATTGTATGAATTATCTTAATAAAAATTAAAGATAATAAAAGATTTATAAAATGTGTGGAATGCAGAAGATAAAAGTTTATGTTTGGAAGATAAAGAAAACACATTATCAAAAACAGATCAGCCAAGTTAGAGAATGGTTGGTTACCATTTTTCCCTTTATCTTAAACTTGAAATTAATCGTCAAATCTTTTTCATGTCTTAATTCATTTTGTCTAATGTTTGTTTAAATTTTTCTTTAGTTAATACCTAGTAACTTAGTCGATCTTAGTTCACGGGGTCAAAAGGTTACTGGTTAGAGGTCTTGACGGTTTCACACAAAGAACCCTGGTGTGCACTGGTGACCCCCCCCCCCCCCACCCCTTCTACCACTTCTGGGAATAAAATGAAAACAAGGAGAAGGGATGGGGGAAGGTGTTTTCCTTTTTTGGTTATTATATTAGGTCTTAGGTTAACTTTATTACTGAGAAGTCCTGCAGGGTGAGGGCTCTCTAGAGGAGTAAGGTAAAGGGAAAACCCAAAATCTCATTTTTTGACATTCATCTACGCCTCACTGTTTGGTTCCATTCAGTAGATTATATTATAATAGGACACCTGCAATACTTCGACCAGATTAAATAAAAATTAGTAATCTCTTGTTAATAGTGCGGTCTGGAATTTAGTGCAAAAATATCCTTCTAAAAAATGCCGTAGATAAAAAGACCACTCATAACTGTTTTCATCCTTTTACATGAGAACAATTGTATTCACAACAAATAATGAAGGACTTGTTTATGTTGGTATATGGGATCTTTGAAATGAAGTTGGCAACATGATATTACCATCGCAGAGACTATTCCAATTCAAAGTTTGAGCTTCAATATTCAAAATGGCCAAAAGAAACATTACGGGATTTGGTAGGGCTTAGTATACAGCGGCATATTACAAAATATGGCAATAAACCGGAATGGGTGATTTACAATACTTTTAAAAAATTGGTTATATCTGAAATTTGAAAGCTTTATATTTGTCTTATGCTGGTTCCAGTCTATTTAGTGGATGGTATGCCAACCCATCAGAATATTGAGAAAAAGTGGAAGAATAAAAAACAGTATAAAAGTAAAAGGAAGTATCCCTCTTAACCCCTCCCCCTCAAAACAAAAAAAAATACCAGCTGAAGTCCTCCTTTTATATTTCCCTATTAAGTAATTAAAAATTAACTGTTTTAAATTGACTAATTATTATATTTTTAATTATTGAGATATGAAATACTATTAAACTTGTAACTTTATCCAATATAAATGTTTTTCTAGCCAATCAAAATCTTCCAATGTTAATTTTAGAAATAAAGAAAACACAATAAGAAATCCAATGAATCTGAATCATCACAATTATATTTTTATAATTCTAAATTGCTCACATAAGAAAATTGACGACAATTATTTGGTGTTTACATCATACTGTTGATAGTTACAATTAGCAATTTTATATTTGATAATTATGAACTTCAACCACATTTAGTGAGTCAAATTAGAAATAATTTTTGATAAAAACAGCTAGAAATATTTAGTTTTAAAAAGTAAAATTTTTGTTTCAAAGCCAATTACAAAATCTGCATTGTATGAACAATTAAATGTATTTTTAAGAGGTTCCTAGTATTTTTATTTCTATTTAATTGGTTTGGATAAACTTAATTGGTTAATGGTAAATGATGAATCTCTTATTTCATCTTATTCCAGTTCAAACTAAAATTCAATGATGTCCTATAAATGTTTAAATTTAGTTCCGTTAAGCAGTTTCTTTACCCTTCATTACAAAAATCATGATGAATCAATACTACATTGAATATGAGAACAATATTGTTCTAATATATTATAAATTATATAACTAAACTCAATTTATTCTTTATATATAAATCTAATTTGAAATTTATCCTTGTTCATTTTCAATTTTGAAGATTTTATAATCCAAAAGAAAGTTAATCCTTTTCAGATGTTTAAAGACAGACAAAAATTAATTAACTTTTCCTTTGATTTCACAGAGTTGAGAGTTTGTTTTTTCTTGTTTGTGGAAAAATACATGAAAGAAATTTCTGTTTGTGACAAATTGAATTTCATCATCTGAGTTTTTGATCTTTTCACTTCAATAAGAAACTAAAATTTTGCAGCTTTTTTAGGACTGCAGCTTCTCTGTAATCTTGAATCTTAACATTCATATAACATTACCTGAACCTTCCTTTTACTTCAATGTATTTCAAATAAGATATTTACATAAATAGATTTCATACAATTTTAACTTAAAAATCATATTCAAAACTTTTTATTATGATGACAATTTCTTTTAAATCTGAGTTGCCTGTGAAAAAATATTTTTTTTTTGTTTTTGCTTATTTAAGTTTGAGTGTGAAGTATATGAAATAAATCATATACTGCAGTGAAATTTTTCTGTGCCAAATCCAAAATATTAGCAATAGAGTTAATCCTAACATTTAGGTTTCTAACTATATTTGTGAAATTGGGATAAATTTTAAACCAGCTGTTAATTGTTCTAATACATATACCTCTCATTTAGATTTATAAGTTATTAAAAACATGACTCTCTTTGAAAATAAAATGCAAATAACTGGGATTTTTTCATTAATACACTCACACAAGATTTAAAAGTGTGAATAAGAGTATTAAAAGTAAAATATTTAATTAAATTATGGCATATTTTATTTCAAAAAAAGTTAAAAGTCATTGTTGATCAAAGTTATCTCCAATGTATTTCTAACATATTTTAACACATGCTTTACTTTTGCAACACTGCAGATTTATATCATAATATCTACCTACCAAATTTAAATTTTGACACATCTATGTTAAGGTGTATCTTACAGATCTATGTAATAATATATGTACAGCATTTATATACATGATTTGTTTTTTATAACCCAGCTAAGCTTTTTTCAGATCATAAATAACTGTTATTGTTATTTGTCCAACAGACATCTTGGTAACCTGGCAAAACTTATTGATCTCTAATAGCAAGGGGGTTGTAGCTCAAATTAATGCACTAAGTTACGGTTGTGAGAGTTAAAGTTCAAGTCCCAATGTGGCAACTTGAATTTCTCAGTAGTAATACATTTATGTAACTTCCCCTGACTGTGTAAGAAGGGAGAATATTGTGTGGTTTGGATACTTAATAGTCAAGTACATAATATCTGTACAACCCCTCTCTCAAACTCCTCTGCAAAGAGCATTATTCATAAAAGTGACTTAATTTGGGAAACCTGCCATACTTGGCTTAACCCATGAGTGTGGCTCAACACATAGCACATCTGCTCGTTGCTGGGTAGGTGATGGGTTTGAATTGCTGGATGACACTGCATCATAACTAAAGACCTTGAAATGGTTCCTACTGCTGCTATGTCAGGTGCATGACATAAATTGTTAGAGTTGGTGGAATGCCTTGGCCCATAAATAGGCGCAACTCACTACCTAACACAGTTAGAACTTCTCAAACAAAGGTCATGCAATTACATGCAGGTGATGCTCTGGATTCTATATAGATAGTCTAGATGATCACTTAAATCAAAGTAGAATCCATCCCTTATGAGGTAATGGCAATGGTAAAGAAACACTGGCTTCACTCACACACATCTTTAATCGCACAGTTGCTCATAGATATTTATATAAAATTATGAAGTGAAGAAAGTTATTGAATAGTTAGGCTACTACTATATCATGCAGCAATGGATATATATAGAATATATACATATGGTTGTTATTACAGGGGAAAAGTTGCTATCAATTTAGATTGCTAACATGGACATCACTTTTTGGTCAGTTTGTTCATCCAATAGGAGAGGAGAAGAAGCGGCAAAGGGGGTGGATTGTTATTTTAGCCAGCTACAAGTTTCACTTTATTTGAGTACATGGTATAAGATCCAAGTAAAAATTCATTAATGCAGCTAGCATAAAATAGGGTAGCTATACTTCCAATAAAAAGCTTAAAATCTCTTTTTGTTATACCATTTCATTGCCCGCCATGACAAGAGTTGTAGAGTAGCATACACATTGATACAATATACAGAGTAGTTATTATATTAAAAAATACATTTAGTCATGCCGTTTAATTGCCCGCCTTGACAAAAGAGCAGTAACGTACACAAGGCCAAAGACACATCATAGAATAGTTGCACTATTATTTCTAAACAGATTTAGGCATGCCGTTGTATTGCTAGCCTATCCCTGGTTTTATATTCATAATTCACAAAGTTCTGACACAAAATATTTTCACAAAATACAAGGGAATAAAAGGGGGTTACAATTTTAGGCATGCCGAGGGGGAAGCTGGTCGTTTATATTTTGGGGGTATAGAAAATAATGGGAAAGATTTAGTTTTGGAGGGTAAACAAGGATGGTTTCATTTATTAGTAGTGCAACTTAGTACAACAAATGCATTATTAGAGTTCTTTAAGTGTAAATGCTTCTGTTATATTAGACGCGCAGCTAGACTACTCTACAGCTATATCACAACTAATGATTTATTGACAATACTTGCCAAAAATCAAAATTTGCTCTATCTATAGTATAAATCATCAAAAATCGCTTGGTTAAGTTCTATACTACGTTCCTTTTATGTAAAGTCCCTATGATATAGCTATCCTCTAAACTGATTCAGTTTGTTTTTCATTCTAGGAAAGCTTCACAATAGTATCGGGAGGATTTTAGCTATATTTCTTCTTTATTCTTTTCCTTTCAAAACACTTGAACAAAAGAAAGATATACAGAAAAAAAGACAGGTTAAGAGATGATTCAAAGTGGAAAGACTATCAGTAGACAAATTTTGTTTCTAAAAGGTATGGAACTTACTGTCTAAAGATATCCAAGATATAAGGGGACAATGGGTGTATGAATTAACCATCCCAGTACACTAAGCTACCAATAAACTAAGATAAATAAAAAAATTTCTTCCCTTGGTCTTATATCTGTCCGAACCATTATCATGATAAACACCAAACTTAGGTGACCACACAATTCTACACAAAAAAAGTTATGCATATAAAAAGGAAATTTGTCAAACCCTTTGGTAAAGTCAAACATACATTAATTGTGTACTACTAATACTACGAAGATTGAATTGTAAATAATACTGGAACCTAAAATTTATAATTCTTTGGTTTATTCCGACTTATATAAGAGACTTGATTAGTAAGTTCAAACAAGTGCCCATATTTTTCAACCAATGATTTTAATCTACAAAAAATACCTTGATTTTAATTATTATTTGGGGGAAGTAGAACCGAACAGACAACCGAGCAGTCAATCTTTGTCTTAAGTTTGAATTGCATAATGAGTTGAGCCTGTTTATTGGTTTATGAAGTCCCTTTGTGAAGTCAATGAAATGACTCTTAATTCATGCATCTGGCACGGCAGCTGTTTCAAATTTATCACCGTTACGTTGAGGGAAAAGTTTGCTATTATTTTCTAAATATAAATTGGCTAAATTGTATTGCTATAGTTTAGCCAATATTATGTTCCAATTTTTTATCACATATCGAAAATAAAATGTAACTATGGTCTTGAATAAAAATTGAGATTCTGATAGAGAAATATGCAGTAAAGTATCTGTCACAATTTGAAAAGGCGAAGCTTTTCTTATATCATTTTTATAATGTTTTATTAAAAATTTTAAAGTTTTTATTGATACAAAAAAGACTTAAATTGTAAAACTATTTTCCTGAGGGTATTAATTGCATAAAAAATATAATGAATATAATAAATATAATGAAAGGTTGTTAACACAAAAAGGTTGTTAACACAAATCTGAAGACAGAGATGGAGAGCTACAAATCTGAAATCAAATTGCTAAAAATCAAGCTTGATGACAGAGAACAACACAGCAGAAACGAGTGTGTAAGAATCAATGGTGTACAAGTTGATAAAGATCTGGAAAAGTCCCTTGGCCACAATCAAGCAGCCATGAAAGCAGTTGAAGAGGTCCTCAAACCTCTGCTAGAGGCGAACAAAAACCGTCTCAAAATGCCCACTGAACCAGGTCAATTCATCAAAAATGCCCATATTCTGCCTATACCGAAAGACAAGAATGGATCATACAAAGTTCCACCTATAATTGTAAGGTTCCATAGTCGCCCATTGAAAGATTTTATCCTCTCAAACAAAAAAAATCTGCCTATAAGAGAAATTGACGTCAAAAATGGTGTAGAGAGATACTCGATAAGCGCCGACCTCACCAAAATGAGGTATGATGTAATGCAGAAACTGATCAGAAGTAAACAATTCTCTAAATGCTGGCACCTGGATGGTAGAGTGATCAAATATATTAAGAACGAAGGAGACAGGATACAATCTGTGAAGTTTTTTGATAAATCATGCAATGAACTAATGAACAATTAAATAGTGCTCAAAGTTAGTATATATAATAGTAATTATGACCTAATCTTAACCTTCTAAATTAAACTAGTAATTGAATTTTATTCAAAATAGTATTTCTCGCTATTTTTTTTCCCCTCAATTTTTAAAAATGTCCTTTCATACACCCTAAATATCTTATTTCAACAGGAAGTTAAAATATTCTCACCCCCTCTCTCCTTCCCTTCCTTAATAAAAGTTCCTAAGTTTTCCCACGCAAAATTTTACAACATTTTTTATGTGCTATTTTTTTCTTTAAATTTTCACATTTATTAATTATCTAAATGAATGTTTTGCTGATAAATTAAATAGTGCAAATCAAAACGAAATTGAAAGCCCGTATCTCAGTATAGATTTAAAATGTTCCTATTTTGACAACACACAACTCATTAATAAATTTAAGAATTGCAGGAAGATAAAATTCTTCAGCTGGAATCTTGGTTCCTTACCCTCGAAATTTGATGAATTTAAAGAATATATCAATTTTCTTCTACAAAACAACATTTATTTTGACATAATTTGTATTCAAGAAATATTTTCAATTATTGATCAAGATCTATATAAACTTGAAAATTATAATTTTGTATTTTCATCTAGAAAAAAGGGGAAGGGAGGGGGAGTTGGAATCTATATTCATAAAAAACATAGATTTACTGTAATTGATGATTTATCATATTTTGAAGAAAATCTTTTTGAATCTTTAACATTGAAAGTTATTACTGAACAGAAAAAAAACAATATAATTAGTTGTGTCTATCGTCCTAATTCTCCAATACAAGGCATGAGTTCTAATAATCAGATGGAATATTTTATTGATAAAATATCAAATTTACAAGCAGCAATGTCATCTTATAAAGGTGACTCTTACATCATGTCTGACTTGAATTTAGATCTCCTTAAATTTGAATCTCATTTAAAAACAAATGATTTTATAGAGAACACTTTATCTAACGGGTTTTTGCCTTTAATTACTAAACCAACTAGAGTTACACATGCTTCATGTACATTGATTGATAATATTTTATCTAATTCTTGCAATAATACATTGGAATCTGGCGTTATTCTGAACTCAATTTCTGATCATTTCCCTATTTTTCATGTTAGTTCTCAAACACAAAAAACAGAAAAGCCTAAAACATTTATCAGCAGGGATATAACAAGTGAAAAAATTATTCAATTTAATGCAATGTTAAACACGAACAACTGGGGTAATGTTCTTAATGAATTAAACCCACAAATTAGTTTTGAAAACTTTCATGAAGTATTTGATTGTGCTTTTAATTTACATTTTCCCATCAAAGAAGTTAAATTTAATAAAAATATTCATAAAATAGAGGGATTTATGACGGGAGGGCTTATGATTTCTAGACGAAAAAAACTTGAGCTAGGGACAATTTATTCAAAAAATAAAACACCAGAAAATAACATTGCATATACAACATATAGGGACATTTACAATAAGGCAATAAAAGATGCAAAGAAAATTTTTTACAGGGAACAACTTAATCAAAATAAAGAAAATCTAAGAAAAACCTGGCAAACTTTAAGACAAGTAATCTCAAAATCAAATGACAAGACATCGTGTATAGATGAAATAATTGTCAATGATACATCTTACAGTAATAATCATGATATTTCTAACAAATTTAATACTTATTTTACTTCAATTGCTGATGAAATTGCCAGCCAAATTAACCCTTCCCCACTTAATCCGTGCGACTTTATTCCTGATACAGACAGTGTATTTAAGCTAAGAGAAATAAATATTCATGTTCTTTTTAATTTAGTGAAAAAAATGGAAAATAAAAAGAGCTCTGACATGTTTGGATTATCAAATTGTTTATTAAAACAAATTATAAATAGTATTGCCGTACCTCTTGTTCACATTATTAACCAATCTATTAAAACAGGTCAAATTCCTTCACAATTAAAAATTGCTAAAGTTTTGCCAATTTTTAAATATAGTAACAGCTCTAAAATGGATAAATGTAACCCTGGCAATCACGTCCAATAAGTTTGCTACCTATTTTTTCAAAATTGTTAGAAAAAATTGTATCTGAACAACTCACAAGATATCTTGAATTTAATCAAATTATCTATGAACATCAATATGGATTTCAAGCAAAAAAATCTACACTACATCCTATGATTCACCTTTTGAATTATCTGGGACAAGCAAAAAATGAAAATTTAATTACTATAGGGGTATTCTGTGATCTTGCTAAATGTTTTGATACAATTTCGCATACAATTTTATTAAAAAAACTTAAAAAAATTGGTATACATGGATTAGAATTAGAATGGTTTAAAAACTATTTAAGTAATAGAAATCAGTTTGTTTATACAAATGGCGAAAAAAGTGATTTATTAGGAATCAGCAAGGGTGTCCCACAGGGAAGTATTTTGGGCCTAATTTTGTTTCTAGTTTATATCAATGATATTAAAAATTGTACTAGCTTAATGACACTACTCTTTGCAGATGACAGTAATTTTTTGATATCAGGAAAAGATTTGAATGAGATAATTGAAATACTCAACATTGAACTTAAAAATAGCTGTGATTGGTTTCGTTGCAATGAAATGTCTCTTAATCCAACTAAAACTAAATTTATGATCTTTAATAAAAGGGAGGATTCAATAACTTGGGACCAAATTAAAATTAAATTAGATTTTAATAATGAAAATGAGAATGATACAGATAAAATTAGATATTTGGGTTATATCAACCAACAGAGTGAAATTCCTGCAATTAAATTTTTGGGTGTGTTTATTGATTCTCAACTTAACTTTAAATACCATATTGAATATTTAAGGAAAAAAATATCTAGAAGTTTGTTTTTAATCAATAGAGTTAAGCATACATTATGTGAAAAATCCTTAGTAACACTATTCCACTCTTTTATAAATAGCCATTTATTGTATTGCTTGCCAGCATGGAGCTGTGGCTTAGAATCATCTATTAAGCCTTTAGTAGTTCTACAAAAAAAAGCTATTAGAATTATACACAAATCCGCTTATAACAGCCATACGCCACCTTTGTTTAGGAAAATTAATGTTTTGCCTATTAAGGAGCTATCTATTTATACAAAACTACTATTTTTTTATGATTTTATTCGCTGGAGGCTACCAAATTCTTTTGATGGTGTATGGATTAGAAATAATCTAAGAAATCAGAGACAACTAAGAAATTCTAGTGAGTTTTATATTCCAATAGCCAAATTTAAAAAAATTGAAAGGTTTCCATTATTTTCATTTCAAAGACTATGGAATAATTTTTGTCATGAAAAAGATCTTTTAAATGAGAATATTCCTAAAAAAACATTTGCATTAAATCTTAAAGATGAACTTTTTAAATCTATATGTAATATTGAAGAATGTAATGAATGTACTTAAAATATATTGATTTGCCTGGATTTATTAAAAACCTTACATTATTAATTACAGAAATGGTTTTAAAATTTAAGAAAAACTAGCCTTAAAATTTGTTGTAACCCTTCTTTCCTTCTCTTTTTCCCCTGTCCATTTAATTTTACCTACATTTATTTTGACATTATTATTTCTTATTTTTCTTATTATTTTAATGCCAACCTAAAAAAGGCAATGCAAACATCTCGGATACGCATATTCCTACTTTTAGGGAAGCCTAATCAGTGCCACACATAACATCTAGTGTTAGTCATGCAATTTAAATTTATAAATATTATGAAAAATTGTAAAGTACACCTGGTACTAAGCAGTAGCTTGGTGTACTATTGTATGTACTGCTTCGTAAGACGGGGCGTAATCTGTCACTGAATAAATGTTTTTTATGTTTTTATGTTTATGAACCGCAGTCTAAATTAGATGGGGTGGGGATATGTCCCGGGGAGGATTTGATGCAAGTTCCTGATTGAGCTAATAGGAAATTGCAAGTAAAATATTTGGCAATTTTTTCAGCAAGAATTTTTGTAAGTTAGCCAAATATTAATGCATAGCACCTCCCTCTATGCAACTCAGGGAGATAGGGATACATCCTTGTATAAATATTAATGCATAGCACCTCCCTCTATGTAACTCAGGGAGATAAGGACACATCCTTGTATAAATATTAATGCATAGCACCTCCCTCTATGCAACTCAGGGAGATAAGGATACATCCTTATATAAATATTAATGCATAGCACCTCCCTCTATGTAACTCAGGGAGATAAGGACACATCCTTATATAAATATTAATGCATAGCACCTCCCTCTATGTAACTCAGGGAGATAAGGACACATCCTTATATAAATATTAATGCATAGCACCTCCCTCTATGTAACTCAGGGAGATAAGGACACATCCTTATATAAATATTAATGCATAGCACCTCCCTCTATGTAACTCAGGGAGATAAGGACACATCCTTATATAAATATTAATGCATAGCACCTCCCTCTATGTAACTCAGGGAGATAAGGACACATCCTTATATAAATATTAATGCATAGCACCTCCCTCTATGTAACTCAGGGAGATAAGGACACATCCTTATATAAATATTAATGCATAGCACCTCCCTCTATGTAACTCAGGGAGATAAGGACACATCCTTATATAAATATTAATGCATAGCACCTCCCTCTATGTAACTCAGGGAGATAAGGACACATCCTTATATAAATATTAATGCATAGCACCTCCCTCTATGTAACTCAGGGAGATAAGGACACATCCTTATATAAATATTAATGCATAGCACCTCCCTCTATGTAACTCAGGGAGATAAGGACACATCCTTATATAAATATTAATGCATAGCACCTCCCTCTATGTAACTCAGGGAGATAAGGACACATCCTTATATAAATATTAATGCATAGCACCTCCCTCTATGTAACTCAGGGAGATAAGGACACATCCTTGTATAAATATTAATGCATAGCACCTCCCTCTATGTAACTCAGGGAGATAAGGACACATCCTTATATAAATATTAATGCATAGCACCTCCCTCTATGTAACTCAGGGAGATAAGGACACATCCTTATATAAATATTAATGCATAGCACCTCCCTCTATGTAACTCAGGGAGATAAGGACACATCCTTATATAAATATTAATGCATAGCACCTCCCTCTATGTAACTCAGGGAGATAAGGACACATCCTTATATAAATATTAATGCATAGCACCTCCCTCTATGTAACTCAGGGAGATAAGGACACATCCTTGTATAAATATTAATGCATAGCACCTCCCTCTATGTAACTCAGGGAGATAAGGACACATCCTTATATAAATATTAATGCATAGCACCTCCCTCTATGTAACTCAGGGAGATAAGGACACATCCTTATATAAATATTAATGCATAGCACCTCCCTCTATGTAACTCAGGGAGATAAGGACACATCCTTATATAAATATTAATGCATAGCACCTCCCTCTATGTAACTCAGGGAGATAAGGACACATCCTTATATAAATATTAATGCATAGCACCTCCCTCTATGTAACTCAGGGAGATAAGGACACATCCTTATATAAATATTAATGCATAGCACCTCCCTCTATGTAACTCAGGGAGATAAGGACACATCCTTATATAAATATTAATGCATAGCACCTCCCTCTATGTAACTCAGGGAGATAAGGACACATCCTTATATAAATATTAATGCATAGCACCTCCCTCTATGTAACTCAGGGAGATAAGGACACATCCTTATATAAATATTAATGCATAGCACCTCCCTCTATGCAACTCAGGGAGATAAGGACACATCCTTATATAAATATTAATGCATAGCACCTCCCTCTATGTAACTCAGGGAGATAAGGACACATCCTTATATAAATATTAATGCATAGCACCTCCCTCTATGTAACTCAGGGAGATAAGGACACATCCTTATATAAATATTAATGCATAGCACCTCCCTCTATGCAACTCAGGGAGATAAGGACACATCCTTGTATAAATATTAATGCATAGCACCTCCCTCTATGTAACTCAGGGAGATAAGGACACATCCTTATATAAATATTAATGCATAGCACCTCCCTCTATGTAACTCAGGGAGATAAGGACACATCCTTATATAAATATTAATGCATAGCACCTCCCTCTATGCAACTCAGGGAGATAAGGACACATCCTTATATAAATATTAATGCATAGCACCTCCCTCTATGTAACTCAGGGAGATAAGGACACATCCTTATATAAATATTAATGCATAGCACCTCCCTCTATGTAACTCAGGGAGATAAGGACACATCCTTATATAAATATTAATGCATAGCACCTCCCTCTATGCAACTCAGGGAGATAAGGACACATCCTTGTATAAAAGTTAAAGGATATTGTGTGTGTGTGTCTGTCTGTGTATAACTCTTATGGGAGAGGGTAACTTAACCTTCACCTCAAGGACTCTAAAAGCATAGCCGCTAGTATTTTTTTTAATAATCAGCCTTACCGATTTCTCTTTTTAGGGCGGTATGACACTCCCTACTGCACCTAAACAGTTTTTTTTTCTAAAATTCGATTTAAATTTTCGTAAAATTGTTTAAAATACAGGATGCAGGCTTTTCAAATTGTAATTGTGTATATTTATCTTAAGTAATTGTCCTTAAATTTTTAAAGCAAACTAACCCTTAATTTCCCAATTATTTTCTAGGAAAAAATTGTGAATTATTTACAGGGAGGGGGAGTCCTATGATGATTACATGATTCAGCAACCCTTATATTCTCAAAAAAAAACTAACTCCTACTTAAGACGAAGTTATATTTCATAAACTTATCCTTATATCCATGATTATTCAAGAGCTATACCATTCTGGGGTTTAGGAATATTATAGCTTTTAGTTTTAAGCATAAATAGATAGATGAATAGATGGATAGATATAAATAGAAATAGGAAATGATAGTTAATATAGACAGTCAGAAGAAGAGATATATGAATAGACAGATAGATTATAACACAGAACTGAATAGTCTTATAACATGCTTATTACATTTCATTCATTGGTAAGATAGAATGACGGACAGACATACGTTTAGCTTAAATTAAAAAGTAGCTTCGCAACTGAAAAAAAGAATGGTTCAATGTATTAAAAGAAATCACTTCTTAGAGCAAAGTTTTTCTTTTAATCTTTACACTTTTGTATAATTTAATTACTCTTCTTACAAAATAGATAGAGGGGGAAATAGATAGAAAAAGAGAGAAATCTAAAGTGAGAGAGATAGTCAAAAGGAATTAAATAAAGGAGAAATAGAGACATAAAAACAAAACTATTTCTGTGAAAAGGGGAAAAGAAAGGAAGAGAGAGAGAGAGAGAGAGAGAGAGAGAGAGAGAGAGAGAGAGAGAGAGAGAGAGAGAGAGAGAGAGAGAGATAGAGATAGAGAGAGAGAGGAGAGAGAAAGAGATAAAAAGAGAGAAATAGAGAGTGAAAAAAAAGAAAGATAAAATGTAACAGAATTAGAAAGAAAGAGAGAATAAAGACAGACAGAAAGAAAGTGTTAGTGTTAGCGAGAGAGAAAAAAGAGCTATATAGACCATTAAATAAAAAGATAGTTGATATAGATGAATACATTCATATATATAGTAAAATCAAGATAGAAATAGTAAGAATGAGAATAGAGAAAAACAGATCAGGAAATAGAAAGAGAGAGAGTTTCAGAAAAAAAACAAAATGCAAAAAACTAGAAAAAAAACAGTATCTAAAATAAAATTACTATTGACATTTTGTCAATTCACCGATACTTTTAAAATTAAAACTTTATCGTTTTTGTTTGGCTCTTTTTAATACAACAAGTATCACAACATGGATTTGTAGCGAAGCACTAAAATAAATGTAATGTAATTGCTATGTACATAAAGTTATGTATATCCCCCAATAATGACAAACTGAATTAACCCAGGAGGGAGGGGACAACTTTAGGGCATTATATTGAATTTTGATTGTTTCTTTCATTAGCTTGAGTGTCTAAATGTTTCAATCACTAATTGTAATTTGCAGAAGGGGTAATTTTATTTATAATCATTGGAGAAGTAAAATTATTCGTAAAAAAGTTTGGACACTGCTTTATGTGCATCCCAATCATGTTATTTAGGAAGTTGTCAAGCTATTAAATTTCTTTACCGATAAACAACCTATTTGTCAGAACAATCTTCAAAGAAAGCCTGTCTTAGCTTAGACTAAACAAGAATGGCAACATCCATAAAAGCGAAGCTCTGAAACGGTGGGACAAACGAACATTAATGCTTGTAGTGTGTCAGAACTGAAAAATTAAAATATAAATGGTGTGCAAAAAAAATGCGGACTTTTTAAAAATCGAAATTGCGCGGCTTGTGTTAATAGTAGAAAAATGTTATGCATATCGTTAGAACCGCTATGAACTCTATTTTTTTTTAAATATAAGAACAGATCCTGTGCTACGTATAGTTTGGGAGCCACGTGTTAAAATGTCCCAACTGACGTAAAACTTGACTTGCGAGTAGATTTTAAAATATAACTAAAAATTAGAGAAGATATTTTGCAAAAATTGATGCGTACATTTTTAAATTTCAAATTGCGCGGCTTGTGTTAATAGTAGAAAAATGTTACGCATACCGTTAGAACCGCTATGAACTGTATTGAAATATAAGAACGGTTCCTGTGCTACAAATAATCTAGGAGCTAGGGGGTAAAATGTCCCAAAATTTACTCGCAAGTCAAATTTTAAGTCAGTTGGGACATTTTAACATATAGCTCCTAAACTATACATAGCAGAGGAATCGTTCTTATATTTCTAAAAAATAGACTTCTTAGCGGTTCTAACGATATGCATAACATTTTTCTACTGTTAACACAAGCCGCGCAATTTCAATTTTTAAAAAGTCCGCATTTTTTTGCACACCCTTTAAATATATAAATGTCAAATCAAAATTTTATTTAAATTTGTTGAAAAACTGCTTAAATACAGGATAATGTTTAAGGACATACTTACGTTTTTAGGACTTGATTATAGAGATGCTTTGCTTATAACACTGTACTTTGTTGTCCTAGGAATCAGTATTCCAAAAATCAAAGCAATCGGATAATTTTATCACATACAAATTTTGATGTTAAAAAAGTTTAAAATGGACGAACGGACATTCTGGTAACGATTATGGAGTTGCTACGCTTTCTAAATCGTACTTAACTACTACAGGAATCACCATGCAAAGTTTGTAATCGGTAGGACAATTCTAACATGCCTAAATTAACGAAAAAAGCTATCCGTTCCAGAAGTGCGGACGGAAGGACAGACGGACTGACCGACCTTCGCTTTTAAAAATAGATGTACAATTTTGAGGGAATAGTCAATGGACGACAAATTAATTTACATTTTAAAAGTTGATAAACAGAATCATCCCTTTTCTACATACAAAGTGTATGTTTGAACCAACCAATCAATATTATATAAACGTACATCAGGTTTTAAGTCATAGAATGGGATAAAGTGATTGAAAAGCTGTTGGTATAAGTCTAATTTACAGTACAATTTCTTAACCCTCTCTATCAGAAGGACATGGGGAATAATAGAGTAACTTTGTTAAAGAAAAAAATCGAATGAGATTGAAATAAAAGCCTGGTATTATTTAAAATGGCCATTTATTTCAAAAGTACCTAATGATCTATTTTTTGATAAAAATATGCCACTAAAGTTTACAAACAAATATTTTCAGTGACGGAGGCTCTGGTGCTTATGACAAAAATGTACATGTTTATAAAGGGATAAATTGGGGGAGAATTGATAGAAGAAAAAAAGAAGAAAAGAACTAAAAAAAACTTTTAGGCATTATCGCTAAGTTAAGTTAAAATTAGCTGTGTATATATACTAATATACTTATATATATTTACATTAGACTGGCTTAAATTTGGATATTGATAAGGACAATTTTGTACATAAGGAGCGCAGATATAGATTAATAAATCCGGGTATAGTAACTTTTGTGGCAGGAGCTAGAAATAGGAGAAAAGCTACTGTGAAAAAAACGAACAATCGCCCCTTAAGGTGCGTTGCCACGAAAGGGACCCATAAATCCAATTTACAAAGTAATCAAAGATATTAAAGAATTTGACAATGGACGATGAATTGAAATACCCTTAATGACGATAAATATTTAAATTTTTAATATTTTTAACCATTATTTGAAACAAAAAATATTGGTTGAAAAGTTTGAAAACTGATCGATATTCAATAAAGATCTTCTAAGCGATTGACAATCCCCTCCCTACGTTAAAATTATGTACTTTGAATTTAGATACAAATTATACAATTCTATGTCTAGAAGGTCAGACAGACGAACAAACATACCCTAATCATAGATGAGCTGCGCTGATAATAAACGTAGAGACACATTTATAGACTGACAGACCAACTAGCTATCTATAAAAGATTAAAAAGTATCATAATTTGCTAAATCTGAGAAAGGCTAATAAACTATACATTACTTCAGGGAAAGATTTTGGTATTCTTATAATACAACCAAAATTAAAATAAGCTAAAATAGCATAATTAATTATTATTCAAAAACTACTTTCCCAACTAGAAGCGTTTTTTTTGTGTAAAATCCCGAAACCATGTAACATCGTCTTTGGTAGCATGTTTAAACATTTCCTTACATTTCCTCACAGCAGTCAGACGGCTACTTGACTGCTTTAGCTGCTTTTTATTTAATAACACTAGGATTGTTTATTGCTATTCGTTTTACAGAAATACTTTTACAATTGGATCAAAAGAAAAACTTCTAATTGGAAAAAAGAAACTAAAGTAGTCAATGAAAACCTGTCCCTACAGTCTTTTAATTTTACTTCTGTCACATTGATACATCAGGATAGCCAGTGCAGAAATTCTGCTGTTACACTGCGGTGATTTGGGTTGTAGAACCTGTCTGAAAAGTAATGAAAAGAGTCAAAGAATAATAATTAACTGTTAGTAGCTAAAATAAACTAACTTTGCTCTTTCAAAAGAATTGGAAATAATTAACGCGAGACAAGTATTTGGAAAAATAGAATAAACATTTATTTTTGTTTAATCAAGGACAAAAGTAGAATAGCAAATCATTAAAAAGCTAAAATACAATTTTATTTAGAAAAAAAATATCCAAAGATACAGTGAAAACATATAATTCTGTAACACAAAGTAATAAGGTCTGTTGCGAAAAATCTTGCTAATATGGCCTTTTTGGAGAGTCTTATAGGTCTAGGTAAGAAAATTAAGTTAACTATTTTTGGGGATGGTATCTTTACCCTCCTGCGAAACTCGCCTCTAGAAAAAATATCCCCTCAAAGTTTTCTTTGAAAAAATTTAAGTTGAGGGTAGACTTACCCCTAGAGACCTCAAGAGGGAATGGCCGGTGGTTGTTTATTAAAACAGGAACGCTTTCATCCAATAACCGCAAAGATCTTGAATTTGTATGAGCAAAATACGGTCAACCAAAGAGATACTTTGATAAATAAAATAGAAGAATAAACAAGGATGACAACATCCATAAGTAGCGAAGCACAAAATTTCGTGGATGGGAATGACCGTCATGGTTGTTTTCTTCAAACAGGAAATTTAATTTTGATATCTATAACAGAAAAAAATTTGAAAATCGGATCATAAACACCAAAGATATGGGGAAAAATGTAAAAAATTCAAAAATAGCCAAAACCCTGCAAAAAGGCAGTCTGACCATTATTGTTGTTTTCTTCAAACGACGGGAAATTTAATTTTGACATCTTTAACTGAAAAAAATTTGAAAATTGGAATAAAAACACCAAAGATATGAGGGAAAATGTAAAAAAAAATATAAAATAGCCAAAAACCTGCAAAAAGGCAGCCTGACCTTCACAGTTGTTTTCTTCAAACGACGGGAAATTTGATTTTGATATCTATAACTGAAAAAATTTTGAAAATCGGTTCATAAACACCAAAGATATGGTGGAAAATGTAAAAAATGTAAAAATAGCTAAAAACCTGCAAAAAGGCAGTCTGGCCGTTATTGTTGTTTTCTCCAAACGACGGAAAATTTAATTTTGATATCTTTAACTGAAAAATTTTTGAAAATCTGACCATAAACACCAAAGATATGGGGGAAAATGTGGGAAAATCAAAAATAGCCTAAAACCTGCTAAAAAGCCGTCCGACCGCCAGTGATGTGTTATGGTCAATTATGCTCCCTGATGATGGGAATGTTCTCAAAAAATTTCAGCATTCTATCTTTTATAGGAGCTGAGTAAATCCCATTTCCCCCATAGCGTTACGGACGGACGGACGGACGGACGGACTGACTGACGGACGGACGGACATAGTGAATAAAAATAGCCTAAAACCTGCTAAAAAGGCAGTCTGGCCGTCATGGTTGTTTTCTTTAAAAGACGGGAAGTTTAATTTTGATATCTATAATTGAAAAAATTTTGCAAATCGGACCATAAACACTGAAGATATGGAGAAAATGTGAAAAATATAGAAATAGCCTAAAACCTGCTAAAAGACAGTCAGGCCTTCATGGTTGTTTTTTTTTAAATGACAGGAAATTTAATTTTGATATCTATAACTGAAAAAATTTTGAAAATCGGTCCATAAACACTGAAGATATGGAGAAAAAGGTGAAAAATATAAAAATAGCCTAAAACCTGCTAAACAGCGGTCTGACCGCCAATGATGTTTTATGGTCAATTGTGCTCCTTAATGATGGGAATGTTGTCAAAAAATTTCAGCATTCTATCTTTTATAGGAGCTGAGTAAATCCCATTTCCCCCATAGCGTTACGGACGGACGGACGGACGGACGGACTGACTGACGGACGGACAAAGTGAATTATAGAGTAGCTTCGCTACTAAAAAGAAAGTTAAAATATATTTATGTGTTTCATTGTACAGGATTTAGCTAATATTCTATTTTTATAAATGCTTATATTTTATTTGCATTATAGGAAAAGAAAAGACAGACAGAAGGACAGACCGTCTATATGAAAATCTTGCATAAGGAAGACTTCACATTAGTTCTTTTTTAGTAGCGAAGCTACTCTATAATTCACTTTGTCCGTCCGTCCGTCCGTAACGCTATGGGGGAAATGGGATTTACTCAGCTACTATAAAAGATAGAATGCTGAAATTTTTTGACAACATTCCCATCAATAAGGAGCACAATTAAGTATAAAACATCGTTGGCGGTAGGACCGCTCTTTAGCAGGTTTTAGGCTATTTTTGTATTTTTCACATTTTTCTCAATATCTTCTGTGTTTATGGTGCGATTTTCAAAAATTTTTCAGTTATAGGTATCTAAATTGAATTTTCAGTCCTATAAAGAAAACAACTATGACGGTCATACTGCCTTTAAGCAGGTTTTAGGCTATTTTTGTATTTTTCACATTTTTCTCCATATCTTTGGTGTTTATGGTCCGATTTCCAAAATTTTTAGTTATAGATATCAAAATTAAATTTCCTGTCCTTTTAAGAAAACAACTATGACGGTCAGACTGTCTTTCAGCAGGTTTTAGGCTATTTTTTATATTTTTCACATTTTTCTCCATATCTTTGGTGTTTATGGTACGATTTCCAAAATTTTTTCAGTTATACATATCAAAATTAAATTTCCTGTTGTTTAAAGAAAACAACCATGACGGTCAGGCTACCTTTTTGCAGGTTTTTGGCTATTTTTAAATTTTTCCATATCTTTGATGTATATAGTCCAATTTTCCAATTTTTTTAAAGTCAAGGATTTAAAAATTAAATTTCAATTAATTATCAATATCAATATCAATTAATAAATACACTTTAAATCTACTTGAACGTAATGCCATATATGATTTTATTTTTGTGCTTCGCTACTTATGGATGTTGTCATCCTTGTTATTCACTGAAGGGAGTAGATATCAGCACATTGGGAAGATTAAAAAAATAATACTACCAAAAGTGAAATAAAGTTTTTTAGGCTTTTGATTAAACATTTTGTTAAACATTTGATATGTTTTCTTTATATTTCTTGTTTTAAAGAGCGTGGATTTTTAAAGATTTCTTTCCGAATGAATCCTAAATACCCCCAAATATAAACGTTTTAAACGGATGAAATTATTATTTTCTTTAGCGAAATAAAAACAATCTCTAAGAGAATAAAATATGATGTATCCATCAACAATTTAACAATTTTTATAAAAGAGTAAAAAGAGAAAATTTTCTAATCTTTAAAAGGAAACTACGTCCATATTTTTAGTGAAAACTTGTTGTATTTTCTGTTTTCAAAATGTGAATTATCTGTAGCGTTGAATGATGCATCACTGGCTGCTTTAGCTTAGGCTAGAGAGGCGGATATCCGCTATTATTCCGTGATTTGTAAGCAGCTTCAGCTAAAAGAATGCAGCCCAAGTTATGTTACTTAGAATTTAAACAAGAATGGCAATATCAAGAAGAAAATAAATCATGGATGGATAAACGTCTAACGGACATAATCATTTATAGAGTAATGTTCGGATGGCAGAAATAGAGACAAAAAAAGAAATTGATACATATATAATATTTAAAATCTTGAAACCCTCATATATAAACATGTCTTTGAATGTATATATGCCTGACCTTTCAGGTAAGATCTATACTGTATACTCTTTGTTAAGATAAAAATATCAGGATTGTATCTTAAATAGCAGCCGAGAAAGTTGGATTTTTCATGACTTTTGGACTTCAAAGAGTAGCTTCTCAACTAAAAATATAGCTGTAACCAACAATAGAATTAATCTTTAAAAAAATATTTAGTAATTTCAGTTCATTTTTTTATGATTTTGGAGCCATCGCGTTGTAATAAAGACGAACTTTTTATCTGGCCCCCAAATATTAATTTAGATTTATTTTGCTTGTTTGTTATAACCTATTCCTGCTAAAATTTAGTATTGAGAATGTCCATTTGAACTCTATTCTTCTTGGAAAGCATTTAAGTTAATTTTGATTTCCTAAATCTAAAGTGGAAAATGGTGTTGGGTCAGGGAATAAGAGATACGTAAATGGGGATAAAAATTTTTCTTGCATATTAAAGTTTAGGACAAAAAGTTTAAATTTCTTTCTCTGTCTCGTACATAGGGGAAAATGTCAAATGCAACAATTGTCAAACTTTCAGACTCATAGGGTAAAAATCTAATTTAAAAAATCATACACGAGTAAGTTACGAACCAAGTTATATATAATAATTCTATCTGTATATCTATCTATCTAACTATCTATCTGTATATCTATCTAACTAACTATCTATCTATATTTCCAACCATCTCACTTAATTTTCCATTGATCCATAATCATATTTTACCCCTTCCTCTTTTTTCTTCCTCCCCTCGTAAAATAATTCCTTGAAAAGCCTTTTATTTCAATGGATTTTCTTTTTATTCGTTTAGATTGACTCATTTTATGAGCGAAGCAACTCAATAACTTTTTGTCACTTTTGAAATAAAGGGCCGTTCTATTTAATTACTTGTATTTTTGCTTATGTAAGATCATCATTACTATATCAATGTTTTTTTTACGAAAACATGCTTACAGGTCTTTGGCATGAGCAGGTTTAAGTATAAATTCTTTGTCTGATACAGTTCCTTAGGTTTGGTGGTTTTAAGGTCTGTAAGTCTTGAAGGGGACCGCATGTTTATATTTATAAATGATATTGGGTAAAGTCTTGTAAAATTTTGTAGGCTATTTAAGAGTTATGGTTTTCCAAGTCGTACTATGGATATATTCTAGGCTAGCCTAAGAAATGTTTGTACTTTCACAAAAAGCGCCGGCTAAGCACTGGTAACACCCCCCCCCCCTTTCAATTCTTTTTTATAAATATGAAAATTAGAGACAACTAATGACATATCCTTTGCAGGCATCCAATCCCTGCGGACCCGACACCTGCTGAGTTGGTCCTAACCCTGCGGGGCTACCCAGTCCAATAAATTAACCTAAACAAGCCTGACTAATAACTAATAAATAAAAAAAGAAAAACCACGTATTTTCAATCAATTTTACATTTAATGAGGGGGAGGGGGGAGTTATCTTCATATCAGCCATCAAGGAGAATCATTTTTCATCTAGGATTTGCGAAATTTTCTAATAATATACACCTACTCTATGTATATCAAATGCTACAGTAGATTAAATTTGCCACTAAAAATAAGTAATCTAATATTTCAATAATAATTTATTATTAGAATAACACATTGTGTATTCCCTGTTCTTTTAGAAATCAATTTCTTATCCAAAAATATTAAAAAAGTACTAATTTCCAATTTTATTTTTTCCTATTTATAAAACTAAGATCGGTTTCTATGGGAGGGTGTTAGTACCCTTCCTCAAAACCTTTACTGGACCTGTAGTAAGCTTTACTGCAAAGAAAAACATATTGATTCAGCAGTTATCGAGAACCTATTTTATACACATGCATATCGACAGACAAACACAAAAACATCCTGTTACTTTATATAAGTTTAGTGAAATGTTTTTTTAATTATATTGTTTGTTTTTTGCTACACATTAATATAAACATCCTTGTTCAGTTCTTATCACATTTTTGTTATTTGAGTAAAGTCCTTCATTATAATTTTTCTCAACTTCTTAGTTTAACTGTTCATAGACTAAATAAAAACGAAGATCATAAATATTGGATGCTCTAATGTCCCTAAAGAAAACCTACCACTGCTAAATTTTTTTCTAAGCTTTAATAGTTATTGTAGGAGGAATGCCTTGGTCCAAATAAGGGGTATCTTTATGCTATGCAGTGTAAGGGTTGTCAGTCTAAGGTCAAAGGTATTTTAATCAAACTATATAAAATTGATGTACCCCAGACAGATTGGTCAAAAGATCTGCCATGAGAAAATAAATTGCTGGTTATTAAAAATATTTTCCAGTGCACATTCACGTAAAAACCATATAAGAAATATATAATAATTTAGGTAAATTTTAAAATCTTCTGTACAAGTATATAATACTGGCGGATATGCCCCTAGAGGTCTCTGAATAACTTTTCGGTAAGGGGGAGGGGGGATTGGTGGGTTGATTTCCCACTTTACATTTTGATTTTAAAACGAAAAAAATATTGTAAACTATTGGTTAGAAGGAGAAGGCACCCTCCCCCAAAATAGCCCACAAGAAGTTTTGTAAAGAAGAACTATATAAATCCAGAGGTTTGTGTGATCTTACGGTACACACTGTTACATAATATCAGCTTAGACAAAATGAATTGCCGCTTTACGAACTTATTTTCAAAGCGATTTTATTTTAAAACCCTATAACTTACAAGAAATAGTTTCCATGTAATTATTTGTCTATGTATCGAGTATATGATATGAAGGAAGAAATAGTATCTATGTAATTATTTGTCTATGTATCTAGTATATGATATATAGGAAGATTGTAGTAACCTATCCATGTAATTATTTGTCTGTGTATCTAGTATATGATATGTAGTAAGATTGTAGTAACCTATCCATGTCAGGGATAAGGGATGGGAAACCTGACCGAAAATTAGGTCTCAGCCTCCTTTTTAAAGTGATGGGGCAACTTTTCTTTTTTGCCTATAAAATCAACTCATTTTCGCCAGTTCATTATTGGCTGTAGGCTAATATCCAATAGCCTGAAACTTGCTTTTAGCATTAACCAATTATTAATAACAAACGCGTCCCCCAGTTCATTATTGGCTAAATTAATTCAAGCAAACATAAATTTCTGCTATTAGAAAGACAACAATGGAAAGTTTCTGCTATCAGAAGGACAACAATATATATGACGTTCAATCACATCAACTTATTATTAAATCTACACATTAATAAATGTCCATATAGCAAAACATAAATTGAGAGATCGTTTTTTGAAGACTGAGTAGGATTCAACATTTTATACTTTAGAACAATGTGAAAAACTCATTGTCTTTAGACAATTTAAAAGTTACATTTCATGTGGAATTGATAACCCACCTAAATGATTACAAATACAAAACTAGTTCAATATGTAAATAAAAGTGTACTGTGTTTTGTTAAAAAAAAATTTTCATTAATTTTGGTAAAAATTATTGCACACTTAATTGAACTTTTCTGTTAATATTTAACGTAAAATAAATTTTTTTAAAAATTCTTAATTTATATGTATGCTATGGAACAATTAGTTGATAGAATGTTACCCATGTACTTATTCAAATCTACTTAATTTATTTATTAAAGCTGGGGGGCTAAAGCGGTGTTTATTTCTAAATACAAATTTTGGGGTGAAGTAGATCCCCCCTTAAAATGTTTGAAAATAAATCAGATTTAACCATCTCAAAAAAAACTTTTTTTTTAAATGGGGGGGTTGGGGGTTGGCGAAGTAATAACGGGATTCTACTTAAAACCACTAACATATTGGTTCTTTGGAAAGTTTTTATTATATTTTATGATTGGTGAAATCAACTACCTGAATTCTATTCTATACTTTTTTTCTTTGCATTCATATAATAGCTATTTCATCATTGTTCATAGTTTTCAAATCTAACTACTGCGTCATCCCGAAACTAGTTTTTTAGGCCTAGTTGGAAAATAGGCCTGGAATAATATTTTCTTACGTTTCCCATCCCTTATCCCTGATCCATGTAATTATTTGTCTGTGTATCTAGTATATGATATGAAGGAAGATTGCAGTAACCTATCCATGTAATTATTTGTCTGTGTATCGAGTATATGATATGAAGGAAGATTGCAGTAACCTATCCATGTAATTATTTGTCTGTGTATCTAGTATATGATATAAAGGAAGAAATAGTATCTATGTAATTATTTGTCTATGTATCTAGTATATGATATGAAGAAGATTGTAGTATCCTATCCATGTAATTATTTGTCTGTGTATCTAGTATATGATATGTAGTAAGATTGTAGTAACCTATCCATGTAATTATTTGTCTGTGTATCGAGTATATGATATGTAGTAAGATTGTAGTAACCTATCCATATAATTATTTGTCTGTGTATCTAGTATATGATATGAAGAAAGATTGCAGTAACCTATCCATGTTATTATTTGTCTGTGTATCGAGTATATGATATGAAGGAAGATTGCAGTAACCTATCCGTCATGACAAAATGTATAACTTTTCATACACAACTAACACAATTAGGATCATACAAACCCGTTAACTTTACCTAATATACAAAGTAGCATGACTTTTGTCCGTCCGTCTAAATTTTGAGATCAAAATTTTTTTTAGCTCCCTATTTTTTTAAACTGATCCAACCTAGTTTATTACCTATTGTGGCAAAACCAAGAAGGATCACATCTGAAAAATAAAAAAAACTTAATTGTTTTTACTTGAAACTAAATCGTAAAGTGGAGGGCCGACTTTTTCTTGTCCTCTTGGGGCGTAGCCGTTGGTCTTTAGCATAAAGTATTATGGCGAAGGATTTTATCTTGCAATTAAAGATGCATATATTATATGTACAAATAGATAACAAAAAGAACCCAACAGTGCTATAAAGTGACTAAGAGACAATGTAAAATATAGATGTTTTAGTTCTAAAAAATGTACTGTTTTAAGGAAACATAAATAATAATAGAAGCATTTTAAAACAATTTGCTTTACTCTAGATTAAATGTTTAGAAGAAATTTTTCTTTTGTTCTTGGATCTTCTTAGTTTTAAGTTGAAACAAAGATGTTTACGTTCAATTGTATTATAAGACAACTAGTAAGTAGTACAGCTGAAATTATCTTAGTACATTGGATGCCTTACCCCTAAGGAGGTTGTTAAACCCTGATTAGAGCCACCTTCTGTGCCCTAACCCATCGTGTCTACCTAGCACCTTTTATAACCTGGGTCGTATATCATAAAGGCAAAAACAAATGAAATGAGAAATTACATTTTTTACCCAAGTTTAGTTTAAATTCTAATTTTAGTTTTAAAGATTTGATATCTTGGCCTATGTTTATTAAATAGAATTGTGACATAAAATGATTCTATACATAGAAAAAGAGAGTAGATGCAAAATGCAAGATGAAAAAAAAGATATAAGAGGAGATAATGTGAAGAAAGAAAGAGGATGGAAATTAATTTTATGAAGATGAATGTTCCAGTTTTGAACCCTGGCCATTAGTCTCACAGAATTACCCACAGAATGGGTTTTACTGACGCTAGAAACTGCCTCACAACCACATTTCACAGGATTATCCTCTGAGAAACCTTGTTTGGGGTCAAAAGACCCCCCAGGTAAAAAAATGTTCTTTTGTAAAAGAATGTGCGTGCTTACCTAAATTTGCCGCATTTAATATTTTACTGATGTTAGAAACTGCCTGAAAACTATATTTCACATAAAAATATCAAATAAATTGGAATTATACAAATGTATAAGCTTACCTTCGACTGCCAGAATAATATTTAACTAGCTGAGACCTGTCTTACAACCCATTTTAGAAAAATCATTCCACTGGAAATCCTATTTTACCTAAGATTAAGGGTACACTGATTACATCAACCACATTCAAGGACTATGCCTTAGAAAATATTGCTATTGAAATTATTGGTAATGTATAATCCTACCTGTTAATGCCGCTTAAAGTACTTGCAATATTTTTTAAACGAACTATTAAACCATTCTAACCATTTATTACAAAATAAAACATTCCTTTAAATTAAGGCCATATCAATACTTTAATTTTAAATTTTTCCCAATTTAAAAACTTTTTAATTTTCTATTAGAAGTAAAAATATGCAAATTAGAGGGGATATGATAATTCCTAAATTCACACTTTGTGGGATATTGCCTATTTCACAGTCCACCGCCATTAAACTTTGTTTGAAATCCATTCCAGGAGATTTATTTGTTTCAGATACCTCTAAACATTCCCCCAGCAACCCACCATTAAACCCCCCTCTAAAGATCCCTCAATTCTCCCCCAATCTTTTTATAAACAACCTTGTAGTTAACTGTAGAAAATTTTGGGAAGTTTTAGATTTACTTTTGAAAAGGAACAAGCATGGCGTGCACAGGGCGCTTTTTATTTCTACGCACCTACCTAAAATTTCTTTTTAAACTTTTTTACATTGACATCCCTCTTGGCTGTTTTAGGGGAATTTTTTAGGGGGTGTAGACCCTTGTCAATGGGGGTGTAGAGGGGTGTAAGATTGGACAACAGGCCAGATTGATGACTATTGAGAAGAATTATAGGTCATCTTACGGCCTAAAGATATAATGCTAATTTAGTAAAACTAATCTATTCAAATAGATGAAAAGAGTTATGAAAGCGAAGCATACAGATAGTTATACTCTTTTTTTCTATAGTACATTAGATACCCTTTACAAAATCTTCTGCTATATAAAACTTAAGTAATAAAGAGTAATTATGTATAAAAAGAATGAAAACATCCATAAGAAGCGAAGCACACAAAAGAGTAAAATTTCTAAAGATTTAGAACGCAAAACAGAAACATGACAATAGCGCGTTAAAGAGATTTAAAAAAATAATTATATTATAAGTTACAAATTTCATTTAGAAGTTGATTAAAATTATTTGAACCTAGTAATAGTGTCTAACTTTTTATCTTTGTGACGTAACAAAAATCGAAGGATGAGAGGGGAGGTGGGAAAGGAAACCCCTAAAAAAGAGATGGATTTTTGTTACGTCACAAAGATAAAAAGTTAGACACTATTACTAGGTTCAATTATTTCCCTTAACGACTTTTTTTCCGATAATAAATCCTGGAATCGTAAGTGATATGGACAATTTATTGGCATATATTTCGAATGATGATATACAAAACTTTCCCCCCTGCAATTACAAGTTATTGGTCATAAATATTGAACACAATTTTTTGAGCCAACGATGAAGATATCGTTTTTAAAAAACTTTGGGTACTAGTGTAAAAAATCTTCATAGAAAATGGTAAATGTTGCATAGTTTTAGAAGAAGAAAAAACATTACATGATAAAAATAAATCAAAATTCCTGCTTATTACAGGCTAATGGTGAAAAAATTAATGTTTATTTTTATTTTTAATTGTAAGTGATACTTTTTATTATGATAATTAAATCAGTGCTTTTACAAAATATGGTATTTAAGTCGCAATGTCAGAGTCAGTTATGTGGTATACATTATTAAAATTTATTGGATTTTAGTATTCTTTTAAAGTAATTATTGAAACACTAATACTAAAAACGATAAATAAAAAACGATTGACCTAATTTTTTTGTACAGAATTCTACTCCAATGCAATGCCTTAATTCTTTAGTATTTTAGGAGCCAATACTTTATATTGGTAGGGATCCAAGTGGATAAGACAATTGGCTGATAAATTAATGTACATCTCCGAACATTATAGACGAATTACTCCTATAGATTATAGATAGAAACGTTTTGACGCTCAACTAATGAACCAACCAATTAAAATTCAATTCAAGTTCTCAAAGGTGTTAAGCCAACGAATAAGAAAATGTTAATATAAAGTTTTGGGACTAGTGTTATAAACAGCCCAATGTCCCCTCCCTCCCTAATAAATTGGTCATTTGTTAAGCTTTGCTTTTAGGTATGTTGTCATCCTTGTTTATATAAAAAAACATAATTTGTTTAATTATATGAATTGTAATATTTGTAAAGAGTGTTTTTATACAATCCTATTTATAGTAGGAGCTAAATGTATGCTTGTTGTGTGTCTTGTTAAATCTCAGAAATGGCTGGACTTTTATCTCTACAATTTTCAGAAAGGTTAACATTATTATTGTTCAAAGTATAGACTATTTTTAGGGGATTTTGCAACACATGTAAGTTGCAATATGAGCTTTTAAAAAAAATGGTGGCTTTAAAGAAACACTGTGGTTGCATGTATAATTTCATTTTAACCTGTTTAATTACAGAGTTTATACACCGAAGTGTATGGGAAAACAAGGATGACAATATCAAGAATAACAGAGCTTTCAATTTATTAGACAATCGGATATTCAAACAATAAAACTATATAGGGCTAGCTGTCATAGTATAAATGATTCAGGGTACGTTTCAATATTCTACTTAATAATAATGGGAATCGGTATCAAATGATTTATGCTTTATGTTATACCTCATTGATGCAGAAATCTTCATAACTGGTCTGAAATCAATATGATTATTCTTCAAAGATATATTCGTTACTAATAGTACAAAATAACTTTGCCTAAATGAAATCAAATGCGATGTTTTAGTCAAACTGTTGTAAAAGATAAATTTCATAAAATTGTCTGTGAAAGACGACTTTTTAAAACTTTTCGTAATACACAGATGTAAACAAGGATGAACAATAACATATTTGAAACAACGTTAATTACGCGACACATTTGCTAAGGATGTAGTCATGTAGAAATTCTTTCAAAATGAAGTTTTTTATATAATTGTTTTATTCGTAGTTAAAAGAAAGAGTAATTTTTTTTTATAGGTTCTATTCATTTAGGGAATGGAGATGTCTTTGCTACAAACACATAGACAAGACAAAATCAGAGAATGGCTGTCATTGAAATCAGATTACAAATATTATTATTATTATTATTGGTAATTGTGAATTTAAATAAAAGAATGATCTTATAAAAGTTTTCCAAAATAAATATTTCTAATTTTGTTTGTAAAACGACGACTTTTCTACCAGGTCATTTAACTACAAAACCTTCAGGGAAATTTCTCTTAAGCAGCACAGCTACTTCATAAATAGGTTTAGTCCGGCTTTCAGTCAACAAAAATATATTTTCTTTGAATAGTTATATGCATATATTAAACAAATTTTACTCCATTATTACGAATTTGATTATCAATTTTGTTTAATTATCATTTTTTAAATAAATATTTAAAACCTTCACTCTTACGTTACTTTTTGGCATAGAAGTCCTTGTTAGTAGCGAAGCTACTCTATAATTCACAATGTCCGTCCGTCCGTAATTAATGAATTGGGGGAAACGTGATTTTCTCGGCTCCTATAAAAGGTAGAATGCTGAAACTTTTTTTTACAACATTCCCATCATTAAGGAGCACAATTAACTATAAAACATCAATGGCGGTCGGACTGTTTTTTAGCAGGTTTTAGGCTATTTTTATATTTTCCAAATTTTCCCCATATATTTGGTGTTTATGGTCCGATTTTCAAAAAAAATTCAATTAAAGATATTAAGATATAATTTCTGACGTTTTAGGAAAAGAAACAATGGCAGTCAGACTGCCTTTTAGCAGGTGTTTGGCTATTTTTATGGTGTTTATGGTCCGATTTATGAATTTTTTCAGTTCAAGATATCAATATTAAATTTCCTGTCGTTTGAAGAAAACAACAATGACGGACAGACTGCCTTTTAGCAGGGTTTGGGCTATTTTTATATTTTTCAGATTTTCCCCCATATCTTTGGTGTTTATGGTCAGATATTCAAAAAAAAATTCAGTTAAAGATATTAAGATTAAATTTCTGGCGTTTTAGGAAAAGAAACAATGGCAGTCAGACTGCTTTTTAGCAGGTTTTTGGCTATTTTCATCTGTTTGACATATTTCCTCATATCTTTGGTATTTTTGGTCCAATTTTAAAACTGTTTTTCATTAACAATAAATATTTATGTGCATCTAGTATGTAATTTACTTTAACCGTCTTCATCATACAAAATACACAAATTTACTTGTACGTATTCCCATCCAAAAAATTTTGTGCTTTGCTACTTATGGATGTTTTCATCCTTATTTTTTGTTAGTTTAGAATTTGTGAACATTGAAAGACAATTAAGATTTTAAAATAGTTTTTGATGCTTATTTCGGATTAGGTTAGGATAGTATCTCACAATAACACCCTAACCATCTGACATAGCAGCTACAAATACAATTTTCAACGTCTTTAGTTATGAAGCTGTTTAGGACAAAGTTCGAACCACCTCACAATTTCGACGACATAGAGCGGTTGCGCAACTTGTTACGTTTAAATCGATGAGTATGGATAAAGCATGTCAAAAATTTGCTTAAATTTACATTATATATTTATATATGTTTAGTTGTAGGAATAGGCAAATATAATAAAATATAATTTCTAGATGAACAATCCCTTAACTGGCCAAATTATTGGTTTAAAGCGTACAGTATTTTTTTAAATTTTTATCTCAAATTAAGTCATCTAAACGATTAAATTTCTCAAAATAAAAATTATTAAAATTTCTGCTAGTTGATAATTACAATAAATACAAAAAACTTTCTTTGTCTCGTGAAAAATTGAGAATCCAAATAGTTTTCTTGTGATGAAATATTATATTATACTAATTCTGACATTAAACTGACTAATTTTACAGTAAATAACCCAACAGGCAACCTAATATTTGATTGTATGGCCTTCGTATGGAAGTCCTAACTGTACTTAGTAAAGCCAAGGCATATGACGTCTTCGGTTATGAAGCATGATCGAGTTGAGGTTAGAAGCCATCAACCCCACGAAAACAACCTATCCCCCATATCCCTGTTCCATATTCAAATATGACCATGAATTTTTAAGCATAAAGAATTATAACACGATCAGGCATACAAATAAAATATGTGAAAATAATAAAGTTTAAAGAATAGAGGGAAAACAATTTCAAAAGTGGTAGGTTTCATAAATAATAAATTTTATATTGTTTTACATTCAGTGGCTTGGAAGAACAGAGTCCAAACATTTTCTCCAATAATAATTTACAGAACAACATGTTTGTCTGTGTATTTCTAGAACAATATATTATATGTTTGTATCTAATAGAACAATACATCAATATATGAAATCTAATAAGTTTAATATAATAAAGGCTACTAGAACAATATATCAAGATAACATATTTGTATCTAATAGAACAATATATCAATATATGAAATATGTTTATATGTCTATATCTAATAAATTTATTATATTAAAGGCTACTAAAACAATATATCAAGATAACATATTTGTATCTAATAGAACAATATATCAATATATGAAATATGTTTATATGTATATATCTAATAAATTTATTATATTAAAGGCTACTAGAACAATATATCAAGATAACATATTTGTATCTAATAGAACAATATATCAATATATGAAATATGTTTATATGTCTATATCTAATAAGATTATTATATTAAAGGCTACTAGAACAATATATCAAGATAATATGTTTATATGTCTATATCTAATAAGTTTATTATATATTAAAGGCTACTAGAACAATATATCAAGATAATATGTTTATATGTCTATATCTAATAAGTTTATTATATATTAAAGGCTACTAGAACAATATATCAAGATAATATGTTTATATGTCTATATTTAATAAGTTTATTATATATTAAAGGCTACTAGAACAATATATCAAGATAATATGTTTGTATGTCTATATCTAATAAGTTTATTATATTAAAGGCTACTAGAACAATATATCAAGATAATATGTTTATATGTCTATATTTAATAAGTTTATTATATATTAAAGGCTACTAGAACAATATATCAAGATAATATGTTTATATGTCTATATTTAATAAGTTTATTATATATTAAAGGCTACTAGAACAATATAACAAGATAATATGTTTGTATGTCTATATCTAATAAGTTTATTATATTAAAGGCTACTAGAACAATATATCAAGATAATATGTTTGTATGTCTATATCTAATAAGTTTATTATATTAAAGGCTACTAGAACAATATATCAAGATAATATGTTTGTATGTCTATATCTAATAAGTTTATTATATTAAAGGCTACTAGAACAATGTATCAAGATAATATGTTTGTATGTCTATATCTAATAAGTTTATTATATTAAAGGCTACTAGAACAATATATCAATATATGAAATATATTTATGTGTCTATATCTAAAAAGTTTATTATGTTAAAGGCTACTAGAACAATATATCAAGATGTAAAATATTCGTGTATAAGAAAGGTGGGAAAACAAACCAGCAAACATTGATATGAGCATATATTTAAATATTTATGCTTTAAAGATTTTTAGGCTGATTTTAATCAGGTTCTTTTAACCCTTTACAGTCGGGCCCCTTGCCGCACCTTAATCAGTCGGGGGGGGGGGGGGGCGTTCAACGCCCCCCCTTATTATCTCAGTTCCTATTAGAGCTAGAGGGCTAAATTTTTTTGTGCAAGTCCCCTGTTTGATAATGAATTTCCGACCTTTTATAAGTCTAAGTCAATTTTCGCTTCCTTCACCCTTTTATTTAACAACCTTTGTTTTTAGGTCCTTTTTTACTTAAAAATTTCAAACGGCTGTAATTTTCTTATTTTTGAAGCTAGAAGAAAATTTTTTTTCCAGAAAATGTTTATCTTTATGTAAATTTTACATTAGAAATATCAAAATATAAATTTCAGCGGCCGCAGCTGTACTTGGCAGCTGCCAGCCGCCGCAGTCGGCGGTCGGCGGGAAAACGGCGGCGGATCTTCATGAAATTTTAATACGTTATGTAGACATGTAAGAAAAGCTTAAGTTTAAAATTTGAAGTCTCTAAGTCAAAAATTGCGGCCACAGGAGCCTTTTAAAGATTTCTGGAGACCTGGAGGATCAGGACCTGCAGGATCATACCTGGAACCTGAAAGTGACTTGAACACCTGTATTTTATATAAGGATGTACTACTAGAGGATTTTTTAGTATTTTGGTATGATAAAATGCTTTGTTTTAGTCAAAAAAATATTTTTGCTCTTTACCTGGATGACCCTGCCAGGTTTGTTGGCATCCTGTGCCCGCCAGGATGGAGATATTCAAAAAATTCCAACTCTCAGTTATGTGTCATACCCATACTTAAAAAGTCAAGCAGTTTGGGCTCTTCATCTTTCACACACAGAAAATGAGATAGAAAAAACCGGATGGGGGGGCGTTCAACGCCCCCCCCCTCCCGACCGTTAAGGGTTAAGAGCTGTAATTCAGTTGGACGAACTCTTTTATTTTTTTAAAAATGAATACTTAAAATTCATATTTCTAGCATGGCTTCGAAACCTAATAATATCCGATGGATGAGTACCGGCTTCGTATTTGCCCAATTATTATGATAAATATAGAATTATTAGCAGTTTTGGGGTTAGGTCAGGCGTTCGGGGCTAACAAAACTGGTTTAATATATTTTTTATTCGAATATCCTCGGAAAGCGATGCGATAAATAACCTTTTTGGCCATTTTATGAAAACGTACAAAATAGATACACATACTGGTCGACGTATTTTATTCAGTAATCAGGGATAGCTCAATGCAAAAAAATATTAACCCTGCCTTTGATTAAATAAAGAGATATCACACCCTTTTTACAACTTTAATGTATTTAATTTTATTATAGAAAAAAGATCAATAAAAATAATACCTAAGAAAAAAAATATGAAAGAACAAGTATTTTATTTATTTATATAATTCCTTATGAGTATTTATTAATTTTCATAAATAATAAAAATAAATAAAACTGTAACAGTATAAAAGGATTCTAAGACTTCAATGACCTAAGTAAGCACTAGAGGTTTTTGTATTAAGGAGTATTTATTGGTTGAAATTGGTATATGTCTTTGTCCGTCCGTCTGTTCCCTCATTAGAGAAATATTATTTGATATTTGAACGGTTGTTCTTAGAGATCTCGCTAAACGATAAAACTCGCATTTACAGAAAATCTTCTTTAATCTAAGGATTTAAAAAACCAGCTGTATTTAATGTATGGGATATCTATTCATTATGTCACAAAATGGTGCACATCCCCACTGATAAATAAAATTACCCATACTATTGGTTGAAATTTTAAACACTATAAAATTGAATAAACCATAAAAACAAATGTACCCAAAATTTTTACGCCAACAAATGAGAGAACATAATTCTGATTCTTTGAGTACTAGTATAAATTACAGTCCAATGTCTCCTCCCTCCCTGTATTTATTACTGAATTTTTGTTGTTTCGGAAATATTCATTATACTAGTTATTTCTTCAATTACTAAGAGATATTTCATACACTTGGCCTAAGTCAAAGCAGATGGACAAAAAACCATATGATTATTAATCAAAGATCACTTTTTAAAAGAAAAGATTTTCTATATTTAAAGTTGTACGTCTATCCGTATAATTTTTCAATAAATTTTATTTTGACTTTTATACAACTGTGATGTAAATATTAATATAGGCAAAATATCAATAATCTAGAAAAAATATAAAGACAATGTAGAGCAGCAATAACGTGTGTACCGGATCGGACGTTCTTGCTATCTTTTTAAAAACCAATATAGGCCGCCTCGAGCGGTGTGGCGGCACTTTACGTTGAGTTGGTAACGTTGTGGCTGAAACGATTCAAGAGCGAAGCGACTCGTTCCCTTCGGCTGTACGTCTCCGATAAGTTAAAGAACAAAACTATACACAAGTACCCACAGGGGATTTGTAAGTTTCTGGATAATTAATGGCAGCTAGAGATAGCTGCATAAAAATTGGAGTTGATACTCTACTAACAACTGTTTGTGCGGAACTGATGTATTTTCAATAGACAAGTATAGTTTACACAAATTAATGAATACATATTATAACATTATACATATAGGAAAATTACAGAGAGTATTGGAGGGCGTTTCTGATCATACAGGGATGGCTAGGGATACACGTAGGTCTGCACATGATATATCAGCAGGCCGGAGGGTATGTTGAGTTTCCCGTTTAGTCACGTTCAGTTGTGCCGTGGAAATCTCCGTGATGCATTGAGGATGCCGAATCCCTGGATAACTGGAGCCTTTCTCTATAAAAGTACATAAGTTAAATATCGCCTAAAACCTACACGCGTAGATTATAAAAAGGTCAGATATACATATTTATGCGCAGCAAAATATGTATATTGATTTCTTGGAAAAATATGGGCTCACATGATGATATCATACGATTTTAACAAAATATAAAAAGTACAAATGTTTCATAATTTTAACTCGAGATCCGTCATTTGTAGGCTTAAAAATGCAAATGAAAGTAAAATCAAAAGAGAAAAATAAATGCTTTAAAATGCTACTAATTTCATAAAAATCTGTCCACTCGTTTAGGATCACGAAAATGTCATTCTGCTTATTTTATAAGTATCTCAAGTAAGACCCACTACATTTTCTCCCCTTTTTATCTGGCTAGACAGACGTGCCAGATAACATAACGCTCAAATTGGCAAAGACAACAGACTAGACGGCCAATTATACCTATTATTCTGTCATGGTATTAAGGTCGATATCCTAGATGTTTTAGTCGCAGTGTTGTATGATGGCAAGGATGCAGGATCCAAAATGATGGGCTGTATCTCTGTCATCTGTATCTTTGGGGTTGATGTCGTTGGGAATAGCGACGTTGTCTCTGCTGATGTCGTAGGTTCTCGCCTCTCAGTTCTGGTATCGGCCTTCTTCTTCCTCATAAGCTTCTGGTAGGAATGCTTGTTATAAAGATAAAGGTGGGCAACTAGGGCGATGGCGGCTCCAGGTCCTACACGTAGAAATGTGAGGATGATGCATATCAGATCAGTAATAAATTTTAGCCCTAGGATGACCAGGCATGCGAATGCCATTAGATCGCCGTATTCATGGAGCCAGCTCTTGACGCTGCTCCACAAGTCGATTTCGCGTTCCATGTCAGGCACTAGATTATCAAGGGTGTACAGGGGTAGGTTGTTGGTAGAAAGTTGGTTACAATTTCCGTCTCCGATGCAGAGTCCGTAGGTGATCTCCTTCAGGCTTGCCTCGGTGTAGGAGGGGAAGGTGAGGGTGTGTAACCATTCAGCTCTCTCTCTTTCCGTGTAGATTCCTCCATGGCTGTAATCCGTCCAGTTAACTAGAGGGGTGTCGATAGTTATCTCCATGGGGGCCTGAGTCTTGATGATGGCGGGGGTCAGCTGAACCCAGCCTTCCTTAGACTTGACAGTTAAGGGGAAAGTCGCGGAACAGGTTACCCTTGTAGAATGCAACTTATAATGTTTAGTTGCAGCATCTGCATAGCCATCAGGATCCAAAGGTATATCTTGATAGCAGTTTACGTCGTCCTTGATCTTCTGAGTCCTCTTGGTGCACTGGAAGGTCATCAACAGGTCTCCCTTCAAGAGTCCGTAAGTCTGCTCATGTAGCAGCACTGGTTGGGCTGACTCTCCATGGTAATGGGTCTCGCATATGGTCTTCCGTAGTGTTACATCTAATTGGCTGAAGGTTTGGCGCATACTGTAGGCTAAATAATTTAAATGTACTGCCGCTTGAAGGTTCACATCTATCTGTCCGGGGTCGATGGTGGCGAGTCTGCTGAGGTCGCTGGTCTTGCCCAGGTAGATCCTGTCGTGGTCCGTGGTCAGGACATTGAAGGGGCAATGCATTAGCTTCATTGCGCCTGTAGTGTTGAGTAAAACTTGCTGCTGGTGGTCCACTAAGTAGGTGTCCATGGTGGTGAGGGGGTTGATGGTGTTGACCATCTGTAGAGTGCAGGAACTGTCGTTGATATTCCAGACGAATGTCGCGGCGCCAGTGATGCACTCCCCTTTATGATATGGACATGGTAGAGATAAATGGTCAGTCTCACTCTCTACCTTGTTGTTGCTAACCAGGAAGGTTTCTTCTTTAAGTAGAATCTGGTACTCGGCTAGCTTCAGGGTGTTGTAGTGGATGGTGTCGCCCATGCGGATGGTCTGCCCAATGCAGGTGATCTTGTCATCTTCCATCTTCAATGATCCGGCTAGGGTTGCTGAAACGTAGGTCGGGCGGTTAAGTTTTACTTTAATTGGGTCACCGTAGCCAGAAATTTGATATTCCTGGACTAGTGACATGCGGCGGCAATTTTCTGCAGTAATCTCCTCGTGCCTCATGGTTTGGGGTACCTGCTGCAACTTGAGATGGCCCCAAACTCCACACTTAAAATGGTATAGGGATACCCTCACTTCGCAGGAGTATCCATATACCTTAGTCAGGGTTGGCCTCTGTAGAATTGTGTAGCGCTCCTTCACTGGAACTTCTTCTGTAGGTTCCTCTGCTCTGCATATTGTTTCCTTGTTAAATTTCTTGATGGTAGAAGGGTTTGTGCAATCTATAATGTCGAGTGAGTAAGCCTCACTAGTTGGTGCTACCGAAGCCGTTAGCACCGCGATCAGTGGAAGGAAGATTATCGACATGATAAAATTCCACCTCGCGAGTCTCTAGGATCACCGCTTGACACACTCGCTGATTCTTGTTGAACTCCACTGCTTCGGTACTCAAGTTCCAAAAGACTGCTTGTATCTCGCCGGTGTAGTCGCTGTCCACTAATCCTGCCAGTAGAATTACTCCTTCCCGTTCTATGCTTGAACGGCCGAACAACTTGAGAAAATATCCGGGGGGTACACGGGTGTGTAGCTTGAGAGGGACGCAAGTCTGCTGTCCAGGGGGAAGTATTGTGTGGGCGGGGCAGTATATGTCATGGCCCGCACTTTCTCTCGTACCCTTGTGTGGCAGCTTTACTCCGCGTTTGACGGGGATTCTGATTGTCCGCGCAAGTGTCGCCACTGCAGGCGGGTCCATATCCTCGTTCGAGCTGTCCAACACCTCCTTGCTCTCTTCCACTTGCTGTTGCCAAAGTGTCCCACTCCTCTGTTTCTTTCCTCCGGATTTAGCCCTCTCCCCTTTTTCGGGTGAGTCCGTGGACGGCTCCTCGTTGTCGCTCAGAGCGCGCTTCTCTACCCGGGGTGCGGAAGGGTATGTGTATGTAGCTCACTCGCGCTCTCTATCTCGGCGCGGTGTCTGCGGGGGCGAGCTCCTTCTCGGGCTTCTCTCTCTATCAGGGGTTCGCTTGGCATCTCTCCGTTGGATGCCCAAACCGGATGGTTCGCAAGATTGATCTCTCTCCCTCCCTCTCTTCTCACTCTGCTCTCTGCGCGGTGTGCGCTGCATCGTTGGTGATCTGGGCGGTGGTGTGTCCGGTAGGGGAAGGTTGAGGGGGTCAATGTTGGGCGGTGGTGGTGGTGCTCCTCCCGGTCTATTGGGGGGTCCTCCCTCTTCATCGCTGTCATCCCCATTTGAGAAATCAACTCTTGGATTAGGCGGCTTCGCCTGCTTTTCTGGATTCAAGGGAATTTGCTCCCCTGCCTCATCTCCGTCTTCTTCAAATGGTTCTGGGGGAGAAGTTGGGTCTCCGTCTGTCATTGCTGGGGGGTAATATGGTTTTAACCGACCAACATGTACAACCAAGTCCTCCTTTTCTCCCGCTGGTATTGTCTGGATTTTATATAAAACGTCGGCACACTTCTCGGTAATTAAGTATGGTCCACTCCAATGTTTGGTCATCTTCTTCTTCGCTTTACCATGGTTGGGTGCCAAATAAAAAACTTTATCGCCTACTCTAAATTCGCGATTGCTGTGGTACTGCAAAGCATTTCTTCGAATGGTGCTTGCTTGACTCTTCGCCATGGCTTCATACATGGTCGTGTATCTATCCAACAAATTTCTCACGGCTGTGGGAATATCCTTGTCATCGTCGGGGTTTGGTAACCGCAAAATCAAATCCGCGGGTAGAGTAGCCTCTCTACCCTGGAAGGCGAGAAAGGGGGTCACGCCGGTGCTGCTGTGGATCCTTGTGTTGTAAGCCAGGACAACTCCAGGTAGATACTCTGGCCATAGAGTCTCCCGTCCTTGGATCACGGTTCTCAGCGTCTCTTCCATGGTCCGGTGCCACCTTTCTATGAGGTTGCTCTGGGGGTTCGCCACGGGGCCTAGCTCGTGCTTGACACCGAGCTTCTGCAAGAGTTTCTTCATGATGGTGTTGCAGAACTCTTTCCCTTGGTCGCTGTGGAATGCCTGCAGGCATCCGAAGGTACAAATGAACTTGTCCATTATCGTCGTGGCGACCTCGTCAGCGTTCTTCTGTTTCAAGGGGTACGCTTGAACAAAGCGCGACCATCCGTCCTGTAGCGTCAGGATAAAATTGTATCCTTCTGGGGTTGTGTCGAACTTGCCTACCACATCCATGTAGATTGTCTGCAGAGGATACCCGTTTTGAATGGGCACATGCACTCCTATCTTGATGTTGGCCTTGATGTTCTTCTGAACGCAGTCATGACAGACGGCGATCCTCAGGCGGATGTCTGCTTGATGTCCCACATAGTAGAAATTCCTCAAAAACTTTGATATCGTGGAGTGCATGCCAAAGTGCGCTCCAGTGGTAGTTCTGTGGCAGTGATTGAACACCTCTTCTCTCAGGGACAAAGGGACCATTATCCTGCGTCGCTTCCCTGTGAAGGTCTGTATCTCCTGCTCAATAACTCCATCTTCTGCGATCCTCAAAGTGTCAAAAATCTCGGCCAGCCGGTGCACGTCCCTACTCTCTCCACGCAGAGTTGCCTTATCTGGTGCACGCCGGCCGACGCCAATCCATCTACGAACCTTCTCTAAAATAGGGTCGTCTAACTGATGCTTGTATACTCTGTCTCTATACCGTTCTTTGGTGTTGGGAAGCTCGTCGGCAGGCTCATCTTCCACAGCAACGACATACTCCTCTTGCTCAGCCTCTTCCTCGGCTGTCGGGTCTGGCATATCAGCATCGGTGCGCCGGCTTAACGCGTCGGCATTGGTGTTGAGTCTCCCCGGCCGATGAACCACACGGAATTCATAACCAGCCAGCTCCTCTGTCCACCTGGCCATCATGCCAGTGTTCTTCTTCAGTGACTTCAACTGCTTGAGGGCGCTGTTATCCGTATTTATTTGGAACGGCTTGAAGCTCAGGATCGTCCGAAACTTTCTGATGCCATAAATAACTGCGGAGGCTTCCCCTTTCCATGAGGGATATCTCTGCTCCGCGCCAGTTGTCTTGTGTCCCATGGCGGCGATCAACCTTTCGGCGCCATTCTGAACCTGACTCAATATCGCACTAATGGCTCTTCCTGAATAGTCGGTGGTCAGTTGGAACGGGGTATCCGCTTCAAAATCAGGCACAGCGCGGATGGGTGCGTTCTGGAACTTGTCCTTCAACTGCTGGAACTGCTCGTCCATCCCTGGGGTCCACTCTATCTTCGTGGCTTTCTTCTGTGCATTCATCTCACACGTCAAGTCGGCGTACTCAGGTATGAAGGTCCTGTATTACCCGTAAAAACCGAGAACACTATTCAGTTCGGCGACTGTCGTTGGCGGCGGCCAGTTCTTGATACGCTCCACATACTCAGGCACCATACCAATACCTTCATGACTCAGCATGTGGCCAAGGTACTGTATCTTCTTCTGGAACAACTTGCTCTTCTTCGCCTTCAGCTTGATTCCAGCCTTGCGGTGGGCCTCAAAAACCTGTCGCATCTGTGGTACGTGATCAGCAACTCTCAGGTTATACGATATTACATCGTCGAGGTAGCATTGCGCTACCTCGCTCCCCAGCGGGTTCATGGCGGTGCTGATGAATCTGCTGTAAACCGCTGGTGCTGTGCTGATGCCGAAGGGCATGCGGCGGAATTGCCACAAACCCGTTGGCGTGGCAAAAGCCGTCAGCTCCCTGGATGCTGGATCGATGGAGATGTTGAAGTAGGCGGCCGTGGCATCTAACATAGAATACACACGGTGCCCTCCTGCGCGGTCCAATAAAGTCTGTATCCTCGGCAGCGGGTAGCTGTCTTGCTCAAGACAGTTGTTTAACCTGCGGAAGTCCACTGCCCATCTGATCTTTCCATCTTTCTTGCGCACAGGAACAAGGGGGCTCGCCCATGGTGATGAACTCGGCTCAATCACTCCTTGGTTGAGCCAGTCGGCCATCTGCGCCTCCAGGTCCTTCAACATCTTGGGGTTCAACTCCCTGTATCTCTGCCGAATGGGCTCCATCCCTGGCTTGAGTTTCAACTTCATTGTTACCAGGTCTGTGTGCCCAGGGGCCTCTCGACTGAATATGTCTCTGTACTCATAAATAAGCTCCTTGACTTGCTTCTTGACGTCGGGGTGCTCGTTCAGTAGCTTGTTGTCCTCCATCTCCAGGTCCTCCCACACTTCCTTGAACGTGGGGTTCTCCATCTGCTCCTTCGTCATGGGCTTGCTGGGGTCGCTTGCGTTGGTCGTGGACATCGACTGTATATACTCGTGGGGCTCTCTCAACACCAAGCTGTCGGTGTTGATCACCATACTGCTGTCCTCACAAATCTCGGCGGTGAACACACACCCGGCCGATGCGACACACGGCTGCTCCTGTAAATTCACAACAGGTATGCGAACAATCCCATTTTGCTGAGCTCTGTATACTCCTTCCAACACGCGCACTGGACTATCATCTAAAACGGTCTCTTCTACCATGACAGTCATTTGCGGTCGGAGTTCTCGACTAGGAAGAAAATTCAAGACAGACACTGATTCTGGTGCGAGAATCCTAGTCGCTTGGACGGACAAACGGACAGGACGCGGCCGCTTACCTACTGCGACGGTTTTCAAACGAACGGCCGGCCCTTGGGAATTACGCAGCGGTCCCTTGACATTACGAGTCCAAACGTTTTTGCGCTCAAAATCTACTTTTGCTTTGTGCTTAAAAGAAAGTTGCGCAACATATGATTCGACGGAATCCGGTTTAAGTGCTAAAAACTCACGTGAATGGTGCACATTACCATTCGCAAAATTATCTTCTGCTTTACATAATTCTTTAACAGTGGGTTTACAAACATTTAAGGCACTACTATAGCTACTTATTTCTGCATTCAATTCCTCGAAGGCTCGTAATGAAACACTTATCTGAGGGTTGGGGGGCGAGTGCTCCCCCGGCGGTTTTCCAGACCGCTCTTTGTCTTCTGAGGCACTTGGAGCCTCGGAGTCGATGGACTGCACAAGCGGAACTCTCGTCTGCTTCACGACTAACCCCGCCTGCGCTGGTGATGAATAATCTAGAACTCCACGAATCTCCTCGACCCACTTGCACCCAAGATTGATGGGGGTGCGAAGCTCAGATATAACCAGGGCCTCTCGAATGTAGCTAGGACAGTCATCTCCCAAGATGACACTGATGTTGTAAACACGGCCCGTGACGTCCATATCTCCGCCATTCGCCGCTGTTCCTACTGTTAAATCGCAAGGAACGTTCGGCAACTGTAGCTTCCGGGCTAACTCCTCATTTACGGCGACTCCTTCGTGCAATTTATTACCGGTATCGATGAGACCGTAGGTCTGCACAGTCGGTCCATTTGCACGCAGGCTGATCTTAACCATGGCCCGGGCGCCTCGTCGTCCTTGCATCTGGTTGAGGGTGGTAGGGTCTACAGCTGCTGAGGGACTCCGACCTACCGACGGGAGCCCTCTCTCACATTTTTTGAAGTCTTGCTTCGGTGGCCAACTGCTTCCAGACAGTTGACATCTCCATAGAACTGCGCCTGGTCATCATCTCCTACGCCGCTGTCATTGTCTCCAGGTTCGTTGGCACACATCTCTCGTACGGCGTGGCGGGCACGGTCTTGCTGCTGCCGGCCGCGTCCATTGCCGCTGGCGTTCTTCTCCTGGTTCCTCTTGCGCACGTTCGCCAGCCGGTCCTCAGGAATAGTACACGTCTTCTGCCAATGGCCAGGCGTGCCACACCGCCGACAGTTGCCTTTCGGCTTGTCTTTGGTGGCACCGCCCGTACCTTTACTCGCTTGCTGCTTCTTCTTAGGACAATTACGCGAGTAATGGCCATTCTGGTTACAGTTATAGCACTTGACGCTACTGTTTCCATCTCCGACAGCGTTGACCTCCATATCCTCGGTGCCGTCGTTGCGATAGATGACACGGTTGGACGTGGCGAGGCCATCCATGGAGGTATCCTCAGCATCTCCATGGTGAATAAGTTGGCGCTGCGTGGCAATCTCGTTCATAATAACATTCCGTAGGACACCCATGCTGGTAATACTAGGTAACTGACAGAAAACTCTTTTCCGTACCTCTCGATGGCGTAGACCAAGGGTTACCTCTTTCCGGAATTGACCTGGGTCGCGGTTGTCCGGGGAATAGGCTTTCAACCACATCTGCTCTTTCTTAGCGAGGTAAGTCTGCGGAATCTCGTTCTTGCCTTGCGACAACTGCTTATACGCGTCCTTGTTGATGTCTGAATCCGAAGGTGCTAAGAAGATAGCGTCCAGCCTCTCCATCACTTGGTCATAGCTGAGCGAATCTTGGTTGTCGGCGACTTCTCTGGCCATCTGGAACGCTTCTCCGTCGAGACTCATGATGTATTGGCCTTTCCTGCCCTCTTGATCTGATGGGTGATGACGGGCAATTCTAAACGCATTGGCCATCTTCGTCTTGTGGCCGTCCCAATCTTCTCCTGCACGGTTGCAAAACCAAGGGAAATTCTGCTTGTTAAGCTTCCTGCGCTGGTTCTCCAACCAAGTGTTGCCTAGCGCAATGAGCTGAGCCTGCTCATTCGGCGCTCCTTCCTGCTGAGCCTCGTGAATCGCAAGATTCAAATTCAACTGTTCTAGGTCGGCAGCTTGTGCCATCTTTGAAACTTAACGAAAGTTCTTCAAAATTTAAAGAAAACTTTACCAAGTTGGTGCTCCAAGCGTCAGAATGGTCCCACACTGGTCTCCAAACACAGTGATCTTCGTCCTTTCTGGCCTCAGTTCTCATAAAACTGTCTGGTTGCACACAATCGTCCGAAATTACCGTAGTTCCTCGGGGTAATTTCCACGTAAATCTCCTGTTGAGCACTTTAGTTTATCCAAACACAGCTGACACCAGTTTGACTGTACCGGATCGGACGTTCTTGCTATCTTTTTAAAAACCAATATAGGCCGCCTCGAGCGGTGTGGCGGCACTTTACGTTGAGTTGGTAATGTTGTGGCTGAAACGATTCAAGAGCGAAGCGACTCGTTCCCTTCGGCTGTACGTCTCCGATAAGTTAAAGAACAAAACTATACGCAAGTACCCACAGGGGATTTGTAAGTTTCTGGATAATTAATGGCAGCTAGAGATAGCTGCATAAAAATTGGAGTTGATACTCTACTAACAACTGTTTGTGCGGAACTGATGTATTTTCAATAGACAAGTATAGTTTACACAAATTAATGAATACATATTATAACATTATACATATAGGAAAATTACAGAGAGTATTGGAGGGCGTTTCTGATCATACAGGGATGGCTAGGGATACACGTAGGTCTGCACATGATATATCAGCAGGCCGGAGGGTATGTTGAGTTTCCCGTTTAGTCACGTTCAGTTGTGCCGGGGAAATCTCCGTGATGCATTGAGGATGCCGAATCCCTGGATAACTGGAGCCTTTCTCTATAAAAGTACATAAGTTAAATATCGCCTAAAACCTACACGCGTAGATTATAAAAAGGTCAGATATACATATTTATGCGCAGCAAAATATGTATATTGATTTCTTGGAAAAATATGGGCTCACATGATGATATCATACGATTTTAACAAAATATAAAAAGTACAAATGTTTCATAATTTTAACTCGAGATCCGTCATTTGTAGGCTTAAAAATGCAAATGAAAGTAAAATCAAAAGAGAAAAATAAATGCTTTAAAATGCTACTAATTTCATAAAAATCTGTCCACTCGTTTAGGATCACGAAAATGTCATTCTGCTTATTTTATAAGTATCTCAAGTAAGACCCACTACAACGTGTATTAGTTTAGCCATAGACATTAAATACAATATAAATAATAATATAAATAAAAGTTTAAAATTTTAAGTAAATTTGTTGAAATACAGAATAACTTACATTTTAAGGAGATGCTCTGCATACATTACTTTACATTGGACTTTGTTGTACTAGGAATCAGTATGACAAAAATCATACCAATAAAATTTACTGTTAAACAAAGTTAAAAATCCACAAGTACAAACATAGAATTGCTTTGCTTTTCAGATTATAAATCAATAACAAGGATGACATCCATAAAAGCGAAGCTCTGAAAGCTTGATATAGAATTGCTTGCTTCGCTTATAACATTGTAATTCGTTGTCCTGGTTATCAGTATGCTAAAAATCAATCACACAAAAAAATCAAAATAGTTGAAAATCATCAACATTCTGGTAACTATTTCTAAACCTTTCAAAATTACCATACAAAGTTTAAAATTGACAGGACAATTATAACATTCTAAATTAACATTGTGGACGGACCGATCTTATAGAAAAGCTTCTCAAAAAAGTAGCAAATTATAAAAATATTCAATTAAAAGTAATTTTCGTATTAGGTATTATGAAGATTTTATAATTCAAGTAATTTAAGAATTCAATAAAGAGATTAAAACAAACTCTTATTGAATTTATAAAATACTTGGTTTTGAGGTTTTCGAGAGTTTGAAGTTTCTTTTAAAGTTTCTATTCACTATTTTCACAAATACAAGAATATCAACATGTTTTAGATTATGAAGATTTATAATTCAAATAATTTAAGAATTTAATAAAGAGATTAAAACAAACTCTTTTAATTAGATTTTTAAAATACTTGGGTTTCATCGATTTGAAGTTTTTTTTTAAATCTTGAATTTTTATCACTAACATTGAAGTTTGAATTTGGAGTTTAAACAAAATTTGAGATTTCACTAATTTCACTTGAAGAATATCCATATCACACGCTAAACTATCCAATTTTGATTACTGGAAGAACAATAATAAAAATTAGATAATCTATGGTGGGACAAGGTGGCCAGGCTTCTCCCGACAGCGAGTTCTAAAATAATCTTACCATCCCAAGACGAAAAACGGCCGCTAAACCGACGGGAATCTCAAACTCTGACTAGGCATTAAGTCCAGAGTATCCCTTAACACAGCAAGACTTTGTCATAATCGGCGCCTGACCATAACATCGTATTGCTTTATTCTTTTGACTAAAACTATACTGCACCACCCCCAAAAAAAAAACTCAAGGGTGCCAGAAAGGCACAAAAAAAGTAAGGGGAGGGCTCAGTTAACAGCCTCCAGGAATCAAAAATCATAATAGGTCTGCCGTGACAGCATCTAGCATTAGCTTTACACCTAGCAATACTAAATGTCGACCCTATTACAAATATTGAAACCCTTTGGACGAGTAAGCCACTAGAAGAGTGTGCTTACCCATACAAAACTCAAAGAGAAGGCTTCAACGCAATTCTAATACCATGAAGCGTCCCCCACAGCCTCGAATATTGTCTCCACCATCTCTTGGATTAACAGTATTACTGTATAAAGTAGCCATACCATTAACCTGCGGACATCCCTTAAAGGCGGGCAACCTTCTCAAACCCCGGCTTGACCAAAGAAGAACTCAACTGTCGACATTTTCAGAAATTAACCTTGCTTTTATACTGGTATAGAAGTTTGTATGTTATTATAATTGTTCTTACAAAGCTACAAATATTTTATTTTAGAATATTTCTTTAGGGATGCGTTCTATGATATTTGTATGTGAAGCAGCTTATAGTGCCTAATAAAAATGACGTTATACAATACCAAGGATAGGCCAGTATACATTTGTATCATTGGTCATTTTTTGTTAGGCACTATAACTTTTTCGGTTTTTGGTTTAGAATTAACACCCTATTATATTCAGCATATTATATATATTTATTTCTTTTTTTGCTAAAAGGAGAAATTACTTCTTTGTAGGCACACTTTCTTTTTTTTTTGCTCGAGTCAGAAAATTAGCGGTCAATTTGAACAGGTTTGATTGTGTTTCATTTAATTTATGATTTGGTGCAATGTTTACAAAACCGATTAAAAAATCGTCTTACTTTTTATCTTATCAAATTTATTATTTTATTTTTACAGCAAAAATAGATACTCTTTGAAATATAAATCTCCTTTCGTCTACATCAAATTTTAAAAAGAAAAGGCTTTTCTATACTTAGGATCGGACGTCCGTCCATCCGTCCATAACGGTAAGCTAATTAATGTAGACATGTTAGAATTGTTCTATCGATTTCAAACTTATCATGATGATTAGATGCGATTTAAAAAGCATAGCAATACTATAATCGTTACAAGAATGTCCGTACGTCCATTTAAGTTTATTTTTTAATTGTTATAATTATCTTATTCATCTATTATTATATCTACTAACTCTGCAGTTTCTAATATCTTACAAGACACATTAACAAAAACAATTAACTACTTTAGTAATAAAAATGTATTTTTTTTATAAAAAAAACTTAGCATCTCAATAACTGCCGAACCGATAAAGTTCTCAATTATGTGTAAGCTTCGCATAGCTTCTGTGATGGTTATAGTCTATATCATTTTCAGATTTAAGTCTTGGCAAAGGTTTTAATCTATTTTAATAGTCCGTTCCGATTTTTGAATGCAGAGCCCCTGAAAGCTAAGGGCGTGTACGCATAGAAAAATGGAGGCAAACAAAAAAATCTTGAGTTGACACATCCCTGCGAGTTTTAGTTATATTTTTTTGCCATTTTATCTGCTAACATGCATCTCGTTTATTGGTCAGTTCGTTCAGAGGTGATGTTGTAAATGGTGATGAAGGGGGTAATTGTTATTTTAGACCGCTGTAAGTTTTACCTACTCATAGTACATGATATTCTGGTGTAAGATCCAAGTAATAATATATCCCTGTTTGTCGTCAAACAGACAATGCAGCTCTCAAAGAAAAGGTTATCGTACGTTAAAGCCAAAATTTTGAAATCACAATATAGTGAAAGTGCTAAATATCTGGTAATGGTCAAGTCCTAATCTACATTATTTCTGCTATGCCAGATGCGTTGGGTAAAAAGTATTGAAAAAAAGGTGAGATGGTGAGGATATATGACTGTAAAGATTTATAAACACATTATCTAAATAGTTTGCCTAAAAACATTGATTATATTCTGGTTTGTTGATGAAAGTTTTCAACCAATAATTTCAATCTATTTCATTAAGTAAATTTTAGCCGCTTTAAGGAAACACCAAAAATCCTTCAAGAAAAATAGGACACCGGTCATTTTAGATGTCTTCATTCATTATATAAATGGTTTTTAATTTCATTTTAAGTTAATCCTTATAATAAAGTAACAGGATCTGTACCGACGGATCTAGGTAACTGCTGGTTCTCCTTTTACAATACAGCTTCCCTAAATTAATTTTTCCTCTTACATTTCCACAAGAAAATAAAGACTATTTATTTCAAAGACTAACTCAAAATTGAATAAAAGTACTCAAAGGTTATACCAACAAATAACGAGGTAGAACTTTGGGCGCCAGTGTAATTTACAGTCAGTTGTCCTCTCCCTTCCTGTATTTTCTTTGACCCAAAGTTATCATATAATGAATAGATATTTTGATTTTGAGATTGACGTATAAAAAATATATGGATGGCTTAATAGATGGATAGATAGAACTAGGACAACTGACTGTCTTTTACCCATAGACATTTACTAAAATCATACATGTCATTAAATACAAAAGACAAAGATATAAGGAGCCATTTATACAGATACTGTATATGCTTCTTCAAAAGAGGCTGAAGCCAATATACCTGACAGGGGAAGAGGTTACGACCCAAGCATTAAGAGGCTTGAAAATAGATTAAAACCATCCTTAAATTTTAATATAAAATGGTCTAAATTTTTCCTAAAATAGAAAAATAAAATATAGATCTTAAGCTTCAGACAAAACTCTTACTACTTTATATAATAGGATGTTGTCTTTTTCTCAAATAGATGTTAAAGTTCTGTTGTGGAGATCTTAAGGAGCAATTACATTTTATTTAGTCATATATTTTCTTCTCCTTCTCAAAAAAACCTTCCTTTATTTTCTCATATAGATGTTAAAGCTAGTAGTTGGGGGGGTTTGGGGAGATTTTACGGTGTCCCCCAGGGCGACATACTTGGACCATTCATAAACTAAACTCCATCATTTTACACTTCATAATTTATTTACATAAATTTCTATGGGAAAAAATTGACAGGCATGGTCATTAGTGAACATTTTTTTTACATTTGCATATTTAGAACCTTTAAACAAATGTTTATTTTATAATAAGTTCAATAAGTTTTGATGAGTTTCTTTTATACAAGTAAGGATAGTAAATATTACTAAAAGAAGACCCCCCCCCCTTAATAGCACTAGGATTCATGCACCGTCATAAGTTGTAATAAGTTGTGTCTGTTTATGGACCAAGGTATTCCCCCCTAATCTAACTATTTATGTCGCGTACCTGACATAGCAGCAATATAAACCATTTTTAACGTCTTTAGTTATGACGCAGTGTAGGATGCGCCACGTGTTGAGCCACGGTCGCGGGTACCCCTCATGCTTACTTCGGCATTATGCCCAATATCTAAAAAAAATATTACTACTGACAAATATCACCTCTTTGTTGAAGACATTCGATGTTCACATAATAACAGCACTTAGTTTTACACGAAGAATAAAATATGCAGATAAAGGCTGTTTATTACACTAGTCTCCAAATTTTTATGATAACGTTTTCTTATTTGTTGGTTTATTAAGTTGAGTATTCAAACGTTTCAACCACTATTTTTACGATACAGAAGAGGTAATTTTGTGTATCATTATTGGAGATGAACATTGATTTATTGGCCATTTCATATCCATTTAGATCCCTGAAAATATGATTTAATATTTCCAAACATAGATTGAGTATTGGCAGATAATTAATAGAACCATTTAAGGTTTTTGGTCATTTTAAACTCCCTTCTCTCTCTCTCTCTCTCTCTCTCTCTCTCTCTCTCTCTCTCTCTCTCTCTCTCTCTCTCTCTCTCTCTCTCTCTCCAATAGATAATTTTGTACATATGATTTCAATTTACATATTCAAAACTTAGGCTTGTTTAGGAAATTGCTCAAAATTAATGGTGGGGATAGGCCCATAAAGATTATTTCATTCTCATGAAAATAGTTTTAAATGTTTATTGTACCCTCAAAACTCTTTCCTAAAAATCTAAAGCTTTTCTTCCAACTGTTTTTATAATCCGGCCTAAGAAAACAACAAGTAACACAATAAAATAATATAAAAGTAAATTTGTATCCCATCCTCTTACATAAAGTAAGTTTACTTCATATTAGCTAAATGTATTTCTATGGATTGAGAAAGGCAATTAAAAGAATAGTTATTTATCGCATCATATTATCGACAGTATTATTTTTATATTCGTGGACAATAGTCTGTAATACGATGCAGTATGTGATTATTCAGTATGGTTCTAATACAACGGATTATTAATCATGCATATCACCGTGTTACATTCCAATTTTCCACGAATATTAAAATACAAAAAACATAAAATTAAAACCAGTTTTGTTTGCCCGAGCTTTTTGCCACTCATTTTCATTTTTATATTCGCTTTAAGCTGTCAATAAAACGTTGCGATAAAAAATATATAATTTTGTTGTTATTAATGCATATCCGAATTCAATGTAGAAAGCGTAGCAACTCTATAATCATTACCAAAATGTGCGTATGTCCATTTTAAACATGTTGATTTTTTTTTACTTTTTTAACAATAATTTTTTATTAATTTTCCGATTGATCTGATTTTTTGTATACTGATTCCTGGGAAAACAAAGTATGATATTATAAGCGAAGCAACTCTATAATTAAGTTCTAAAAATGTAAGTATGTCCATAAACATTATTCTGTATCAAGCAGTTTTTAACAAATTTACTTAAATTTTGCTTCGACTCTTATACATTTATATTCTGATTATTCAGTTCTGACACTATACAAGTGTTAATTGTCCGTTTGTCCTACCGTTTGTGTGCTTCGCTTTTATGAATGTTGTCATTCTTGTTATACTTATCATTATAAAACGACGACTGCAATTTTGTTCAAAGATAATTGAAATAGATATAATTTCTCATAATAAAATACACTCTGGATTTTATATTCAATAGATTATTACTTTTTTGGCATAATTTTTACCTCGAAATATTTTGTTTTCAAGCTTGCAGTGTATAATTGTACTTTTTGTACTTTATTGGGAAATAACAATCAAAATTATAGTATACAAAACTTTGAACCTAATAAGTTAATTGGGAATTTTTTTTCCAATTTGCTATTTCTCTGTAGGAGTTGAACACCCATAAAAAATAGCCAATAATAATTCACTAATAAGCTTTCCTGAAATTGTAAAATGATCGGTCTTGCTGTTAACGAGATCTTATTGGATGGATATACAAATGTAAATCTTATTGTATAGAGGCCTCCATTTGCGCTTAAAATATTTTCTATTAAAAATCCTCCCAAAGTAATTATAAACCTTCCCAGAACCTATACCCGAGAAGCTATATTGAAAAGGAGAACCATATCGGATAAGCGGAAAACGATATCCTTACACACTCTACATGTGACTACAATCCCCCTCCCCCCAAATATGCCTCAATATGCGCTTAAAATATTTTCTATTAAAAATCCTCCCAAAGTAATTATAAACCTTCCCAGGACCTATGCCCGAAAAGCTACATTGAAAAGGAGCACCATATCGGTTAAGCGGAAAGCGATATCCTTCGGTACAGACAGACAAAGATCATGTTACTTTATCATAAGGATAAGATTAAATTCAGTATCTTTTGACAGTATTAATGGTACACTGTAAATATAATTGAAGAGTAGAAAAAGTAAGGAACCAGAAAAAGTATACGAATTTGCTTCTATTGTCATTTATTACCCTAATGTGACAATAGAAATACAGCCTAGACCACCCTGCTACCTTGCTGTCAAAATGTCAAAACAAAAATTCTAGAAACTGTTGGAAGTATGGAAAGAGAAATATATAATTAGTCGGGCATAAGCTTTACTAAAGTCAACAACAAAAGGAAGTTTTCTGTAATATTTCATGAAAATCTAAATTCTTATAATATTTTACTGTTTATAATTAAGTGAATAATTTTTTTACTAATGTAGTAAAAACCAAATATCAAAAACTAATTGGCCATTATTTAAAAAAGAATTATTTTCAAGCATTTTTTTAGATTACAATTAATTAGGCATCCTCGCAGGGTTAGATATCAACGTATGCGATAGAAAATAGGACAGTTACGTCCATTAGCGTGCCTAGGGTTTTGTGAGAGGGAAGCTGTACTTCTTGAGAAAATAAAAAAAGGGGAAGGTAACCCTGCCAAATTTTAACTAATTTTAACACCCCCATCTGTACGCTTTTGTACATTATAAGCAAAGCGTAATTATCAGGAATACTAGTCGATTGACTTTACTTTATTCAGACGGTTATTCTTTCTGTTAAAGGCTGTAATTCCAAAGAAAAAAATGTTTGAAGTCAACTATTAAATTTGTTTTCAGAAAATAAAAAAAAATCTTTTAAAATGCGAGATCTGTTTACCATGGAAGATATGATAACAACAAATGGAATATCTTCAATTACAAATGAAACAGGGGAAAGGTATGTAGGCTACTTAAAATCTTTAAAATTTCCGTTTTTTTATCAATAGAAAAACGTATTTGCCACCTGCCTATTTTAGGCTTTACAGCCATAGATAATAGATATAATATTATATTTTATTAGAAAAACTACACTAAAACTTAAAATTCACTCATGTATCCACCTCCTTGTCTGTCATTCAAAAAGAATTACTTTCTACCCATAGCTGTTATTTGAGTGAGATTTCAAAGGATTAATTATGTTTAAATATCAATTAATATATTATTATTGGTTCTAAATGTTGGGCATTTTTCTTGAGCATATATATTTGGTGGTAGTTTTTATTTTTCTGTTTACTAGAATAGGAGGACGGTCAGGTTACGTTAAGTTATTTTGGGTATTTGGCAGCCCCGTATTTGAAGGCCCAGCTTTTACATTAATAATTCAATATTTTAAATGGTTTGGATTTGCATTTTTTTGGGTATAATCATATCATATTTGGCTGTTGATACATCACACTAATTATTTTTCCAGGCAACTTAATTTTCCACCATTGTCCATGCTAGTGCATTCATTTGCAATTATTAAGTTAATCAAAATTTGTTGCATATAAAACTTTTGGATCAAGACTTAGTTACAAAAATATAGTATTTTTTCGGTATGAGCTTACCAGTATTCCGACAATGACCTCAACTCAATAAAAAAAAGTATGAGGTCAAATACTATTTCTAAAAGTTGACCAATATATAGTTTTAAAATCTCTAAGTCTTCTATATTTTTAGTAAATATATGAACAGATAATCCATTGTACAAAATTGGACCCTGAATTTGCCGTGCATAGTTTTTAATGACAATTTTAAAGACTGCCCCGAAGGCTATTTCACCGGACGAAAAGGTGTGCAAATAGTCGGGAATGGAGATCCCCAAAGATCGCGTAAAATGGGGGTTTTCTCATTATGAATTGCACACGTACTGTTAGCTTACTGTACACATTAAAGCGATATCATATCCTATTTTACAAAGTAATAAAGTAAGTTTTTTGTTTGTTTGTCTTTTCGATATTTCGATCCACTCAACCGATTTAATTCTTCATTTTAGAGAAGCTGTATGTTTTTTGGCTAAGGATAATGTGAAATCATATTTTGTACGTCTAGCCAATTGTACAATTTTTGGGGGAAAGTCTTTTTTATTTAAGACTTGATCCAAAGTTTTACTTTAAATTTCTTTATTTTGCATTTAATTTACTGAGTAAAAGAAAGAATCAAGGATGATTATGTCCACAATAAGCGCAGAAATTACTAGCTAACTATGTCCTTACTTTCTTTTTCATGTCATGTTTTCATTGTCCTATCAATTTTAAACTTTGCATGATGATTCCTATAACAGTTAGGTATGATTTGGGAAGCGTAGGAACTCTATAATCGTTATCAGAAAGTCTCTAAGTCCATTTAAAAGATACTGATTTACTTTATTAACAACAACTTTTTTTATGAAAAATGATTCCTAGGACAACAAGTTACAACATTATAAATATCTTTCATCAAATTCTAACACTGAAAGTATTTCCTTTCACTGTATCCTGTATTTACTCAATTTTGCAACAAATATATGCACAATTTTGTTAACACTTACAAATTGTTCTGATTATTAAGTTCTTACACTCTACAGGAGATATTGTTTGTTTGTCTTTCCTTTTTATTGTAAAGCTTAGCTTTTATGAATGTTGTCATTCTTGGTTTTTTTTATTATTTTAGATGTCCTGTTTCAGCAGCAGAAATAAAAGACAAGGTAATTATTTATCATTAAACTTTAGTTGAATTAATGTAAACCCAACTATTTCTCAAAATCAATCATCGGACAAATAGGAAATCTAGATGATAAAAACGGTGCAATTGTTTTAGTAAAATAACCATTCTTTGGTTAATAATTATCGTCCAGAAATACTTTTCTTGCATTCATTCGAAACCGGTGGATTATAACTGCTTCTCATCCATACGGAAAAACTTTGTCTAGCATCGTATTATATCCAGTTTTCTACGAATACAGAAATGTACAATCATAAGATTAATACCAATTTTTTTTAAACACGTGCCTTCGGAATCTCGGGGCTAAAATAACTGGTTTTAATTGTTCATTCTATGTCCACGGAAAGCTGTTTATAATACAATGCGAGAAATAACTATTATTTAATTTACCAAAAGCCATAAACAATGACTAACGGTTTTTGATTTATTTGAGTAAAGTGATAACAGTTTTTTATGGTGACCTTTATAGGAGATGGGACCTTTGATAAAAGAATCTGGGGCTGACTCATTTTTTACACTTTTAAGGTATTATTATTTATTTGCTTTATATTGGCATTTTATAGCTAATTGCTATAAAAGTAGCTATCAGGGTTCTTGAGAGACAAAACAGCAATGAAGATAAATAATCTCTAATGATTATAAACAAAATCATCATCCTAAACAAAAATTGTCCTTGGCAGTAACTTATCCTCTAAGATCCATCAGTTTGAAAGACCAAATCCATGATTCATATTTTAAAAACTTAGACCGTCAGACTACTCTTTAACTAATTTTATATCTTACCAATGATTGCAAAAGGTTTATTTTTTGTACACGAGCAACCACGCTCCTAGAGACCTCTGCTGCCCTTACCTAAATTAGAAATAAACCTTCACAGAACCTATGAGAAGCTACACTAAAAAGGAGAAAATAGTTTCAGCGGTTATCAAGATCTGTCAATACAAATAGAAAGACAGACAGACATCATGTTACTTTTATATAAGGAAAACTCTGTTTTTGTGTATGCACTGTATTCTTTAATTTTTCTTTGCTTCTTATAAACATAACTGTCCTTGTACTCTACCAATTTTTTATTATTCAACAATTAATGGTTTGAATATATTGCAGATACAATGCACCAGAACATTATGATCCAGGTATATAGATAGATAGATAGATAAAAAGTCAGACAGACGGACAAATAAAAAGAAATAGACAGGGACATAGATAGATAGATTGACAGACTGACATATAGACTGACGGACTAACACAAGAACTAACAATCTGACTTACAGACAGACTTTTATACTCAAAGGCGAAAGGGCAGTTCTAGCAATGCACCAGAACATTATGATCCAGGTATACGGATAGATAGATAGATAAAAAGTCAGACAGACGGACAAATAAAAAGAAATAGAGAAAGACAAATAGATAGATAGATTGACAGACTGACATATAGACTGACGGACTAACACAAGAACTAACAATCTGACTTACAGACAGACTTTCATACTCAAAGGCGAAAGGGCAGTTCTAGCAATGCACCAGAACATTATGATCCAGGTATACGGATAGATAGATAGATAGAAAGTCAGACAGACGGACAAATAAAAAGAAATAGAGAAAGACAAATAGATAGATAGATTGACAGACTGACATATAGACTGACGGACTAACACAAGAACTAACAATCTGACTTACAGACAGACTTTCATACTCAAAGGCGAAAGGGCAGTTCTAGCAATGCACCAGAACATTATGATCCAGGTATATAGATAGATAGATATAAAGTTAGACAGACGGACAAGTGGAAAAAATAGAAACAGATAAATAGATAGATAGATTGCCGACTGACTTATAGACTGACGGACTAACAGATAAACTAACGAACTGTCTTACAGTCAGTAGTTCAGAATGAAAGGCGAAAGTACAGTTCTAGCAAAGCAACAGAAACAATATATTAGTCGAAAGACAGATGTATAGATTGACTTACAGACAGGCGAAATGCAAAAAGAACAGAGAAATGACGAAGGAATGGACAAAAGACTTACAGAAGGCAAGATAGATAGACAGGCAGACAGACTTATTAACTGGCAGATAGACGGAAAGTTAAAGAAGTCGAGCAAATAGAATAAATCATAAATTCTATTTTACATATTTTTAGAAACAACTCGAAAATCATCAGAAAAATATTCCTCAGTTTCCAGTCAGAGAACGTGAGTTTTTATCCATTTTGGTTCTGAATCCGATAAATTTCCGCTGGTTTATAACCGGTTTGAGACTAAATGAAAAATAAGCCTGATAGCTTTGTACTTCAGACAATTTTTCATGAATATTAAAATAAAAACAACAAGACTAATACCAGTTAGTAACCTCGGCCCCTAGAGATAACAAAACAGGTTTTAGTCTTCAATTTTTTATTGTGACATCCTCGGAAAGCTGTCTATAACACGATGCGACAAATAACTAATACTAAATTCTTAGCACAAATTAAAACTTTATTTGTCATAAAATTGAAGAATGCTTAAAGTAAATGTTTACAAATATTAGAATGACATTAAAGTTATGATACTCTTATAATATTGTGTCGAATCGTTCTAGGCATAATTATTTCTATAATCAAGTTATTATAACATATTTATATTTAGTAAAATTTTGTTGTCAAAACGGAAAAACAGTAAAAGTGTCTGACTATGACGTCAGAAAAAATTAACAATTAACCAATGAGAAGCCAGTATTCACAATGGTAAAATATATAGCGGCCTCTCATTGGTTAATTGTTAATTTTTTCTGACGTAATAGTCAGACACTTTTACTGTGTTCTCAAAACGGCTTTCATTTGACGTTTGGACTTTCTGTTAAGGATGATAAGTTTACAAGGTCATACCTAATTATTATAAGAATCCTCATATAAGTTTTTTTTTTAGAGAGGACAGTAAAGAAGCAGTGGATATAATTAAAGAAATATTTCAACCAAGAATATGGGATAGTAATGGTATTATAGTTTTTAACAGGATTATTTATGTCCTTTAGTAGTGTAGAAATAACAAACTAACATTTTTAAAATTAGAGAAAAGTTATGGGGAAACTTGTGAAAAATTGTGGGAATGTCGACAAGAAGTTTCAGCTGTTTATCTTGAATAGGTGCTGAGAAAATCACGTTTCCCCTTTCCGTTGGTTACGGCCAGACGAACGGACAATTCGAATTTTATAGTTTCGCTACTTTATAGCACAAGAATAAGGTTAAAAAGGACTCAATCGGTCCACTATGCAATGCAGTTAAAAAACATTCTCTTTCTTAATTATAATTAGTTTGTGATTATCTATATGCAGATCAAGTATGGATTCGAACCATTGACCTAAGTCCCGCTTCCCGGGAGGATATAAAGTACCTGACTAGCCAACTAAATAAAAAGGTAAATTATATAGCGGCAACGTTGTTTATGCTCGTTTAATATCCTTTGCTTTATAGTTTTCTAAATTATATATCATATAACTATCCCTAGCGGCTGCGCCCCTAGCATATAGGGGCTCTATGTTGATCGATGAGATAAAGAAGAGCAGAAAATAGCTTTAAAACATACCTGGACATATTCATAAAAACAAAATAGCCTAAAACCATCTCAGGGCCTTTACGAAGCTTCCCTCTAAAGGAGAACATTATCGGTTCAGTGGTTAGCGAGATCCTTCGCTACAAACAAAAAAGCTTAGTACTTTATATTATAGGATATATAACTAAAATTATATCTATTCGTTCGTGATTGTCCTAATTAAGATCTTGCTAACTGCAGAACCAATTAGTCTCTGATTTTTAGAGTATATACCTACTAGCCCTTTGATAGTTTTAGGCTTTAAAAAAAGGCCTGGGCTTTCAAAACTAGTATTTATTCATTGCTCCGAACCAGTTCTAATCCTGCGGATATTAATCAGTTTAGAAGCCACACTGGAAAATATTTTCTTAAAAAACATCTGTTCTAATTTTAGTTACTAGAACATATGGCACAGAAAACTGGAATTTGTCAGGTGAGTTATTATATAATCAATAACATCTTGGAGACAATTTTGTTTTACAGGTAAGCTTGTTCATTGTTATTTTAATATTATTTGGAGAAACATTATTGAGTATATGTTCATTGGTTAGCAGAATTTTCACAGCAAAATTCAATAATCTATTTTTTTAACATACGAAAAAATAACAGCAAAATTCATTTTATAAAGAAGTTTATTATCCTTCAAACTATTATATAGATATGATGCGCATACCTTTTATCTCTGAATTCAGACGAGTAAATAGAAATTTTTAAAAATATAATTTCAATTTTTTATACAATAACCTAAAGACCAACGGGCCAAATGATATGTAAACTGGATGTTCAATGATACGATGAATATTCGCACAAAAATTTTGCCGCCTATCTCAAATAGCACCCGAGTACACTACATTTTTACCATAGCGACACTGACAAAGTGTATTGTAGAGTAGCTCTGCTACTACTAGAGGGTACAAATGATAATGCCTTATTTTCTTATTCATAGCTCAGCAAATTTTAACAATATTGTTCTTGTCTAAAGATTAAGGTCAATAGGCCGGCTAGAAAGGGATTTCATTTCTTGGAGAGTGAATAATATTTTGTATTTCTAATTCCTTTTTCAACATGTAATGCTTCCGCGTAGATACTAATGTTATCCCTTCCATCGCATACACTTAATGTTGGGCTCTTTTGACGTTTTATGAATCTGAAAGAACATACTTTGATTGTTAAGTTCAACATTAGAATTGTTGTATATATGTCACAAACCCTGAAAATAAGAAAAATCAGTGAAAATTCTTTACAAATAACATAATTTCCTTTAGAAATAAGTTAAAAACCAGTCTTGAGTCAATATAAAGCTTCCCTTACAGATTCTGTAAACATATATGTACAATCAATCTACGATTTCTTTTATAGACTTCTTATCATTGCAATTCTGTTCCTTTGTATATTAAATACTCGTTTGATCACCAATGTACTCCTTTGAAACAGCTAAAAAATTCTTTTATCGGACATTTTCTTGTTAGGGGTAATCTAACACTCCCTAAAATCATTTTAGGTCCAAGGTTTAACAAAAGTTTGGTATACTTAAATATTTCGCCTATTTATTGAAAAATTGTATATCATTTGATTTACTAGAATGTAGAAACCAAGTGGATTGAAAAAACAAACAAATATTAATTTAACTTTAAAAAGCAGTATTTAAGTGATTATTCTCGGACAGCTTGTTTATTTTTTTATTTTGGCCTTTTTGTTTCAACATTCTTAATATTTATTTTTTCATTTTATTACTACTAACAACTTCCCCTTGTTATAAAAGAAAGACAAATGTATTAAATAAAAAAAATGTAAATTTTTTCTGACAATAGAAAGCCTTTTAGTTACTTTATTTTCCTCTAGTGGCTTCGCCTAGTCTCAAGGTGATTCGCCCCAGTACGTGATAAAAAGTCCAACTGTTCTATGTGTATTATTTATTTAATGCCTATTAGTGTGACAACAATAACCTATAATTCTTAAATATTTTTGCCTACAAATAAAAGGAAAAAAAGTATATTTTTATTTTTATTTTTTTTTTTGGGGGGGGGTTTGGTTGGAGGGTTTGGGGTGTCCCATCATCCATGAAAATAGCTTAAAACTACCACAGTAGCAGTAGCTATATTTATGTAGAACCTAATCGGTTCAGCGGTTACTGAGATCTACGGACAGACACTCAAAATAAAATCATAGCTTGATTACAAATACAAAATATATTTGTCTGTCCTTTTTAATGAAATGTTTTTCCTTTCCAGGATAACAATTAATTCTTAGAAATTATAAAATGTTTTCCGTTTTTATCCGAATATTAAAAAGTTTATTTGTAGCAAATTGGCACCATAACCTGCTTTTACCTCTTAATATAAGGAATCTTCAAAACAAAATATTTTACTTTATAACATTTATACAGATATGCTCCTAAAGGCATCAAGAAACCCTATAATTATTTATAAAAGATGATTGATCTTAAATGATTTCAGGAAACCTTTCCCAAAATAGATAAAAAAGACCTTTAAACATCTCAATAGAAAGGAGATTCAGATCGGTCTAGCGGTTTGCAATATCTTAAATCTTACTTCTTTTTACCATTACCTCGTAAGGGCGGGATTCTCCTTCGATTTAAGTGATCATCTAGAGAATCCAGAGCATCATCCACGTGTGATGGGATGCGATACTCTAACACCTAAGGATATTAGGTTAAATTACATCCACCAAACAACCAACCCTTTGATTACACGACCTCTGTCTGAGAAGTCCTAACTGTGCATGGTAGTAAGTTGCGCCTGTTTATGGGCAAAGGCATTACCCCTGCTTTTACTATTTATGTCGCGTATAGTAACAGGGAATGGATAATGGACTATAAATCTAAATAATTTAGGAATTCCCCCTATAATTCTTTGTAGTAATAAAAAGATTAAGAAGATGTGAGCAACTGCGATACTAAAATTGTTAAAGCTAAAAAAGTAACTGCATGGCAAATAATTGGAAAGGGAATTAATATAGGGAAGGTTGGGTTTAGAGTAGCTAAAAATATTAGTTATTTTTTTTATAAGATACACATTAATTCAATTAAAAGGTTGAAATCAACTTTATAATAGGAGAACTGTGAATAAAGGGTAACATTTTAACCATTTTTTGCTATAATATTCGTCTTTTTGTACACATACCAATCATGATAAGAAAGAAACACCCCCTACATTGACTTTTGCATGACTACAAAAATGTTTTATTTTTTTATCATATGCAATATTTTTTTTTGTTGGTTTAAACCCACGTTATCGTGACTATGGTAATAAACCCAGGTTTATAGCACGAAAATATATCCATCTATCTTATTGTATATCTATTAATAGTTTTTTCTTCTACATTTACTTTTTTAGTAGTTAAGCTACTCTATGATTCGAATTGTCCGTCCATACAACTGGATGCCACGTACTTAAGGAAGCATAGATATTAGACATGCTATTTATTGTGTTCAGATTCTCATTATCCAAATATCCATGCATACAAACAGTGTATACCTCACTTGGTCCGTGTGTATAACAGTCATGCTTTAAAGACATTCTAAAAGAAATTTTATAGAGAAAAATGTTGTGGTTGTTATCTAACAAGGATGACAACATCTATAAAAGCGAAGCTTTAAAACGGTAGGAAAAACGAACATTGACACTTGTGTTGTTAAAATAGTCAAAAATCAACATGATTAAAATGGACGTACGGACATTCTGGTAACGATTATAAAGTTACTACGCTTTCTAAATCGTACCTACCTACTACAGGTATCGCCATACAAAGTTTGAAATCAATAGGACAATTCTAACATGCCTAAATAAACAAAAAAAAAGCTATCCGTTTCAGACGGACGTAGAGACCTAACCTAATTATAGAAAAGCTTTGCCTTTAAAAACAGACGGCTAAATTTCATACAAATTATTTTCCTCATCATAGATGAGTTACTAATCTATTCATTTTTATATTCGTCGGTCTATCTGTAATGCTTAGAAGGGTGCCAACTTTCAAAATGTTCTTTTCTCGGCTGTTATCCTTATTTTATTAGAAATAAATGGTTGTTTTGGGGAAATTTCTGCTGATCAATGATCATATAATTACTTGGTCCGTTCTTTTGTATATCTTTTATGTTTTCTTATCTTTCTATTTTTGTATCTTGTTTTCAATCTAACTATAAATCATTATCCATTTTTCCATCTATTTATCTATCTATCTAACCAAATAATAATATATTTATCTATATATTTAACCTCCCATCTATCCTTATACAGTGTGTTTTTTTTATGAGAAATTTTTTGAAAGAAATTTTAACCCACTCTTAGTTATCAGAATTTAATGATTAATGGCTTATTTTCTTCGTTTTTTAAGGCAATTAATAGAACAACAAAAAAATATTTCAGTTTTTATTTAAAAAGAACAGTAAAATCCAAAATTTAAAACTTAGTAGTCACCATCTAAAAATGGTTTTAGAGCATTTTTCTTGTGCTCAAATCTTCTGCCTCCTTCTTTGATCATCATCTCAAACCGTTTTCTGGCAGATGCATATGACTTCTTAATCATTGTTTTATGTCATCGTCAGGTATTCCATTTCCCTGACGTTTCTTAGGCTGGGCATTACCACCATTGTTTACAAAACGCTGAATTACTCGTCTGAAACAACTAATGTTTGGCACTTTCTTGCGGTTAGTAGGATAAAACTCTTTTTGAAAGGCTGTCTGAAGCAATTTGATATTTTTCACTTCGCCATACTTAAAAATTATCCATACATGCTGATCAGGAGAAAATGCAGGTTGGGGTGCCATGACGTTTGTGTTTGTCACAACATAATTAAAAGATTTTTTAAATTTTTCTTCGCGGATTTTCAAATTGCCTTTAAAAACGAAGAAAATAAGCCATTAATCATTAAATTGTGATAACTAGAAGTGGGTTAAAATTGCTTTCAAAAAAATTCTCATAAACTTATCTATATCTATCTATTTTAGAAAAGAAGAGAACTATTTACCCAATTATTTGAGGAGCTGATAAGACAAGATTTGTTAACTTGTAAGGTCAGTTTATGCCAATCTTAGACTGTTCAGCATCGCGCAAATCTGGGTGTTTTCTATGTTACATTATTAGCTGACTCTCAATTCTCATGGAAGCTTCTCAATAATAACTCACCCTGACCATGATGAACGTAGACGAGGGAAAGCTTGACATAAGTTGCTTGATTTGTAGAATTCTAACCTTATACCTACAAATTTCCCTCTTACAACCTTAGGTTATCTCAGGGAAGGTTGTGTGATTACAACCTGACAAAATGCGACAGTCTGTGGAGGGACTTGAACAATTTTATTTTGCATGCATGCTATTACTGCTCTACTTAGGAACAGTTACATATCATCCAGGGAGAGAGGTGACATTGGGCTGTGTATTACAATAGTTCCCAAAGTTTTATAATAACGTTTTCGTTTGCTCAACAACTTTTGGGGGCTTTTATTTAATTTTAATTTTTTGGTTCATTAAGTTGAGTGTCCATTCGTTTCAAAGACTAATTCTAATCTACAGAAGGGATATCTTGCGTATCATCATTAGGAATGTACATCAATTTATCGGCCAATGTCTTATTCCTTTAGATCCCTGTAAATTATCCCATTTTTCTAGGCAATTGCAATTAAAGCAATTATAGATTTTGTTTTTAGAGTGAAACAATTAAGATTTTACAATAATCCGATAGAAAAGTCATTATTCTTTAATTAAAGCCTTACCACTAATTCTAAAATATAAACTGGAATGATGTATCTTTGTCCGCTAACCGCTAGACTAATTATATTACAGTTCAAAATATTAATTTGAATCTTATAGAGGACTGATTTATCACTTTTATAATGGTATAAAAAATGTGCAATGTCTTAATAAGTTACTTTTTGCCATTTAATGAAAGGTATGTTGGACATTGTACTGTAAAGTATTATGATACCCAAAGATTTGTAATCTCACTCTCTCATTCGTTGGCTTAAAACTATGGATATTTTTTTGAAGCTAAGTTAGTAGGTTCAAACTAGCAGTGTAAACAATTTTCAACCAATGAACAAATCTACAGAAATGATGATTTTGTTCATTATCGAAGGTTATGCACATAAATGTATTGCCCCTTGTCTTATCTCCCAAGATCCCTATTTAAAATCCCCCTTTAAAAAACCTACAAATTATAATCATTTTGCCTTAGCTAGAGGTGCAAAAGTTCCAGTTCTATCTATCTATCTAAATTATGTACGCTTAAAACAATGTTGTAGATTTATTTTCCTGGCAACTTAATGAAAATTACTTAAAACAATAAAAGCATAAAGTAACTTTTTCACTATCCCATTGAAGCAAAAATTTTAGCCCTCCTTTTGAAAAATCAATAATCCTGCCTTTGGCGACGTAATATTATGTCAACTTAGGCCCATAAGTTAAAGTGGCCATGGTTGACATATCTGTGACATGCTATTAATCTCTTGTCAATGATAGCCTTAGAGTTAGGTTTTCCTACGCCTTTATTTTAAAGTTAGAATGTTTTCAACCTATTTTTTTAATAATATACACAGTACACCTCTAAGATATGAAGGTAGCAGTTATCTCCTAGACTGGCAAAGGAAAATATCAGATATAGGAAACTCTAACTCCTAGGCTAGATAAATAAATTTTATATGTTTCGTCTTATTGTTACCTATTAAATAATAAATTTTCAACATCAAAACAAAAGGTGTGAAAAATAGCCCATTTTTGATAATTTATAAAAGGAAACTAAATATAAAAAGTTTTGTTATAACTTTGCTAGAACTTTACCTAGATTTTCTACCCCAAGCAAGGTTAAGGTTACTAATACAAGTGTTCTTACAAAACAATGGAAATGGAATTCTAATTTAGCAAATCACCCTCATTTTCATTGTTTACTTTAACTATAGGGCATGGCTGACTTTTATAAAGCATCATATACATAATTTTTGAGCTTTTTTACCCTTTTTGATTCTGATTTTCATATCTCTTTGGTGTTTGCTATCAGATTACACAAATTTTTGTGAACAACAGTATTTTTGGAAAGTTTGCCGTCGTTCTAAACGATTTTTCGTTGTTTGTAGATGATTATTTACATATCTTAGCCGTTTTTCGTCTAATTTTGGAATTATTCTTGGTCAAAATTTAACTATAAAATGTTATAGATGTAGTATATTTTTAGTTTTTAATTTTGAATTTGCTTTTGCAATTATCTTAAAGATTCCTCTGATTAATAACCAACTACCATTTATATTTTTATCGTGCAACCTCTTCATATTTTTGTACTTTGTTACTAATGGATGTTGTCATACTTGCTATTCAATTATTTTAGTATTTTTTTAGAAACAGATCTTTTACTTAGTAACTAAATAAAGTAAGGGGAAATTTTCATTTTTTATGTTTATATGTGATAACCATTTTTTAAACGTAATTTATTTATATTTGCAAGATATTCAGTCAATTTAAATGAATCATCATCAGAAATTGGCAAAATATTTTTCTTAACGATTAACAAGTTACATTTAAGTTTTTAAAAATAAATAAATAATTACAAAATACCTACAATTTAAGTAGTTGTCTTGGTCAGACATGCGAATTGATAGACCAACGTACACACTCTGTTTATCAGAGTTTTTAACTAGCTTGTTCGGTACAATGAAAATTTTGCTGTATTTCTAAAACATTATTATCAACCCTTATTTAAAACTAAACTTCCCTTCAATAAATATTTCTTTTTCTGGAATAATGGAAAAGTTCATAATACCAAAAAAATGAAAATTTCAAAGTTTAAACCATAAAAATCAAAGAAGGGAATTGGAGCAACTCAAAAAATGGGTAATGTTTTAGACACCATTGGATTTTTAAAAGAAATTTACCTTAAATTGGGGTTGCTCTAAAATTAATCAACAATAATTGAAAGGCTTTAATTTTTTTTTAAATTAGGGGAATTTTAGTCATTTCATACACTAATATTCGAAAACCCCTTCTCTCACAAAAAAAGGAATAGTGGTTTAAAAATGCCCCTGATATAATGTCTTTTGAATTTATCTAAATCCCTTTTATTCCCCATAATAATTATAATAATCTGAATTTAAAATTTTTTTGGCCACTGTCTTATCCCTTCTTCCATGCCTTTAATATAAACATAATTGTCATTTGTCAAAATTTCTAGTCATTGTTTTCTTAATGATAAAATGTTAAAAGGTTAATAGTTCAATAAAGATTCAAAAGTATAATAACTCGGCGTCAAACATGAAAGAAAATACAAAACATAAGATTAATCCAATACTATATCGCGTTCACGCACAACTGTAGTTTAATCCATTCAAAAAATGTTTTTGTTTTAGGAAAAAGGAATTTTGCTTTTGAGGATTAAGAATGAACAAAAGCAAACTCTATTAGCTTATCAGGTTAGCTTTCTATCTATCTATCAATATTTATTTGTTATATATTTTGCCAGTGTTGGATGTATTTATAGCATAAGAATCGATTTTACTGTCATTTATACAGTAAAAATTCAGTTTGTCATAAATACATCCATTGCACTGGCGAAAACACATCCACTGTAAATTTGCTGGATGTGTAAATGGCAGACCCCCATTTGTCCATCTTTGACATATTTACCAGCTCAACACGTAGCGCATCTGTTCGTCGTCGGGAAGGATAGGTTCTACACCGCATCATAACTAAAGACGTTAAATAATTCCTACTGCTGTTATGTCAGATGCACGAAATAAATAGTAATAATTGGGTTGAATGCTTTGGCCCGAAACAGGCGCAACTCATTACCATGCACAGTCAGAACTTCTCAGACAATTTTTTCACTTAAAATAAAATAAAAATCTTTATTTACTAAGTATATTTGCGATTACTTTTATTTAATGAAATCTTCCAATTTTTAACATGTACAAAACGGCCTGCTTAATTGCTTCAAGATCCATGTCAGATCTATATAGGAAATAAATGTCTATAAACGAGCTCAAGTTTTCCAAGGAATATATGATTAAAACTCATAGTGCTCCAATAATCCATAATAAACTCTCATTGCCCAGAACGATAAGACCCATTATTTTAATTTATTAAGAATAAATTCATTTTTTTCATTTCATGTTGCTATTTACCTTATATTGATGTATTTAATTTCTAATCATAAAAAAGAAAATTTAAATTTATAATATGATAAATTTAAGAAAACTATGTTTTAAAAGAATTCGATTGTGGCGACATTTTGTGTGTTCAAATATTAAACTAAAATTGTAATCATCATCATTAACCCTTTGGTGATGGTAATGTAAAGAAAAAAATATAATTTAAAAAAAATCTTTTAAAAATCATTTAAATTATTAAATATTTACTTTCTTTTAGATAGTAATGCCGGGTGAGGAAAATAGATTTATTGAGAAATAGATATGCATATAGAAAACTAGCCAATAGGGAGATAATTATATCGAGCCAACTCTAGTCTAACATAACCAGAATTAATCTTATTATTTTTAATATTACTATCAATGGAAAGATGTCTATAATATAATGCAATAAATAACTATTATTTTACTTTAGACTTTATTTGAATCTGGGCTGAATTTTGGAAATAGAAAAATGGGTATAACTAGTGGTAAGTTAAAAAATCGAGATTCTTCTTGCCGGAAACTTGCAAATAATTACAACTCTTTTTGCAATACATTATGTTCTTTCAATACTGAATAAATTTTTTTTGAAAATTCACAAAAAATATTTTTTAAAACTAATTATGCCTTTCAAGTAGGTGAAAAATCATATGAAAGACTAAACTTCGAGAAAATATTTAATTTATAACTTAAAATTTTTCTAAAACCTGATTACTTGGGCTTGTAAGGTCAAAAAAGATTGTTAAGCCTTTTACAAAGTTATGACCAAATATATGATTGAACAACTATGAAATAAACTGGCCCACTTACATGTATAGTTTATAATTCTTCAGCAATTCTTAATTATCTTCTAATAGACATAACCTTTCTTATTATCTATTTTAGAGGAAATAGACAGATTAGAATTAAAAGCGGAGCAAATTAAACATGACATTGAAAGTTTAAAAATGCAGGTACTAATTTATTTTTTCATTATGGATTCCAAAAATGATTAATGTTTGTCTTTCATACCGTTTCAAAGATTCGCTTTTATGGATGTTGTCATCCTTGTTTATTTGTAGGTAGATGAATGGAAGAAAGAAATTATCAGAAAGGAGAAAGAAATTAAAGATCAAAGAACAGAATCTTACTTTAAACATAAAGAAGTAAGAATTAGGACATAGCAAAGCTTCTCTACTTGTCTTGGGTCATTGCTTTTAAAATGTCTCCCCCCCACCCCTCCTATTTGATTATCTTTTTTTCTCATTTTTATTTTTATGACCACTGAGCATCTGCTCTATGTTAGTTGTTTTATCCATGATCATTGATCTTAGAGCCTATCAGAAAGATATATCAGACCTCTTATTGGTTAGTTCTTTTATCCAGCAGGAGTGGAGGGGATAGGGTAAAGGGGGGGTTGCTATTTTAGCCTGCTACAAGATTCACTTTGATAGAGAACATGATAATGTGGTGTAAAATCCAAGCATTGTAGAATTCTAGAATTATGTATGTGTATATGTGTGTGTTAGACTGCTTGTATGTATGATATCTGCCTCAATAAAAAGACACTAATTTCTTTAAGAAAAGGGTTTTAGTTTTCTAATGGCACAGAAAATGTTTTAAAAACAAGACTTAAATCTAAAATTAAAATAGCTGAAAACCATCCTAGGAACTTTATCCAGCTTCCCTGAATAGGAGAACTTAATAGGTTCATTAGTTATTAGAATCTTAAGCTTCAGACAAAACAAAAATTTACTACTTTATATATCAACTAGCAGCTACTCCCCCTAGAGGCCTCTAGGGGCACTTAAGGAGGGGGGAGTTAAATACCAAAACCTATTTTTTAATCTAGATTTAAAAATTTTTTTAAAAATTGGGGAGTCGAAGAGGGGGGGGGGGCGACTCCCACACGACCCCATTTTTTATTTTAGTTTTAAAAAAAATTTGGGGTGAGGGAATTTGTTTCTAGGAGCGATTTCTCTTGGGAGGGTGGTGGTATCCTCCCCCAAAAGGAGAACCCGATCGGTTCAGCGGTTAGCGAAATCTTTCGGTACAGTCAGACACACAGACAAACAGACGCATAGACAGACAAACATCCTTTTACTTTATCATAAGGATATGTACAATACATTGTATTTCTTTAGGATCTGAAGAAGATAAATATGAAGAATTTCCAGCTGAAAATGCAAATGACCTTTATGCCCCCTCAGTTTATCAATGAACAATTTGCTAAAACCATGGCACAAGCCAGCTAATAATTGTATTTGTCTGTCTGTCTATCTATGTACCACCACTATATTTTCACACTGTACTGGAAAACAAAAAAGTTTATAGAAATATCATTGCGGGGTGAATGTAAAAAGTCAGCCGCCAACAGAACAGGAACAGCAATTCTTGCAGGGTAATCCAGGTTTACAGAAAATTTATTTTGCGGAAGGCTTGGTCTTTCAGTTAACATATTGGAACAGATCTAATCTTTAACTTCTTTTGCTTTTTAGCACAGTGTTAACTGTTACTGTTTAATAATTTATTTTGTATAACTATATTAATATTTAATTATAAAAATATATATCAACATAGCTCTCTATTTACCAATATATTAAATCTCATAGATTTATATTTATTAAAGTATTCAAAAATGAAAAAAATAAATTTTTTACTAAAGTCAATATTATTCCTTTCCTTAATGAATGTTGACACCAGCGATTGGTTAATGTTGAATTATATAAAAATGGCTATTACTGACATTAAATCAATATTCTGAATATTCTGAAAGTTGCCGATACTTCCAAATTATTAAAGGACTGATAATGTTTTGTACTATATTGTCGAATGGCTTAGCTGTCATTTACAAAAACTAGTGGATGTGATCTGGCAAAGCTCTGTATTTAAAGAGCAGACAAATAGCCTGAAACCATTCCAAGATTTCAATATATTTAAGTAACATAACTAAAACAATCATGTGACCTATTTATTTATTATTTATTACCAGTGGCTACACCTCTTTAGGTTACCGGGGGGGGGGGAGGGGGGGGGGGACAAAATCGATCCCCTCTCATTTTGGGGGTCATTTTTTTCTAGGGCGAAATTCTTTTGAGTGAGTAAAGAAGAACCATATCAGTTCAGCGGTTAGTGATCCAAAAGATTTGTTTTAAAGCTTTGTTTTTACCAAAAGTAGAAAAATATCCTCAGGTTTGCCCAATGGTAGCTGAATATCCAAACAAGACCCCAATATTAGTTGAATATCCACGTGAATATTCAACTAATATTGAGCCAATTATTGTTTTTTTAAATCATAATGTTTAAAATGGATAAAGAACAATTCTAACAGGCCTTTTCAAATACATTTTTTATCAGTTATATTTATTCATAAAATGTTATTTTAAGATGCCTAGAACTTTTTTGTTATTGAAGTTGAAGATTTTAATTTTGAGGTATTGGGTCTTCTTGTGGCAGTCTTTCAGCAGTTTAAGCATTGTATTTTTTGCAGGCTTCCTTTAAGCTAAAGGCTTCACATTTGTGGTATTGCGTCTTCTTGTGGCAGTCTTTCAGCAATTAAAGCGTTGTATTTTTTGCAGGCTTCCTTAAAGTATACAACATGAATTAAGGAGCCGGCTCCGAGAGCCAGTCGGCTCCGAAAATTGAAATTCATTTTACTTTCCTTTTTCATTAAAAACAAAGATGATAAACATTACATAAATATGGATGTTGCTTTAAATACTGTTTCATATAAAACAAACAAAGATAATCTCTCCTTTTTAGTGTCAAAGCTACTTTATAATACTAATGTTCTTCTGAAACATTATTTTCTTGGCTTTTAAAAAAATAGTTGACAAAAACTTCTTGTCAACATTCCCGCCAATATGGAGCCTTATAAAGTAATTAAAATTAATAACTTTCAGACTATTTTAAGGCAGGTTTTAAACTACTTTTCTAATCTTTAAATATTTCCCCATGTCTGTGGTTTTTTTGGTTAAATTTTAAAAAATTTTGGATGAGAGTATCAAAATGAATTTTGAAGAACAACCTTGCAAAGTATGCAAGTTTACCATAACAATTTTGATTCATTTTATTTTAATTCTGAACCACACTTTAAACTTCTCATGAATACAGATTGCTTGCGACTCATTACGTCATCCCTCTAGCATCTAAGAGTTCATAATCAATGTCTTAAAATAGTGTTTTTTTTAAATATCCGAAAGATAGAAAAAGCAAAAATGAAACAAATACACTTTATTAAACAAATAAAATATACATTTTAATTTAAAAAAAAGAGGTTATTTTACAAGTAACAATCAATAAAATATATTTAAAACATATAAGGACTTGGCCTTTAGATATTAGTGTAAACACAAACAATTTATAATTTGTTGGTGAAACATGATTAACAACTACAGCATGACCCTCGAAAAAGTTTTTTAAGCATCTGCAGCCTATATTTCTCAATAAAATATTAAAAGATTCATATGTACTCGTTCTCTATATTTTTCTACATCAAAGGATATCAAAATATTTTTTTTACATCTATTAACAGCCGAGATTTTTAAAGCCAAAGTTTGGAAAAAGTGCTTGAGAAACTGGATATTGCTAAATATTTCTTAGTTTTTTATTAGTATATTACTTTTTATCAACCAGTTAAAAAACAAATAAGAAAGAAGAGCAAGATAACAATTGATACCTTTTTTATTGCATTAAAAAATGTTGGTTTTACATATCAAAAAAATACTTTTAAATTTTATTGAATGCATTTTTTCTAATAACCATTTACCCATAAACCTTATAATATCCCCTTCTTAACATGACCTTAAATGCACCCCTCCCCAATTTATCCTTATGACCGGAATGGATTAGCGCAAATTTGACCTAATAAATTAACACCCACTTATACAAACTATTTAAAGACACATAAAAATCATTTAAATTGTTAAATGTTGAATAAAAGTTTGTAGCTGTAACTTTTTCGTTTTTAAACTTATTTTAATAAAATAAAAAGTGTTTGATTTCTGTTTATGTAAACTTTTAATTTACTACTATTTTTTATAGGATTTCTTTCTGTTAGGGTGTTTTTGCAATTTACACTAATCTAAAAATGCCTTTTAGAGCAAGTGAAAAAAGTGCTTTCAGCATGTAATAAATTTCTTGGAAACATCTTTATATAAGTTTTATAAAAAGTATTGAAATTATGAGGAAAACACGTCATTTCACTTTTTAAAAAAATTTTCTTGAAAAGTTACTTTTTCCTTAGCCACTTTTTCAAAACTTAGGCTTTAAAAATCTCGGCTGTTAATTGATGTAAAAAAAATATTTTGATATCCTTTGATGTAGAAAATTATAGAGAACAAGTACATCTGAATCTTTTAATATTTTATTGAGAAATATAGGCTGCAGATGCTTAAAAAAACTTTTTCAAGGGTCATGCTGTATAAGTAGCAAAGCACAAAGAAATCATGGACTGACAAACTAAGTTATAGAGCAAATGTTCAATTGCCAAAAAAAGGACAAAGACCAAATTGCAAAATTGTGTCAAAAATCATCCATGTGATGCCATAAAAATGAAAGATTATTAATTTATTTTTAGGTTTTTTTTCCACTTCTTCTCTCATATCATTTTTATTACGTCACATGGATAATTTTTTACTCAATTTTGCAGCAATTTGGTCTTTGTCAAAAAAGATGAAAAAGAAACAATTTGTGATTATTGCATATGATATAGTAACAAAACTTTTCTATGACCGACAGACTAACGGACAAAAAAAATTATTTCCTGGATGCTCTTTGATACAGCTAATTTCATAAAAAAGTATATCCTAAATAGCTTCTGAGAAAATCTCAGTTCCTGCATGACATTATGGACTAACGGACAGACATTAATAGAATTCAGCTTCACTACAATAAAATTAAACATGTGCTTTTATATATGGATTTGCACTGCTTGGTCATTTCCATTCAGACGAGATTAAAGACGAGATTAAAATATAAATTTACCCATCCTTTGCTCCCTGTTGTACATTTGGACAGGAGCAAAAAAACCTGTTTACTGTACAGAAGTAAACTGGTATAAAAGGGCCAATAACCTGATAGAATCTATCAGTGTTAATTTTACTATCATAGAAGGAGGTTCCACCCTACCAATATATACATTTGTTCTGGCTGTATTTTAGAGGAATTTTAGTGAAAATACTTATTGTGCTTGTGTAAGTTATTAATTTCTTATTTTGTAACCTTATGATTAAAATAGCCTAAAACCAACTATGTTTATTGGCGAAGATTAATCTATTTAAGGAAGTAACTCAGTATATTGAATTTACTTGCCTTTTTTATTATTGTCTTATCCCTTGTGATCCCTGCTATGGACACAAGGTAAATGTTTTATAATTATTCAATTGTAATTGTCTTATTCCTTGTGATCCCTGCTATGGACACAAGGTAAATGTTTTATAATTATTCAATTGTAATTGTCTTATCCCTTGTGATCCCTGCTATGGACACAAGTTAAAAACATGTCTTATCCCTTATAGTCCCTGCTGTTGGGACTTGAGTATGTAATCATATGTTGTTATTATAGGAGCTGTCTGCAAGTTTCAAGCTAACAGTTATGAGAAAGAGCTGTTTAAATCTGAAGCAGACCTGCAACAGGCAAGATTCCGTGGAGCCTGCATTAAGATTAGGAGTCTGGTTGCTGCTGAGTCCACTAGGCTGCGTTACACAAAGAGCTGCCGCCGCTTAGTAGATGAACTGGAGTTCCTCAGGAATGAGAACAGGAGAAACCTTGAGTATATTGACCAGCTCTTGTCCAATGGTAAGGCTCTACGGCACAGCTTAGGCCAAAGAGAGAGGATTATAGACAGCCGTGAGAGTACAATCCGCGGTTATTTGGATTATATTGCTAATCAGCAGCGGCCGCGGTCTATTGGCACTACGGTTTCTATTCCTGATTATAAGCCAATTAATCTAGAGATATATAAACCACTCGCTGACCTGGCTGTTGGAGACCTTGATAGATCTCGCCTACTCTGTGACCTTGTTTCCAAGATTAATAAGGTTTGTTCTGATTTAACCCTTTGTGAGGAAGCAGTCAACAGGACTGACCACTCTTTAGTAACTATATTGGGTGAAGCTCGCTCCAGCCGCCAGAGGAGGGTGGAATTAAGAGAGGCTGAGATCCGGTTGGGGTCCAAGCAGGGAAAGTATCCCTTTCTTATCTCATTGTGTCAAGGGTCTGTCAAAGCAATAGATACTGCTTTTGACTCTACAATTATCCAAGCTGAATATGCTTCCCTTGAAGAACTTGCTGCCAAAAGTGATCTCATCGCTCAGGACTTGCTGAACCTACTCCAGCTTCTCCCTCCAGTGGACTGAGAGTCCCTTCCAAGCTTGGCCAACTATTCATCACAAGAGTAATACCTGACAAGTAAGTACTAACCAATAAATAGGGAGGGCGGGGGTAACCTTGATACTTGTCTTATTTTATAGCTTTTATAATGTAATTTAAAATGTAAATTGCTGTAGTATTCATCTATTTAATCTTTAAAATATTTGTTTAAATACTTTTGTACCTTGACGTTGACTGATCCAAAACATGCAAAATTTCTAATTTAACTATTTCAGGTTTTAACTGTTCTAACTATCAAGAATGAGTATAAAAGTCAAGGATTATCAACTAAAGCAAGACCAAGCCCTCTATCAAGATTTAAATTAGTACCCTTTTTGAAGTGAATTTTAAACAGTAGTAATTTTATCATTTTAAATTTTATATGTTAATAAAGTTTTATGTGTTACTAACTGTGTTTATTTATTTTCGATGAGATTTGGCCGTTGAATATAAAATTTCGGACGCTATTGGTTTATTAATACTATAGAAAAAGCTTCTAGAAATTACACACTTTTTCTGTAGCATCTTCATAGCAGCATTTCATACATCTATCCCTAAAAAAATGCTAAATCGAAAGAAATATGATGTCTGTCATCTGTCAGTGTGCTTGTATCTTGTTTGCTGCTGTACCAATTTTATTCTCCAATGCTGGCACACATTAGCAAATTCAGTTCCACTTTTAATAATTCTAGCGGCTTCGCCCCTAGCCTCTAGGGGCTTCGCTCTATATAGTTATGGGAAGTCAACCCTCCTTAATAGAAATATTCAAAAAAAATATTCTTTGTTTAATTACTCTGTGGTAAAATTAAACCCAAGTTGTGCGCTTTATGCACAAAAATTTTAATTTGTACAAATTAAACCCAGGTTGTTTGCCGTATACACAAAAATTTCAATTCGTAAAAATTAAACCTAGGTTGTTCGCATACACAAAAATTAAAATTGAAAAAAAAATATTTTTATTTTTTTTGTTGGGGGGGGGGGTTGGATTCATGGGGGCTTTGCCCCATGTTGCAGTGGGGTTCCCCCATCCCAATTACTGGTTTTGTTTACAAAAATTTTAAAAAATTAAAAATTTTGGAAGTGGGGATTTTTCTTATTTTTGGGGGGGTTGGGGTGTCCCATCCCCCAAGAAAATAGCTTAAACCACCAAAGGACCATTAGGTATATTCCCAGAAGGGTAGAGCCCAATTTGATTAGCAGTTACTGTGATTTTACAAAAAATGTAAAAAAAAATTTTGGGGGGTTGGATTTTTTTTATTTTTGGGGGGGTTGGGGGTGTCCCACCCCCCAAGAAAATAGCCTAAAACCACCACAGGACCAGTAGGTATATTCCCTGAAGAGTAGAATCCAATCGGTTCAGTGGTTACCGAGATCTTAAGGGACAGACAGACAGACGGACAGACGGACAGACGGACAGACATCAAGCTACTTTGTATTATAGATTGGTTTAGGCATTTGTTTACTTACATGGGCTTTCTGGATTTATCTGGATTTATAAAATACTAAAAGTACTTATTATATTCCACTACTTCATAATTACAATACCTATACAAACATGAAAAGCTAACATATTGAACAAGGATTGTTTGTTTTACTCTTTGATCCTTAACATTTTCTAAAAGGTCAACATCATATATTATTATCCTATTTTATAAATCCTATAATATAAAGTAGTAAGCATTATACTCAGTCCCGAAGGATCTCCCTAACCGCTGAACCGATATTGTTCTCCTTTACAGTGAAGCTTCTTAGATGTCCTGGGACTTTTGAATAGGGTGTCTTAAACCCCCTCCCCCCATTTTTTTTACTTTTTTTGAAACTCAAATTTAAAATAGGATGAGGTCGACTTTTTCCCCTCCTACCTTGAGTGCCCCTAGAAGCTTCTAGGGGGCGTAGCTGCTAGTTACTTTAAAAGGGTTGCTAACAGCCTAACATTCATGAGTATGAGAGCACAATGGACAAAATGAGAAATAGAGCAAATGATTAGTTTTCATAAGACTAAGAATAAGAAGGAGTTAATATGGGATAAATATTTTTATTACCAAAGCTACTCTATAATTTGAAATATCCGTCTGTCCATGAGAAACGTTTTGGGGGAAACATGATTTTCTCAGCTCCTATAAAAGATAGACAGCTGAATTTTTTAGTGAAGATTCCCATTATATATGACTATCGAAAACAGTAAAAGTGTCTGACTATGATGTCAGAAAAAAATTAACAATTAACCAATAAGAAGCCAGTATTCATTGTGTTAAAATATATAGCGGCCTCTCATTGGTTAATTGTTAATTTTTTCTGACGTCATAGTCAGACACTTTTACTGTTTTTATGACTATCTAATTTTTACATTCTTCATAATTTCACAAAGTTTTATCAAAATTTGTCTATAAATTGGGGTGCTAGATTGATTCCTAGAATTTTAGGTTTTCGTGATTTTCTCTATTCCTTTTCAGGATTGACGGCTAAAATTATCAGGGATTGAATTTGCTCATATTCTATAGTTTTCCATCAAGTTTCATTAAGATTTGTTTATTAATTGCAGTGCTAGATCAATTCCTAGATTTCAGGGTTCGGAAGCCGCAGCCGCAGCCTCAGCCTCAGCCACCATCAGCCGCGCGGCTTACGAGAAGCCTGAAAATCAGCCGCGCGGCTTTCTCAGCCACCCAACAAGCCTCAGCCTTAGTCGCAGCCGTGCGGCTTAAAGAAAACATAAGCCACTGTAAGCCTCAGCCGCATTCAGCCACTGTAAGCCTCAGCCACAAAACTCCAATTCAGCCACATTAAGCCTCAGCCGCACTAAGCCTCAGCCACTGTAAGCCTCAGCCGCAATCAGCCTGGAATTTTGTGGCTGAGGCTTCGTGCGGCTGAGGCTTACAGTGGCTGAGTGTGGCTGAGGCTTTCAGTGGCTGAGGCTTACAGTGACTGAAAGATTTGTGGCTGAGGCTGTGGCTTACTGAAAGCCGCGTGGCTTATCGTGCAGCTGCGGCTTTTTAAAAGCCGCGCGGCTTATTGCGGCTGCAGCTTACTAAAAGCCGCGCGGCTGAGTGCGACTGCGGCTTAAAGTGGCTGATGGAAAAATTTAGCCGCGCGGCTTATTGCGGCTGCGGCTTATAGTGGCTGAGGCTGAAGAAAACATAAGCCTCGCGGCTTATTCTAAGGCTTAAGCCTAATTAAGCCACGCGGCTGAGGCTGTAGTTTAAAAAAGATAGGTACCCAAAGTTTTATACTGTTACCCAAAGTTTTATATAGGTACCCAAAGTGTTTTTCTGTTACACAAAGTTTTATACTGGTACCCAAAATTTATTCAGGTATTCAAAGTTTTATACTAGTACCCAAAGTTTTATAATGGTACAAAAAGTTTTATACTGGTACCCAAAGTTTTATACTGGTACCCAAAGTTTTATACTGGTACCCAAAGTTTTATACTGGTACCCAAATTTTAAACTGGTACCCAAATTTTTATACTGGTACCCAAAGTTTTGACTGGTACCCAAAGTTTTTGACTGGTACCCAAATTTTATACTGTTACCCTAATTTTTATTTAGGTACCCAAGGTTTTTTAATGTTACACAAAGTTTTATACCTGTACCCAAAGTTTTATACTAGTACCCAAAATTTTATAATGGTACCCAAAGTTTCTCACTGGTACCGAAATTTTATACTGGTACCCAAAGTTTTATACTAGTACCCAAAGTTTTATACTGGTATCCAAAGTTTTATACTGGTACCCAAAGTTTCATAATGGTACCCAAAGTTTTATACTGGTACACAAAGTTTTTTAGTGGTACCCAAAATTTCATTATGGTACCCAAAGTTTTATACTGGTACCCAAAGTTTTATACTGGTTCCCAAAGTTTTATAATGGTACCCAAAGTTTTATGCTGGTACTCAAAGTTTTATACTGGTACCCAAAGTTTTATACTGGTTCCCAAAGTTTTATACTAGTACCCAAAGTTTTATACTTTTACCCAAAATTTTATACTTGTACCCAAAGTTTCATTCTGGTACCCAAAGTTTTATACTGGTACCCAAAGTTTTATACTGGTACCTAAAGTTTTATACTGGTACCCAAAGTTTTATACTGGTACCCAAAGTTTTATACTGGTACCCAAAGTTTTATACTGGTACTTAAAGTTTTATAGTGGTACCAAAATTTAATACTGTTACCCAAAGTTTTATACTGGTACCCAAAGTTTTATACTGGTATCCAAACTGAGCACCTGTTTTGTGCCAAGGCATTACCTTTATTCTAACTATTAAGTTCGCGTACCTAACCTAGTAATAAGAACTCATTTTAACATCTTTATTTATGACGCAGTGCAGCCGAGATTCGAACCTATCAACTCCCAGACAACAAGCAGAAGCGCTACAGGTTGAGCCACGGTCGAGGGTTTCTATGACACTAACTTAAGGTCTAACAACCCTGGATAACTAAGCATCCACCAAAATTGTTATAAAACTTTCTGTGAAAAGCTACCCTGTTATGGAGAACACGATCAGTTCAGTAGTTCCTGTGGTACAGACAAACAAACAGACATCTTGGTACTTTTAAAATTTACTAAATAGAAACAACCAAATCTTTGTTGGGTTTAAACCTGCAACGTAAGAATTAAATAATTGATACTTTATGAGTGGGCTATGAGAGACATTGAAAGTCGAAAAAAAGTTATACATAATTTACTATTTCTAGTATTTGTTAGAATTATATTTTTGTTTTCTATTAAGAACGATCATATTACAATTTTTTATTCTTTGGCTTAACAACTTTGGGGATTTTAGTTGAATTAAATTGGTTAGTTCATTAAGTTGAGTGTCCAAATGTTTCAGCCACTAATTGTAATCTACAGATGGGGTAATTTTATGTATCACCATTGGTGATGTACCAAAATTTACCAGTCATTGTCTTACCCCTTTAGATCTCATGAACTTAATGTAATATAAAAAATATAAGTCCATTATAGTTCACTAGCTGCTTCGCCCCTAGCCTCTAGGGGCTTTGCCCCATGAGGTTTCATCAACCTATTTTTGGGTTATTTAGATTTAAAAAAAAAAAGAAAAAAAAATTAGGGGAGAGGAGATTTGTTTGGATGGGGGGGGGGGGAAGGAACGGCTAGTCAACCCCTCTTTTTAAATTTTGATTTTAAAAAGAAAAAAAAAATGGTGGGGGGGGGATTTTTCATTTTTTGGGGATGTTTGGGTTGTCCCACCCTTCAAGAAAGTAAATCAAAACGATCACAGGACCAGTAGGTATATACCCTGAAGAGTAGAGCCTAATCGGTTCAGTGGTTACTGAGATTTTAAGCTTCAGACAGACAGATAGACAGACAACGTACTACTTTGTATTAAAGATAATACCCGCACGACCTCTCTCCCATTTTTAAAAGTTTCCATAGGCATAATAATATTACCAGTATGACTTCGCAACGGATTAATATCCGTTGGATTAGAACCGGCTCTAAGCCATACTGAAAAATATGTATCGAATTAGTTTTTAATGTCATTAATAAATTTAAGAATTTAATATGTTTAGCATTATAGCACAATGCTTAAACTTTATATTATTCTTTTACTTTTAAATCATATCCCTAGGATGCGAGATCGAATCCATCTAAACACACAAAATATCATTTTCACTTTCTAAGATTTTGCTGAATAAATGGCGAAAACTGTTTTTAAATTTACATATTAAACAACAGTCACTTAAAATCTTAGAAAAAAACAATTTTTTTTCAATTTGTTTTTGAAGGGGCTAGAACATGCATACATTAGCCAATTAAGGAGAAGTAAAAATTTAAAATACACGCTACTCCTAGTCTACAAAGGTTAATGTGGTATTCGGCAACCGTGAGCCATGCCTATGGCACCCCTGACCGGGGTTCAGGGAAGGGCCACAGGCCCTCCCCCGAGTCCTGGGGAAGGGGTCTGCCGACCCCCTCCCTATGCCTAAAATTAATGATTGAATCTGACAAGCTTTATTATGGTTAAGCTGCATTGTTAATTCCCCCACCCTTTCCAGGGATGGGGGATCATTATTGCCCAAACTGACTATTGTATATGTATTATAATGCTTTTATGTTATGATTATTTATTCCTATCTGTGTAACTATTGTTTGTTGTATATAGCTTTAGTAACTCTTAGACCTTCAATAAAGGAACAACTGAATAGATGCTGTTTGTTATTTAGTGATTGTTAGAGAAGCGTAGCTTCTCTATAGTAAGGTGTCCACGTCTGTCACACTGCCGTAGTCTTTTCGAACTCTGGTGTCTGCCATTTATCCTAGGCGGATACTACATTAACACTATAACTTTTTAAAAAATGATTATAATACACATTTTAAACATTTGTTTAGTAATTATGTAAATTTAGATATATGTCTAAGTTTTTGTTTGTTTGTCTGTACTAAAGGATCTCACTTACCGCTGAACCGATATGGTTCTCCTTTACAGGGTAGCTTCTCATAGGTTCTTAGAAAGTTTATAACTATTTTGAGGGATGGTACCATCAGCCTCCCAAGATAAATCCCTCCTAGAAAAGAGGCAAGTTTTTATGACAAATACATTAATTCCAAGTGTACTTTATGATAATTAATTTTAAAGTTTATTTATTTTAAGGACAAATATAAACTGCGACCATGGCTCAACACGTAGCGCATCTGCTTGTCATCAGCGAGGTAATAAGTTCTAATCTTGGCCAGACAATGCATTATAACTGAAGACGTTAAATGGTTCCTACTGCTGCTATGCTTGGTGTGTAACATGAAAAGTTAGAATAGGAGGAAAGAGGCGCAACTCATTACCATGAACGAACAGTTATGACTTTCAGGCAGGTAGTCCAATAAACTAAATAGTGCGCGAACTTAATAGTTAGAATAAAGGGAATGCCTTGGCACGAAACAGGTACTTGTAGTCTGGGAGTTGATAGGTTCGAATCTCGGCATTGCACTGCGTCATAAATAAAGATGTTAAAATGAGTTCCTACTGCTAGGTTAGGTGCGTGAACTTAATAGTTAGAATAAAGGGAATGCCTAGGCATAAAACAGGTGTTCAGTTTGGGTATCAGTATAAATCTTTGAGTACCAATATAAAACTTTGGTTACCAGTATAAAACTTTGGTTACCAGAATAAAATTTTGGGTACCAGTATAAAATTTTGGGTAACAGTATAAAACTTTGGGTACCAGTATAAAACTTTGGGTACCAGCATAAAACTTTGTGTACCAGTAAAAAACTTTGGGTACCAGTATAAAACATTTGGTACCAGTATAAAACTTTGAGTACCAGTATAAAACGTTTGGTACCAGTATAAAACTTTGGGTACCAGAATGAAACTTTGGGTACCAGTATAAAACTTTATGTACCAGTATAAAACTTTGGGTACCAGTTTAAAACTTTGCGTACCAGTATAAAACTTTGGATACCAGTAAAAAATTTTGTGTACCAGTATAAAACTTTTTTGTACCAGTAAGAAACTTTGGGTACCTGTTTAAAACTTTTGGTACCAGTATAAAACTTTGTGTACCATTATAAAACTTTGGGTACCAGTATAAAACTTTGGGTACCAGTATAAAACTTTATGTACCAGTAAGAAACTTTGGGAACCAGTAAAAACTTTGGGTACCAGTATAAAATTTCGGTACCAGTGAGAAACTTTGGGTACCATTATAAAATTTTGGGTACTAGTATAAAACTTTGGGTACAGGTATAAAACTTTGTGTAACATTAAAAAACCTTGGGTACCTGTATAAAAATTAGGGTAACAGTATAAAATTTGGGTACCAGTGTAAAACTTTGGGTACCTATTTATATCAAACTACAGCCTCAGCCGCGTGGCTTAATTAAGCTTAAGCCTTAGAATAAGCCGCGAGGCTTATGTTTTCTTCAGCCTCAGCCACTATAAGCTGCAGCCGCAAAAAGCTGCGCGGCTTAATTTTCCCATCAGTTACTTTAAGCCGCAGCCGCACTCAGCCACGCGGCTTTTAGTAAGCAGCAGCCGCACTAAGCCGCGCGGCTTTCAGTAAGCCTCAGCCACAAATCTTTCAGTCCCTGTAAGCCTCAGCCACCCTCAGCCACTGTAAGCCTCAGCCGCACGAAGCCTCAGCCACAAAATTCCCATTCAGCCACTCTAAGCCTCAGCCCCTCTGATTCGTATTCAGCCGCAGCCGCATTCAGCCGCAGCCACACTCAGCCGCATTAAGCCTCAGCTACACTCAGCCTCAGCCATTTCCATCACCATAAGCCTCAGCCAGGTCAGCCGCAGCCGCAAACTAGGATTCAGCCGCAGCCGCGCGGCTGATAGCGCGGCTTCCGAACCCTGCTAGATTTTTAAGTTTTAAAGGTTGCGTGATTTTAAAGGTTTCTTGATTTCCCTATTTTATCAAGTTTCTTGTTTATTGTATGACACTGCTCTATATTAAATTTATTCCCAATATTCCTTTATGATTTTGAGCTTTGCTACTTATGGATGTCATCTTGTTTTTCTTGTAAATCCTGAAAACTTTAATAAATTGTGAATTTTAATAAAATGTTTAAATATATAAGACAAGTGGACATTAATACTCTAATTTATACTTAACACTCTAACACCATGCGTAATTTATTAAAAAAGCAATAAAATGCTGTTTACTTACCATGTTTGCTCTGTACCATTTCACAACTTTACCCATTGCATAAATTATGAACAAACATCTTACAATAGTTTATAGGAGCTCACAGTCATGTTGAATATTCGTTGTTGAATGGTTATTTTACAGATGTTAAATTCTACCAACAACATGTCAAAAACACCAAACATGAACTGGAGGAAACCCCTTAGGTTAGTCTTGCTGGTTATTTTAATAGGAATGCTTTGCTACCAATCACACACTGCATTCAAATTAATCATGGATCCCCCTATGATTGTTACAACAAGCGAGGATGATATTGTAAATGTACCAGCTCCACTTTTGTATATTTGCCCTAATAAGCAGTATGATTATCCTAAATTAAAAGCGATTGGGTATTTAAGTGAATTTCACTTAATTAAAGCAAATGAAACTGGTGTTTGGGGCACAAGCATCAATGAAACCTGGGAACAGCTTATCAGAAATGTCTAAATGAAATCACCTGAAGAACAAAAGTCAACAATAAAAATCTTACCAGAGTATGTATTACTAGAAGAACGACTTTACCCAAAGTTTGGATACTGTTTTGATGTAAAGAACTATTCAATGACTGGAACACTTGTATTTATGTTGAGTAATATAACAGGGGTTACTTTCCTTCTGTCTGATCCAAATACAAAAAGCTACATTCAGTTTGATCCAAATTCACAACAAGGTGAGGTTCTTCAAATAGACAAAAATGCTTCTTACTCATATTATATTGACTTAGAAGTTCATCAACTCAGTGTAACCTCAAACTGCAATCCACAACCTGAATACTCATATGCCAACTGTGTAGATGATTATGTTTCAAAAGATTTCATGCCTTCGCTGGGATGCATTCCCCCTCTTCTATCTGATCATGACCATTGTGAAGAAAAAAAATCTAATGTAACGAATTATATCTCAAACTATGCCCAGAAATATATGTCTAATGTAGCAACTAAAGCTGAAACTGAATGCAAAAAGCCTTGTAGACAACTGAAAATGAAGGTAACATTGAAAGGTAAAATTTCTACCCCAACTGCATATGGAGTATTTAATTTCAATCCCAAAGTCAAAGTGCTTACAGAACTGCCAAATTACAACTGGTTCAATTTCATAATTGACATTGGAAGATCATTGGGGACCTGGGCTGGTCTGTCTGCCATCTCACTTGTTGACTTTGCTCTCTATCCTGTAACCTCCTTTAAAAGTTTTATCAAAGGAAACTAATTGCACCTGAATTACTTGATTTAAGCAATGTAAAGACTGTGTGTATTTGTATTGAATTGCTTTATGATCATCTTTTATCATCATGTTTCAAAATCAATATATAGCTGAGTAAGAACTATATTATGAATGACAAACTCATGGCTTTAAACATTTTTAAAAATATAATTGTAATATTCATATATATCAATTTAAACTTCATTCTTAAAAATAAATATGTTTTCTATAGTTTATGTTATATGTATTACTAACAGCTACACCCCTAGAAGCATCTAGGGGCACTTAAGGTAAAAGGAGGAAACCTCGTTCCATTTTAAATTTGAGTTTCAAAAGAGTAAAAATTTGTTTGGGAGGGAGGGGAGGTGGGTGAAGAAACCCTCCCCAAAAATAGTTTAAAACCTTCCCTGGACCTATAAGAAGCTTTACTATAAAGGAGAACAATATCGGTTCAGCGGTTATCGAGATCCTTCAGGACAGACAAAAAACGCTTACTACTTTATATAATAGGATAAGGTATATTTCAACTGTTTTACAATCACTATAAAAAATATATTCATATTTATTCAAAAATAAGGTTGATAAAAAGTCAAATAAACAGGATTACAGGTTTACTCTACATAAAAATTAAAGTTAAGAAACACTGGTATTCAATTTTAGTCTACTGTTATCAAAAATATCAACACACCTAAAAAGATAATATAGCTTTAACACTGTGGTTTTAGTTTTTCTTATGATATTTTTCAGAAATCAAGTTTTAAATGGATTTTTAAAAAAAGAATAAAAACTATATCTAATTTGAAAAAATACTTATAATATCAAATTTGCATTAGGCCATTAGTCAATTTAGCTATATCCTTTTCACAGTAAATATCTTCACTAAAAAAAATCCCCCCTTCCCCATTCCATAGTTTTACTCCTATGAGAAAATATATTTCAGAAATTTCTTTACCTTTCAAGTTGATGTATATATTTAACAATATTTCCAACCATAGTTGAGGCGGTTTGACTTCCCCTTAGGCTTGATAAATACCTAAGAAGAATGATACTAGAAAGCTAAACAACCATATATAGCTGCCTACTTCTATAACTATTTCTATTGGAAATGCTACCTATTTGATTTCTCAGACTCTTCCGACGACTTAAAGTTTAAAATGTGTTCAAATATTATGTATTAGGATTTCGAGGATGTATGAAAATGGAATAAGAGAAAGATTATTTACCTGTAGAGTAAAGTTGTAATATAGTTCGACAAAGCTCGAATATTCTTTTTCTTGTAGAATGGCGATTCCTGAATTAACAAGTACAAGAAGAAGGGTGCTAACTGATTTGTTAATTTGCCTCCGAAAATATCCATAAGTAGCACAGCAAAAACCATGGTTAAATTTTAAATTGGTGAAAAAGGTAAAAACAAAATATGAACAAAGCATATTGAAATTTAGTTGTTTTATTGGATTTACAAAAAGAAAAGTTAAATTTTGATTAATGAGTCTATTATCTAGTCTATTAAGGTTCTTATTATAAAGTAGCTGTTTTTTTTAATTTTCATAACTTTTCTTACCGAAGGTTGTCTTGTAAGGATTAATAAAAATATAAGGCTTTTTACTTTAGTGTCCTCATTCGCAATCTGAAAAAAATAATAGCTCAGTGGTTAATTGAATGGGGTATTACTTACTACTTTGTGCTCTAAAATTTATATAAGGATTATATTAAATTTTAATTGTACAAATTTCGAAACAACCTATTTTATAATTTTATAAACTTTTACTGCGTTGGGGAAGGGTTCTCCTTGAATTTCAAGACACAATCTAAAGAACCAAAATCATCCGCTCGTAATCGGATGTGATACTTTACCCGTCCACAATAATATCCAACAGACAATAAACCCTTTGATTACATATCCTTTATCTGAAAGTCCTAACTGTAATGAGTTCGTCTGTTTACAAGCCAAGAAATATACCCTAATTTGTAGGACGCGCCAGACATAGAAGTAATTTTTAACGTCTCTAGTATGTTATAGTGTGAGCCAGACCCAGCAAGATGGTTTTATTGACATTACCTGAGCTAAGTTTAATATTGTGTTCATGTAGAATATTTCATCTTCATAGGAGTAACACCAAGGGGTTGTAAATATACCAGAAGTCTAAAATAAACAAATAAAATTTTATAATTTAAGTTAGAAACTTTAATTTACCAAGGAAAATCTAGTTAATTAAAGTTTTATATCTAAGTTAATTTAAGGAATACTCCTATTCTAACTATTAATGTCTCAAATCTTAAAAAGTAACAATGTCAATAGGCACAAGTTTTCATGATTTTAAGTTATGACTCAAGTTTAGGGTAAGATTCGAACGCATCAACTCTTCATAACAAAACATTTTCTCTGCCACTATTTCCTTCCCATTTTCAATACTTCATCAAACGTTATTCTATAGTCAATAATACATAAATTTATATAGTCAATTGATATGTTTTTTAAGTAACAAGATGTCTATCTGTCAATGTATCTGTACTAAAATATCTCGCTAACGGCTGAATTGATCATGCCTCTTTAACAGTGAAGCTTTTTATAAGTCTTTGGAAGGTTTATTACATCAATCCTCAAAAGAAAAATTGACCCCGTAAATAAACAAATCCCCCTTACCCACCAAAGAGTTTGCTTTAATTTTTCTTTTTAAAACAAAAATAGATAGTTATGGGTTTACAAATTCCCCATCCCCGCCTTCCATCAAGTGCTCCTAAGAGCCTGTAGAGGCGTATAAGTTACTACTAAATAAATAATACCTCATAAGAAAGTGGTTTTTCTTCAATATATTTATCAAATTTTTCCTTCACCATAATTGCTGTTTCAGGTTCAACTTTAACTAGAGATTCTATTTCCTAAAAATTATTATTATTTTATAATTATAATAAAGTTCTCATTAAGATTATTACTTATTATTTATTGAAAGCGAAGCTTTTCTAGCCTTAGATTCTTTTTTTATAACGGATAGTTGCAGCATAATTAAGGGATGCTGAAATTGTCCTTTCGATTTTAAATTTTTGAATGATGGATTTATTTAGATCAATAAGTAATACAATTATACAATTGATGTTTTTTTTAAAACACAATATTTTCAATATTTAATTAACCTATTCACTTGATAAGTATGTCTATATTAACTGTTTCACTCATTACTGCATACTTCCTAGTTTTTAGGAAACTGCCATTTGGGAAGAAATTTTTTTTATAAATTAATCATATCAATAAAATTTGACTGTATATATAAATGTATATAATATTCATTTAATTCATTTATTATTTTGTTGTTTTTTTTTTCTATGTATGTACACCCAAGAATAATAAATCTAATCTAATCTATTTTTCTTAATGTCCGTTTGGCAGACTGGTTTGTTGAGCTTCGCTTTTATGGCTTTTGTAATCCCTGTTACTAAATAATCATCATGCAAAGTTTGAAAATGATAGGACGCTTCTAAGGTAAAATAATAAAAAGTTCCACTGCTACAAAAACAAGAATAATACCTGTTCATAGGCATTTGCTACTTGCTGTCCTTTCTGGAAGTATAATCCCATTGTAAAGTGACTGAAATAAAAATTAAGTTTATGTAAAAACACTGGAGGTGTTTGATGATGACACTTATCTGACAAAACCCCACCACCCATAATATTTTTCAGCCCAGGCGTTCGCGGAAAGTTTTACTTGGCTATCTTGGCTATATGTATCATGGTTGGTGAAGGGGGTTTGTTGGACTCTTGGAGGGTGTATCCATACTTCGGTTTTGCAATATGGTTTTATATACCCCCTGCATCCAAATTTGAAATTTAACGTGTCCTATTGCATATCGCCAATATTCTAGACAGACAAACAAACGGACATAAAGTAGTAAGCTTCTTTGTCTGTAGCGAAGGATCTTGCTAACCGCTGAAACGATATGGTTCTCCTTTTCAGTGAGGCTTCTTATAGGCCCTGACATGGTTTGAGGCTACTTTATTTCTATAAATAAGTCCGGATATGGTTTAAAGCTATTTTTCTACCCTTCCATATAGAGTATCTAGATACTAGGGGTTGAGTCACTAGTAAAATTATAAAGTAGCTTTGTTTTATTAGAAAAAAAACTTACCCCTCGGCTTTATATGTATATTGATAGAGTACTGAGACAAATCCTTTAGCAAATTTACCAAAACTATCAGGTATCAACAGGTTATCCATCTCAAACATTACTAAATTAAAATCAAGGATGATAACGTATAAAGGGGCTAAGCTTTACAATTCATCAATAGGGCAAACAAACATTAACTTGCAAAGAGTGTTAGCGTCAAAAATCAAGGTTAATCTGGTAGTAAAAATGCTTAAAATACTCGATGCCTATTTTGACTTTTTTACGTTACACGATTCGATATATTGATTCTTCGCTGCATTTTATTATATTTATATTTATCTTAGGAATAGGAAGAACGAACATTAAGAAGCATAGGGTGTTTCAGAATTAAATCAATGGTATAATTGGTAAAATTGAATAAATATTAATATATTTAAAATTGATGTGCTGACTTTATGTAAATGATTATAGAATTTCTACACTTTTAAAACGTATACCTATAAAATCCTTATGCTAGATTTGAAACTAACGGGACGATTCTAACATAGTTAGATTAATTGATAATTAAAGTTAACTACCTGGTTTAGCAAATGAATTTCCTTCCAGAAATTGCTCTAGTAAAGCTCCCCCCTTTTCTGGTTGCAGGAAATGCTAAAAATACCACAATTATATAGGTGAGGGAATATTCTCAAAAATTCAACTGCATATCTTTAATAGGAGTCGAATTTTGTTTAGGCATACTTATTGCACGTGAGCACTTGAAATTATTACGTTGATTCGCTACTAAAAGCAAAGGTGTAATCCCTATCTAGTTGAAAATTGCCCTTTAGAGCAAACAAATAAGAAAAATAGTATAACATTTTTATTTTCTTATCCGCGGGAAATCGTATGATGAAAGTTTACGGCGGAAGATTGAAAAATGTTTACGTTTTATTGAAGCCGAGGGGCTGAATGTCATGGCCAATAAAACCGTAATTATTTATCTCGTTGACATTTATTATATTTTTCGTGAAAAATTGTCCTGGTATGATACTTTCTCAAAAATCTTATGATTGTACATTTTTATATTCGTAGAAAACTGGATATAATACACATATTTTTTTCAGTAAGGGACTGAGAACCGATTTAATCCAAAGGATATTAATCGGAAAATGTTTTTTCTACCTTAATAAAAATATCTGGAACGTGTTTAACTGCAAATTCTATTACCATATTCCCGTACAAATTCCTTCTCTAAAAAAATAAAATAACTACTACTGTATAAAGTTACAGGATGTTTGACTAATTTTGTATCCATTGGTCTAGCAAACTATATGGTTCTCCTTTGCATGTAATCTTCCTATATAAAGATCTTTTTTTTGGAAGGGATAGTACCTCCATTGGGCCTCTATACCTATGAGAAGCTACATTGTAAAGGAGTACCATTTTGGTTTAGCTGTTAGCGAGATCCATCGGTGCAGACAGAGAGATAAATATTCTGTTACTTTTATACAACGATGTAGACAATTGTCGATATGGGGGAAAATGCAATTTCTTTTACTCTAACTAACTTTGACCAAACATCTGTAATTAAAACTAAAAGAAATTAAAGATTTTTTACATATAAGACTTCCACCTACCCACCAAAAAAAACGCCCTTTTTAAAAGTTGTAATTTGAATTAAAGGGCGAATATAGGTTGGATATGATATGAGCTTATATCAAAGGTGCAAGTATATACATTATGAATAACTCAAGCAAATAAAGATATTCCATTGGATAAGGCCGTTATAGCTAAAAACCTAGCCAATTGGGCTAATTTGTGACGTCAGAGGAGTGGTTCCCTAACATATTCAAATACCAATATTCACAACAGGATGCGTGTAGAGTTTGCCTAAATACTGTTGTTATTTTGCAGTACAAATAAATGAGAAAAAGGTTTCGGGAATTAATCAGGGGTAAATATACCCTCCTTCTACCTTCATACAAAATATATAAAGTAAAATATTTAAAAGTTAAAAAAACATCAAATAATGTAAAAAATAAATAATCAATAAAATTTTCTTGGAGGAAGAATGATTTCAAATCCCTGTTTTTTTGTGGCCGTTTTTTGATCTCTGTACAGAAAATAAACTTTAAGACGTATTATTTACCCTAGTCAATAGTCCTGACGCCCTTCTACGCAAATTATTTTTATGCTTTTTAAAAATGAAATAAAATAGTATTTAATCTACAATAATAAACATTTAAATTATCTTTTAAGGTGCGTGCCAATGTAATAGTCAATCAAACTTAAGCAAAATAGTCAAAAAAAAGTCTTGTAAAGGGCTAAAATAAACGATTTTGTCGGCAATCTCATTTATTATATGTTCAATTGAATCAGAAAATTGCAAAATCTACTTAAGGATTTTTTTGAATTTTTAAATTTGGCATAGATATTCTAAAAGTATGTAATGGCACCTTTGATATAAGCTCATATCATATCGAACCTATATTCGCCCTTTAAAAGGTACATTGGACTGTAAATTACATTACCTAAAAAGTTAGGATAATATCATTGAATTTTGATTGGTTGGTTCCAAACTAGTAGTTTCTAAACTGTTCAACAAATAATTTTAATTTATAAAAAGGAAAATTTTGTTCATCATCAATATATCATCCATTCAGAAAGTGGCTCGTACGCCATAGGAACGCTACCTATGGATGTTGGCATTCTTATATTATTTAAAATAAATATTTACTACCTCTACAACCTCGTGAAGTAAATAATCTTCTTCCAAAAACAAAGTTACATCTGGATTCTAAACAAAAATTTTAAATAGCCTCTGTAGAAGGATAGAGTCCTAACTTTTTTGGTTTAATTTTATAGTGTCCCAAAAAACAGTAATGTGACGTCATAAAAATGAGGGAGATGAGAGGAGAAGTGGGAAAGAAAACCCCTAAAAGAGATTGTTATTATCATATAAAATATTTTAAAATGTGGAAGATTTTTAAAATTGTAATAAAAATTCTAAATGACACCAAGAATATATTGTAACTAGTAATGGAAAAAAGTAAAAATGTAATAATGTAATAAAAAGTTTTTGTTATGAAAAAAAAGTTTTTTGTGTGAATGTTAAAGGTGTATATAATATACTTATCCTGCCAAGGAGATTTAAGGACCACTAATTCTCACCTTTCCAATCTTGTTTTTATTAGATTTCCGTGATCCATTTAAAACCTTAGATTTGTCATAATTTCTTGCAAACTTTTTGGCAACTCTTTCTACGTCTTTATTGGGTGTCACAAGTACTTGACAAGGAAACACCTCGTTGTTCATAGTATATGTAGAATCTGTGATTAAAAATCACTCTAACTGTGAATTATAACAAGTTAAAATTTAATAAAAAATGCGTAAAGCTGAAATAAAATTAAAACTTAATGAACTTTAAATTTAAAGATTCAAAATCTTACATCTAAGTAAATTTGTAACCAAAATCTTTAATTATGTTAAAAAATCATTTAATTCAATACCTTAAAATAATTTTCAATCAATATATACAAGGTGTGTTTGACAATTACTTTTCAGGAAAGTACCATATATATTTTTTGGCTGTTTGTGCATTAGTTTTGGGGATGATTCCAACCCCAAAAATTCCTAGAGGCTACAGTGAAAGTAGCAGTGAATAGTTAAATAATGACTATTAATTAGAGTGATTTCCTGATGAGCTGGAGCTACTCGGTGATGTCATGTACATATCAAGGCCTGCCACAGTCGGTGAATATGACTCTACTACCAATGCTGTGTCAAAACAGTTAGTAATATTTTAGTAAGGATTAAAACATTTATTGAGGTACACTTTAAAGCCCTAGAAATGTTTAAAGAACTTTTAAGATTTTGAAAGATGTATAAATGATAATGAAAGTTATTGGATAATTTTATAATGCAAAACTCCTGGAATTATCTGTTATGGATGTAATGAATGTCATATGCAGAAAAAAACAATAAATTAAAATATACATACTATTTTATTTGTACCTGGCGAATTTGATGTTGAATTTACAATGCAGACTGCTGATTGGTTAGGATTCCACAAATCAAATGATGCCATTGGTGTATTTATTTCATTAACGATTGTTGATTGGTCAAAACCATTTATTGCCACTGTTGTTATTGGTTGATAACTTTCGTAAAAGACATCTGATTGGTTGGATTGAATATCGATTGATCTTGTCATATTGGGATATTCTTCTGATATAAGAATTGAATTGTTTTGAGGCTGTATTGTTTCATTTGAGATCATAGGTAATTGCAAATTGTTTGTTATTGAACTTTCAGTCTTTGAATCTGAAATATGAAAAATTTATCAACAATAAAAGATATTATTATCATTATTTTATCTTTATAATTCCAGAGATCTAATGGGATGAGACAATGGGCGATAAATTAATGTACATCCCCAATGATGATACATAAAACTACCCCTTCTGAATATTACACTTAGTAGTTGAAAAGTTTAAACACTCAATTTAATGAACCAACCAATCAAATTTCAATAAACATCCCTAAGATTATAAAGCCAACGAACAAGAAAACGTTATTATAAGACTTTTGGGACTAGTACAATAAACAGCCAAATGTCCCCTCCCTCCCAGATATGATTCACAATTTGCAGATTAAAATAACATGCTTAGGTTATTTGGAATTACCAAAACGAAACAACACTTAAGTTATTGAGTTGTGATGCAGACAATCTCGATTTATTGGAAAATATTTATATAACTTTGTAATATATTGACAGATAAACATACATATGGGCATAATTTGCTTACATACCTTGACTTAAGCCTTGTAGAAACATCTCAACATCAGTTCTTGGCAGAGCAGGTATAGATTCATCCACACAGATTTCTGGCATATCAGTCTTTCCATTACTAACATCAGTGTCTTGTGCACTTATTCTCTTGATTGTGTTTTCAGTCTCGCTTTTCTCAGTTTTCCCCTGAAAAGTATAAACGGTAGGTAATAGCTTAAGAATGGCTGATTGAGTACCGATTACCCCATTCTCCCTTATTTTTTTTAAATTATGGGTAGGGAAGTAGTTTTTCCAGGGAGTAAGGGAGGGGACAATGGATCGAATATTCAATTTTTAGGAGTCTCAGACTTTGGGGACTGGCTTAAAGGGAATGTGCAAGAATTTAGCAGTTTCTGACTGAGTTTGGGGAATTGCGCATGAAATGCCGCTACTCGTTATGTATGTTTTGAATATTGCAGTCGGGGAGAAGGGATAAGGGAAGTGGGGGCATGGGAAATAAACACTCGTTGTGTTAGTTTGGAATGTAGCAGACGGGGAGAAGGGAGGTGGGGGCAAGGGAAATAAACAGAATAAAAAGGGGCCGTCATATTCTTGCTAGCAGCTGGCCGGGTCCAATAATCTTTTAATATAAAAATCACACCAAAAAATCTCAATATATTTCATCAAAAACAAGTTGTGATTTCACTTTACATGACGCTATGGAAATCTATTATTCAATTAACAATCCCTTTATAATTTCCTACAAATTTATTGGATTAAACTGGATTTCATGCCCTTTCTTTGATAACTCTTATATTGAATTAATTGCCCATTGTCCCCTCCCTTACTCCCTGAGTTTTTCTTTCCAATGCCAAAACAATGTGGTGGAGTCCTAAACCTTCGGGCTATACAGTACCCAATATAACCTAGCTGTAAGTAATATTTTAACAAACGAAAAACTCCTGACCCCACCCTTACTTTAATTAAACTAATTTCAAAATAAGTTTGTCTTACTACTAGTTGGTACTTATTTTGATCATGACAAATAAAATATGATATATGTTCAAAGTATACATATCATAGGAAAGTTTTTGTAAAGCACATTAGTGGGAAAATTATTTTTAAAAGTATTCCAATGTCCATATGTTGCTTAAAATCCCTAAAACTGCTGGATCTATATATTTTTTTGGGATTATTTGTTTTGACTTAATTGTTCACACTTCGCTTACTTACCTCTGTCTTACTCTTGTTTAATTTTTGTCTGGAAGAAGCACCAACCCTTTCTGGATTCATTCCAATTTCCAAACATCTAAATCATTAAAATACAAATTAAAATATCCCTTTTAAAAAAAATTAGATTAAGTTTTTTTTTCTAAGATGAGTATTAGTATCACAGATATATAATTTATGAGATACAAATATTATTGAAACAAGGATGACAACATCAATAAATGCGAAGCTCTTGAACGGTAGGACAAACGAAAATTAACACTTGTAGAGTGTCAGAACTGAATGATCAGAATATAAATGAATAAAAGTCGAAACAAAAAAGTAAACTGCTAAAGTACATTATACTGTTTAAGACATAATGCCATTTTTAAGACTTGATTACAGAGATTCTTCGCTTATAACAATGTACTTTGTTATCCTAGGAATTAGTATTCCAAAAATTAGATCAATCGGATAATTATTTCACATACATATTTGCTGTTAAAAAGGTTAAAAATCAACAAACTGGACGTACGGACATTCTGATAAAGATTATAGAGTTGCTCTGCTTTCTTAATTTTACCTAACTTCTTCAGGAATCACCTTGCAAATTTTGAAATCGATAGGACTATTCTAACATGTCTAAATTAACGAAAAGAGATCACCGATATACGGACTGACGGACGGACCGACTCTAATTATAGAAAAGCATCGATTTTAACAATAGAAACTACAACCCTATGCACAAAAAAATAATAGTAAGCCAAATCAAAAGTATAACATCTGGCTTTAACTTAACCTTAAATTTTACCCCTTTTTGTGATCTAATCTAAAAACTACTGTACCTTCTAAACCTACAAGCTCTGCAGTATTTTCTACTCTCATGGATAATCATACAATTGTTGGTTTTTCTGTTCAGTGAAAATTAGACATTATAAAATTTATGATTTTTATCTAAAATGTTACATATTGAATGTTTTATCAGATCCCCAAAATTTCAACTGAAGTACCTACACATAAATAAAATCAGAAACAAAAAAGGCACGGGATAACAAAACTGGACTTAATCTTACAATTTTTCATTTTACTATCTGAGGAAAGTTTTATATACTACGATCAATAACTAATACAATTCATATAATGACTATTTTCCTGACACATTTATACTCTCGAGTAATACTTCTCTGGAAAAACACTCTAAAATAAAAAAAATCTAATTAAAATATTATTAAACCTGTAGCTTTGCCCCTAGCCTCTAAGATGTTTGAGTTGTGTAACATAATAATTTAGTTTATACATAAATAATATAGGGTTATCTTTTTCATTAATAAACGAAACGAAATCAAACAACCAATTTATTATAGAGTATATTTCTTAATTGTCAATAGTTTTTACTTGCTAGCTAAATTCTTTTAAAAAGAGATTATCTTCACACAAATAAAAATCTTAAAACTATCTGTTTGTGAGACCTTAATAGACAAACATCCCTCCCCTTTTGTATACCTGCAAGAATAGCAAGACACAGCTCCATAATACTTTCTTGTAGTGGAAGGAGCCTCACAGATCCCGCAAATGCCCGTCAACAGGTCTAGCTCTACGCCTGAAATTCAGTTTGTTTAACTTGCTTGTAGAGTGTCTACTCTCCAACTATTTTAGGGATCCAAAGGCCAAAGCAAGCAAACAAATAAAAATAAAAGTATCCAAAGTTTTTTAGTCAATGAAAAAATGACGTCTTGTATAACTTTTGGTACCATTGTAATTTACAGTGTAATGTCTCTTCTCTCTCTGAAATATTACAACTATAATATCACCCAAACCAATAAAAACTTTGGACAAATCTAACCACATCTATGAAGTATCGTAAGAAAATTCACTACCAAAAGATCATACAGACCACCTAATCATAGATTATCTTCGCTACTAAAATAGATGTAATATTGTTAATCCATGTACTGATTTTTGAGAATCATTTAAAAATTCTTACCCTGATCTAAAATACTTTTATTTGTCTCCATTTTTATTTTACTAAAACATGATATCTAAAAAAATCATAAGAAACAATTTGACTTATTAAAAACAAGAATGACAACATCCATCCTATAATATAAAGAAGTAAGAGTTATTGTCTGTAGCGAAGGATCTCGCTAACCGCTTATCCAATATGGTTCTCCATTACAGTGAAGCTTCTTATTGGTTATGAGATGGTTTTAGGCTGTTTTCTTTTTATAAAAAAAGTCTGGGTATGGTATTAAGCTATTTTTCTGCCCTTCCATACATCCCCTAGATGCTAGGGGCGCATCGGCTAGTAAGTAAGAAAGCATAAAAAAATGATGATGGAAACTACGAGAAAGTTATTAAAGGGCAGATGTAGTCGCACATAAAAAAATAATCTATAGAAATCACAAAACCTACCACGCATGTTTTAATATTCATATATTTGACACCTAGAGAAAAACGACATTATCAAATTACATACTGGAAGCTTATGGAAAAAGCGAACTTAGCAAAAAAAATGTTAGTCCTCTATCTTTAATAACAACTGAGAAGATTACGATTCCAACTTAACGTAGATGGCTTACGGACTTACTGACCGACGGATAATTCAAATATGGAGACATTTTGCTAAAAAAAATACTTTAAAGTGTGCAACTACTTTTACTGACTATTTAATTTTAACTGTTAAATATTTGTCTATGCAAAAAGTATTTAAAGATAAGCATAATTATAAGCTTATTTTATTATTTTGACAACAAGATAAGATTTTAGCTTTCACTTAATAAAAAAAGATAGTGGTTGCGGCTACCAATACCAGATAATTTCTTATAATTGTACAAATTTAGGATATTATTATCAACATTTATTTCCACCAGTTTTCAAGTCTTTGATTAGATTGTCACTAAAATCTTCTTGACATTAAAATACGTTTTCTAAAAGTTCACTGTAACCCTTTTTGTTCAATTTTGGAACTGATTCTTTGTGTTTTCAATTCTGTAAATGTATCAAAGAATTAAAAGCAAATATTTGGATCTACTGCAGTTCACGGTAAAATATTGCTGGTAACGAATATTGCCAAAATTTTATGAATTTTAAAGGCTGCTAACTGACAAACGGCTGAACGTACAGATCATACCAGCACACCATTTTAAGCGGTATAAGAAGGCCTACAAATAATCTGGAATAGCCAAGATCCAATGATGCACAGGGAAATCTTCACTGAAGAAAAAAGGCGTAAACTAGGCCTTTTTCGCGCATTTCTCTGCACTGCGAGATAATTATGCATTATTGATTTATGGCTATTCCAGATTATTTGTGGGCCTTCTTATGCCGCTTAAAACAGTGTGCGGGTATGATCTGTACGTTTAGCCGTTTGGCAGCTAGCAGCCTTTAAAATTTATAGATTTTTGGCAATATTCGTTACCATCAATATTTTACCGTGAACTGCAGTAGATCCAAATATTGTTATAACAGCACAAACTGTCCCTTTATCTTCGCTTCATTAACTTTTCGTGATATTTTGAAAATACGAAATTTGAAGTCAAGACAAGCAGAATTTTTGTTTAATGGCTATTATGTACCTTTTGTTTAAAATCATCATATTTAGTTATATACAATAAATAAATATAACTTAAAACTTATTTATACACCATTAAAAAAAGTTGTTTTTTAACCATTATAATATTTATTTTCTTCAAGGTAAAATTATGTATTAATATTAGAAATATAACGACGACTACTGGGCATGATATTTTATGCAATGAGGATCTCTATAACTATTGACAATTCTAAATTATCATCTATATAAAACTTTATTAGAAACAGATAATTTAACTTTGAATTGAGATAAACTTCACTTTTAGATAGTGTTGTCTAACTGAAAGTTGGTTATCTATAATACAAAGTAGAACGATGTCTGTCTGTCCGTCTGTCCGTCTGTCCGTCTGTCTGTCCGTCTGAAGCTTAAGATCTCAGTAACCACTGAACCGATTGGGCTCTACTCTTCAGGGAATATACCTACTGGTCCTGTGATGGTTTTAAGCTATTTTCTTGGGGGATGGGACACCCCCAACCCCCCCAAAAAATGAAAAATACCCCCCCCAAAAAAAAAAAATTTTTTTTTTACTTTTTCTTATAAAATCTAAAATACGAAAAATTAGGTTGATCAAACCTCTTGGGGCAAAGCCCCTAGAGGCTAGGGGCGAAGCCGCTAGTTTACTAATAAAATAAAATGACTAAATCAATTTTACGCACAATATTTCTATAGATGTGTTAGAAGCAGACAAGCCCAATACTGGTCTTCAACTGCAATATGCATATATCTATATTAGATCTTTTCATGAAAATACTCTTTTTTGAATTTTAGTCTTCTGCTAACCTAAAAAGTTACTTTAGGAGCCTAGAAATACATGTACAAAATTTCAGCTCTCTATCTCTACTGGCGACCTAGCGCCATGCATGTAAAATATTAACAGATAACGGTAGCACGGCGGTTTTAACAATATCTCAGCAATGTGCAGGTTTTAAGCTCTTCTGCATATTTCAATTTAAACACATAAGGACAAAGATATATTATCCCAAAAATCTTTTGTCAAAGTCTACTCTACACCTAGCGCCAGTCAGTTTTCTAAAATCATGCATTTTATACCTGTGAAAATAGAAACCGCCAGCGCTAGGTGTAGAGTAGACTTTGACAAAAGATTTTTGGGATATTATATCTTTGGCCTTATGTGTTTAAATTGAAATATGCAGAACACCTGAATTCATCTTCCAAGCCATTCTCTAGGCATTTGAATTTTTTTTATGAAATAACGGGATTTAAAAACTGCCCTTTGAAAAGGCCTAAAAAATATCTTTTTTTGTCACTTTTTTCACTGCTTATAGTTACAACTTATTAAGATATTATGCTCAGTTAAAAAAAATCGGCGCCTTTAGCACCAAAACCGGCAAAAACTGGCAAAAACTGGCAGTTAAACTTATTAAGATATTATGCTCAGTTAAAAAAAATCGGCGCCTCCAGCACCAAAATCGGCAAAAACTGGCAGTTAAACTTCTGTGCCCCTACTTGCCCCCCTCTTCGGTAAACAGTAGTTATCTCAAGAAGTAAAAGAGATATCAACACACAGAAAGAAAGCTTTTTAAATAAAACTGAACTAAGTAACCATTACACATTTAATTTTGGGACTTTCCTTCTAGGGTCTTGTGGAGCAAAAGACCCACCAAAACACTAATAATATGAGTTCTGAGCTTATTTTTAAAGATATCAACCTGATTTTTTTTGAAATCTTTTTGACCATAATTGAACTCAGTAACATTTACAGATTTCATTTTGGGACTTTCCTTCTAGGGGCTTGTTTGGCAAAAGACCCCCAAAAACTAAAAATATGAGTTCTGGACTTATTTTTAAAGATATCAACCTAATTTTTTTGAGAAAACTTTTTTCACATAACCAAACTCAGCAACCTATACAGATTTCATTTTGGGACTTTCCTTCCAGGTGCTAGTGGAGCAAAAGACCCCCCAAAACACAAAAAATATGAGTTCTGAGCTTATTTTTAAAGATATCAACCTGATTTTTTTAAAGAAAATTTTTTAAATAAAACTGAACTCAGTAATGATTACACATTTCATTTTGGGACTTTCCTTTGAGGGGCTTGTGGAGCAAAAGACCCCCAAAACACAAAAAATATGCGTTTTGAGTTGATATTTAAAGATATCAAACTGATTTTTTTAAAGAAAACTTTTTTAACATAACCAAACTCATCAGGGGCGTCCAAGCTTTCTTTTTTTTTTTTGGGGGGGGGGGCACCCCGAAATTTGTTTGGGGGGGGGGGGGGGAATCCCCACTTTACTATTTTTAAAGATATCAACCTGATTTTTTTTTGAAAACTTTGTTAACATAACCAAACTTAGTAACATTTACAGATTTCATTTTTGGACTTTCCTTATAGAGGCTTGTTTGGCAAAAGACCCCCAAAAAATTTTTAGTTTTTGGGGGTCTTTTGCCAAACAAGCCTCTAGAAGGAAAGTCCCAAAATGTTACTGTAAATGTTACTGAGTTCAATTATGGTAACAAAAGATTTTTTTTTAAAAATCAGGTTGATATCTTTAAAAATAAGCTCAGAACTCATTTTATTAGTGTTTTGGTGGGTCTTTTGCTCCACAAGACCCTAGAAGGAAAGTCCCAAAATTAAATGTGTAATAGTTACTTAGTTCAGTTTTATTTTAAAAGCTTTCTTTCTGTGTGTTGATATCTCTTTTATTTCTTGAGATAACTACTGTTTACCGAAGAGGGGGGCAAGTAGGGGCACAGAAGTTTAACTACCAGTTTTTGCCGGTTTTGGTGCTGGAGGCGCCGATTTTTTTTAACTGAGCATAATATCTTAATAAGTTGTAACTATAAGCAGTGAAAAAAGTGACAAAAAAAGATACTTTTTAGGCCTTTTCAAAGGGCAGTTTTGAAATCCCGTTATTTCATAAAAAAAATTCAAATGCCTAGAGAATGGCTTGGAAGATGAATTCAGGTGTTCTGCATATTTCAACTTAAACACATAAGGCCAAAGATATAATATCCTAAAAATCTTTTGTCAAAGTCTACTCTACACCTAGCGCTGGCGGTTTCTATTTTCACAGGTATAAAATGCATGATTTTAGAAAACTGACTGGCGCTAGGTGTAGAGTAGACTTTGACAAAAGATTTTTGGGATAATATATCTTTGTCCTTATGTGTTTAAATTGAAATATGCAGAAGAGCTTAAAACCTGCATATTGCTGAGATATTGTTAAAACCGCCGTGCTACCGTTATCTGTTGATATTTTACATGCCTGGCGCTAGGTCGCCAGTAGAGATAGAGGGCTGAAATTTTGTACATGTATTTCTAGGCTCCTAAAGTAACTTTTTAGGTTAGCAGAAGACTAAAATTCGAAAAAGAGTATTTTCATGAAAAGATCTAATCTATATATTCTTTCTAACAAATCAATACATTACAGTGTACGCATATAAGATTAAACCTCTATGTACACATATTGTGTACACACATATATGGCAAAGGCAACAGAGATAGATTAGTTTTCATTGAGGCATACGTAATAGGCACACACATACTCACTCACACACACCCATAATACAATACACAAATAACAAAACACTACTGAAAAGACGACTTTTAAGACTTTAGTATAAACGCGACATACAAGATTATTTAGAAGAAGAAATAAAAACATTAGAATTTTCAACACAAAAAGTTGCTATTACAGGAACCAAAAACAAGTTTTTTGACAGCATTAATTAATAATGAAAGAGTTATGCAGATTGTAAACTATTGTGATATACCTAGTTTTTTTTTCTTTTCATGCTTTAGAGCAGCTAGTAATCCTTTTAATAAAGTGACAAGATGTTTGCTTGTCTGTCTGTTCCAAAGAATCTCGCCAACTGATATGGTTTTACTTTACACTGAAGCTTCTCACAGATCCAGGGAGAGTACATAGCTATATTTTGTGGATGGGAGAAACAACACCTTGTAAAGAGAAATCTCCTAGGAAAAAAATAATTTTCTTAAAAAGGCCTCTAGTGGCGTAGCTGATAGTATCCCCATTATAGTATTAAGATGTCTGTTCATTATATTAAAATAAAACAAAATGAGCGTAAAATTTTATTTGATATAATCTCAAAATGATGATAACATAGTGTTTAATAAAATTTGAAAAATATAAGCCCTGTTCACAAAAGACAAAGGTCGACCTCTGGAAATTTTAGGTAGACCTATAGAAGCTTTAGACTGACCGATTTTATAAAGGTATTTGTGGGTTGTACTTGTTTAGGTTGACCTACAGAAAAACTCGGTCGACCTTTAAAAGTTATTTGTGAACTGGGCAATAATTTATCAATACTACAATAAATGTGACAAAATTTTACCTAATTCAATCACATAAGCAACAATATGTTGAAATACAGTCTAATTTACATAACAATAATATTTTGTTAGCCTCTTATGTTACTTTGCCTGAATTTCACTTTATTTTGTAAATCTTAGGACAAAAAATAAGATTATATCTGTTTTAATAAAATCAATAAGTTATCAAAATTTGGTCCAAAAACTAATTATCTAATTTTTGCCTAATATTCATGTAATAAAGTGAAACACAGTGGATACAGATAATTATTGACAATATATGGATGATATTTTATAACTTTTTAAACAAAGTTTTCAATATTTAGGTCATAATAAAAAATCAAATTATGAAATATATAGTTATCTAAATGAGATTATCATCTAGAATTTCTGAGGATTTATAACTGATAAAAGAAAAAATTTATTTAAAATGTAAATAAACAAGAAAGACATATGATATATGGATGATATTATTTGTATTTTAACATAATAACAGTGTCAGATATCCCTATTAAACCTAAAAAATATAAAGATGAAATTATATCATAAATTAAAGATAAATAAGGACAAATATCTTTATCTCTAAAATCAAGTCCTAATAGTGATAGTATCCTCTATTTATTCAATTTTGAAACAAATTTATGTTCAGTTTTGTTAAGACTTGAATATTAATAAGCTGCTCATTAAATTCTACATTCCACAAGTGTTAATGTTCTTTGTCATATCTTTCTGATTTTGGAGCTTCGCTTTATTGATTGTTGTCATCATTATTAAATTTAACTTTACCTTGATTACATGAGTTAAGCTTGCAGCTCCTCTGCTCTTCTCCTTAACTCTTCAAACTAATAAAACAAGGTATTCTATTATTTCCATGTTAGCTTAGATTAACTTTAAAATATCTAAAAAGTTTTTGTTACTGTGACAGTGTGCCTGTCTGTTCCTTTAGATCAAAAATGTTAAATGGTGTTTTAATTGCCAACAAAAAAAAAACTTAAATTGATGTTTTTTAGAATAGCTTTCAAACCATACACACATTAGAATAGCTTTCCAACCCCACAAAGATGTATAATTTTATGATTAATTTATAAAACTTACTGCCACATTTGAACTGAGATAGGGATCTGACCGCTTTCTGCCACAACCTAAAAAATAAATAACTCAAATATTTTTTTTCATTAACAGATCTATAGTAAAGATGTGTATACAGACAGCTACCTCCTTTCCTTTTTCAATGACCTTTTTCGTCTGCTTCTAAATTATTTTCTGCCACTTGGCTGTCTTAATATAAGCGACACAATTGGTTGATTTTGAATGACCCAATAGAAAGGATGCTCAAGGTGGTTGCGATGGGGAGATACATTTATTTAACCCTTTCTCCCACCAGTGTTATACTCTCATGTTTCATTTGAAAGAGAAATTCATATTTTATGACATTCAAGGAAAAGAAAGTAAAATAAATATAAATAATTGATTCATTGGAATTTTTGTAGCTGGACAAAGTGTCTCAAATATCAGTCTTGTGACGTCATAAAAATGAAGGATTATCCATCTCTTTTTAAAGGGGTTTCTTTCCCACTTCTCCTCTCATCTCCCTCATTTTTATGGCGTCACATGGCTGATTTTTGAGACACTCTGTCCAGATATTAACTTTTTATATTGTATTTACTTACCAGTGAAGGCATTACAGAAAGGTTTCTTTTGTCTGATTCCATATTCTCTGCTGTAAAATCCTGTCTCTGGCATGTAACCCTACCATAAATTAGTCATTTATTGTAATTTATAAAGTAACTAGCTGCTACGCCCCTAAAGACCTCTAGAAATTCTTTAATTGTAGTTTTTTTTAAGTTTAAAATTTTTTGAGGGTAGGGCCATTTTTTTCTAGGAGCAGTTTCTCTTGGGTAGGTAAAATCCTCTAACAAAATAGTTATAAATTGATTGATTTCTCCTGTATACGAAAGCTTTCGATAGGTCTCGGGTTGGATTTAGGATATTTTTATTATTATATGCTAAAGGCGCGGCCACTAGTTACATATAAGAGTATTTATTTATCTATAAGAGCTAAGGATTATTGCACCTGACAGAAAGTCTTTAGAATTCTGTTAACTTTTGATGTACGAAATTATTTTAAATGTTTTGGCCTAAGTTCAAACTTTAGATGTACACCTTACTAATATGCTTTGTTGAAACAAGTACGAGGCTGACCATAGCCATCAGTACAAAACATCTTATACAAGAGAAGCTTATATTCATTCTGAAATAACAAGTATAGCATGTTTTTTTCTTTTGATGGGCTGGGGGCTGGGATGTTGGAGTTATAGCAGAAATTGTAAATCACTTTTTGTAGTTTTAAAATTTCCCACAAAGAAAATAATCTAACTCCTTCAATTATTTTGAATTTATCTGTAGGCCATTTATCAAACAGGTTTGACCACCCTCCCCGGCTTTTCTCTGATACCCAAATGTCTCAAATTCTACATTTGGACGATGATAAACTGAAAATATGAATAGATTCTTCTAGGCGTTTTGAGATATTACATGACATACATACATACAACTTACTACTAGAATGTTAAGGTTGTTGCTTTAGCAATAGATGTGTTATGATCGAAAGTTGGCAGTAAATTACTATTTTGTGATGGATAAACGAACATTAAATATATTTACAACCAAGCAAACACCTCCCTTTCATTTTCCTCTCGTATTGGTGTGCCTTCAATTTCGCCAATTTTTACATTGAAGAATGTTTTTTGCAATTGCAAATAGTTTATTTTAAAAGGGAGGAAGGGGATATGGAACTGCAAATTACACTGTTTTGTACCCACGTTATCTTAGTTGTTAGCTCATAAACTTTGGATACTCTTCTTGAATTGTTGGTTGAATTGAATAGGTTGGTAGTGACTAAACCTATCAACCAATAAGTCTTAACTACAAATGGAGTTGGTTTATCTTCAATGGGATGTATGTCGATATAAATCGTCCATGGTCTTATCCTTTAACATCACTGCACTATTTTTTAATGGTTAGGTTTAGCCAAATGGAAAATGAAAGCTCATGCTGTTGTAAAAAATATGCTGTTCTGTTCTTTGAGATGAGTGACAATCAAGATAAGGTTGTTGCGCCTGATTTTCATGAGATCTAGTAAAGTTAGACTTCCAGCTGGCTAAAATAACGAACCACCCCCTTTACCCAATCCATTCCTCTCCAACTGGAGGAACAAACTGACCAATAAATGAGGTCCATATTAGTAACCAAAAATGACGACAAATTTTCATATATAGATATGATGTAAAAGTGAAGAATTCTTTTAATAGGATCTGTCCGTCCATCCGTGCGTCACAGACAATGAGAACTTTTCGTTAATTTAACCAGGTTAGAATTGTCCTATCGATTTTTTAAAAAATGCATGGTAATTCCTGCAGTAGTTAGGTACGATTTAGAAAGCGTTTTAACTCTATAATCGTAACTAGAATGCTTCGCTTTTATGGATGTTGTCATCCTTATTTTATGTAACACTTGTGCTGAATTGAAGGCACGTCGTATTTTCAGGTATAAATGGTGATTGAATGAATCAATATAAATTAAATTATTACAGCCTGGCCCAAGTTTTATCAAAACTTTAAATAATTTCGCCTTTCTAAGCTTTCCCTCCCTTTCCTTGTATGTGTTTTATATGTCCGCTAAGATCTTAAAAATGGCGTAACTGGCGAAGCCACAACATGTTTCAATTTATCTTAAATTTTAAATGATTTAATCATTTTAAAATGGAATGAATATTATACTCTATGGAGATATTTGGTTTACATCTAATATTTAGATTTGAAAGAATCTTATCCTTTATAATAAACAGCTCTGGAATAAATTCCCAATTTTACTTATGGAGCCACCTTAACCCAATAACCCAAAAACTTTTTTTTTACCCTGGAGGTGATATCTATCCTAAGAAATTCAACTACTTGCTGCAGATTTTTTATAGAGATATATAGATGAAATAAAATAAAGATACTGCGCTTTACTACCATAATGTGTACACGTTCTATCCAATAATATATCTGGAGAGTTCTTACACTGTGATCCTAATACCTCTAGGGGCGTAACAGCTAGTTTGCATTTATATGTAAATTGAGAAAAAAATGGGATCATATGAAGGAAATTAAGTCATTCCTAATAGGGACAGAAATTCCCTTCCTTGGGTTAGGAAGGCTATTTCTTTCTTTTTTTCTCACAAATTCTCAGTAGTATTACGGGGAGGGCCGGGTGGGTTCAGCTTCATTTAAAGGATATGATTACATTTGAAAATATGAAACAATGACCTCATAAGAATTTAAAACTTTTATAAATCACGTATCATATGGTCAGTTAGTCGGTATTTAATCATGACGTCATGCATTTCTATCATATATCAAGGAATGTTTAAGGGACTGGTTAAAGTGATGACTGCCCCCTACCATTTCCAAACAATTTTTAAAATAAAAATATTATCTTTTAACCACAAAAAATATGAATAAAATTATTACAACACCCGATCCCACTCGCACCCCCCCCCCCCCGTCTTCATAAGTTAATTTTACAACCAAGTAATGTTTCTTAATTTATTTATTTTTATTTTTTTAGGGGTTGGGGGGGGGGGGGCTGAAGATTTTTTTCTCTCGCTATATAGCCCCCTTCCCTACCCTAACACAAGACTTGAATGTCCTAGCTCATAAATATTAGTACTAAATTAAAGTTGAATTATCAAATAAACACGCACATTAAGACATCTAGATAATTTAGTTTCATGATTTACTAAAGGATGTACAAAAATTTATACAATTTAACTTTTTGAATGTATTCATTATTATGAATATACATAATTGTCCTTGTTTATTTATTTAGGTCAGACAGAGTCCTATTGAGTTATAGAGTTGTCCCGCTGATAAATTACATTATTAAAAAGTAGAAGTACAAAAATAGTAATTATCATTAACCGATATATTATATTCATATAAATATAATAGGAAGGTTCGATTTTCATCCTTTCATTATTTGTATTATAGGGGGTGGAAAATATTTATTTTATTTATTATGCAAAATAATAATTATCAATGTAACGAAAACCTGTGAAAATTTGTGGATTTTAATCGAAAAACGCCCCCTTCTAATTTATAAATGTAATAGGTAATTTTATTTGTAGCCTCTGTTTTGAAAATAAAAAGCCTTTACACCTTAATCTATTGCATTACTAATATATTTTCATAAATAAAGAAAAACTTACCCATGCCTTTTTTTGAAAGTTGTCCAACATATCTATAGTATAGATGAATTATACAGACAAATACCTCCCTCCCTTTATGACCTCTTTCGTCTGATACCAAATTGTTTTCTCCTACTTGGCTGCTTAATAATCCCGACATCATTGGTTGTTTTAAATGACCCAATTGAGAGTCGGCACAAGGACATTGTGATGGGGAGATACAGTTATAAACTTCTCCCTCTAGTGTTTTACTCTAATAGTTTTGCATATTTTTAGGGTATGACATACCACATAATTTATTTATTTTTAGCGCCGCTTCTTTATAATTCTCTTTGTCGGCTTGTCTGTCCGTCCGTAATCATATGGGGCAAATAAATTTTCTTGGCTCCTAATTAAGATGGACTGCTCGTTTACTTACTTGGTCCGTAATGTTCCTCTTTTTTTATGGCCACTAAACATCTGATCTATTAATAACTCTGTCTATCCATTCTTTTTTTGTGCTTTTTTACTTTCTGGCGTTGTCATCCTTTTTTAAGAAAAAAATACATTTATTTTTCAAAACTATAAAATATTTATTTATAGGAGACACAAAAATTGAACAATTTTATAATTCTAAAACATTAAAACTACACAATCTAAGGACTAGACCATTTTTATACTATTTGTCATTTAATTAGTAAAAATAAATAAGTATTTTACTTCAAAACCATTTTTAAAACTTTTATCTTGAATAGAATATTGTTTTTTTTTGTAACAATTATGATTTTTTAAATTCTAGAGAGGATAAAAAAATATATACATTTAAAAATCAATTAATAGTTTAATTGATTACAATTTCAACTAAACAAGGATCTTAAAACCTAAATAACGCAGCGGTAAAAAAAGATAGTAATTTAAATTCAGAAATATTTAAAATAAAATCTAAAGCCGTCGGTTAATTTAAACAGGCATAAATAATAATAGATATGCTACGCTTAGAAAAACAGCCATTACAAAATGAACATAAATGTCAATTTATAATTTTACATTTATGAAAATAAAATTTATCATGAAAGTAAACTTTTTTATCTATATGTAGTAAATTTTTTATGTAATGAAAAAAAAACTAAAATTTTGACTAGAAAATTATATTTTGATCAAAACTATGAAATTTTAAATTATAAAACTATGTAAATTTTATGGTAAACTTAGATCAAGACTAGAAAAAATTATCAAGCCGGACATTTGAAGGAAGGTATTTTTGAAACTTTTACGTCTGTTTATAACCCATCAGAGAAATAGATTAAGGCTATATAAGCTTCTTTAAACACCCACACAAATAATCTAATATAGACCAGACCTAATTAGTAAACCCAATAAGCGCGTAGCGCAAGTAAATGCGCGCAATTTACGCACAGTTTTTATAGTTATTGGCTATTACATATTATTTGTTGATCGAATAGGTTGTACTGCTTCTAATTATAAGAATTTGAAAAGAAAGCCCCGTTCAAAAGTCCCAACTTGATCTATCAAAAAAATGTATGAAATCACCAAACAAGGGTAAAAACTAAATATAATATCTAACATGGTCTACATAATTTTTTAAAGCGCAGCTACTCTATAACTAGGGTTAGTTCACATGTGTCAGTATATCACTAAGTAACTACGACCGACCGTCCTAGGTAATAATATTTAATATGAATTCATTACATAATTATGTATCTTAACAATTTAAAATCAATAATAAATTGATTAAAAAGACTATTTTTCTTACTTTAAAATTTGTTTTTCTGTTTTTTTTCTTCAATCCGTCTGTTGCTATCTTGTTAATGCTGTAATACTTATGAACATAATTTCCCTTGTTTTATATCAATATGTCTATATTTACTTTTTTTAAATAATCAAACCTATATTATTCTGACCTCAACATGGCTTTTGACTAGAAACATTTTTTTTATCCCAATAAGAAAAGAGAGATTATTCTTTAAAAAGGACTTATAAAACAAGATAAGGATATTTTTTCAATAAAATATTAATAAATAGAATGCTATAGTTGTTTTGTGTTTAATCTAAAAAAATATTTATTGACAGATAGGTATTAACTAACTTAAATAAATGACTAAAAGTAAACCTTTTCAAAATTCCAAGTTAAATTTGTGATAATTCATGATTCAAAATGTTGATTGATGGCGAAATAGTTTCTCTTAGGTTCTATAACTCTATCAATACAGCCATTTAAATACAAATCAAAGGTTACTGAGATCAGCTAAAATCACATCTATTCTAATCACAGTATACTGGAAGCAACATCTACAAAAAAAAAAGTTTCAAGTAAACTAAACCAAAATTTTGTTTTTGGTTAGTGTTTAGAATCAAAAATTAAAATTCATAATTGGGCCTACTATAAGAAATGGATGGAATATTTGAATTTAAGCATTTTGAAAATTGAAATTAGTTTGCCTTATACTTGAGGATTTTTTTATCATAAATTTTACTCCCAGTGAACTGTGAAATATTATATTCAATGCATTATAATTTTTCTTAACAATTAATAAAAAGCTAATTCTGTATCAGTTTAAGCAAAAGTCTGGATACAGATATCAAAAACATCAAATAACTTTATAATTATTATAATATATACAAATCTATATACAAGCAAAATATTTTCTTTTATAAAAGTTTATAAAAACTGAGCATTATAACTAGTATCTAGGTAAAATATATTTGGTAAGGTATCTAGAAGCAAAATTAGGCTTTTTTAACATTTTGGTTCAGTCATTTGATTTTCACATTTTGTTGATTCTAATGATTTAACAATTTGGAGTATATTTTAGAACAAATACTTAACCAAAATGTTACATAAAATGTACTGTAATAGGATGAAAAATAATGTATATCAATATTATTAAGTATATAACAACAGTTATAATTTAACTTACAGAAGACAATAGACAAAATTAATTACACTGATTAGATAAATGCATACAAAATTGTTAGCATAGCTAAGTTTCTATTATTATCATATTTTATTAAATTCAAGTTGAGTATCAGAAAATATAATTTTTTAAGTGTGTGTTTTCATATTTGTTTTGCAAATCAATTATTTGCTTTTTAAGATTCATAGCACCTATCTTCTTATATCTAAGAGAAAACTTGTCATTGGTTGATTTTGTTTATAATTTTAACAACCAATAAGAATGTAGAACATTAGTGACAGCATTATTAGACAGCCAATAAGGAGGATTGTTATCTTTGACGTCAACCAACAACAGCAGATAAGGAATGAGGATATCAATGACGTCATTAAAACATCAGCCAATGAGGAGTAAGTCTAATTCAATAGCCAATAAATATTAAATTTCACTTTTTTTCTCATAATTTTTTACTCTTGAACAAAAGACATTAAGTTGATAATTTCTTTGAGTCCACTTCTTAAAACATTCCCCATGAAATCGAATCCTTAAAAGTAGTTTGCGATAGATACAAACTGTTAGCAATTCTGATTGAAAATGCTATTTCTTTTTAAAATCCGTTGAAGCTGTAGCGCCGCGGTTTGGTGACAAGAGCAGTGCGTCAAAACGGGAGTCGGCCGCGGATTGTGATGGCGAGGTTGAAGTATCCGCTTCCATGACTGTCGGTGGCGGAAGATTTGCGGCTGGGCGACTTTCTTCTTGTTCTTTAATTATATAAAACTTATTAATGCTAGATTATTGGGTAAATTGTTTTCTAAATCAGGAATATACACCACCTGTTGATTATTTTGGCTGGGGAGGGGAGTAAATTTGGATAAACACTTTACCCAAGAGTTGAATTACCCCCCTATGTGTAAAAAATTTAAATTTTATCTATAAACCTTAGGAGATTTGAATTTTTATTGTACCTCTTCCTGGGGATGAGAATCTATTTCTTTTCAGAACTTTATCTGGGGGCTCTTGGAGGTTAGGAGAGCTAGGGGCAGGGCGCTTTCTTCGGGTTATTGGGGAGTAAATGCCCCTTGTCATACGACGTTCCCTAAATAGAAAGATTGGTAAATAATAGATTAATAAATAATAGATAGATAGATAAATGAATGGTTGGATAGATATAAAGATAGACAAATAGACAGACAGACAGACAGATGGACAGACAGACGGACGGACGTACGGCTGAGAGACAGATAGACACATAGTCAGACAAGCAGACTGACAGACAGACATACATTTAGACATACAGATAGACAGACAGACAAACAAACAAACAGACAAACAAACAAACAGACAGATAGACAGACAGATGCATAGATGAATATAAATAACAGTTACAAAGTTAAAATACCTTGTATTCTTACTAACAAGATTGTCTACAATAGTATCAACTGCTTCTGTGATGTTTTGGACATAAACACCACCATCTTTTACTTCTAAAATATATAACAAGATTAGTTTGTGCTTTTTCTTATGAATTTTTTAAATTGGGAAAGCCTTAATCCATAGAAAATCTTTTTAAAGACTATAAATTGCTATTACTAAAATTTTAATAGTTTACCTTTAGGGCTTTTTAAATGAGAATTTTCACAGATTTTCTGTTTGCCCTGGCTTCGCTCCAGTTGCTGTGTGTCTGTCCTTGGTTTAGTTGCACTATCATGTTGATCAAGGAACCAAGTAGAGTCATGCTTCCCCCCGCTTGTGTTGGCATCGTCGCTTTCAGAGCTTGGCGTCGCTGGCAGAATTATACTAAAAACAAAGACAATGTGTAAAGTGAAATCAATAATTGTAGCAAGAGGAATGTCTTTGCCCATAAACAGGCGTAACCAATTTCCATTCACAATTAGGCCTTCCAGACAATAATCGTGAAATATTGTTCCCCTTAGTTCTTCTAATACTCAGCATACGAAGTAATTGCAAGGTACTTTTTTTCTAAAAAAAAATTACCTGTCTTTTGTTTTGTCTTGTGTTAGCTTTTCTTCAGAAAGTAAACTCTCCTCTGAACCCTCAGACATCTGAACAATATGATTTTTTTCATCAGGTCATGATAGAGACATTAAAAACAATGATACCTTTATATATGAATTTAACATGCCATTTGAATTTCGGCCCAACACTATTTCATGATCCAAGAAGTTAAAAATGCATCCTACTCTTGCTATATTAAATGTACAACAGAAATAGGGGGAATAACTTGGCCCAAAAAGGGCACAACTTATTACCATTAAAGCTAGGAGTTAAATTCAAAGTTCGTGCAATTAAAGGGTTTGTTGTCTGTAGGACGTTTGCTTTATTAGAGAGATTGAGAATAGAGATACGCCAAAATAAGACCTATTGGTGTATCCTGTCCTACACAGTTTATCCAGGTTATGTATTATCATTACATTAATAGAATATGATATTTTGTACCTTATATTCTGAAGCAGGTGGAGATAGTGGGTGAGTGCTCACATAATCATTCCCACACACTGTATACGTACTCCCAGAGGTTGTAAAGGTGCTCCCAGACGTTGTAAATGAGCCTCCAGAGGACAATATAATATCATCCTGCGGCTGGTAACCGCCAGGTGAGCTGGGTGTAGTGTCCAGAAGTGTGGCGCTGATTTCTGCCTCCATTATCTGTCCAGGAGTCATCTCCATTGGGATACCAAGACCTTCATAGAGAGTGAATTGTGAGATAAAAATAAGCATTGAACACTAAAAAATATTTTTGGACATTTTTTTTCTCACTTTTTCAATAAAACTTTTAAATTGCCGACGAAAATTTTATATTTTTCTTAAAGTCAGGCTAGGCAATTTCTTTCAGAAATAAGGTAGGCTCTGTGGATGGATGATATGCACCTTCAGGGAAAGCATCAATTATTGATATCAGCTGTTTTTATGTGACAATAAAGTGAAATATACAGTTTATGCACTATATTCTAATAATATTTTGACTACAGTCGGGTGTTGATATAATAACGTGACAGATCAGAGATGAAAAACGCGAAAATGACGACTTACAATACAAATTACCAATGACAGCCCATTATATATTGTAATTAACCAATGGTAGGCCAGAATGACGTAATTTTTATGAGCACTATAAAAGCTTCGAAAACATACCTGGTGTTGGCGGTCTCTCAGTTTGTGTGGGCAGGATACTGACAAGGTCGGAGTCCGGGCTTCCGGGAGCCTCCAGGTGACCACCAGGAGCCTCCAGGTGGCTGCTAGCAGCATCCAGAGTGTCCAATTTAGAAAAGGGAGAAGATGTAGAGTGAACATCATCCTTAATGAATTTTAATTCAGAAAAAATAACTAGAATACAGTAGGAATACAAATTACTTTCATAACCTATCTATAATACAAAGTAGCTTGATGTCTGTCTGTCCGTCCCTTAAGATCTCGGTAACCACTGAACCGATCGGATTCTACTCTTCAGGGAATATACCTACTGGTCCTGTGGTGGTTTTAGGCTTTTTTCTTGGGGGGTGGGACACCCCCCCCCCAAAAAAAATAAAAAAACAACCCCCCAAAATTTTTTTTTTTATATTTTTTGTAAAATCTCAGTAACTGCTGATCAAATTGGGCTATACCCTTCTGGGAATATACCTCTGGTGGTTTTAAGCTATTCTTTTGGGGGGTGGGACACCCCAACCCTCCCCAAAATAAAATATCCCCACTTCCAAAATTTTAGATTTTCAAAAATTTTTGTAAACAAAACCAGTAGTTGGGGTGGGGGAACCCTACTGCAACATGGGGCGAAGCCCCCATGATTCCCCCCCCCCCCAAAAAAAAAAAATTTTTTAATATTTTTTTTTAATTTTTACGAATTGAAATTTTTGTGTATACGGCAAACAACCTGGGTTTAATTTGTACAAATTAAAATTGTTGTGCATAAATCGCACAACCTGGGTTTAATTTTACCACAGAGTAATTAAACAAAGAATAATTTTTTTGAATATTTTTTTTTCTATTAGGGAGGGTTGACTTCCCATAACTATATAGGGCGAAGCAACTAGAGGCTAGAGCGAAGCCGCTAGTTATTTATAAATCAGTTAAACAATGAAATAATATGATACAGAACAAAAGTTAATGAAAAAGTAGTTTTTGCTTTAAATGCTTTATCTTAGTCTGTCCATAATTCCTTTACATGAATCCTGGTGAAGTTTTCTACTATTTATTTGAGATTTAAGTCTTAGTATGGTTTTAAGCTATTTTTCCGCCCTTTCCTGTCATATGTCAAATGTGAAAATGATATTCATTTTTTTACAGTATATAAAATAAAATAAGTATACCTGTATAGTAACACTATGTAGATGGTGTGTGGAGTTAAGGTTGGTGCTACTGGAAGCGTGTTTTTCTGATGATAGGGATAGCAACCCACTCTTTAGACCATCAACGTTTGAGCTAAACAAAAAAAAAATTTAAAAGGGTGGTTTGTGGCAAAACTTTAATTTGGAAATATTGAGTAAAAGAGAGAAAAATAATATAGAGATAGCGAAAAAATTTAAATAATGTTAATTGTACAGCCAATCAAACAGTTGACCAATGTGAATTATAATAGTTTTTTTATTCAAAATTTGTATCTGTAAGCGGCGCTACTTGCATACATTTACGATTGCTAATATTAAACTGTATCTTCATACCTTACAATAGAAAAAATTGTCTTCAAAATAATTCATTTTACATATTGATTTAAAGTTACCTATGTGACACAAATGAGGTATTATAATTGTGAAGCATGGACTGTTTGACCGCCAGGATGTGGCGCCCGTCCTTCCCGTTGATCAGCATCAGTTTATGCCCGGATAGGTTGGCCGCCAGCGAGCTAGGCACCATTACCTGGAGACAAGTGAATGTCTAATAATTATCTAAGGTTAGACTTCTAAGGAAGGGAGATATAGAGGTACTGCAAAAAAAAATATTTTGTCTTTATGAATATGAACTATTAGGATGTAAACAAAAGCTTTACAAAGTGTCTAAACAAACAACCATGTGACTTCATTAAAATGAGGGCTGAGAGGAAAAGAGGGAAAGAAAACCCCTAAAAAAGAGATGGATAATCCTTCCTTTTTACAGCGTCACATGGCTGCTTCTTTTTAGACACTATGTAAATCTTCTGTAAAAACGGTTTGAACTATTAATTAAGCTTAGAATTGCATTGGTTCCGTAATGAGGCCCTAAAGTTTATACTAAGCATATGTTTTGTAGATTTTATCTTTAATTAATTATCCACTTTCCTGTCCGATTTGTCTTCCACCGACGCCTCCCACACTTATCATTTGTGGAGCAGCCGCCGCTGACGTTTTAATCACATTCGCCGCCGTCGCCAGCGACACACTTTCACCGCCTTCAACAATCTGCGTATCAGCCGCCATCATGTTGATGCTGTCATGGCCCTTGCCTGACACAAAGTCGTCGTCCATTTCGCCGTCAGCTGTTTCTGTTGGCGCCAAAATGACGTCACTCGAGCTGATATCAGCTGAGCGCAGGGTTAGATCACCTGTCGGAGTTTTAATTGCATTGCTACGGTTATCATTAACATTGTTGATTGATCTCCCGGGTTGTGATTTGATGAGAGCACTTGGCATGCTGTGGCTGTAGGTCAGCTTTGGCACGTTTTCTGCATAGTCATACGCCAACTGCGAATTTTCTAATGGATTTAACTCAATGTTTTCATCCTAAAATTATATAGATTTATAAATTATAGAATAGGATTTTTCGAGTAAAACAAGATTAACAACATGCCCAAGGAGTAAAGTACAATTATACAAGCGAAACTATTTACCAATACAAAAGGCATCCAGTCAGAAGAATGGGTGGGCAATATGAGCTATATTGTAGAATACCATTGCATTATTTATGTTTATGATAAATGATAACCAAGAAAATCCCATTTTTCTCTAAGAAATAAGTAATGAGGTAAATTGTCATTAATATAAGAAATTATAGACATCGTTACCTTTATTTCAGCGACTGCTAGGCTAAGTGCATCCTTCTTCTTTGTTGACCTAACCAGGGTAATCCCACTTGGGTTGATGTAAGAATGTCCGGGCCCATTTAGGCTGTAACTTCCAACTGTACCTACACAGATAATCAAATTGTTTACTGTATTTGTACCTACATTTTTAACCAACCAAATTTTTTGAATATTTGTAGGTGGGTCCTAACTTTACATGGTAATTTGTTGATCTTAACCATTAAAGTATTTCCTTTCTCAAATCAATGTAATACTAATACATCTATGACATAGCATATATACAGGTTTAAAATGGTTCATCAGAAACCATCAATCAAACTAAAGCATAGTACTTTGAAATTGCAAAAAAATATATTTGGAGGGAAAAATTTGACTAGGAATAAAAAGAACATTACAAAAGTTTTACCTGTATAGCTAGGAGCACCCCCAAAACTATTTCCACCACTGGCCCCACTCCCCCCACTGGGCGAGGACATGCTCACTGATGGGGAAACAGAAGGGGAGTTAAGAAGAGCAGGGGAAGGGGAGGCAGAGTAACTCGCAGGCTGACCGCTGCTACATGGAGAGGAAGATCCTGTAGATAATAATTATTAGATAAAAATGAAGGCAAAAATAAAAAAAACATTCAGATTAATGACAATTAAATTTAATTATAAATGGATTTATTTATTGCTGAATAATAGATTGATAGATGGATAGATAAATTATTGCATTTTATATGTATAGAGAGCCAGGCCAATAAGATGGATTGATGTTAAAAGTATTGATAAATAGATAGATACCTGAAGCTGGAAGACCAGAACTGTGGGGGGAATCAGGTTTTGGAGAATCTGGGTTTGTTGCGTTTGTCCTTCGTCTTGGCGCAGGTCTAGAAAGTAAACAGGAACATTAGTATTAATAATTACAAGATATTTAATGATTTGGTGGATTTTCGCAGTAGTTTTGGTATTAGACACTTGTTAATTCTACTGAAGGGAGGAGCGAGATCATGTACGAAAATTGTAAGCTGAGCAAAGTTGGTTATAAAAAAGATGATCAGTGATTATAAAAAAGAGAAAGGGATAAGATACATAAAAATTCACAAAACCTCTACACAATAATTTATAATTATTATTTGTTGCAAGCCCGACAAACCTACGGCTCAAGATAGATGTATACTGGATGCTCTTTGGTAAGTAGAAAAAAATCAGGGAGTAAGGGAGGGGACAATGGATCGAATATTCAATTTTTAGGAGTCTCAGACTTTGGGGACTGGCTTAAAGGGAATGTGCAAGAATTTAGCAGTTTCTGACTGAGTTTGGGGACTTGCGCATAGAATGCCGCTACTCGTTATGTATGTTTTGAATATTGCAGACGGGGAGAAGGGATAAGGGAAGTGGGGGGAAGGGAAATAAACACTCGTTGTGTTAGTTTGGAATGTAGCAGACGGGGAGAAGAGAGAAGGGAGGTGGGGGCAAGGAAAATAAACAGAATAAAAAGGGGCAGTCATATTCTTGCTAGCAGCTGGCCGGGTCCAATAATCTTTTAATATAAAAATCACACCAAAAAAACCTCAATATATTTCATCAAAAACAAGTTGTGATTTCACTTTACATGACGCTATGGAAATCTATTATTCAATTAACAATCCCTTTATAATTTCCTACAAATTTATTGGATTAAACTGGATTTCATGCCCTTTCTTTGATAACTCTTATATTGAATTAATTGCCCATTGTCCCCTCCCTTACTCCCTGGAAAAAAATGCTCGATATTAGAGGTCCAAAATACTGAATCCTTTATTGATTTCCTGTAATTTTTAACATTACCTGTTATGTAGGTCAGGTGAGTTTCTCATTTGATTATTATAATTGTCCAAAATTGCTTGAATTCTTTTCAGGGTTTCGGGATCCTCTTGGGGCTGAATAAAGTATTCATTATTTACTGTACTTCGACTTAATATTGCCCCCGCCCTTTTTTTAAGAATTTCAGGTTATGCGTACATGGTTGAAAATAAGAATGATGGAATAGAAAAAAAAACGCAGCTTACAAAATAACAAATCAATATTAAAAGTAAGAATTTTTTTAACATTGCAATTTTTAATACTCATCAAAAACGATTAATTAATTATGTGATATTAGAAAACAAAAAAATGCTAGATTGAGCATAGAAAAAATTATATGTGAGAGAATTAAATAGAATTTCATAGCACTCTTAATATTGAGTTGAAGAATAAATATTAAAAACATTTTTTTAAAATTCAATAACTTTGAACTTTAAATTTCAAAAGAAAGCACCAAAACTTTGAGGTGGAAAACCTAAAAACGTTAAAATAAAAAAATATAAAATATGATGTCAAAACCTAAATATTGGATCCAAAATCCAATTTCTAATTTACCTTTGGGAATGAGGAGGAAGGGCTCATTGAGGAGGCGTTGACAGTTGCAGATTTCAGGGAGGCAAGTTTTGGCAGCGGGGGAGATTTACACGGGCTCCCTCCACCCAAAATATCCTTCTTTAGAATGCAGGGGGTGGGCAACAAAATGTTTCTAGTAACACAGATCAATGTTATTTTTTATCAATAGAAAATTCAAATCATTTAATAAAAATGATACTTTTTAAACCGAATCTAAAAATGATTGTAAAACAAAGATTACATTTATAAAAAAATACCCCCTTAAAGAAAAACGATGTCTTTCATGGAAGAATAAAAAGTGATACAGCTTCTACTAATAACGAAATTAATTCGGAAAAAAATCACGAAACCTATACGTGTTTTTCAGCTGTCGTTGGGGAGCAACACATCGTACAATTGACGACCTCTCCATTTGCCCCGAAAATATTATTTTAGATTTATTTTGCTTGTTGGTTATACCTATTCCTGGTAGAAAAACATTGATCCCTGTTAACAATTTGTTCCCTGCTCGACACCATGATAACTGGTCGACCTGTTGTTGATGAACCGATAACTTTGCCAGGGCTTGACATCAATAGGTTATTACTCCCTCCTACATTTTTAAGTTTTTATAAAAATATATTTGTATAATAAAAGGTTGAAAAGTTTGGACACAGCTAGATTAAACCAACCAATTAAGATTGAAAAAAAAGTATCCACCGTTTTCATGTCTATGAATGAGAGATAACTTGTTTATAAATCTTTGACTACCAGTATAATTTGAAGTCAAATGTACCTTCCCTCCCTCCTCGATTAACTATAAGTTAAATAGTGCTTTTATTCAAAGTGCCGATTGAGCACTGGTAACGCCCCCCCCCCCCCTCCCTCATCTTCTTATTTTTGAAATATGGCATATCCCTTAGTGAAGGGAGCTTCCCAATACATAATATAACCTAACATAGCCTGACCTAAAGTAATAAACAATCAAAAGAAAATCTACCTCCTAAAGTAGTGTTTCTTTGCTTTACAAAGCACTTCCAGAAAAAATCCTAATATTCCAGAAACTTATGTAAAAAAATATAATAATCTACTAAAAGGGTCCTAAAGCTATTCGTTTAACCTATTTCAAACCTAAGCTAAAAAAATCTTCTATAAAACTTTCCTGAATTATTAGCAGCAGTAGATAGTAGTCCTTGATTGTTATTATTATTATTATTACTTGTATTAGCAACTGTAAGAGTGACAAGGGTGGTTGTAGTTGAATTGTTGTTGGATATTTGTCCCATGTTTCTCAGTAGTGTTGTGGGTGCAGGCGAACCAATAGTTTTCTGCAAATAATTACTTATTTTTAGTTTTATTCAAAGTACAAAATTATTGCAGTTAAATATTCTATTATGTCCTCTGAATACTTTTGAGATATGAAATACTTTCCTGTCCCTTTATTTTGTTAAATATTTCTTCTTAAATAGAGTATGGAGCAATCCATATAAGATTATCAATGATAGCCTAGGACTTGTTAGTCTTACATATAAAAAGGATTATGAAAGACTTGGAAATTTGACAGGATTTGGACCAAATGTCTAAACTATCTGTAAATATTTCATTAATATATCAAAAGAATATATCATTAATTTAGAAAACTGTTATGTAATTTTTATGTTGTAATTGTCTTAGTATATATTTTTCCTTTAAATTTCTCTGACATATCATTAGAAAAGAGTATTTATAAATTAACGCTATATTAAATAATGGCGTAATCTGTCACTGAATAAATGTTTTTTTATGTTTTTATGTTTAATAACAATATGAAAGTTAAGTATTATCCCTGAATAGTGGTGGAAGAGGGTGTAGGCGATGTTAGAGTTAAACTTGTAGGTTCCACAGTACTCTAAAAAAAATATGGACGTTTATACACTTCTAATAAAGATGGTTAGCATTTAAAGAGTTCTACCTTATGTGCAAGGAAAAAATTGACGGTTTCCCTAAAAGTGAATAGTAGAGCACATAATTTTTAAAGTTTAGATTGTTTTTTTTTTTAATTCACGCCATGTTAGGTTAGGTTTCATTTGGTCTTAGGTAGCCTCTTATGGTATTGCCCCCTTAGAAAGGCTAGTCCTTTAGGAAAAGACTCTAAAATTAGATTTCTTTAGCTGGTTTTAAAGATAGGTGTATATCCTTTTTTTAAATTTTTTTAATAATAGGGCATATTTAATAATTTCTCCTAACTGTTCTTTCTTTGTTAATTACCCTAATAAATACTAAATAGGCTTAAAAAATGATAATACCTGTTTATCGTGGCAATCACTGTGACTGGTTAAAACAGTAACTTCCTAAATATAAAATTACATGTATGACCAGTAGACTTATTCCATTTAAAAGCAGATAACCTATATTTTTTAACTAGGAAACAGATGAAGGGACAAATATTTTATTTTTTTTAAATTTGTATATGAAACATGCATCTTAAATTACTATTCATTAGAAAAAAAACAAATGTTGTAGTAAGGTTAAACTAACAATAAAAAGAAGTCATCACGAAATCTTTCATATTAAAATGATTTAGTCTAAATATCTTTCATATACATATGGAACGAAAAACCCAATACCTAGGGGCGAAAAAAAAATGTATTAGTCTTAGCTATAAACATCTGGCGAAAAAACAAATTGTCCCTAAATATTCTAGTTACATTGTATAGAACAGTTGGAAGTTATATAAGATATACCATATAATATAAAATAATTGACTGACAGTCAAATTTTTTTATCTTTAGTACAAGAATTATACTATATCAATAAAGATTACCTCAGATATATTATCAACTGGATAAGTATCAAAAACTTCAGTTTTAAATTTGCTCTCCAGTATGGAGTCAAATTCAGCTAATTGTTCCATGGTTCTAGGCAAGTAAAAATATTCTAAGCCAGGATGAAAAAATTTACGAAATCTATAAGATAAAGTCACAAATATCATGTTTGCATATGAAATTGTGATAAAACAAGTATAACAACATCAGGAAAATTAAAGCTTTACAATTTGAAATCAAGAAATTAAACAAATGGCCCAGTTATTGTAGAGATGTTAAACAAGTAACATATTGCCTTATCATCCTAGAAATCAACATAAGTAAATATGTTTATCTTAGAATACTATGCCTAGAAGAAATGCTGGTGTCAATGCTAGGACTGGGTGAAATACAGGGTGTAGTGCTGCGTGAAGTTACTCCATCTGCTAGTGGACCTTGGCTACTATCTGTAGTAGAGGCTAGGACGTTGGGTTCAGGCGAGCTATGTTGGATAATTTTGTTCATGTTTTTTTTTAATAACAAAATGTAATGTAAAAGATATAAAAGATTTTTATAATTATAAATAAGTAGCTTAGCTAATCTACAAAAAAAGTCAGATATTTAAAATATCTAAATCTATCTCTTTTGCCTATTTACTAATTTTGAACTGCCAAACATTGATCAACAAAATTTTCCTCAAAGTTTGTTGTTGTCCAACCGCTGCAGTTGATGTTGTAGTTGTTGTATTGGAAGTTGTTGCTGGTAGAATACCCAAAGCTTGAGGGGGAACTGTAACCAGTCTTGATCCTTGACGCATTATCCATCTACCGGTGGCTTTATGAACTAATACCTAGATAGAATGATAGATCATTAATAGCCATTTGTATGTTTATCATAGAAAATACTCATGTTTAAGTACTCTACAATTAGGCAGGCTACTATAGAATTGTTTATCCTTTAAGATCTTGATATCAAGTTATCAAAGGAACCGATTGAGTCCTTCATTTTTTTGAAGCTTTATAATAGGTCCAGGAATAATTTTAGGCTATTATATACTAAATATAATAGAATAATTGGAATGGTTTCAGGCAATATTTTCATTTCAAATAGATATCCCTTAATTTAGGAAAAGATTAACTGCCAATTGAGTGAAAAAAACACAAGTGAACATAATAGACCTCATAACTTAGTTGATAATTCATAAAAATATCTTGTTTATTGTTAGAGTTCTAAATGTTTACCTGTTTATCACCCCATTGTTGTAGAACCACAAGTCCTTGACTGCGGGCAATATTCAACTGTCGGATAATATCAGTTGGCCCTAAATGAGAAAGATATCATCCTGTTGTATAAAGTAGTATGTCATTTGTTTGATTGTCTATTGATATTTCACTAAAAAATTAACCGATTGAGTTATCTAAATATACTAGAAAAGCTTTAAGACCAGCATAGGTTAAAAATTATTAAACCATAAAATCGTAGCAACTCTATAATTAAGTTCTATTATGTAAGTACGTTCAATTTAAGCATGTTGATTATTACAAAATTTTAAATCAGAATATAATATTGCATTTTTGATTTGATTTATAATTGAAATTCTGTTAAATGGTTCTTCAATATAAAATCAAACTATCAAATCTATCAATTATTTACCTTTGTTAGTTGAAGTATTGCTATTTGTTGCTTGAACTTGAATTCCAGGACTATGGCCTCTAACCGCAGGTGTTGGAGATTTCACCATTGCTGTGTTGACAATACCTGGAGCTCTGATACCAACACCACCCACAGCTCTAACACCATGAATCTGGACAACCTGACCTTGTCTGTTGGTCAACATTCGTGGGTTGCCATTGCCTGATGTTTGCAACTGAACAGGTTGTGAAGCAGTTTGCTGTTGTGTCAGTAGCCCATTTTGTTGTACTTGAACAGCTGTTGCAACGTTGCCAGTTGAGGTGCGTGTTAGCACAAATCTTGTTGTCCCATTTCCAATATTGTTGGAGAGCATTGCTCCGCGCACAATGGCTGTACCTCGTATCAATCCTCCATTTGTGGCTGAAAAACTGGATCCAGGAATAAGTGTTGTACTACCATTGGCTGCTTGCAGCTGTGTGGTGCTGGCAACATTACCTGTCAACAGCTGACTCCCGCCACGGATAATTGTCGTGCCATTAGGCTGGAGTGTGCCACGTATCAAAGTGTTGCCTGAAGGACCTGAGACAATAGTGCCTCTGATTATAGTTTTGCCATCTTGTGATGTAACCATAGCACCGCGAATGATTGTGTTGCCGGCTCCACGCAGGATTGTTGTGTTTCCAGATGTTATGCCTTAAAAATAAGTAAATTATGACAACAACTAGAAATATTCTATCAAATATAGCTTTTAAAAGTTAAAAAATTGTTTTAAAAATATTACTAGCAAATCGTAAGTCAAAAAAAAATAGTTTTTGTACCTGGATTAATGCATGTTATCTGTTGTCTTCCAGATGCTGTTATAAGGTTGCCAGCAGATGATTGAGGACTCGAAGATATGCTACTCTGAGGCATTATACTGCTTGCAGCAATAGGTACCAATATCCTGGTAAAAAGAAGATTTTTTATGTAAAGGTGACTATGACTATGCATTAATGAAAGCATATTATCTGGACATCTTACGTTAGCTTTATCAAGATTTTAAATGTTTATATAATAGGTTTAAGTCTAGTATTTGAACTATTTTATTGTTATGAGAATTAAATGTATCACATTTAGATTAAAAAATAGCCATTTACCATAAGGTAATAAAGTTTTCAATTTCACTGAGGAATATTTTATAAATAAAACATCACTTACCTTTGAAATGGATTAATGTTAGGCGTATGTCTTCCAGAAACCACAGTTGTAGTTCCAGCACCATTAATAATTTCGCCTCCAGAACCAGTTTTTACCAATGATATCGATGTGGCAACTCCTGGACTTGATTGCTGTGATGATGAAACCACCAACACTCTAGAATGTGGAACACTTGACAAGGAGGAATTCAAAACTGTTGTTGGTTTGGTATTTCCACTGGCTTGGCTGATGCTGCTTGGAGTATTGCATTGAATAACATTGCCTGCTGTTGACATTGTGTTGTTTATTGGTGGAAGGGATATAAACGGTGAAGGCACCGACTTATACTTGCCAACATTGATGACACTGGCTGCTGGAAGCGGCTGTTTGATTGAGGTTATTCCCGGTGGCAGTTGAATGTTGCATGTAGTTGCATTTCCGCTCACAAGATCTGCTTTAATCTGCTGCAGCACATGTGGTGGTAGACTAGGACTGAGAATGCTGGTTTTCTTGCCTGTGGATTGCAGTAATGTTGGATGTATGGGCTGCTTGGTAGAGCTTGTATGACTGGTTACAATGTTAAGGGTTATCTGCTTCGGTTGGTTTTCGGAGGTAGTCGCGGTACCTTAAAAAGTTTTTTTTATAATTATTTATGCACATTATACTTAAAACACATAGGTCATATGGTAAAATATATAGTTACAGCCATGAATTTGGACAGAATCCAAAATATATTATTAGCAGCCTTAGCCTCCATAAGTTACGCACACTTATCACAAAACTTTTTGACTTAAAGATTGATTAAAGACTGTCTGATCAATTATGTTTAATGCTCAACCAAGTAAGTACAATTTTCAAGTGAGTTATATAGTAGCTACACAAGAAACAATTTATAAATGTGAATACCTGAAAGGGATTCTGGAACAAATTGTCTGGCTGGAACAACTGTTGTCCCACCACCAGACAAAGCAGCTGTTGATGTGTCCACAGGAAGCTCCAGAAAGGAAGTGGCTGTTGTTGAGCAAGCAGTCGCGGCAGTTCGTGACATTGGGGATGTCGTAAAAATCAATGAAGATGACTTATTTGCTGTTGCCGACAAAGTTGAAGACGATTTTGCTGTGTTCAAAGGTGACGTTGATATTAAAGGAAAACGCGCTACTGCTGCATTTTGTGATGGTGACATAATCATAGTTGTTGTATGGGTGGATGTGTTTGCATTGATCATTGATGACGGCATAGACAAGTTTATTGATGTTGCTGTTACACTATTCATTGAGGAATATATAGTTGACAAAGGAATGGGGGATTTTGTGGATAATGGTATTCCTACTGTTGTTGAGTTTATGGATGATATGGGAGAGATGGAGAGTGGTGTTGTTGATATTGATGGACTAGAATGCTGGCTTATGGATGACATTGGTAGTGCTGGTGAGGTTATCACATCTGCAAATAGTAAATTTTATAAATAAATCCCTGAGTTTTACAATAAACAAGCCGAATATTTCAAACATGATCAAGGACAAATATGTATAAAGTAAAAAAAAAATATTGCTCAATTTGAAGATAACTTGAGAGAAATATGGCGTTATGTCCATAGCCCTAGACGGAGTCTAAATCCTATAATTTCGGTAGTTTGTTTTTTTGTTTGAAGCTAAAGATCTCAGAAAATGCAGATCTGAATGGGTATTTTTTTCAAGGAAGCTTTATAAATGTCTCAATGTGGTTTTAGGCTATTTTACTGACCTTATCCGCCATATCCTAGAGGCTTTGGGCGAAGAAATAAATTATACAGAAAAGTGAGAGTTGAAGGACGGCCGGTAGCCTTAAAGACCAACCAGTAAATTTATACCTGGAGATTGTGATGCTGTAACTGTATTCATTGATGTTATAGGTGATGTTGTGGAGTATATCATTGAAGAAGCGCTTGGTTGACTCGACCGACTTGATACCAACACTAAAATATCAGAGAATATAACTTTCTTCGGCATTTTTAATCATAAACACAAATTTGAAAGACCCATATCTGTATATTAATAATGCAATTCCATAGATCTATGTAGATTTTGTATGTGTTTTTTTACTTATTTAATAGTTTAGTTTTATCTAAAAAATAAATTTTGTATGATATAAATTTACACCATCTAGTGGATAATATTGAAATTAACCTTACCATGAGTATTGATGGGGTTTACAGGTGTGAGTGCAGCAATAGGAAGATACAATGTGCCACCATCTAGTGGATAATATTGAAACTAAACTTACCATGAGTATTGATGAGGTTTACAGGTGTGAGTGCAGCAATAGGAAGATACAATGTGCCACCATCTAGTGGATAATATTGAAACTAAACTTACCATGAGTATTGATGAGGTTTACAGGTGTGAGTGCAGCAATAGGAAGATACAATGTGCCACCATCTAGTGGATAATATTGAAACTAAACTTACCATGAGTATTGATGAGGTTTACAGGTGTGAGTGCAGCAATAGGAAGATACAAAGTACCACCATCTAGTGGATGATATTAACACTAGACTTACCATGAGTATTGATGAGGTTTACAGGTGTGAGTGCAGCAATAGGAAGATACAATGTGCCACCATCTAGTGGATAATATCAACACTAAACTTACCATGAGTATTAGTGAGGTTTACAGGTGTGAGTGCAGCAATAGGAAGATACAATGTGCCACCATCTAGTGGATAATATCAACACTAAACTTACCATGAGTATTAGTGAGGTTTACAGGTGTGAGTGCAGCAATAGGAAGATACAATGTGCCACCATCTAGTGGATAATATCAACACTAAACTTACCATGAGTATTAGTGAGGTTTACAGGTGTGAGTGCAGCAATAGGAAGATACAATGTGCCACCATCTAGTGGATAATATCAACACTAGACTTACCATGAGTATTGATGAGGTTTACAGGTGTGAGTGCAGCAATAGGAAGACGCAATGTGCCACCTTCAGAACGAAGCTTTTCTAAAAATGTATACAACCATTAGAAAACAGTATAAGCTTGTCTACAGTATAGCAACATCACCATGCAATGGTAATATTTTTGTTTGAATATATAGAAAGTAATAGTTCAATATTTATTTAATTAAAAATATCCAGTTTAGGAATGTTAGAATTGCTCTATCGATTTTAAAACTTGGATGGTGATTCTTGTAACAATAAGGTATGATTTAGAAAGTGTAGCAACTCTATAATAAAAACTAGAAGTCAGTACGTACATTCAAAACATGCTATTTTTTAACTGTTATGACAAAAAAATTTATTATTTAAAAATCTTATTCATCTGATTTTATTTCCTATGATTACTAGGACAATAAAAAACAACATTTTAAGTGAACCGTCTCTATAATCAAGTTCCAAATGTAAGTATATCCTTAAACAGAATCCTGTATTTACTAATTTAAATTAATATCCTGCTTATTAACTTTTGACATTTTACAAGTGTTCATGTTCGTTTGTTCTACGGCTTGCTTTCAGAGCTTCGATTTTATGAATATTATCACCCTTTATCATTTACTTTTATTGGTTGTAACTGTATGAGTTTTTTATTTTATATTTTTTCGATTACACAGAATTTGGTTGGTTCCCCTTATAAAAACACTTATCCTACTCACTTCCAATCCAATATGATTCTAAATGACACAAATTCTATCCATCAATCTATTTTTATTCAAATTATTATTTAGCTGTTATACTAAAACTATACTTTAAATTTCACTTTAAAATCTTAGCTTTACCCTTGGCCTCTAATGAGTAAGAAATTGTTTTCTCGTTTTCATTCGAATCCGGAACCGGTTCTCATCCATACGAAAAAACTATGTCTAGCATCGAATTATATCCAGCTTTCTACGAATATAAAAATGTACAATTATGAGATTAAAACCAGTTTTTTTAGCCCCGAGGTGCCGAAGGTGCCGAAGCCACCGGCTAAAAAAACTGCTTTTAATCTCATAATTGTACATTCTATATCCGCGGAAAGCCGTTTATAATACGATGCGAGAAATAACTATTAAAAGGTTTTGATGAAAACAAAAAAAAACCTAAATCATTTAAATTATACTACAGGCTATATCCATAGCAGCCTGTTTTTGTTTAAAAGATAGAGTTTATTTTGATAAAATCCTTTCCCTGACATTCTAGTAGCTCATATAAGTTTAGTGGTTAGCGAGATACAGATATACATACATACATCATGTTACATTTTTGTTTTTTTAAATATCTGATTCAACCCTCTGACATTTAATGTGAAATGAATATTAATGCTATGGTTTCTCTAACTATCTATCCATAATCAACAAATCTAATATAGTTATTTATATGGATCTTACCTATCAAAGCACTTGATTCAATGATATAGGTTTGGTTTCCCTGTCTGTACAGAAACCTTTTGGCTGGCGTTAGACCCCTGAAAAAAAAGATAAATTCAATGAAAGTTAGTCCAATAGAATCACATCATATAAAAGTAGATGAATAAAGAAGAACAATGATCAAAGTCATTACAAATTCAAGAGAATCATGTAAAAATGGTAAATCTACGAGAAAAAGTTAAATGCTACTCATTGTACTTAAATAAGATACATAACTTTTGCAGAGCGATTCATTAACACACAGACGTACTGACAACCATTTTTATAATAAGTAGCTGCGTTATATAAAAAAATAGTAAAAGGACAATTATGTCTAAAAAGATTAAATAGAACTGCTTTTAAGGACGTACAGAACCAAGGTTTAGTAGCTTATCTTCTAATATTATGAAAAAAATATAGAGGTTCTAACCTAATGGTAGTAGCTGATGTACTTGATGATGTAGCTGTAGCCTGTTGTAACTGGCTGATATTTTGTCCAGGGGAACTTTGTCCAATGATGCTTGTTTGTAATCTAGGGGACAAAACCTCACCACTGCTAACAGATGACAAAATCCCCCCCGTGCTGACAGCAGTACTGTTACTATTACTGGCTATTGTAGTTAAAGATTGTGGACTAGTTGATGTTGCAGATATACTTGGCTTAATTTGTTGTGTTTCTGGTGTTCTACAAGGTGAACTTGAAGGAGCTGTGATAATTTGAAATGTGGAGGATTTTGCAGGTGATGATGTTGGTGATGTTACTAGGGAAGTTGATGATTGTATTGTTGTTGTTTGCAAGCTTGTTGAAGGACCTAAATTCATCATAAACAATCAATTGAAACAATTTCCAATATAAAATTTATTTTAGGATATTAATTATATGGTTTTTGGAGATAAGTTACCATACAAACTAGTTTAATCGTCTGATGGTCAATTCGTCTGTCCATTTATCTGAGTTTAACCTATGAAGTATACACGTCTGCTATATGAAATAGGCTTTCATGTTTTTTGTGAAGATTAAAAAAAACCAAATATCTTTACCTATAGATGTTGCTATATAAATTGTGTTATTGCCTACTGCTTCTTTTGCTTCTAATGGTGGATTTGGTGACACTGACTTTGGTGGCTGTGATGGGGGTGTAGAAGAATCTGGGGGCTCTGTGCTCATTACTAGATAAAATATGACTGATTTTTGAATTTTTTAAAGTAAGCATCTTTTTCAGGGAGGGAGAGGATTATTTGGCTGTTTATTGCACTAGTCCCCAACGTTTTATCGTTCGTTAGCTTAACAATCTTGCTAACTTTTATTGAATTTGGTTGGTTAATTTAGTTGAGTGTACAGACGTTAAAGCAGTAATTGTAACCTACAGAAGGGATAATCTATAATACAAAGTAGAACGATGTCTGTCCGTCTGTCCGTCTGTCCGTCTGAAGCCGCTAGTTTTATATGTAATATTAAGGAAAGTACATCAATTTATCGGCCATTGTCTTATCCCTTTAGATCCCTCATTTTTTTGCCCACCCTTAGATAAATGGATGCTCTGCTCACCTTGTATATCATCAGAAGAGGAAGGTTGCATGGGATTAAGATCTGTGGAAGAGCTTTGCTCCTCTATTTCGACGTCTTCTGTCATTATACCTAGACAAAACATACTTTAATATTTTAATCCTTGTATAAAAGTAGCAGGATGTCTTTCTGTGCGTATATTTAAAAGAATCCCACTAACCACAGAACGGTTTTTTTTAATACTGAATGTTTTCATAGGTCAGCAAAAATATTCTATCTATTTTGGGGGAGGGTACCGTCATCCTCCTAATAGATATTCCCATTAGAAAAATGCCCGCCCCCCCCCCCCTCCCCCTCCAAAAAGTATATAACACCAAACCTGTAAAAAAAATGACTTTTTATGACCGACAGACTGACGGAGAAAGTGAATTATTTTCTGGTTGCTATTGGAAAAGTGAGATCTTCGCCTACAAAACCAGCAAACTAACTTAAATAGCTACTGAGAAAAATCGCATTCTCCCAATTGCGTTTGTACGAAGAACTGACGTATTTACTGAGCAGCTTCGGCATAAAAACCAAAAATATTTTACCTTAAATATTAGCTAAATCTTAACGTGATTTGAAGGCTTGGAGTTGATTCACCCCCTCTATACATTACTGTGTTGAGATCTGAAAAAAGGTCAATAATTTAATAATTCCAAATTATATACATATATGCAACTGTTATGCAATACCTATGCCTATAACTAGATTTCTTTTATCAACGGTTAGACTTCTTACGTACGCACCCTAATTTTAAAGTTTTTACTCGTCTAACATTGAAAAGCAATTAGAGGATTTTACTTTGAAAATTAGAAGATTTTTAAAAGGAATAAATTGTTTATTTCATTCTATTAACAATAAAACTTTAAAAGATCTTATATTTGGTGAACTGAAATGGTATATAATTTAAGGGAAGCTTTAGTTAGATAAAGGGCAGGTTTTAGGCTTTTCAATGGAGGTAATTCTTAATCCATTTCATACAAATTCATGAAATCATCTTATCTATAGAGTAGCTTTGACACTGAAATACATAAAGTCATAATTTTGATTGATTTTTGATTGTAATGTCGTTGAATTAATAATTAGAAAAAAATCAATATTATTTATTGCTATACGATTTTTAAATTAAATAATATTTTTTTTATTGAATTATATTTTAGTAGCGAAGCTGACTTATATTTCAAATGCACGTCAGTCCGCCCGTCCGGTAAAATCGTTAAAATAAACTAGCAGTTCTGGATGGTTCAAAGAAATTTTCTGTTACATTGTGATTTTTTATTCCTACGGTTAAGTATCTACTCTATGACTCTCTTTGTCCGTAATTGCGTTTTCTCTGCTCAAGACTGGTCTCTAGCTTAGAGGCGTTCAGCTATTAACCAAAGTACTTAGCGCATCTGCTCTGACAAGTCAAACAACAGAAACACCAGCGGTACCGGACTCTGGTTCCTCTCGTACTAAAGAGTCCTACTCAAGACTAGTCTTCCCAAAATTATCTTCTAAAAAGAGTATATATTTAATAGAACCATTTGTTAGTTTTCCTATTCTTGATTTCCATTGCCAACTTATGGATGCTGTCTTCCTTGTTAATATTAGGTAAAAATGCATTAAATAAAATGGTTTATGCCTGACATAGCATAAACATAACGATATAATGATGAAATAAGGAATAAAAATATACAATATGAAATTTTGACAGGTTTAATTCAACAATAATATGACATTTAAGTAATTTTAAAAACAAGTATGACAACTTTCATAAATAGCAAAGCACTGAAAAATTATGGTTGGGAATATGGACTTAAAAGTAAGTAGCAGTAAGTTGTTGGGAACAAAAAAAATAGCCGTTTATCTCGAATAGCAACCGAGAAAACCACATTTCCCCAGGACTTACTGACGAATAGACAAAATAATAAGAGTAGTTTCGCTACTAAAAATCAATAAATATAATGAATACTTGAATCAAATAGTTTGGTTATATTATATGTCAAATAAAGATGATTATGTTCATAAGTAACGCAACAAAACAAGCTTTCAACATTTTAAATTCTCTATTTTAGTAAGAACAGAGAATTATTCAAGTTCAATATAATGTCCTAAAAAATTTATAAATTTGACAAAATAATTACTAAATAAGACATATTTATTAAGAATAAGAATACAGTATCTAGTTATAAATTTTTATAATCCGCTAATAAATAAATATGAAAACTTCTTATATATAAACGTCCGTAAGTTATTAATGACATAATTGTTTATAAAAACATTCGTAAAGAAACGATTTGAATTTACAATAATTTTTAGTGAATGATTAATAGAAAACTAAAAAATAACATTTCTAATTTAAGTATTAAAATATAAAAAGTTATAAATAAATTTGTAAGTTTTGACATCTGTAATTACAATGTAACATCGGCAAAGTTATTCTATATTAATACCTTTAAATATTCACAATTAATCACTAACCACTAAATAAGGTTTGCATTGCATAATAATTTTAATAGAAACCACAATTTGACATCTGATTATTATATTTGTATCCACTCCGACTATGAGATAATAACATAGATATAAAATATATAAAAGAAAGGCTCCCTTTACACTATAACATGACGCCATTTTGAAAGGAATAATAACAAACCATTGGGGGAAAGGGAAGTGGGGAAGGGGAAATTGTGACAAGGAGATGGGTAAATTATGGTTGTTGGCAGGAGGAGTGGGATAGACGGAAGAGGGGAAGTGAATGGGGGAAATTTTAGTAGTGGGGAGGAGGAGTGGGATAGACGGAGGAGGGGATGTGGGAGGGGGAATCTTATTTCCCCTACATAAACAACCCTACTTCAGTATTTTGGAGGATTTAGGAATGGACCATAGAAATCTTGTATATAAATATTGACTATGGTAGCGTGTAAATTAAAAGGGGAAGAAAAGGCCTTAGATAATTAAGATTTTGAACCATATTTACCATTTAAATGATGATTATTAATTGAAAATAGTCTCCTTAAAACAATGGTGTCTTTAAAAAATCTTTCAAATTTTTTGTGCAATATCATAAAATTTAAAAAAATTGTGTAATGTATTAATCACCGAAAAAATAAGGAAGTAAAATCCTCTGAAAATTTATATTTGGGGCAAAACTAATTCCTTTCTTTCCTTATCTCACTTCCTCTTACATCAACGGAGAATGGGAGAGACATAACTGCTCCCCACCCCCCCCTCCGTTTCCCACTTCTACCTTCGGTTAAAGCTTTTATACCATCCCCCCCCCCCCCACGCCCCTTATGATTAAACTCCCATCGGCTCTCAGTGTGTTTTTACAAAAAAATAAAATTTATTAGCTAAAAATAAATTATTTTTTTACAGAATTTTTTTTATATAATATTAAATTGAAGATAATTCTTATATTACATACACAAAAAAAAACTAAATTTGAACTAAATTATTTTGTAGATTTTGTAGGAACTCTCATTATTGTATTTTTCACAGTAGCAGTTTTTTACAAATGAAAAAAAATATGATAATAAATAAAATGATGCTATCAGTTAGTAGCATTTATATGTATATACAACAACATCATCATATTTATTTTTTGAATAAACCAAAGCTTCTCTTGCTAAATGGAATGGTTAGCTATTAACTGGAAAATAGCCTAAAACTATTCTTATGACTTTGTTAGGCTTCCCTTAAAAGCCTAATCTAAAAATATTTTTGAGAATTAGTTGATCCTCTTTTAGTATAAGATTCAAAAAAATATTTTTGATAATAGATATCTGATATTTAAATGACATTTAATACTTTTTATTCTGAACATAAAAACATCTTTTCCCCAAATCCCCTTGCACTTGTTATTTTTCCTTACCCACTTCTCTATTCCCTTTAAAAAGGCCTTATCCCATTCCCCTATTTCTCTAACTATAATATTTATACAATATAGCACATGCAAAAAAAAAAATTTATTTTGTGTTTCTTCAATTTTATATGGAAAGCTTCTTTTCTTTTAGGTTTAGGAGGGTAATCTAATGTACATTAAAAAACATAATTTGGAGGGAGCTGTTACGCTTTATAAATCATACCTAACTTCTACAGGAATCACCATGCACAGTTTAAAATCGATAGGACAATTCTAACATGCCTAAATTAACGAAAAAAGCTAATTAACGGACGTACGGACGGACGGACCGACCATAGTTATAGAAAAGCTTCGCTTTTAAAAATTAAAAATAAAATGTAAAAATAAGTTATCAGTAATATATTTATTTGTTTACTTCTGAAAACACCTATTTACTCCCCACCCCTCCCCCTTTAAAAACCTTCCCAATGTATCCATCTGCTGGGTCCATGGGCCTATTGTTTAGGGGGAGGGGGGGAAGTAACGTTGGTGTTTATGGGAAGGCACTCCCTAGGGATTAAATACCCCGGGGTGAAAAACATTTGGTAGATTTTGATATTTATTAAAGAAATCATATTTTGTAGATTTAATTTATAATGAAATAATTTTAGTAGCTACACTATTTTTCACTTTGTCTGTATGGCCATACGGCTACAATTTTAAATAAAGATTCTTTTTACAATTTTTGTCTGTCAGTTTTTGATACAATAATAAAGCTATAGATGTAGCAACCATTACAAGAAAGGAAGTATGTCCGTATGTTAATTTGATGAATGTTTTACTACATTGTTTTAAATCATAGGTTACTTGATTTTTTGAAATATAGATTATTAGGACGAATAGGCATAATGTTACAAGGTAATCTATATTAAGAGTTATTTATAAGTATGTCCATCAATAAAACTGTATTCAAGACTGACCTCATCAAAATTCTATTTCAAATAACACACGTAATGGATATTTGATGGGCTTTGCTGTTTGGTAAGTAATTATGCTTGTCATTTTTGTTCTTAGCTATTTATCCGTGTTTTGATCCTTGTCTAAATTACATTGTATAACAATGCAAAACAAATAGTGAAATAAGGCAAAAGATTAACTTTATTTAATACTAATTATTGGGAGGTAGTTTTATAAAAAGTACTGAACCCCCAAAATAGTTATAAATCTTACCTGCACCTAATAGAAGCTTCACTTAATAGGAGAACCATGTCGATTCCGCTGGTTAGTGAGACACACAGACATAAAGAGATTCTGTTACTTTTGAATTTGGATAATTTTAGGAAAAGTTATGCTTCAAATGTCGTATTTATCAAAAAGAAATTAAATTTATATAACAAACGCAATGATAAACAAAAGGATGATAACATTCATTTATAGAGTAGCGAAGCACTGTAAAATATTAATCCTTTATATCCCCATCTAAAGAGTACAGACAGACCAAGTCATTTTTAGAAGAGATACTCTTTGGAAAAGTTATGTGTGAAATCTTTAATCTAAACAAAGCAAAATACATTTAACTTTTAAGGTGCGAAGCTTTTCTATTATTAGGGTAGGTCAGTCCGAATTGTCCTATCGATTTCAAACTTTGCATGATGATTCCTATTCCTATACTTAGGTACGACTTAAAAAGCGCAGCAAATCTATAGTCATTATAAGAAAGTCCGTACGTGATTTTTTACTTTTATGACATCAAATTTTTCTAAGTTAAAATTATCGGATTCATATTTTGGTATACTGATTCCTATTACAACAAGGCACAATGTTATAAGTGAAGCATCTCTATAATCAAGTCCTAATAAAGTATGTTTTAACTAATATCCTGTATATTGGAAGTTTAGGCTTATGCATTAATATTCTGCTTATTCAGTTCTGACACTCTACGAGTGTTAATGTTCGTTTGTACTTCCTTTTCAAAGCTTCACTTTTATGGATGTTGTCATCATTGATAAGAATTGATTGATAAGACAGACTTACTATTGTTCATATATCAGAGAAATCCTAACCAAAAAAAACATTCACCTATTTTTTAAAGCGAAGCTTTTCTATAATTATGGTCGGTCCTTACGTCCAGAATGAATATAATTGTCCTATCGATTTAAAACTTTGCATGGTGATTCCTGTAGTAGTTAGTTACGATTTTAAAAAGCATAGCAACTCTATAATCGGTACCAGAATGTCCGTCCGTTCATGCAAACATGTTTTTTTAAACTATTTTAAGAATAAATATTTATTTGATAAAATTATCCGATTGATCTGATTTTTGGAATACTGATTCCCAGGACAGCAAAGTACATCGATATAAGCTAAGCATCTCTGTAATAAAGTCCTAAAAATGTAAGTATGTCCTTAAACATTATCTCTTATTAAGTAGTTTTACGACAAATTTACTTAAGATTTTGTTTCTATTTTTATATTCTGATTATTCAGTTCTGCCACTCTACAAGTGTTAATGTTTGGTTGTCCTACCGTTTCAGTGCTTCGCTTTTATAGATGTTGACATCCTTTTTATTTAAAAAAAAATAATTAAAAGAATTTCAAATTTTTCTTCGTGGATTTTAAAACTGTCTTGAAAAACAATGAAAATAAGTTATCAATTATTAAATTTTGATATTTAAAAGAAAGGTAAAATTGCTTTCAAAATGTTCTCATAAAAAACAAACTGGATTTTTTAAAGTGAAGCTTTTCTATGTGTATCGGAAAGGAAACGTTTCTTGGGTTTTTGTCGTGCTCTTTGTAAAAATCTCATATGTTTTCAAAACCTTACTTCGTGGATGTTTGGTGCCACAGAAAGTGTGTTTGATTATTGGGACCCCACTGTAAGCCCGTTCGGATTGCATGAGACATAACTCAGGTAATGATTGTTATACAAGTGCTGGATATAAGGCGAATTGCAGTTTAATTTCATTCGGTAATGCAAAACAAATCGCTTCTTTCTTTGATTTTAAAAAGACCAATAGTACCCACATAACATGTTAATTGATTATTTTGTGTTAATTATGATTTGATTATTATGCTTGTATGTATTATTTTATTAATGTATCTTGTATTTTTTTAGACGAATAGTTTTCAACTCATAATAAAGTTTTGTAAACAATCTGGTTATCCTTCCTCATCGGACGGCGAGACAACAAATATTTAGGGGTTATAATTATCCGATTGATCTGATTTTTGGAATAATGATTCCTAGGACAAGAAAGTGCAATGTTATAGGAGAAGCATCTCTATAATCAAGTCATAAAAATTATCCTTTACTTAAGTAGTTTTTCAACAAATTTACCTAAATTTTGTTTCAGCTACATTTTTATTCTGATTTCTCAGTGCATTTAATGTTCGTTTGTTCTACCGTTTTTATGCTTCGATAACAACATAGACACACTTCATCTGTTGAATGTTTATATCCTATGGAGCATTACAGACAGACTGACAGGTACCATGAAGGTAATATGCTTATTATAAAGCAAAATCATTATATAAAATATTGCGTCTCTCTCCCAAAGCAATGATTAAATCAGAAGTTTAACATTTAAACGGACAGACAAAACGGTAACCGAAAAGACAAGCGAATGTACAAATATATTTATAGAGTAAAAAAGACAATTCTTATTTTGGACTTTTGCAAAGAAACTTTTTAATGCTAATGTCCGTCAGTCTTCTGCATGTGTTGGGAATAGATTTATTACCCGAGATGGCCAACCAATAATAATAACCAGTCAAATTTTCTAAGACATTTCTAGTTTGTTTTGTTAATTAATTTAGAATATCATAGTTTCCAAGGAAGACATTTTATTTACCAACTTAAAAATGTTTTCTATCAACTTTAATTTGTATTACATATCAATTACCTCACACGGGCTAGGCTGCTGTCCAAGATACACCCGGGGTATTAGGTTAAGTAACAACCAACAGACAACCAACTATTTAATTACACGCCCTTTGTCTAGAAGTCCCAACTATTATGGTAATGCGTTGTGCCTGTTATGAGCAAGATATTCCCTCTATATACTCTGTCTATTAACGCGCACATCTGACATAAGAACAATACGAACCATTTTTCACGTCTTTAGTTATGACGTGGTGTCAGGCCGAGATTCCAACTCACCACCTCCCCGATTACAAGCGCGCTACGTCTTAAGCCTCGGTCGCAGATTATCAATAATCTATATACTTTATCATTTGTATACTACATACATATCCTATTATATAAAGTAGTAAGCGTTTTTGTCTATCCCGAAGGATCTCGCTAACCGCTGAACCGATATTGTTCTCCTTTACAGTGAAGCTTCTTATAGGTCCTGGAAGGTTTTAAACTATTTTTGGGAGGATGTCTTCACCGCATTCCCCCCTAAAAAAATATTTTTTTTTACTCTTTTGAAACTCAAGTTTAAAATGGGATGAAGTCGACTTTTCCCCCTCCTACTTTAAGTGCCCCTAGAGGCTTCTAGGGGCGTAGCCGCTAGTATTGAATATTATAAGATAAAGATTATTTTGTATCTTTTATTATGAGTGAAATAAAACAACAGTAAATTACAATGTTGCAATGTAAATTTATTATTAAAATGTTTTTTTAATATGGCAAGAAAAGCAAAAAAATAATAACATTACATTTCGAAAAAAAAATTTAATTTTTTTGAGATTCTGTGTTTTAAATTTTTTTCGTTTATGTAGCATTTCGTCAGCATAAATTTATACCAAAATTTAAAACTTTGAAATTCTTCTTAAATGGTAACTTCGTTAATGTAATTATAAAAATAGATTTTAGTACATTTTTACCCATATTTTGGAATTAGAGATTGATTACGGGAAATATACAAAAATGTACTTATTTTAGATATTGATTGCTTTTAATATGAGGTTAGGTTAAGTAAGATTTCTGATGTTGTATTTGTGGATCTTGACGTTTCTTCTGTTGTTCTTACTATCCGAGGGCACTCAAGAAAGCAGCCTTTCCAGCTAGAATAGCAGGAGCAAGAATAGCTCCCTTTAATCCTCCGAGAAAACCGAGCGCCAGAGCATTAGCATTACCATTTCTGCGGATACCGCGGTTACCATAGGAGTAATTGGGTCTGCCATAGTTGTGTCTGCCATAGTTATAGTTGTTGCCATAACCATATCCATGATGCCTAAAAATATATTTAGATGTGAGTATTAAAGCTTTTTTCAGTTATTAATACTCAGTAATTGCGACTTTTGATACCTTAAAACACGTGAAAATCGATGATGACAACATCCCTAAGTAGCAAAGCACAAAAAAAATCATGGATGGACAAACGGTTAAAGTTAGTTATTTAGCAAATGTCCATTTCTAAATTGTAATAAAAAATTAAAGAGTGGGAATATGATAATACTTCAGAAATCCACAAAACTTTTAGAAAGAAATATATTTTTTAGACTGAATACAGCATTAGAATAAAACACCAGAGGGAGAAAATCAACCAATGGTATCGCTTATATTAACACAGCCAGGTAGCAGGAAATAATTTAGAAGCAGTCTGTATATACATCTATAGATCTGTTATTACAGTTTAACCAAAAATTTCAGCTGTTGGTCTCAAATAGTTATTGATGAACGGACCCACGGATATAGACAGGTAAAATGAATTATAGAGTTGCTGCATTTTTAAAAACCTTTTAAAAATTCAAGTCTAAAGGTTAAATCGGACCATGAAAGCAAAAATGTTCTACATTTAGGTACACACAAAAGTAAAATTAGCCGGAATAATTCAAGAATTAAAGTGTTATTTAAATTAAATAAACTTATTTTGATAATGGTAAGTCGATAAATTGTCAGCAATGGCCCCTTTTTGTAAAAAATAAACATACCCAGCATCCGCGTCTCTCTTGGCAAGATTGTGTGATTCTTCAGGTGAGGCTACAGGGATGGAGGCTGCGTTGATAACACTCGCCAACTGCAGGCTAACAAACAATACCTAGAATATATAAAAGATGAATAGATAGATACAATAGGAAAACAACATAGTTGTAGATTCTTTTATAAGGAAAAAGGAAACACTTGAATTTTTATAGGTTAGAATTAAATAAAAAAAATGTAGGATGTAGGATGTCTGAGAGATAATATGACAACAAAATGAAACTATTCTAGAATCAAAAGGTTGAATAACATAAAACTATGTATCTCTATCTACAATAGTTTATATATAGTATATATAATAGTATATATATAGTTTAACCTATTCTGTTAGGATGGGTATTCCTAACTTTTATTTCGACAAAAATTAGGCAAAAATGTTTTAACACACTCAAACATTAAGATTCTTAGTATTATTCAGTAGTCCCTGCAAAGGCTCTAACCCTGCGGGGCCAATTGCCTAATCCCCCGAGGGCAATCACCTAACCCAATATAACCTAACCTAAAATAACCTAAAAAAAGCCATTTTAAAATACGACGAAACGCCCCTTAAGGGGCGTTGCCACGAAAGGGACTATTCCCGAAATTTCACATAAAGTTATTATTTTGATTTGATTTAGATAATTAAAGGACAAAATTAAGTTGAAGAAAAGCTAATAAACAAAATCTAAAACACTATTATATCTTAAAGATAATAAAAATTAATAGCTTATCAAATCACACTTCCTGTACAGAAAACCAAAAATCTTTTATATTTGGGTGGAAGGTGAGAAAATCACAATTTAAACGGACTGTCAGAAATATAATTTTAATCGTGGAGTTGCTTTGATACAAAAATAAAACTTTGAAAGAAATAAAAAAATAAACTTACCAAAAGCTGGATGGAAACCTTCATTTTGATTATTGATTTCTTGGTGACTTTGTTACAAGCTCAACACTGATATAGATTCTAATTCAGAGGGTTGTATTTATACAGGTTAAGTGCCCATTCAAGTACTAAGATGTGTGAGTGTGTGTGTATGCTGTGCGTGCTAAACCAGACAGTTTATGGATGTCTATTTTTACATAATATAAGGGTGAATGTGGTGTTTTCATACTTCCGTATATACATCAGCAACATAAATTCATAATATCGCCAAAATGAAAAATTATATTATTAAATTTGCGGATACGCCCCTAGAGTCCGCATTTTCCCCTAAGGTGGGTTGAGGTGTCCTTTTCCAAAATAGCAATGATTCTCCCCTATATGGTTCTTCTGTTCTGAAAAAAGAACCATATCAGTCAAGCGGTTAGCATATTCTTAAGTTACAGATAGACAGATATCCTTATAAGAACTTAACAGCATATCTTCTGTCTGTCTGTATTTAAGGATCTCGCTAACCGCTGAACTGATATGGGTGTCCTTTACAGGGTAGCCTATTATAGGTTATGGGAAGATTTATAAGTATTTTGGAAATGGTACCACCGCCCTCCTAAGAGAAATCGCCTCTATATTTTTAATTTTCATTTTAATTTTTATGGTGGGGCGTCGACTTCCTTTACTTTTTTATTTTTTTACTTTTTCAAAATTGGGTTGTCAAAATTAACCACCCCCACTTCAAGTTCCCATTAGAGGCCTCTAGGGGCGTATCCGCTAGTAGACAGATTTAGACAGAGTGATACCCGCGAAGAACTTTGGATACTTTAATTAAATCATGATTGATTGGTTCAAACTAGCAGTGTCCAAACTTTTCAACTAATGATTTAAATCTACGAAATGTTAAAAAAATTCTTATCCCTTAAAATCACCAACGCTTAGCTTTTTTGATTTGCTTAAAATCGCTATTTTGAAGTAGACTTTTTTTGTGGTTCTGCTAAATAGTATTTGCGCGGTTGTAATAAGGAGCGAAAATTTCTCCGCCAATCCTACAATTTTATTAGAGCGCAGGTGCGCGCACCTTTAGAATTTCCAAGCGCAGAAGGCCAAACATCCCTGTTGAAAAAATTGTAATTCACAAGTTGAACATTTTAAAAGCGAAGCTTGCTTCAATTAGGATCTGTCCGTTTGTACATCTTCCGCCTTCACTAGATAGCTCTGATTGTTTATTTATACATTGAGTTTTTTTTTATGAGAACTTTTTTGAAAGCAATTTTACCCCACTTATAGTTATCAGAATTTAACGGCTTATTTTCTTCGTTTTTTATAACCATAACAATATTTCAGTTTTTATTTAAAAAGTACAGTAAAATAAAAAATTCAAAACTTAAGTGTCAACATCTAGAAAAGGTTTTAGCGCATTTTTTTAAGCTCAAATCTTCTACCCTTTGCAAGAAAAAAATGGATTTTCAGTAGTCCACTTTGGGGGGCCAGTACTCCCTCCCTGGTTGAGATATGGCCTTCAAACTTTAATATGTTCTAGAGTACATGTCCCCAAAAGTATCTGTATCAATTTTTAACTCTGTATCTCAACTTTGAAGCGTTTTGCAGCCATTCTTGCAAAGGTTAGAAGATTTGAGCATGAGAAAAATGCGCTAAAACCATATTTAGATGTTGACACCTAGGTTTTGAATTTTTTATTTTACTCTACTTTTTTAATAAAAACTGAAATATTTTTTTGATGTTCTATAAATGGTTATAAAAAAAGAAGAAAATAAGCCATTAATCATTAAATTCTGATAACTATAAGTGGGGTAAAATTGCTTTCAAAAAAGTTCTCATAAAAAAAACACACTGTATACGATTGAATGGCCCTTTCATATTTAAAACTTTAAATATGTATTCTTGTAAAAGTTAAGTATAATCTTAGAAGTGTAGCATCTCATAAAAAAGTTTATATGTCCATTTTCAAGAGTTTTCTAAGTGCTTTAAAAAATAATTGTCCCATTATCCTAATATCTTTATTTTCAAAATGAGAAATCTAAGAGTTGAAGGTGTTATAAGAACAGCATCTCTATAATACGTATTAATGGGTAATTGTGGTAAGCCGAAGCGTTTCAGCTCACCGGTTGCGAGTTCGAATCCAACGAGCCCCTAGCCTTGAAGTATTCTACCAAAACAAACTAGCAGGATTTACTCATACAGAAATTATATTTAAACTGAATACATTTACAATGGGTGGTTACTATATATATACAAAATAGATTATAACAATGAGTTAGGTTTGAAGGGGGTGTGGGAGACAAGGGCGTAGCCCGCGGCGGTAGACATCTGTGGGGTAAGCTGCAGTAAAGGGGAAGGCACCATCTCCCGGTAGAATAGTTGCCTGAGGGGCGCGGGGTTGCTAAGTGTCCGTGCCCCTCCCCTATTTAGCCAGTCCAATCTGACCGCTGCCGATGGGGTCATCTGCGGTCATGAGGTGAATGGTGATATAATAGGATTAGTGCAGAAGGCTTGACTTGATAAGCCACTGCGTAGCAACTCTGTAAAATGCCCGTCCGTCTGCTGCCGTATTACCACATAATTACTAATAAGCTAAACATCCTGCATTTTAAATAATTTTACCAAACATTAATATTTATTTTTTTCTTTTGTTTAATTTTTCTGCTTATTTATTTAAATAATTTTAGTGAAGTAAGTCTATAGTTGACAAATACTTATTTATCAATTTTCCTTTTCATGGATGTCATCTTCCTTGATTTTTTTTTCCTGAAAATTCTGGATTTGAATCCTCACTTCCTTTTTGGGTTTTTAAAATAAAATCACGTACTTGGACAAAATTATAAAAAAAAACAAGGATGACAGCATTTATAAAAGCGAAGCTCTGAAACGTTAGGACAAACGAACATTAAGACTTGTATAGTGTCAGAACTGAATAATCAGAATATAAAAGTAGGAAAGTCGAACGAAACAAAATTGTAAGTAAATATGCTGAAAAAAGGTTTAAATACAGAATATTTTTTAAGGACATACTTACATTTTTGGGACTTGATTATAGAGATGATTCGCTTATAACAATATACTTTGTTGTCCTAGGAATCAGTATTTCAAAAATCAGACTAATCGGATAATTTTATCACATAAAAATTTCATGTTAAAAAAGTTAAAAGCAACATTCTTAAAATGGACGTACGGACTTTCTTGTAACGATTATAGAGTGGCCTCGTTCCCTAACTCGTACCTAACTTCTATAGGAATCATCATGCAAAGTTTGAAATCGATAGGACAATTCTAAAATGCCCAAATTAACGAAAAGAGCTATCCGTTATGTACGGACCGACCCTAATTATAGAAAAGTTTCACTTTTAAAAGCTTAATTGTAACTCTGCCATTGTTAGCGTACTTACCTCATACTAGGGGAAGATTGAGTTTTATATTCATATTGTTTCTCATACTTTTCTATTGATCTTCTCGGCTGCTATTAAAGATAGAGGGCAGTTTTCTTGGAAAATATGAACAATCGATTGTATTGTATTGAAACTTTATTGTGGAAATTTGATTTTCACAGCTGCTATAAAAAGCGATTATAGATGTTTCTAGCATCTATTATAGATAGGGCAACTTAAAATCTTTCTCGTATTCATTCGAATCCGGTGGATAAGAACCGGTTCTTATCCATACGAAAAAACTATGTCTAGCATCGTATTATATCCAGTTTTCTACGAATATAAAAATGTACAAAAGCTGTTTATAATACGATGCGAGAAATAACTATTCCTGAAATGAAAAACTCAATCGGCTAAATCTTAAAAGAACAAAAACCTTTCTACTTTACATAATAGGATATATCTAAAATAATTTTTAATTGGAATCTTACCGTATTTGCCTTTTAGTTATTTCTGTTTTATATCGATCCGTGATATACGCTGTATATGGATGTATTCATCCTTGTTAAGTTTTAAAGCGGCTACAGGCGTTGTCTTAAGTGTTATAAAACTTTAACCCCATCCCCTCCACCTACCCCACACACCCCCGCCCCTGTTTGTAATTGCCTATACAGGTTTCTCTTTTCAACATTGGTTTAAGGTGTGCAATTTTTTTTGCACGATTTTTTCAGAGTTGCAAATTTTGCATACATTTTTTGTCTGAGTTCCAATTGTAATATGCTTCAAAGGCACTGTAGAAGATCTCATTATTAGACCAATATTCAATTCTATGCAGTCGGTTCTTAATTTTCCTTAATTTAAGTTAACGTATCGCTAACATAACTTTACTTTATCTATCCATCCGTCGCGTCCGTCTGTCTTTCATTCTGATTTTTTTGTCTTGTTGATCAGACCAATAAGCATATTAACTAATATTGTCTATAAGATAGCCTTAAGCCTGCTAAGGATCGTTGATTCAAAATCGATAACAATATTCTAGTATAAAGTATAGCTTCATTACACACCCTTTAACAGCACAGGTTTGTTAGAGTATGTATGCAAAACCATATAAAGGGTTAGTTTAAAAAAAGAAATTTGGCATTTACACACACACACATGTCAGTATGCATGTGTGGTATTCGGCAACCGTGAGCCATGTCTATGGCACCCCTGATCTGGGGTTCGGTGGAGGGTCAATGGCCCTCCCCCGAGTCCTGGGGAAGGGGTCTAGTGACCCCCTCCCTACGCTTAGAATTAATGATTGAATCTGTCATGTTTATTATGGTTAACTGTATTCTTAATTCTCCCCCACCCTTTCCAGGGATGGGGGAATCATATTGCCCAAACTGACCATTGTATATGTATTATTTATGCTTTTATGTTATGATTATTTATTCCTATCCATGTAATTATTGTTTGTTGTATATAGCTTCAGTATCTCTTAACCCTTCAATAAAGTGACAACTGAAAATAGATGTTGATCATTATCTAGTGAAAGCTAGAGAAGCGTAGCTTCTCTATAGTAAGGTGTCCACGTCTGTCACACTGCCGTAATCTAATTGAACTCCGGTGTCTGCCATTTATCCTCGGCGGATACCACAACTTTGGTGACAGCTGTGTGAGATTACGGCGAACCACAAGTGTAGAGCAGACGCGCATCTGAGGCTAAGGTACTCCCAGCAGTGAATCTGGCAAAACTGACGCAAGCAACCTGAATTACCCACCCTGGACAGCAAAGTTTAACTCTGCATCCGGCAGTTGTGGAAGCGAGACAGCGAAATCTGACGAATAACCGCGAGCAGCGCTGATATCTAACGGAGAATTGAGCGCCAAAAGGGCTGAAACAGGCCTGCGGACCGGCTGAAACAAGCCAAATAAGTGTAAACGGCTGGAAATAGGCCAACTTTACTGCAAGAAATAGCAGGATCCGAACCAGTGGCGCTAGCAGGACGGGACATTCCCTGCCGCCATCAGCCGGATTTGGATCAGCGGCGCTAGCAGGACGGGACATTCCCTGCCGCCGATAGGCTGAAACATGCTACATAGCTGCAAGCTGCGAGCTAACATACGAGTGTAGTGCACCAGAACAGAGAAAAACTACGTCAACCCCGAGTATCCTGAGAAGCTACAACGCAGCCACCCATCTAGAAAACAGATATTATATCACATTTGCAGGGATTACCACCCTAGTGTGATGGCCAAACAATAGATTTATGAGCAAAGCTTGGCAAACAAATTGTTGTGTTGTGATAAATCTAAGAATAGAACAGGCTTGGATTACTGTGTATTGTGATAACAGCTAAAAATAGAACAGAGTTGGTAAACAAATCTGTTATGCAATTGTGATAAGGACAAAAATAGAAGCTAGATGTAATATAATCAAAACAATCTCAAGCCCACAGCACAACAACAATACACCCCTTATTCCAAGGGAAAGGGAGGGGCCCCTCTCCATTGAAGGCAAATACAATCAGGGTGATATAATAGATAAGCCTAAGATTAAGAAGAAAAGGCCCTATTACACCAGCACACAGTTACCCCCCCTCCCTCACAGGGGGAACGGACGGAGTTACCCCCGTCCCCTCACGCGCTTCCCCCTTCCTACCCACACTAGACTAAGTCCGTCTGTAGTGTGGAGCTAGCGATCGGATACACAGAGCGCCATTCACGGGTAGCGCAACAGAGTGCGGAAAATATCATAAATCCAACGGACGAAGCGGACCAATGAGAGAGCGAGTTGAGGGGTGAGAGCGCGTTTTCCCCGTGTGCGCGGATTTGACGGCGCGAACGCGCGTTACAAGGACAGGAGATTCCACGCACACACACACACACACACACACACACACTCACACCGGAGCGGAGCTACTCCATAGCATTTAACAGGGGTATTTTTAGCAAATAAAGAATTGCAAGTTTCTTTCCTTCTAGCTCTAGTGTGATAAGGGAAAACCCAATCAGTTCCTGACAGCAGTTCAGACCCTCAACATCTATCTACCTCTACCAGCCTACCCTACAACCTCAACACCTAACTAGTGATAAGTACAGCTAAGTTATATCTTTGTAACTAAACTCCCAACCTAGTGATACAAACAGTGTTGGCTGTTAGGCTAGGAAGCCTCAAGTGACAAACCATTCAATTTTAGTACTGTATAACTTTGTGCCCGCCGTTTCACCGTTGACCCAATGGACCAGCATCAAGCCCCAGGAGGTGACCAAGCCCCAGGATGGCTCCAGGATGACCCTCAGCCGGCCCCAGCCGAGTACCGCAAGCTGATGCTGAGCAATCTGCCGGAGTTTAGAGGGCCGCCCAAGCAATCCTGGTCGGCACATATCCGCAGACTTGAGATGTCATGGGCGGCTTACCGCGTGCCACCTCATGATTCCCTCAACCGCCGCAACGCCCTACTACTGTCACTGGTAGGGCAAGCGGCGGAAATGGCGTCCCATCTGTTTGGCGAGGCAGGCCAAGCCTTGACCTACGAACAGGTCAAGACCGAGTGTGAGTTGCTATTCCGCCCTGCTTTTGAATCCCAAACGCTTAAACAAGCGTTTAGGGATTACAAGCAACACTCGACAGAACCTATACAAGCGTACATATCAACTAAGTGCGCCTTGTATAGGGACGCCTACAACCATGAGGATCTTGAGTTGTTGGTGGACGAATTAAATCGTGGAATTCGTAACGCCAACGTAAAACGCCTCATGATGAACCATGAAATTACGAGTGTACCCGAGTACACTCGTAAGGCCATGTTCACCGTGACCATGGTTACTAAGCAGCTGAAGGAAGGTGTGTGCTTAGTGGACTCGACCGACGGGCTGACTGGATCTGCCTGCATCCAGTTGCCCCAATATGACGAGTCGGAGCCAATGGAGATTGGCTCCTTGGCTCCGGGTCTCCACCAGATGGGGAAGGTCGCTCCAGATGACAAGGTTCCAGGCCGCTGCTACCGCTGCCAGGGGAGAGGCCACCGAGCTCGAGACTGCCCAACGCCTGTGGAAGTTAGCCTAGAGGAGAGACGCACCCAGCCACGCCGTGACCGTTCTGCCAAGTGTGAGCGTTGCCACTATGACGGTCACACGGCGGCCGATTGTAGAGCCGACTGGGCCCAGGTAGCCAGCCGCAGGCGCACCGCCGACAAGGGTGCCCCTACAGGGAAGCCCAGCAGAGTGGCCCATATGGAAGGGAGCGCGCCCCCAGCACCACCACAGCAAGCAGCCGCCCCCAGAGCTGCGGACCGAGCCGATGGGATGCCGCAGTTTGGGACTGTCCCAGCTAGAATCAACGTACTGGGCGGCGCGGCTGAACCCAACCGGGTTGGCCTAGGCTTCAGTCTTAACCATCTGGGGCCAGAGCTGATACAGCCCAACAACATAGCCGAGCCAGAGGTGCTGAGGCCCCAGCCTTTTAGCCTCAACATGATGGAACCTGCCCGACTGAGCCTACCCAGCAAGAGTGGAGGGGCGCTGCCCAGCGTCCCTGAGACGGTGTATGGGGAGGCCCTGGCAGCCGCTGAACGAGAGAGGCAGGAGGTGCTAGCCAGCACCTCTGCATCGATGTATGGGACGCCACCCGGCGTCGCCACCTGGGATGATGGGGGGGTGCTATCCAGCGCCTCCCACCTGGTGCCTGGGGCGACAACCGTCGCCGCCACCGAGATACCTGGATCCTGGAACGAGCCAGCCTCCAACCTGATGTCTGGGGCGACAACCGTCGCCGCCACCGAGAGACCTGAGTCCTGGAACGAGCCAGCGGTCCCAGAGGAAGGGGTGACACCCGTCACCCCCAGTCAGCCAGCGCCACCAGCCTGCAGGGAGAGCCCAGCTACATGCCAGCCAGCGCCACCAGCCTGCAGGGAGAGTCCAGCTACATGCCATCCAGAGCCCCCTGCCAGCCAAGGGAACCCAGCTGCTCAACATCAGGATAAGTTGAATTTGTTAAATGTGTTGTATCCAAAATATTGTAAACACCCAGCCTTGCCTGTGCCCCCTGCACCTGAGGCTGGGGAGATTGAAATTTGGGAAAATAAGGACTTGCCTGTGCCACATGCACCTGAGTTCCTAGGGCAGGGGAGGGCAGTGAGTAAGGGCGAGCCTGTGCCACATGCACTTCAGCCCCATGCCACTGGGCATGCCTTGGACAAGGGAAGGGAGCACTTAGGGCTAGGGGAGCCGACACCCAGGCAAGTGCCAGTCGCTTGCCAGTCTGTCATTGGGGAGGGTATCGGGGTGCCTCGGCCGCATACAGATAACGCTTAATGGAAATTTGTATCTAGCCAGGAGCAGCCCAGCCGTGTCCAGCCCCAAGAAGCAGCCGCGACCAGAGCTGAAGATCCCCAGCCGCGTGTACGAGGATGATGGTTACCTGGAAGCCTCTCCCATTGGTGGATGGTCCTGTGGGGCCTCCTGCTGGCAGCCGTGTGGCCTACAACCAGCTACGTCCTGGTGGGGTGGGACTGTGCCAACCCCACCCATGTCACGTCTTACAATAAAGAAAAGATGTGTGCCACGGAGCCCCTACACCAGGAGGTGCCCCTGGGCCATGAAGTACATGTCCTGCAGCAAGTCAAGGTGAGGGAAACCACTGGGTTCAGCTGTCAGCTCACCGTGTCCCAGTGGACATTCAGGTGTGGGGTATGGGGTCACCTCAAGGTGACCTCGGTCCCCACCCTCATGAGGCCAACCAAGATAGACCCAGAAGCGTGCCGAGACCTGGCCAGGAACCGAGTATACACGTTGCCAGGCAAGACCCAGCCACTGACGTTCCAGCTGAACCACCCCCTGTTCTTCACCATCGACATGGTGGGCGCCCTCGTCAACAGCCCCGAGAAGGTGGGTTGCAAGGGGGAGGACGTCCACTTTGAGGGCCAGCTCTACCGCAACGAATTAGTGCTCCAGGAGCGGCGGCTGCTGGTCAAGGAAGAGACCTATGTGGTGGAGGATGGACGGGTGGAGTCCCAGTCTGACCACCTGACCCTAGAGTGTCCCCATTCTGAGCTGTCCTGCATCACTGGGGAAGCAACCTACGTGTGGGACCACCTGGGAAGAGATTGCCCCTTGAGGCTGATCCGCAGCCTCCAGCCCAGCCTGGTGATGGATGCATATCTGGTTGACCATCAGGCCCAGTTTTTCATCAACATGACCAACCCCACCTCGATTGTGAACTGCGACTTCGAGGCCCATGCCACCAACCATCCAGCGTTGTTCGTGGCAGCTGACCCAGCCGCGGCTGCGCTGCCCAGAGTGTCGGCCAGGGATGTTGACGTTCCCCTTCAAGCACAGATCCATGCAGGTTATATTGGGTTTGCCCTGGAAACGCGCATGAAAAGCACTGCAGCAGAAGAAGTAGCGGCCAACTGCTGGAAGCTCCAGCAACTAGATCCGGCCCACCCGGTGCGTGTCCAGGGGAGCACGTTCTCGGTACTGAGGGGAGACATCCTGCTGCAGCTGACCTGCCAAAGGCACAAGTACGTTGTCCGTGTTGGGACAAAGTGCCAGTAGAGCCCACAGGTTTTGTAGACGCTGTGACACGGGTATACAGTGAGCACGCCACCAAGATTCCCTGCTCCTCCACCTACCCCCTGACTGTGCACGCGGAGGAAGGCTGGATAGAGTTAACCCCTGCTCCCAAGAAGAGGCCACCCCCGCTGGATACGCCTAAGCAGTTGTTGACAGAACCCTTAGATGACTTCAGTTCAGGTGGTTTGTATTCGCAGGCTGAGTTGAACGACTGGCAACAACTGCTGGCGTTCCCAGCATACAAGAGTGCCATGCTGACCGGCCTATCCTATGGCTCCTGCGTTCAGCAAGGCAGCTGTTCGGCCACAGGAGACCATGGGATAGTGTCCTACAACATTGACCGACTGGCGGAGGAAGGAGAGGCAGCCCTGGATGTCTGGGCAGGATTTAGACAAGCCATCCACGAGTGGGGAGATGGCGCAGCCATACTGTGCTTGCTGTTGTTGATCCTCAAACTGCTGGGGGACCTAACCATCATTTCTCTGGCAGCAGCACAGGGAGGAGTCCGGGCAGCCCTGAATGCGATATCACAAGTGTTCCTGTACCATCCAGCTTTATATAGGAAAGCGCTGGCTAGAGCCAGGCTCAACCATGCCAAGTCCCGGGACTTTTCAGTGGACTGGGATGCCATTCCCATCGGCAGGGAAGCAGCCGAGGAAATGGTGTCTATGAAATCAACTGACAGCGGGCATGACCGCCCAGGTAGGCCAGGACCGCCCTCTGGCAGACCCCGCGGCCCCTCAGGAGGACAGGCCGCTGCTCAGACAATCAACCTGGCAGCCAGTGCCCCAGCCGCTGCCAATAACAACCAGCAGGCCCCACTGCTGACTGTTCCAGCAACAACTGTGCCACCAGCCAACCTGATACCTGCCGGCGCTGACCAACGTATCCAACCCAAGTCAGCCTCTGCCTTCTATCCCACATTGGGAGCCCATCAACCCTAAGAAGATACTCACCACTAGGATTCCATTGAATCATTATCGTTGTATATATTGTAGCCCTAAGGAGCGGGCCAAAGGCCTCAACCACTGTCGGAAGTCTGGTAGGGAAACCACCTCCCAGCCTTCCGAGGGGAGAGTTGTGGTATTCGGCAACCGTGAGCCATGTCTATGGCACCCCTGATCTGGGGTTCGGTGGAGGGTCAATGGCCCTCCCCCGAGTCCTGGGGAAGGGGTCTAGTGACCCCCTCCCTACGCTTAGAATTAATGATTGAATCTGTCATGTTTATTATGGTTAACTGTATTCTTAATTCTCCCCCACCCTTTCCAGGGATGGGGGAATCATATTGCCCAAACTGACCATTGTATATGTATTATTTATGCTTTTATGTTATGATTATTTATTCCTATCCATGTAATTATTGTTTGTTGTATATAGCTTCAGTATCTCTTAACCCTTCAATAAAGTGACAACTGAAAATAGATGTTGATCATTATCTAGTGAAAGCTAGAGAAGCGTAGCTTCTCTATAGTAAGGTGTCCACGTCTGTCACACTGCCGTAATCTAATTGAACTCCGGTGTCTGCCATTTATCCTCGGCGGATACCACACATGTATCAGCAAGATTTTAAAATATCCTGTAATTCACCATTTAAAATATTGTGTTGTTAGGCGTTAGGCGTGCAGATCGTTGGAAGAAAGTCTCAAGTAGAAAAAGACCCTATAACCAACTACTAAAATAATTAGAGTAAAATATTTCCTGGTTTTATCTGGTTTTGCCCTTTTCCCTAGAGGATAATTTTTTATCGTTCATGGTTCTATCCATGTATCCTAGGGAAATTGTTTATGTCTATCTATCAAGTTTTAGGCAATACTATAAATAAATCGGATCATGGGAAGAAAACGAAGTAGAGGGTTTCGTCGTATTTTCACAGTAGCTTTTCTCCTATTTCGATCTAGCCAATGCTCTAACCCTGCGGGGCCTATTTGCTAACTCTGCAGAGCAATTATTAACATGTGCATAACCTAACCTAAAATAAAATAAAATAACCCATTAAAAGCTACTGTAAAAATACGACGAATCCCGCTACTTCGTTTCAAATCCATGATCCAATCAATCAAATGACTTAGCTGAATTCTTGTCTCTTAGGGCATCCGTATAGGTTCAGTTGGAACTCCACCCAAATGCGAGATTGCCAAACCATTGCATGGGGTTAGCATAAAATCTATTTTATAAACTCAAATTAACTATTAACCTTTTTTGTGCGATAAAACGGGTGCATCCCCGTTGGGGGACAATTTCACGTTATAGGCACGTTAAAATCGCCTAACATTTATAAACTTTCAACATTAAAATATCGTTTGGTGAGCATAGCAACTTTTTAATTATAACCATAATTTTCGTAGTCCATGAAAAAGTATGTTGATGATTTTTATACTTTATTAAACGATAAAGTTAGCACTAGATTTTTAAACGGCGATTCGACATTGTGGTATTAATGCATCTCTAAAATTATGTCGAAAGATGTAAATAAGTCCATACTAAGCATCTTGCATTCAAGCAATTGTACTACGTCACATTTACTTGAGAAAAATTCCAGATATCTAAGCAATTTTGTCACTTCTTTAATTTTAAAACAATGATTTTCTGGTTTATTTAGCTTCACCTTCTTTTTAAAGTGAAGCTTTCTATAATTAGTTTATGTTCTTACGTCAATCTATCCATCCATACGTTAAGGTTGGCGACTAACGTTAATTTAGGCATTTTAGAAATGTCGTATCGATTTCAAACTAAACATGTTGATTCCTGTAACAATTTGGTACAATTTAGATTGTGAAGCAGCTCTATAGTCGTTTCTAGAAGAATACACGTTAATTTAAAACATGCTGATTTTTAACTTTTTTGACAACATTTTTTTTGTAAGATATATTTATCCTAATTATCTATTTTTGGAAAACAACAAGGTACAATATATTAACCAAAGCAATTAGTCCTTAACAGTATCTTGTATTTAAGCAATTTTGCAACACATTTATATCTTATATATATGCCTTAGTTTAGGCTGTAAAATTAATATCCTGCTTATTTAGTTCTGACACTCTACAAGTACTTACATTCCTTCGACAAACCGTCTAAATTTAGATCTTCGCTTTTATGGATGTTTCCATCCCTGTTTATCTGTTGCAGACATTAGACTATGCATTAACAAGGATAACCTTTTCTTGAAAAGGGGTGCCAAAAAATCATAATCAATAATGTTTGTGACAATTGCAATTGACATCTAATAAATTGAAACTTTAAATGTTTGTTTACCTCCAAATTTAATCATTTCAATGAAATCATCAAAAATCAAAATCCTACTTTTCCCAAAATAGTTATAAACCTTCCCTGGACCTTCAACGCTTCACTCTAAAAAAGAACAATATCGGTCCTTGGTTAGCGAGATCTTAAGCTACTTACAGGAAGACACATAGACATTTTGTTATTTTTTTGTGCTTTCTTAGTAATAGTTAATATAAAAAATAAAAGAGTTTAGAATATATTTTTTATTAGCTACAATGGTATTGTAATTTAATAAGAAAACATTTAAACATGTAGAAGTGGGTAACTTTCATCCATAATTTTCTTCAAATGTCAAGTCTACCATTTGTTATAAGATTTTCTTGGGTAGCTGACTCTTCTGGGGTAGCTGCTCTGGCGAGTCCTGAAAAAACGTGGTATTAAAAACTTAAAAATGGTTTGAATTAGGGTTGGGCCAAATACTTTTTTTGGCTGGATATCCAGCTCATTACTAAGGCTGGATAACCGGATATTGAAGTAGCTAGACTAAATTTGTTCATAAAAATCTGCTGCCGTTTAGCTGCCGAGTGCCTGCTGTGATGGCTGACAGCTGCCAAGTACAGCTGCCGCCGCCAAAAATTATGTTTTGAGATTTCTATAAAATTTAAAAGTAAGGATTTTTGTAGTATATTATAAAAGATTATATGGCCGAATATCTGGCCCTAGTTTTAATAAAAGATGTATAAAAAATAAAATACAATGGCCAGCACACGGTATCGGATTCTACCCCCTCCCCTTTTTTCCTCAGATTTTGTGATGGTTCATTTTTAGTTATATAGACTTTCTTTCAGTTGTAGTTTAATATACAGCTGCCAAAAATTTAAGAAACAATCGGCAGCTTTATCTAATCTGCCAGACCTATAAACGGCTGGCTGCTGAGCCTTAGTACAAACAAAGACTTACTTGCATGTCTGTAGGGAGTAGCTGCAGCTTTCATATCCATTCTTGATACAGCAGTACTGGCAGTTGTTATCCTTGTACCAACATTTCTCTGGGGTGTGGTGACTAGATTAAAATTTTTCCCATTGTGTAAAGTAGTAAGGTTTTATGTCTCTAGTGATTTTGATAAATACTGATCTGATTGAATTATCCATTTTGGATTTTCCTTAAGTCCCAGAGTGGTTTTAGGTTATTGCAGGTTTTTAGCTATTTTCTGTTCTTGGAATCCTACAACTTCGAAGACAGATACAAAGCCCCAAGATGCTAGTGGCGAAGCCGCTATTTTAATTTAAAGAAGGTTCACTTAGTGAACTGAGAATCATCAAACCCATGAATTTCTAACCCTTATATAACCTAAATATTATCAATACATTTTTTCTCTCAAACAAGTTCTTGTAATAATGCTTTTCATTTAAACTTTGATGACTTTGTATAATTAAGGGATGGGTGACATTTTCTGTGGTCAAGTATTGCTTTAGGGGAAAGCACCGAGCAGCTAATGAATATTGTTGGTCTAGTTACCTGTCGTGAATGTTGGAAGAAGAATGGTGGTTGGTGTGGTGGGTATTAAAGTGATGGTTGTTGGATAACGAATGATGGGTGTTGGAGGGCTGGTAACTAAATATAAAACAATAAATATAGAAAGTATAAATGATTAATCTCTTAATTTGGCTAATAGGAATTCAACATTATAACATTATAGTAAGTGTATACAAATGGGTAGTTATAAAAAGTAAAACATAGTTGATGTGTAGAGTAATTTTGTTGGCTCTATTTTAATTTTAATTTTGTTATTCTTGGAGAATTTCTATAAAATGATACAATTAATTTTTAGTGCGTTTCACAACCTGTGGAAGCGATAAGGCTAATAAAAAAATTTAAACAAATAAACTCTATAATTTTTAAAAATAATATTGATTTTTTTTCAATACTATAGTACTGTAACTATAATGCTTGTTTATTGTTTTTACTTTGGTGAGCTGTGCTTCTATGTATGTTGTCATTCTTGTTGTTAACTTATAGGGTTCGGCCAGATACTTTTTTGGCCGGATACCGGATATCCGGCTGATTTTTAATGCTAGATATTTGACCAACACTAGATATCCAGCATTAAAAATCAGTCGGATAGTTTCAATATCTGGTATCCGGCCGGATATTGGAAATGTCCGGATATCCAGCCGGATTTGCGGCCAAACCGTATATCTGGCCTGACCCTAATAAGTAATAACTTACCTAGGTGTATTGTAGTTGTTGTTGTCATAGTAGATGCGGCCAGAATTCACCAGTACTGCCAACTGGACAACTAGGACTTGCAAATATGTATAGTTATTATATATAGTATATGGTATACTAGCCTAGCGACCACGCCCCCAGAGGCCTCTAGGGACACGTAAATTGTTTCTTTTCAATCTTTTTAAAAATCAGCTATTTAACAAAAATATTTTTTCAAAAATGTCCACAGGGCGACGTTTTTTTTTATATATTTTGGTCGATTTCTCTGGGGAGGGTGGTGGTACCCTCCGCCAAAATAGTTATAAACCCTCCCGGAACCTATGAGAAGCTACTCTGTTAAGGAGAACCCGATCGGTTCAGCGGTTAGCGATATCCTTTGGTACAGACAAACAGACAGACAAACAGACAAACAGACAAACAGACAAACAGACAAACAGACAAACAGACAAACAGACAAACAGACAAACAGACAAACAGACAAACAGACAAACAGACAAACAGACAAACAGACAAACAGACAAACAGACAAACAGACAAACAGACAAACAGACAAACAGACAGACAGACAGACAAACAGACAAACAGACAAACAGACAAACAAACAGACATCCTTTTACTTTATTATAAGGATAATAAGTGATGTCTGACAATTAGGATCTTGCAAATAGCTCGACAGATTCAAAATTTATAAGAAGCTTTATGTTATAGAAATATATAGAGATTCAGTTCATTGGTATTTAGATAAACAGGGTGTTTGTTTGTCTGTCTTATACTAAAATAAAATCATGCTAGACTCCATAATTATTGCTCTACTTTTCAGTGAAACATAATGATACAACTTTTAATCCTTATATAAAAGTAACAGGATAACTACTGTCAGTCTGTACCAAAGGATCTATTTACCCGCTGAACCGATATGGTTTTCTTTTACAATGTAGCTTATAACTATTTTTGGGGGAGAGTAAAAACCAGCCCCCCTAGAAAAAAGCCCACCCAATAAAAATCTGCGGGGTATAGGATTCCCCTCTCCCTTCCCCACATCAAGTGCCCCTAGAGGCATCTAGAAAGAAATAAAATACTTACCACGAGCTTGGGAGAAGTGTACATATTGAATAATTAAGTTCAACTGATAGCACTATGATCAAGTATTCAAGTTTATATAGGGAATGAAATGTACTTGTCATATAATGTATATAGAAAATATATGTATAAATTTGCACGCCACATTACAGTAAAGGGTACGTATCTGCTTGTTGTTGGGGAGGTGCTAGGTCGAGCCTTGCCCAAAACGATTCATACTAAAGACGTTAAAGTTGTTTAAATGTTATATCTGGTATTTAATTAAAAGCAGAGTAGGGAAATTACTTTTTTGTTAACAAGTACAACCAATGGCATGCACAGGGTTTCGCAAGGAGGTTGTTTTTCTTTGGGGGGGGGGGATTTGAAACGATTTTGGGTACAACGCATCACCATGCAGAATAAGGAGTTCCAGACAAAGGTTTTGCAATTAAAGGGTTTAGGATCTGTTAGTTCTAAGATTGCCTAATAGCCATGATTTTTAAAAACCTTGGCGTTGAGAAGCTAAACATTTTAGTAGGCAAGATCCCCTGAAAATTACCTATCCTAATCACCAGCTATAAAATTTCAACATTCTACATATTTTTACCAAGTTTTATAAAGTTTTGCTATTGGTTGGGGTGCTAGATCGAATCCTAGATTTTCACGTTTTTCTTATTAGCTTAATGCTCTATAAGACCATTATACTTCTTTAAAAGGTTTCGTGATTTAATACATTTAAGTTTTTTATGACATACTTTTTTGATCATTTTTTCCAAAGTAGTTCAATAATTTTTGAGCGTCGCTACTTATGGATGTTGTCATCCTTGTTTTTATGTTGCAATCTTCTAATAATTTTAATTTGCAATGCATAAGTATTAATCCTTATATAAAAGTATTAGGATGACTGCCTGTTTATGGGTTGCTTAAGTTCTTGTTTTACAGTGAAGCTTCTTATAATTCCATGAAAGATTTGTAACTTTTTTAGTGGAGGGTACACAGTGAAGCTTCTTAAAAATACATGAAAGATTTGTAACTTTTTTAGAAGAGGTTACCTCCATCTTCCCAAAATATATCGCCCTTGAAAAATCCACTTCATAAAAAAAAAATATTTTTCTTTTCTTTTTCATACTAAAGTTGAGATGGGAAGTTGGACTAAACCCTTCACTAATCTCGCAAGTGCCCCTAGAGGCCTTTATTATTTACGTCTATAAAATTTAAGATATGAATCTTAATTTGAATATTTTCACTTGTAAATTACAAAAAAAATAATTTGCGCCTAACTTTCTAATCTGGTTTATTAGACTTCCCAAACATCTTTCAGAGATAAAGGTTCAAACAAAATTTATGTGGACTATATGACATCAAATAAAAGTGGTCAAAAATTATGGTCACAGGAGCCAATTAAGTTTTTCTGGAGACCTGTAGGATCATACCTGGAGCCTGGATTAAACTTGAACAAATATATTTTATGATGGTTTGCACTGGTAATTAATTGCTTTAGAGTTTTGTTATTTCAAATGTTTTGCTGATGTAGAAAAAAATGAGTAACTATTCCAGATTTTTGCTTGCTTTCTGTGCCCGCCAATATGGAGATAATTTAAAAAATAATTCCTACATCTATTTAATGCTTTCTAGCTCTCACACAAAGATAGATATTTCTCAAAGGTTAACTTTTTACAAGCTTATATTTTCCTATTTAAGGATTACCTGTACTATATTCTATACTAGAGTTGGCTCAATATACTATATCGCTATTGGCTAGTTTTCTATAAGTACATATCTATTTCTCAATAAATCAATTTTCTCCCCCACCATTACTATCTAAAAGAAAGAAGTAAATATTTATTAATTTAAATGATTTTAAAAAGATTTTTTCAATTATATTTTTTTCACATTACCATCACCAAAGGGTTAATATGATTAAAATTTTTGTTTTAATATTTCAACACAAAGGAAGTGTCGCAACAATCGAATTCTTTTAAAATAGAGTTTTCTTAAATTTACTCTATTATGTACGTATATTTTTTATTTATGAAATAAGTATTAAATACTTCAATGTAATTCAAATATCTACATGAAGTGAAAAACTTAATTCATTCCATAAACAAATAGAATAAAGGTCTTATCGCTTTGGTCAATGAGAGTTTATTATGGATTATTGGAGCACTATGAGTTTTAAGCATTTTACCATAGGAAGACTCGAGCTCATTTATAGACGTTTATTTCCTATATAGATCTGTCATGGATCTTGATGCAATAAAGCAGGCCATTTTGTAAATGTAAAAAATTGGAAGATTTCATTAAATAAAAGTAATCGCAAATATACTTAGTAAATGATTAAAATCGTCCTATTGATTTCAAACTTAAAAAATAATTCTCATAACAATAAGGTAAAATCCTATCAGCATTTTCTGCGTTTAACCCTTACAGAAGGGAACGGGCCCCAATTCCCACCTTAATAAATCGGGGGGGGGGGGGGGCATATTTAGCCCCCCCCCTCTATCTCGGCTCCGGTTGCATAAAAATGTTTGTGGTGGTTCATGTGCATTTTTAGAGAAAAATTTTTTTATTCATAGCGGTCAGACCGCTCCTTAGCCACTTTTTAGCGCTAAATATTAAAACAGCTGTAGAGCGGCCAACTTTAAAGCTAGGATCACCAAATATTAGGTGGATCTTTTATTTGTCATAACAAAAAAAAATAAGTTTTTCTGACCATCGCCAAAAAACGGCAAATAAGGGAAACCGCCATTTTCGGCGTTTTCGCCGGCAAAACAGAGCTGTTTTGAAATTCGGCGGATGGCAGCTTACAAACGGCAAAATTACAGGTAGGAAATAGAAAATCGGTCAAGGAATGGTCAAATATAATTTAGCCCCCCCCCCCCCCGATCTGTAAGGGTTAACCAAATAATAATTAATATACAGACTTCTTTCCTTACCCAAGATTTGTATCTATTTTGACTGACGTCTAAATTGCTGCTGAAACTGCCTCAAATTTAGGGCTCGGCAGCCGTACTTCATGCAAGTCTGTAAACCGCAGATAGAAATTACTTTTAAAATCCATTGAAGGTCATTATTTGTTTCTATATGGCTTTCAATCTGTTCAGTACAGTTTTACTACCAAAAGAGGTTTAAATAACATATCTACATATGTGTAGATGTATTGTATATACAGATAACTACCTGCCCCCCTTTTCCACAGACCTCTTTAGTCTGCTAGCAAATTATTTTCTGCTACTGTGTTAATATTCCCAACACAGTTGGTTGATATTCAAAGACCCAATTGAGTGTCAGCAAAAGGTTCTTGGAATTAGGACCCCTCCCCCCTCTAGTTACTCTAATATTTAAGTTGCCGAGTTGTTCGCGGCGGCCGAGCCTTGCTTTAGTGCACAAAATAAAGATAAAACATTTTGAAACGGCTAGACAGCACCTTAACTTCAGAACGAACTTCCTTGGAATGTTAACCCTAAAAGATCTTTTCGTTTAAGAAAGAAGGCTGTTTGACTTTTTAAGCTAGTTGGAAATAATTTGTTTTAGGATATTAGGTTAAGTAACATCCAACAGACAACCAACCCTTTGAATGAAGTCCTAACAGTGCATGGTAATGAGTTGTTTCTCTTGGGAGCCATGGCTTTTCCCCTACTCTAATAATGTCAAGTGTCATTCATTATAATAATTTTGGCGCTATATACAAAGTACCCGGTTATGCAATGATACTCAACTCCCCTCCCCCCTCACTTTTTTTGTTTGTTTTTTTCCTTTAGGTCAGGTTAAGTTTGGTTATATAATGGATAGTCACGCAGGGTCAGGGCACCCTAATAGGAGTTAGAAATTAGAAAACAAATTACCCCCCCCCCCCCCCCCTCCACACTCGCCTCCTTATTCTAAATTTATTTTATAATAGATAACATTGTTCAATCGGCGTTTTTAATTTTAGTTGTCTTTTAAAAGCGAAGCTTTTCTAATATTAGGGTAGGTCCGTACGTCCGTCTGTCCGTGACGGATAGCTTTTTTCGTTAATTTCGTTAGATTTCAAATTTTGCATGTCTGTAGTAGTTAGGTACAATTTAGAAAGCGTAGCAACTCTGTATTCGTTACCAGAATGTCCGTACATCCATTTTCAACATGTTGAAATTATCACTATTATAATGTTATAAGCGAAGCAACTCTATAATCAAGTCCCAAAAATGTAAGTATGTCCCAAAACATTATCCTATATTTAATTATATTATTTAATTTAATTTAATTATATTATCCTAAGCAATTTTTCAACAAATTTACTTACAATTTTGCTTTGACTCTTTTACATTTAAATTCTGATTATTCAGTTCTGACACTATACAAGTGTTATTGTCCGTTTTTCCTACTTTTTCAGTGCTTCGCTTGTATGGATGTTGTCATCTTTGTTTAATGCTAAATACTTTAATTCAAATTACCATTTATGGTTTGTTTCTGTTCATCAGCAAAGTCATTGATGAACAAACGGACAAATTATGTAGCAGAAAATGTCGAAACATTTGCATTTGTCCGAGCGACCAACGAACCATATAAATTATATGTATTTTTTAATAGGGAATGTTCACGATAAATTTCAATTGTCTTTTTTAAATGTTAAATATTCCCTGAATGTTTCAGACACACATTCAAACACATTGCATTTTAGAGTAGCTATGATACTAAAAGTTTGATTTCATGGGGTTGGAATGATTGGGTTATAAGACAATAGCTGAATGAATCTAGTACATCCCCAACGATAATGTACAAAATTACCTCTTATGTAGATTACAGTAAGTGGTTGTAACGTTTGGATATTTGACTGGATAAACCAGCTAATCAAAATTTAATTAAAGGTACCCAAAGTTTGTAAGCAAACGAATATGAGAATGTTATTATAAAACTCTGGGGACTAGTGTAAAACACAGCCCAATTTTGCCTCCCTCCCTGGAAATTATATTCAATAATCCTGTTAAACTTGGTCTTAATACAATATTTAAAAAGTAACAACTAATAAGAAATTGATATTAAGGCAGTTTTTAAAATTATATTTACTTAAAATAATGGAAGCTTTATAAGTTGGAAAGATTTTTAATGTATATAATAGATTTGAAATCTGCAAAATTTTAAGGATTTTTTTTATAAAATTCATTTTTTATATAATTCTTTATTTAAAAGCGCAAATTCAATTTAAGTTAATTAATTTTGACCAATAGGATAGGTGGTTTGAAAACTATCTGCTCTCTAATTGGTTGAATGATGTACGACATTTAAGCTTCTCCAATCAGGGCGCAGATAGTTTTCAATCCACCTATCAAAGATGTCAAAATTAATTAACTTAAATTGTATTTGCGCCTTTACATAAAGAATTATACATCAAACGAATTTTATAAAAAAAAATCCTTAAAATTTTATACAGATTTCAAATCTATTATATACATTAAAATTCTTTCCAACTTATATAGATTATTGAACATACCATAGTTCTTAAGCAGACATCTTACTAAAAATGAGGCAGCTAACATTTTGAATGCTTTCGCTACTTTTTATCCTTGTCAATTAAATTCTTCTAATTTACTGTGTACTAGTTTACTGTTATTTTTTTTAAATCAAAAAGATTTAGATTGTGTCATACTTCGCCACCTTTTACATAATTGTCCATACTATATTAAAGTCCGAAAATAGCGATGGTTTTTGAAGAGTTAAGAAAAACAAAAAAAATAGATCAGTTTTTATATTATTCACATATTTTATTGGTTTTGATTTCAAATATTTTTACATATTTGCATTGCAAATATTACAATTATGACAATATTAATAACTTGTTTGTTATAGGATGTGCGCGAAGCGCGCTAAAAATATTAACCCCCATTAAAGTGAAGATGGTTGATGAGAGGGGGTTAAAACAGTACATATAAGGAGGTGATGTTGAAAAAAATGAAGGAGGGTGTACAACACCCTTTAAAACTAATAGATGCCCGTAATTAAAACTATTTGATTATGAGAGAACTATTTGTTAAACATTGGAAGACGCAACAAATATTTGTAGATTTTTTTTGGTAAATTTGGAAGATTTTTTTCCAGTATTTATTTATCCAATGACAGAGGCAAGGAGGGCCCCCTTCAAGGCTCCAACAAATCCAAGGATGGCAGGGGCGAGGTCAATCTGTTGGTCTCGTCTTGGGGCAGCAGCTGGTCTCTGAGGGTAGCTGGACTTTTGACGCCAGACCTTTTGGGGTTTGTTGTTGACAGGGGACCTAGGGGTGTGTTGATGTGTTTGAGTATTTTGTTTGCAGTACTCAGGAGTGGGGGTGCAGTTTTCGTATCCGTTCTTGGTACAGCAGTAATTGCAGTTATTGTCCTTGTAGTAACAATCCTTAGCTTTTGGGGTTCTGGCATTTTGGTTGTGGTGATTGTTGTTTTGGGTATTTTGTTTGCAGTACTCTGGGGTGGGGGTGCAGTTCTCATATCCGTTCTTGGTGCAGCAGTACTGGCAGTTATTGTCCTTGTAGTAACAGTCCTTAGGCTTTGGGGTTCTAAAAAATTTATTTCATTTTAAAAACAATATAAATTATCCTTTTGTTCTTACTGTGCTGGAAAAAAATTCAATATTAGGTTAACTCCAACTTACGTATGTCAGGCAAACAATAAATATTTTTAAACAACTTAGACCAGTTTTAACCCGCGGAAATTAATCGGATTCGAACCATACTAAAAGTTAAATTACCTAACAGCAGGAGTCTGCTGAAGATTTTTATCATGTTCTTGAACAATGTAGCACATCTCATTTCCATTAGTTTGAGTATAGCAGCACTTGGTACAGTCAATTCTAAAAATTAAAATATAATCATAAAAGCGGCTGAAACGCAGTCAAGAAGCAGAATAACCATAAATGTTTTCAAATGTTAAAATACGCCAATTAGTTGGAGCAATCGAAAAAAACAAAAGATGAGAATTTTGTATTCTTTAAAGCTTTATGAAAATAACATAGTTTTACTGTTCTATATTAAAATTATTTGTTATTTAAGAAAAGTACCCAAATTTAGCATTAAAGTAAAAATTTGGTTACCAGTGCATATTTACAGTCCAGTATCCCCTCCCTCCCCGATTAATATGTTAAAAGACATACTTTTTTTCTCTTCCTTTAGAAGTGTAACATTTTTCCTCTCCATTGTAGTTTCTCGTGCAACATTTCTTTGAAGCATTCATTTCATAACATTCTTGGTTGGAGCTGAATTTAAAAATATTATTAATTTACAAACTTGGATGATAATATAGAATAGTAGCGAAGTAGGCTAAGCACGATGGCATACATAAAAAATATATTTAAAATGTATGCCTAGAGATAGATAGCAATAGAGTAAGTGAAAAATTACAGAAAGACAGACAAACAGACACATCATACTTTTACACAGACAGAAAATATAATAATTAGGACTATTGATGATTGACATAATAAAAGTATTAGTTTTTAGAAGATAAATAAAATAATATAAAAGACTAAAAGCATAGATTTAAATATTTTTATTCGCATTGTGGCGATTCTCCTCAAAGTGTCCTGTCGAGCGTAAAATACCTCCTGACCTTATTTTGGTATTATTGAAAGAGATGGAGAAGTTTTTCGTCTGTTTGTTTATTAGTTATTTTATGTTAAGGTAGGTTATATAGAGTGCTGGGTAGCCCCACAGGGTTATGACAATACATATAAAGTGTTTTATTAAAGGGGTTTTCAGTGCTCGATATGCACTTTAAGTGAGATCACCCTCAATCCTGATAAGATTTTTAAATACTTACTTGGGGGCTGCCTGTACCAGAACAGCAAGCTGGAAACACAAAACCTAGAAACAGAAATAGTTATTAGTTATAAGGTTGTTAATAAATAGCTTAAACCATACAAATCCCCAGATCATACCAAAAATTTTCACTTTGTAAGCTTGAGACAAAAAGTCCTAATATTTTTTTATAGGACTAGCGGCTAGGGGCTTAATATTAGAAGGGGCAGGGAAGGGCATAAAACGCCATATACCATGTTAAGCTTTACTAGAATGGACATCTCAATCGTTTTGTAGTTATTAAAATCTTAAGCTAGAGACAAAAAACCTTATTACTTTATATTATAGAATAAATATATCAGGGATGGATAAAACATTAATGAATCAACTACTGTGATATTAGGGGTGGAAAAGTTTGTTCAGTCTTATTAAGATCTTATACTACCCCCTAAAGTTATGTAGCTAGCGAATGAAAGAACAAGTTTGTAAGTTAATAAGGACAGTATCATTTACAGTTCATTCACCCCTCCCTTCTTAATAGATATAGGATAGAATAGAAAAAGATGTATAGATAGATTTAATATTAGATAAAGGAAACTAATAATAGTTAAGAAACTTAAAATAATGGATATTTTTTTATGAACAAATATAAGATTGAATTAGATAGATGAAAAAATTATGAAGAAGGCAGAGAAATGTATGAAAAGGTGATAAAGCTTACCATAATCTTTAGAGAAGCTTCCATGTTGATTTCTTTGTAGGAACTGATTTCTAATCGGCAAAGTTTACCCTTTTATAGGGGGCTTGAGAGATGAGTAAAAGCTAAAAAGCGCAAATATGTGGAATATATATACATATGTATGTATATGGGTTATTAATGTCTCAAAAGCCTTTTCATTGCATGGTTTAGAAAATGTGTGGGTAGAGTTTTTAAAATGAAGCTTATTTTTTCTCACAAAAATTGTATATTATGAAATCATCCAATTTTGCATGCTTTTTTCATCAAATTGGAAAAGATATTTTTCATAAGATAAAAAAAACATAATTTTACGGAACATAATAAACAAAAATGTGTTGCAAAATTGCATAAATAAAGGATACTGTCAAAAACATCTTAGGACTTGATTATAGAGATGCTTTGCTTATAATATTGAATCGTGTTGTCTTAAGAATCATTATTCTAAAAAAACAGATGCTTTTTATGATTATATCATAATTGAGTATTGTAGTTTTATTAAGTTGTCGATAGTAAGTCAGCAAATACCACCAGTTTTATTTAAGGCTTTGTATTCAATTTAAAAGGCTATTTTGTAAATTATTTTTTTGCTGTATTTTGTGGACGTGTATGTTCGCCGCGGCGGTAAACAAGAGAAATTTGGAAGATGTCCGTATGACGTAGGTGGCGTAATGGACTGGTTGTAGCAGGGGAAAAAAAGACGTGTATTCGAAATAAAAATACATTCTTACCTTAAGGGTATAGTCCCTTTCGTGGCAACACCCCTTAAGGGTCGTTTCTTCGTATTTTTACAGTAGCTTTTCTCCTATTTCTAGCCCCTGTAAGGGGCACTAACCCTGCGGGGCCAATTGCCTAACCATGTGGGGCAATCCCAGTATAACCTAACCTAACCCAAAATAGCCTATCAAAAGCCATTTTTATAATACTACTAATCGCCCCTTAATGGGCGTTGCCATGAAAGGTACTTTACCCGAAGATATGTTAGATATAACCATAGCTTAATAGTTATTTATCGTATAGTTCGTATAGTATTATAAACAGCTTTCCGCGGATATTAAAATGAAAATCACAAAATTAAAACCATATAATAATATTTGTGGAAAATTTTCAGTTCAATACATGATTTTTCAGTATGGCTGCAGTCAATTCTAGTTCAGTGATATTATTTGTTTTTATTTGTTATTTACTATTAAAGCCTGCTAAAATTCCAGTATAACACTTTTCCCTATCAAACTTTCATCCTGTTATTATACCAAAACACTAGTAGCTTCGCCCCTAGAATATCCTATATCATTTTACTTCTGTCAAAAAAAAACCTTACTATTTTAAGTTAGAGTTAAAAAATAAACTATATTCCTGCAAATTTTAGTAAGCCATATCTTTATAACAAAGTTTTGTCAAATAATCCCTCAAAATCACTTATTCAAAAGGGTGTTGTTGTGTTTTGTTCTAAAATTTTGGGTACTTTTAATTGATTGTAGAAACTTTTCTACCAAAACTTTTTATCAACAGACTTGAATTTATTCATTTGTTGAATTTGTCAGCTATTGTCTTGACCTTTAAGATCATGATTATGGCTAACAAAAAATGAAAGGGCGATAATTTTCCATACTGTCATTTCCTTCCATCACAGCTGGGATGTAATATCTATTTCAGAATAATTATCTCATGTTCAACCCTCTCATGTTATTGAACTCTATACAATAGAGTATTAGTAGATCTAGATAGAAGAGGTCTTGGGTTTGTATCTGGTGCACTATGTCTGTTGCGTGACATTTCTTTGCTCAGTTTCAACTCAATACAATATACTTTTAAGACTCAAAGACAAAAGTCGTGCAATTTAACTTTATTAAATGTAAATAAACCTAGCTAGAAAAAAAATTATGAGAGATCCATAACTATTATTCTAATATTCTAAAATAAGTGGGGATGTACAATTTTCTCCCTGGTTAAAATAAAGCTTCCCTGCAAAAAATAACCTTGTCATATCATCCATTTAAATGATTATATATGAAGAAATGCGCCTAATTTTATCAGATATCGCTTAGCTGTTCTATAAATGTCTACTATTTTTCTTCACTATCTAAATACTTAAAAATATATATCACTTAATTTATATTATATTTAGTGCTTAAAATTTACTAGGATTCTATACACAAAAAATGTGATTAATAGATTTATGATATTATTTTTATTAAAGAAAAGAAGGGGTTGTTGATTTGTCTAGCGGTGTTTTGTCTAATACACTATGCATTTTAAATGTACGGCAAAAGAGAAAAGCTTGGGGTCGAGGTCCTTTCATTTTTACTGTGAATTACCGGATGAAAAATATTTTAGAAATCATAAAGGAATATGCCTGTTCATAAGAAGCGCAGCTATAACGAATTAACAATACCTTTAAAAATAGCCAAAAACCAGCCCAAGACTTAAGTCTGTAAATAAAATAGCCTTCAGACTATTTTAACTTTAATATTTAAGTCCTGATTTGGGTTTAACTTTAGGCTAGTTTTTTAAATCGTTAAATACAGCGTCTCTAGATGCTAAGGACGAATTATAAAGTAGTATTTTTTGTTTAATTTAAGTTATCGTAAACATTTCTTTCAATTGCTCAATTTAAAAAAATCACCCCTCCTATTTTTGTTCATTTTTATTTCAATACTAAAACCAAAATAATATATGAATAAGGTCTTGCTCAAAGCACCATGAGGCTAGGGGCGCAAACACTAGTATTTAGTTTTAAAAAAACCTAGTCTGAAGTATAACGGCTTATGATACATTCAATAAATATAATCTATACACGTTTTTTCAAGTAAAAAAAATGCAAGGTATTTATTCTGCAAGAAAGGACAACGAAAATACGTGGATATATTGACAGAGGAAAAATTATCGTCGATTTAGGTTGCTAACATTCACCTCATTTTTTTGGTCAGTTCGTTCATACGGTAGTTGGGTAGGGGATGGGGTGAGGGGGTTAATGGAGGTATCGTTATTTTAGCCACTTGCGAGTTTAACTTCATTAGAGAACATAAAATTCTAGTGCAACATCCAAGTAATGATATATTGATTAATGCAATTGTGTTTGCAACAAACAAAAAACGGGTAAACCCCTCAATCATACTTGAACAAAGATGACAACATCCATAAAAGCGAAGCTCTGAAACGGTAGGACAAACGGACATAAACACTTGTATAATGTCAGAACTGAATAATCAGAATGCGAATGTATAAGAGTCAAAGCAAAATTGTAAGTAAAAATTGTTGAAAAACTGCTTGATACAGGATAATGTTTATGGACATACTTACATTTTTAGGACTTGATTATAGAGTTGCTTCGCTTATAAAATTGTACTTTGTTGTCCCAGGAATCAGTATACCAAAAATCAGACCAATCGGATAATTTTGTCACATACAAATTTGTTGTTAAAAATGTAAAAAAATCAACATGTTTAAAATGGACGTACGGACATTCTGGTAATGATTATAGAGTTGCTGCGCTTTCTAACTCGTACCTAACTATTACAGGAATCACCATGCAAAATTTGAAATCGATAGGACAATTCTAACATGCCTTAATTAACGAAAAAAGCTATTTTAAAAAGTAAAAAAAATCAATATGTTAAAATAGGACGTACGGACATTTTGGTAATGATTATAGAGATGCTACGCTTTCTAAATCGTACCTAACTACTAAAGGAATAACCATGCAAAATTTGAAATCGATAGTACAATTCTAACATGTCTAAATTAACGAAAAAAGCTATCCGTTACGGACGTACGGACGGACTGACCCTAATTATAGAAAAGCTTCGCTTTTAAAATGTATAAGGCCAGAAAAAAAACATACATTCTAAAACATATCTAGAATAAATTTGACTGTTGTTAATTCCGCACATTCAAACATTTATCGATTTAGCGAAATGGATTCCTAAAAACAGAAACGTTGATGTATTAAAAATTTAGATATTTACCGGATTTATTTTTCTAGTACCAAAGAATATAGTTGATAAATAGATAAATTTCTGTCATTAACGTTTTAGAAGAAACTCAAATTGCAGTGCACGGAAAGAAAGTGTTTTCCCTGTGGAAAAATCTAAAAATCATTTAAATGTCGCAACCAGTAATCTATCCTAATGATACACCATGTAAATAGCTGGCATAATCTATAATACAAAGTAGCTTGATGTCTGTCTGTCTGTCTGTCTGTCCGTCTGTCCGTATGTCCGTTCGTCTGTCTGCCCGTCTGTCTGTCCGTCTGTCTGCCCGTCTGTCTGTCCGTCTGAAGCTTAAGATCTCAGTAACCGCTAAACCGATTGGGCTCTACTCTTCAGGGAATATACCTACTGGCCCTGTGTTGGTTTTAAGCTATTTTCTTGGGGGTATGACACCCTCAACCCCTCCAAAACTGAAAATCCCCCCCAAAAAAATTGTTTTTAGGTAGTTACTTCACATAAATTAGCAGCACCAGAAATTTTTATTTTTTTTTTAAATCAACTTGGGGCAAAGCCCCTAGAGGCTAGAAGCGAAGCCGCTAGTTTTATATATATCACTAGTGGTTGCACCTCTAGATGCCTTTAGGGCGATTTATCTGGGGAGGATGGGGATACCCTCCCTCTAAATAGTTATAAACCTTCTCTGAACCTATAAAAAGCTACACTGTAAAGCAGAACCATATCGATGTAGCGGTTAGTGAGATTCTTCGCTACAGACAAAAAAAGCTTACTACTTTATAAAATAGGATTTATGAAACTTGTAAATATATTAAAGAAGTATGAACGAAAATTGGGCCGAAGCACATTGAAGATTGTAAAGTTAATCTATTTTATTTTTATGCAAATAAATATATTTATAAATGAAATCAATGTAATTTAAAATGTATTGAATTATATGTAAAATTAATCTGTAATTTACTGCTAATAAATCCTATCATATAATATTTGAAATAGCCGAGTGTTTTTTTTTCTGTTTGATTATTATATTGAGCAAATATCATATATCTCTAAAATCACTTTCTTCGTCAATCTATCAATATGATCTGTATATAAGCTTTGCTTCTTTAATTTTTAAAGGGCAAAAGATCTAAGAAAGATGTAATAAGTTTACACTTTTCAGGGAGGTATTGTGGTGTTTCAGTTTGTAATCTTTCGCTTTAATATCCGCTGGATTAGAACCTGATCTATAAATTACTGAAAAATCATGTATCGTATATAATTATAAACAATTTTCTTCGAGTAAAATAAAATCATAAAATTTATATTCTTTGCCCGGGCCTTCTGTCCCCCGGGGCTAAAAAAAGTTAATTTAATCATTTGTAATTAACTATTCGCAAAAGCAACATATTAAAACTACTTTATCACTAGGTCTGTATATAAAAGTTACACGCTGTCTTTCTGTCTATGTATTTGTTTGGCTAAAGAACTTTCTTATCACTGGACCGATAGGGTTCTTTTGGTGAAGCTTCTCATAGATCCTTGGAAGGTTTATAACTATTTTAGTGAAGGATACCACCACCCTCCAAAGAGAAATAATGCCTGGAAATAAATTTCCCTTGTCCTCCCAAGAATATTTTCTATATACTTTTTAGTTGCGAAGCTACTCTATAATTAGGGTCGGTCCGTACGTCTGTACGTAACGGATTGCTCTTTTCGTTAATTTAGGCAAGTTAGAATTTCCTATCGATTTTAAACTTTGCCTGATGATTCCTATAGGAGTTAGGTACGAGTTAGGTAGCGTAGCAACTCTATAATCGTTACCAGAAAGTCCGTACGTCCATTTTAAACATTTTGCTTTTTAACTTTTTTAACAAAAATTTTTATGTGATAAAATTATTCGATTAGTCTGATCTTTGAAACACTGATTCCTAGGACAACAAAGTACATTGTTATAAGCGAAGCATCTCTATAATCAAGTCCTAAAAATGTAAGTATGTCCTTAAACAATACCCTGTATTTAAGCAGTTTACTTACAATTTTGTTGCGTTCGATATTTATATTCTGATTATTTAGTTCAAGTCTTATAAAAGTGTTAATGTTCGTTTGTCCTACCATTTCAGAGCTTCGCTCTTATGGATGTTGTCACCCTTGTTCTATATAAAACTATTCAAAAAGGAGGGTTGAATAACCTCCACACCCTTTTTTAAAGTGCCTTTGTTATGGTCCGATACTATAATGTAAATTACCCGCCCTAGGCCAGTATAAAGAGCACAAAACTTATATTTGGTATGTTCCTTGTAATTTTCCTGTCTTTTTTTTGTAGAAAATATATAAATAGTGTTATTGGTTGGACTGAGGATGGGAGGGGGGATAGAGCAGAGAAAATTAATGAAAAAAAGGAGTCTTTGTAAAAACGATCCCTCCTTCTATCTTATATTTAGACGTGTTACAATTGTCCTATATATTTCAAACTTGGGAGATACTAAAAAATCCATTGGTCCATTAACAAATGTTGATTTTTAAACTTTTCCAAGATATAATAGTCATATTCTTCAGTTTTTTTTAATTGATTCCTCTAACAATAATACACACAAATTACAAATGTTCAATGGTTTTAGTACGTTTGATTGAAGAGTTCCTTTTTATGGATGTTTTCATCCTTTTTTATATTAGTAGTTGATTAGTAGTATTTATCCACTACAGTTGCTTAGTGGGATATTTGTAAGCGTTACTAAATTTGAATTAAAGTAACTTCATTCCTTGACACACAACACCCACCTGAAAGAAAAATGGATGGGTTTGTTTTTACTTTGGATCTCTCGGGGTTTGTCAATAAATATAATCTAAAAGTAGCATATAAATAACTATCTAAGCATCCTTACAACTTTGAGCTGTTTAATCCAGCCGTTTACAATATTTGACTAGACAACAAAATTAGCAATCTTTTTGCATACCCTTTAAATGCATAAATGAAAACCTACAATTTCCCGCTGTAATTTGCAAAAATATAGTCTAAGTATGTTTGTGTGTGAGTGGGTACAGTGTGTATATGATATAAACAATAAGATATATAAGTTTTCCGGAATTTTAAAGTTAGGGGGAGATTTAAAATCTGCATCAAATTTTAAGGATTTTTTATAAAATTCGTTTTTTCTATAATTCTTTATCTAAAAGCGGAAATGCAATTTAAGTTTATTAATTTTGGCATCTGTGATTGGTGGATTTAAAAAATCTGCGCTCTGATTGGATGTAGTAAATCATTCAACCAATTAGAGCGCAGGTAGTTTAAAATCCACCTATACTATTGGTCAAAATTAATTAACTTAAAATGCATTTCCGCTTTTATATAAAGCATTATACAAAAAACGAATTTTATAAAAAATCCTTAAAATTTGATGCAGATTTCAAATCTCCCCCTAACATTAAAATTCCGGAAAACTTATATATCTTAATAAACAAGGATGACAACATCCATAAAAGCGAAACTCTGAAATGGAAGGACAAACGCATATTGACACTTGTAGAGTGTCAGAATTGAATAAGCAAAATATAAATCTAAAAGTGAAAACAAAATTGTAAGTTATTTTTTGCAAAACGGCTTAAATACAGGAAATTGTTTAAGGACATACTAATGTACATTTTTAGGAGTTCAGATGAATGGGATAATTGTATCACATAAAACATAAAAGACATTCTGGTAACAATTCTAACATATTTAAGTAAACGAAAAGAGCTTAACAGTTTCGAACGAACGGACGGATCAACCCTAATTATAGGAAAGCTTCGCTTTTAAAAACCTACACCTTTCCGCTGTGGTTTGCAAAGAAATGGTGTATGTGTGTGTCGGCATGGAGGGAGGGGACATTAGGCTGTTTATTACACTAGTCCCTAAAGTTTTTTTTAATAACTTTTTGTTATTCGTTGGTTTCACAACTTAAGGAATTTTTATTGCATTTTGCTTGGTCAGATGAGTGTCTAAACGTTTCAACCACTAATTGAAATCTATAGAAAGGGTAATTTTGCGAATTAAAATTGGGGTTATACTCAAGTTTATCATCCATTGTCTTATCCCTTTAGATCACGTGTATGGGTATATACTGTGTATATTTGATATTGCTTTTGCTGTGCTACTTATATAAACAAGGATGACAACATCCATAAAAGCGAAGCATTAACACGTGTAGAATGTCAAAATTGAATAATCAAAATATAAATCTAAAAAAGTAAATTTGTTGCAAAACTGCTTACGTACAGTATACTGTTTAAAGGCATACTTACATTTTAGGAGTTTAGATGAATAGGATAATTGTATCACAAAAAAAACATTAAAGGTTAAAAATCAAGATTTACGGACATTCTGGTAACAATGTCTAAGTTAACGAAAAGAGCTTAACAGTTCCAAACGAACGGACGGAATAACCCTAATTTAAGGAGAGCTTCGCTTATGAAAACCTACACGTTTCCGCTGTAGCTTGCAAAGATACAGGGTATTTGTGTGTGTGTGTGAGTATTGTGTGTATATAATATTGTTTTTTTTTCTGTTCTACATATAGAAAGAATAGACCCTGTGGATTTAAGAATGAGAATAAAAAAAACATATCATATTTAGTTAAAAATGTATTTTTTAGCTACCATGGCAAGTTAGAGAGCATATTAAAACATGTTAATATAAATATTGTAAAAACTTTCATCAATGATTTTATGGCTGGAAATTTTACCAATTGTTATATGTCTTTGTGTATGTTCTCCTGGGGTAACTGACTCTTCTGGGACTGTTGTGGTGATTCCTGAAAAAAAGTGGTATTAATATCTGTAAATGTATTTGATTATACAATTATTTTTAGTGGCAAAGCAACTCTTTAATTCCCCTCTTTTATCTAAAATCTTTATTTGTTGGTTTGTTCTAGCAATGTCCAAACTTTTCTACCTACAATTTTACTCATAAGAGAGAGTAATTTTGCAAATTAATTTTCCTCATTTGTCTTATCCCTTAAGATCCCTGAGTTATTTGACTTACCTGCAGGTCTTTTGTGAGTAGGAGCAGCTTTCATATCCATTCTTGGTACAGCAGTACTTGCAGTTGTTGTCCTTGTAGTAGCATCTATCTGTGCTGTGGTGACTAAAATAAAATTTTAATGATTTAAAGAAGGCTCAAAACTAGATCCTTGGAAAACATTTAAATAATTTCTGGCCCCTTTGGGGAGCTAAAAACCATTGGAGTAATATTCCTACAGGACTACTCTAACCCTTATTTAACCTATCCCATCCCACAGTATGAGAAATTATTACGATTTCTCTTTAGCACAGTTCATCAATCTTGATTTTCATTAAAACTCTGCATGCATATTTGCATTTTTGCACGCAACATGTGGTAAAATTTCAATTTTTTTCTTTTTTTGCAAAATTGCAGTTAATTTTTTCATTGCATTCCCAAAATGAGTCAGCTATAAAAATCGCATGTATACTAAGTCAGCTTTTAATAGATGAATTCCTTAGGATAAAGTTAACTTTCGGAAAATTATATACGTTGCTGTGCTCGTATTATTAAAATGAATTGTATAAACAAAAATAAACAAAAGCGTTTGTCTGCTAGAATTTCCTTATTAAGTTTGGCGGATTGTGGGGCAAATTTAATTATATACTAAACTATATCTATTTGTATATATTTACCTATGGTGGTTGCTAGGAGAACGGTTGTTGTTGTTGTTGTTGTAGTGATGTTCAGAGGCAATGAAACATTTCTCAGGATATGAAGTTGTGCAACACTTGGTACATTGAGAACTGAAATAAAAAAAAGTCATCGATAAGTAAAAAGCTCATTAATAATAAAAGCTCATTTAGAATGAGAGAAATAAAGTTTGATTGAATTTATATTGCAGAAATTGTAGATTATAATCAAAAGACACATTCTCAATCAAGTTAACACATTTTTGCATCAAGTGAAGCAAAATAATGCAATGAAAACACACATAAAAGAAATTACACAGTAATCTCGAGAATCCTTTTATGGAAGTAATACGATGTTTTGGTGTCATTATGTGTGTAGCGAAGGATCTCGCTAGCCAATTAACCGATAGGGTTTTCCTTTGGAGTTTAAAATTTATTTGGGGGAGTAAGGGGGTTATCTCGACCCCCCCCCCCCCCTAAGATAAAAAGCCCTTAGAAACACCCAAAAGTTTGGTTTTATTTTTAAAATCGACAGTAAAGGGTCGACTTAGGGAAGCACTTTTTAGTCAATTTAAGAAATGGTTTACCTGTATTGGCTGCTAGAAGTGGTGAAGCAGCTTTCATAACCATAAGAATCCTTGGTACAACATTTCTTTGAGGCATTCATCTCATAACATTCACGGTTAGAACTAAATATAAAACAATAATTATAAAAAGTAGAAATGATTTATATCTTTATTTTATCCCTAAGAAAACTTAAAACATTGTTAGAACAATCTTGCCAAAGCCATAAAGTAAAGAATTATATTTACCTAGGCCATAATAAACAGGATATATCCTATATTTTTGTTTATTTATTAACAATATTATAAGATAATTTTGCTTATGGTTGAGAACCTTTCTAATCCAGTGGAAACTAGATGATTTTGGAACGATTAAGCACAATATTGTAAGCAAAGCATTTCTGTAATAAGACCAAAAACGTAAATTCATACATTTGATGAAATAAAGCAACTTTTCAAAAATTAAAGAGCTGTTACTCATTCTTTGTTAATTGTCTGGATTGGTGAGCTTTACTTTTATGTATGTTGTCATGCTTGTTGGTAACTTACTTAGGTGTATAGTAGTTGTTGTTGTCATAGTAGTGGTCAGCATTCACCAGTACTGCCAACTGGACCATCAGGACCTTAATAAAATATAGTTACTTAAAATCTCACAAACTACACAACAGAAATGAAATATTATTATACTAGGGGCAGCGTTCCTAGCATCTAGGAACTTTATAATCAAAGGAGGTTGGAAACTAGTAAAATAGCCTAAAACCATCAAGGGATCTATATGAAGCTTCCATAACAAGAAGAACTCAATCGGTACAGTGGTTAATGTAATCTTAAACAAAACAAAAACATACTATTTTATATGATAGGATAGAGGCTTTATATTGGTCCTAAACTATTTTTTATACTATAAAACAGATCCCAACCCACACAAAAAAGGTTATCAACTTCACAACAAAAAGTTTAACATATTTTTTTTTTTAAAAGGATACTTATATATCAAGTCTGTATATTGCTAGGATGCTTGTCTGTCTGTATATATGCTTGTACTAAAAGATCTCGCTAACTGTATAACTGTTTTGGATATACTTTCAGTGAAGCCTTATATAGGTCTTTAGAAAAAGACATCAAACTCTTATCTATCCACCAAAATCAATATTGGGCCTCTTTCTTAAAAGATATTACATTTGATTTTTAAAACAGAAAGTTTAAGATTTAAATATAAATTAAAACTACGTACCACAATCTTTAGAGAAGTGTTCATTTTGAATAATTTAGTTGAACTGATATCCTTACGAGGCATATGCCAGCTTATATAGGGGAGGTTGTAAACTTGTAATTGGTGAAAATCATGACATACATGTATATTGAAAATATATGTAGGAACAAGAACGCGGAATTAGCGTAAAGGGTTACGCAGTACGCACCGGGGTTTAAACCAAACTTTGTCATACAAGAGACTTTAAAATATATATCTACTCCTGTTATGTCCAACACATGACATCAGTAGAAAGACTAAGGGATATGACTTCCACTTAAACAGACCATGTACAATGAACAATTAGGAGTTTCAGACAAATGTCATGAAATCAAATGTTTTTTTTGTCTGTTACCTATGCTAATATCTTCACAAGTTAACCCTATCTAAGTCCTTTAAATACGACGATTAATCACCTAGGAAGCCTTTTATTTTGGATGATGTTGGCTGGTAAAAATTTCCAATAACTATTCCTCCTAAGAGTTTTTAAATATCCACCCCCACTCCCCCACCTCTCCTGAAAATGAATTCTGAATAGAATATCTTACATCCCAGGGGGGGGGGTCTTGATTAGGTGAGTAATTAACACTTTATTCGAGGGGGGGGGGGGGGGGTAGGAAATTTTTTATCCACTCCTCCCAAAAGTTTTTTCTCACAAGGGTAAAATTTTTATTTTTAGGGGGAGATTTGGGGTCACACATTAAATTCTTTTGTGAAAAATATATAATATCACTAGAATTTTTTAAAACTAAGGTCCAACCCCTATCCCCCTTTCAACTTTTGACATCACACAAACTTTTTATAAAAATGTTATGAACCAAGACCTCCAAGACCTTCGAAGATACGCTCCTCTACTCTTGGTTCACATTTTCATTTTTTGAGGGTAGAGCCATTTTTAGATCCCTCAACTTCATTAAATTTTGTGGATTTTCAGGATATTAGCTACTATACTAACCCTCTTTTTTTGGATGGGGAGCAATAGAGATTCGTTTTTGTGGTGGGTAAATCAGGGGTTAGTCCCCCCATCCCCCCATATGAACTTTACTCCTGCATGCAGAGTATTGCCAAACTTGTAAACTTATGGGAAAACATGAATGTCTTGGCCGATATTAAAGGTAAAAGTCTGAAATTTTTCGCCAAGATTCCTCTGAACAAAATAACTTCCAGATAATTAACAATACAGAGAGTTAAATTTGCATGATACCCCAGTGCATCAATATTTTTTTTCCATTTAACATTTTTTTGTCAAATATATTAGTTTTCAAATAAAATGTCTCTTTTACCTTATTTTATGGTCTTGAGAGTGCTGACAAAAGAGTAAGTATAGTAAGCTTTTGGAATATTGTTTATCGCATCGTATTATAGACAGCTTTTCGTGGATACTTCTATGAAAAATTATATAGTTAAAACAAGTTGTGTTAGCCCCGAGGGGGCCGAAGGCCCAGGCTAACAAAACTGGTATTGATTTTCAGATTTTCATTTTGATATTCGAGTAAAATTGTCTGTAATACGATAATATACATGGTTTTTAAGTATGTCTGAGAACAGGTTCTAATCCAGCGGATATTAATCAAAGCCTAACCGGAAAATATATTTATACATTTCTGTTGACATATCTGAACTTCTAGGGTTAGATAAAACCTTTTACATAATTGACCTAACCTAAGACAATAATGTAAAAATATCATTAATAAAAAGTTTGCACGTGCTATTACAGTTTCAGTTAAATTGCCTTGCAAAAATTAAATGCTGATTTATAGCTGTTTTAAGTTTTAGGACTTACAATGGTTGATAATTCAGGAATCAAAATACCTGTAGCTTTCATGAAGGTCACATCCTCTATCTAAGGACCGTTTGAGACTATTTAGGGTTTTTTATTCTTAGTTAAACTTTGATTACTAGTTATTGATTAGTCTAGTTCTAGTATGTAATATGTATTTTTCTAATACGTTATCAGGAATCAAAGGGAAAGGGGAAGATAAATCAAAGTACATCCCCATTTATGATTAACAACATTATCCCATATGTAGATTAGTTTATTGTGGAAAAGTCTGGCCACTGATAGATTGTATAAACTATTTAAGATTTGATTATATTCCCCAAGGTTTTTGAATCTGGAAAAAGATTTTATGTGGACCAGTATAATTTACAGTCCAATATCCCCTCACTCCCTGCATATATGCATGTTCTATTACTAGGGGGCAATCAGTTTGGAAACGCCTTGAGTATTGGAAAATATTTTTGCGTGAATCACTGGTTTGATATTTTGCAGATGCAAAGCTTGTTTATATTTTAAGAGTTTCCATACGTCCCAAATATTGACAATGTAGACTTTTTATATGTACTAAGTTTAAGTATTCCTGTGATAATGTGGTTTCATTTTAAATATATTATAACTCTATAAATAAATTGACCTCTTTAAACCATTTAAAGTTTAACTTATTTTATAATTGAGATTCCTTTCATATTAGGAAGTAATGTCATAAGATTCAAAGCAAGTTTTTTCTATTAAGAAATTCTAAGTAAATTGCTAACGAAACAAGATACATATCTTGAATTGGATTGCTAAATTAACGTGCAAAATAAGCATATTGTTTTACCCCCCCCCCCCCCTCTTGTATTTAAAATAGACTTAATTGACTCTTTTAAGGGGTAGGTGGATGGAGATACCCCTCTAAAAGGCCAAGTTAAAAAACGATCGGTTATCTTTATGTCTGATTAGATGAGCTACGCTTTAATGAACATTACCATGATTGTAAATCGTGTAAATTACTTTTTAAATAAATTTTCAAACTTTCTAATCTAAACATGTTTATGGCGAGGCGAGTGGGTTGGAATTTAAAGGTTACTGGTTAAAAGGATTTAATTTAAAACCATTATTCAGCATTAATAAACCTATAGTATATCTATCTATAATACAAAATAGAATGATGTCTACCTGTCTGTCTGTCTGTTTGTTTGTACCGAAGGATCTCGCTAACCGCTGAACCGATCGGGTACCCTTAACAGGGTAGCTTCTCATAGGTCCCGGAAAGGTTTATAACTGTTTGAAGAGGTTCCTTCCCACCTTCCCAAGATAAATCACAAAAATCGAGAAAAATTTTTTTTCGACTGGAGACAGGTATCTAGAGACTTCATCGCAAAATAGATATGTATCGTAGAGACTTGAACAAAAAAACATTTAAAGTTCCACTAGAGGCCTCTAGGGGCGTAGCCGCTAGTTTATAATACAAAGTAGAATAATGTTTTTCTGTCCGTCTGAATCTCAGGATCTTGCTAACAGTTTGTGGGAGTGGGGTAATGATGTATTTAATTACCCCTCTATTTTGTACCCCCTCATCTCCAAAAAAAAAAAAAAACTTGGACGTCCTTGCTTTGAAGTTTTCATTAAAAAGTAGGGTTAGCTTTTACTAAAGACTAGGGTCAAAGCCTCTATTAATGCATAATTTGAAATAGTTAGAATTACGCTTTAATCAATTACAATTACAATTAATCAAATTTAAGAAAAGTTTGTAATCTATTTTTTTTGGAATTTTTAAGACTAGCAAGTTATGTTTTGATAAAAAGTAGATTAGCATTCAAAATTTAAACCCACACAATAAGATAAAAAGAAATAAAGCATTTCAAATGCTTGTAATTTACAAAAAAAATTTTTTTTAAATTTAACATAATCTAGTCCATAAAAATAAAAATAAAAACTTGGTGTTAGAAAGTTTAAGGGCTTTTTGGGTGGGGGAGAGGGTACGGGTGCTTAGTATTTATCCTAATTCACATCAAAATAATGACTTGATGACTGCTTTCCATTTATTTTTGAAAGGTTGACATACCGAAATTTTTAGAAATACAAACCTTACTGTGAAATAATTTTGGCAGACAGCGAAACAAAAATGGTGTTATTGTGTAAATTTTAAAAAGGTCTTTTTGTACTATTTGGAAAGTTTCTTGCAGTCGACAGAGGCTTTAAAAAAAATAAACCACAAACCAGAAGCGTGCAGTAGAGAGATGTAGGGGGGTGTTAACACCCTCTTAAAAATGAAAAAAAGGAAAGCCTGCCCTTTCCCTTTTTTCACCCCCTAATGGTTTTGAAACCACCAGGTCAATCGCAGTGCACGCCACTGACATAAACTATTAGGATTGAGGTGGGGTACGGTGACCCAATCCCTTTCAACAAGAGCTAGAGGCATAAAAATTGATGTGTGGTTTCACTTCTTCATAAAGATTTTCTGATCTTAAGTAAAGCAGTCAAAGACCTTTTGATTTAGCACACCACACCGCGTCACACTAAAGATGATCAAAATTTAACATACTGCTGCTATGTCTGACACTTGACAATAATAGTGAGTGTAGAGGAAAAGCCTTGTCCCAAAAAAGGCGCAACTTATTACCATGCACAGGGTTGATCGTCTGTTGGAAATACATAACATCATATCCTATTGTGAGCGATAGAGTATCGAATCTTATTACTAGCAGATGATACTCTGGTTTTTCTTGTTAATCACTTGACATCGAAAGATTATCCCACCCCAAGAAGGTAATTAAAGGATAATTTTTTGGCAACTTTTAACACTTTTTTAGGCCCTGTAATTGTACCTTAATGGCCCGACAACATTTGTTGGCATCCTCTACCCACTAAAATTGAATTCAATTCTGTTTCTTTAACATTAAAAAAAGTCTAATAATATTTGACCTTCTATCTTGAAAAGAAAAGATCTTTTAGGTTCAACATTTCTAAGTTGTTCACTCTCAAATTAGGGTGCTGTCTAGCCGTTTCAAAATATTTTATCTTTATTTTGTGCACTAAAGCAAGGTTTGGCAGCCGCGAACGAGTCGGCAATAAACATTAGAGTAAACACTATAGAGGGAAGGAATCCCAATCCCAAAAATCTTGTACCGACTCTCAATAGGGTCTTTGAAAATCAACCAACAGTGTCGGAAATATTAACACAGTAGCAGAAAACAATTTGCTAGCTGACGAAATATGTCCTTGAAAAAGGAAGCAGGTAGTTATTTGTCAATACATCTATACTAAAGATCGGTTATTTAAACCTCTTTCGATAGTAAAACTGTGCTGAACAGGATGAAAGCCATATAGAAACAAATCATTACCGTTAATGGATTATAAAAGTTATAACTATCAATTGTTCTGCGGTTCACAGACCAGCTGTCTTACGGCTGCCAAGCCCTGCATTTGAGGCAATTTAAGCACTAATTCAGACGCCAGTCAAAAAAAGATACAAATCTTGGGTAAGGAAAAAAGTATATTATTGTTTTTTGATGTGTAAATAATACAAATATTAAGTAAATTTTAATTGAATAAAAAAGAACGTACAGGAAACCCCTGAGTAGGAAGCACTAACTATTAAAGATTGTTGGGAAGGGTATTGAGCTCCTTCCCTCCAACCTAGCGCGGAATTTTTCTGTCTCATTCTCTATGTGTGAGAGATAGGAGCTGTAATTTATTGTCTTTTTAATTGAAGGCATTAGATACAAGTATGAATTATTCTTTGAATTATCTCCAAATAAGCTTGCACAGGAAGACAGCAAACCTGGCAGGGTCACCCAGGTTAAGAGAAAAACATTCGTTTTAATTCAATAAAGTATTTAAAATACAAAAATCTAAATTGATTAATTAACATTGCAAACCAACAAAATATAGCAATTCCAGGTTCCAGGTATGATCCTACAGGTCTACAACAAAACTTGAATGGTTCCAGTGGCCACAATTTATTGCTTATATACTTCATATTTAAAGCTTAAACTTATCTTATATGTATTTATGACACATTGGAGTATTGTAAGAATACTCTGCCTAGCATAAGCGCTACCACCAAAAAATTTGTTTAACCCTTCCTGATAAATTGGTCTTCTAGATTAAAAAAAAATATTAAATGTCAAATAGACGACATAAATGTTTAAACCTTTATCTCTGAAAGATGTTTGGGAATTCTAATAACAACTAGATTAGAAAGTAAGGCGCAAAATAGCTTTTTTCTGTAATTTACAGGTAAAAATATTCAAACTAAGATTCATATCTTAAATTTTATAGACGCAATAAACAAAGGCCTCTAGGGGCACTTACGAGAATAGGGAAGGGTTTAGTCGACCCTTCTATTTCAACTTTAGTATTAATAAGGAAAAAAGGGGAGGGGGGACTTTTACAGGGTCGATGTATCTTGGGAGGGTGGAGGTACCCTAACCATAAAAAGTTAAAAGCCTTTCAAGGAATAATAAGAATCTTCACTGTAGAGCAAGAACTTACTCTACCTATGGACAGACAATCATCCTAATACTTTTATATAAGGATTTATACTTATACATTGCAAATAAATTATTGTTGAAATGCTGCTACACAACAGTATTAATAGATTCATATTAGAGCACGCCCCTTATTTTATCTATCTTTCTTTTAGAATAAAAGAAAAAAAACAACCATAAAAACATTTATAAGTAGGAAAGCTTATGATAATAAAGAGAAACAAATTCTATAACAAATAGCAAAGCATGAAAGATATCTTAAAATATCAAAACATACATACATTAAGCTTGAGAAAGAGTTTTCCCTATATTTGTACATAAAATATCTGTGTAGTATTAAAGACGTCAAATAGACAGACAGACAATGTAAATCATAACAGAGACACTCATTTATCATGAAAAAGCTCAAGCTAGCGATTATATAGGGGATATTTTGTCTCGTTTTAAGTGTGTAAAAGAAAGAGGACTCTTTATCTTTTTGAATATTTTTAAATAGAGTTTTTATAAACGAGTGGAATTTAAACTTTTTAATATCCCCGTTCCTGGCAAGTATAGGATGCTAGGAATCCTGGCAAGGTCCTGCAGGTAAACTACTTTTGACTTCAACAATGCATTTGAATTTAAACTGACCAAAATACTATAATATATCCTATAATAATTCAAAACAATAAGATATATAGGTGTCCAATTCAATTGGTTGGCAGCAAACGTTAAATAATAAAACAATCTGACCCAAGTTGTTGAGACCCTTTTCGTCTGCTAGGAAATTGCTATCTGTTCTTTCGTTGGGACTTGGCTGTGTTTATATTTACGACGCTATTAGCTGATTTAAAAACTGAACACAAAAACGGGACAGGATCCAAAGCCTGTACGCAGAGTTACATATAGCTCATGTCCCCTCTATTCTTTCACTTCAATCTTTGAATTTCTACTGTAACCATGATTAATTACTTAATCATACCTGTCTACAAGACATATTCAAATTTTGTTAAAATTCTGCTGCCGATTTCCTGCCGACCAATGACGGTGGCAATCGGCTGCTGCCTTGGATAACCAAAACTGCAAAATTGTAATGAAATTTTTTTTTTAAATTAAAACTAGAAATAAGTTTATGCTCAAATAAACTGTCTACGTTAAAAATGATGAATTACACCCGTTCAAAGGTTTTTTTGAGAAAAAAGGACCTAAAATCAAAGATTGCTGGAAAAAAAACTAAATTAAGAAATTTAGGCTCCATAGAATAACCGACAGACCTACAGACCCAAAAAGTTACAGTCCCAATTTTTTTCAAATAATATTCAGATACAAAATGATGTGCACGCCACTGTTTGTACCTGTTTATTTAACCCTTACAGATCGGGCCCCAATTCCCACCTTATCAGATCGGGGGGGGGGGGGGAATAACGGAAACCACCATTTTCGGCGGTTACGGCGGTAAAACGGCGGTTGGCGGCGCCAATTAATATTCTTATCTGTTTATTGTTGCTCAAGGATTTACCAAAAAAATGTATTCATGATATATGTCTGTAGTAAAAGCCGGACAAAAATCGGTCATAAAGTTGGTCAGGGAGCGGTCAAACGGTCATAACACCACTTTTCTCAGAAGGTCATTGATATCTAAGTATTCACCATAAAAAAAATTAGAACACAGTAATAGTGTGTGACAGATTATGACGTAACAAAAAAAATTAGCCAATGAGAGGCCACTATAAATTTTACCATTGGTCAATAACGGCCTCTCATTGGCTAATTTTTTTTTGTTACGTCATAATCAGTCAGACACTATTACTGTGTTCAAAAATTTAGGTTTCTACCTTATACACAAAAGTCATAATGTATAATTTTTATGCTACCCAACCGACTTTGACCGGACACCACGACCGACACAGACCAGATATCCTAATAAAATCAACTCTTGCCGACGTATAATTACTAAACTTAAAAAGTCATGAAGTCACAGCTCTCCATCTTACCTACAAAAAAAATGAGATTGAAAAAACTGTAAGGGTTAAAAACCATTTTACCTACTCTTTCTATTGCTTTCAAATGCCAGATATTACATAGATATAAACCACTTTAATCGTCTGTAGTATGAATTGTTTTGGGCAAGGCTTGACCTAGCACCTCCCCAACAACAAGTAGATACGTACTCTTTACTCTAATGCCGCGTCGATATTTATAATATATTTTCTATATACAGTCTATGGCAAGTACATTTCAATCCCTATATAAACTTGAATACTTGATCATAAGGTATCAGTTGAACCTAATTATTCAATATGTACACGTCTCTCAAGCTTGTGGTAAGTGATTTATCTATTTATAAATGCCTCTAAGGGCACTTGATTGGGGGGGGGGGGGCGGAGGGGGAGGGGAATCCTAAACTCCTCAGTTTTTTATTGGGCGGGCTTTTTTTCTAGGAAGGCTGGTTTTAACCCTCCCCCAAAAATAGTTATAAACTTCTTAGGACATATAAGAAGCTACAAAATTGTACAAGAAAACCATATGGGTTCAGCGGGTAAATAGATACTTTGGATGTCAGTTTATGAGAAAATTAAAAGTTTTATCAAAATGTAAAAAAATATTAAAACCTCCCAGTATAAGAAGATCAAAAAGTCATCCTGCCTATAACCAATATAAAGCCCTCCCAGACATAAAGACAAACATCTCTTATTGCTATGTACTCTACAATCTAACCCAATATATATTTACAGGTCCTCCTAGTTGTCCAGCTGACAGTTCTAGTGAATGCTGGCCACAACTACCATGACAACAACGACTACTATTCTTCACCTAGGTAAGTTATTAGTTATCAACAAGGTTGACAACATACATAGAAGCACAGCTCACCAAAGTAAAAACAATAAACAAGCATATTTAGTTACAGCTATTATAGTACTGAAAAAATCCATATTGTTAAAGATTTTTTTATGAGCATTATCGCTTCCAAATCATAATCATTTCCATAGGTTGTAAGACGTACTAAAAATTAGTCGTATTGTTTTATATAAATTCTATATGAATAACAAAATTTAAATTTTGGTGTGTTCGCAGCCAACAAAATTTCTATACATATCACTGAAGATGATTAAAGTCCCTCAACAGATTATGACGTCATACGATAAAATAACCAATGAGAGGCCAACATTAATTTTACTATTGGTGAATTACAGTGTATACTGGCCTCTCATTGGCTATTCTATCGTATGACGGCATAATCCGTTGAGGGACTTTAATCATTTTCCACATCACCTTTGTTTTACTTTTTATAACTACATAACTACCCTTTTGTATACACTGAACCCAGTAAAAGTGTCTGACTATGACGTCAGAAAAAATTAACAATTAACCATTCGTCAATTACAGTAAGTACTGGCTTCTCATTGGTTAATTGTTAATTTTTTCTGACGTCATAGTCAGACACTTTTACGAGGTTCGTATACACTTACTAATTATGGTTGTATTGCTGAATTCCTATAAGCCAAATTAAGAGATTAATCATCTATACTTTCTATATTTATTGTTTTATAATTAGTTACCAGCCGGCCAACACCTATGATTCTTTTTCCAATATTCAGCACAGGTAAATAGACAACAAATATTCATTAACTGATCGGTCCTTTCCCTAAAAGCAATGCTTGGCCACAGAAAATGTCACCCATACCTTAATAATGCAAAGTCATCAAAGTTTGAATGAAAGCATTATTGCAAGAACTTTTTTGAGAGAAAAAATGTATTGAAAATATCATGTAATATAAGGGTTAGAAATTCATGGGTTTGATGATCCTTAGTTTACTCAGAGAATCTTCTTTAAATTGTAATAGCCGTTTTGCCACTAGCATCTTGAGGCTTTGTATCTGTTTTCGAAGGTGTAGGATTCCAAGAGCAGAAAATAGCTTTAAATCACCCGAAAACATACATTTAAAAACCAATAATCTAAAACCACCCTATGCATCTGTTATAAAATGGATAATAATCGACAAATCGTATCAGTATTATCGAAATCGCTAAAGACAAATAAAAACGTTACTACTTTATATTAGGATAAATTTTATTTTAGCCACCACACCACAGAGAGATGTTGGTACAAGAACAACAACTGCAAGTACTGTTGTATTAAGAATGGATATGAAAGCTGCAACTACTCCCCAGAGACATGCAAGTAAGTAATTCTTCTCTTGATTTTTTTTAGGCAGCTGTATCTTTGACCGATGCTGAAATAAAGTCTTCAGACAATTTCCCTACAACCTTCTTACCTCTTATTTCACACTTCCCTTCAGTCACATAAAAAGTGTTACTCCAACTCTACGGCAACAAAACATTTAATTTTTGACAACTTCAAATTGAATTAATTGGCTGAATGACTGCTCCAGATAACTGCAAAAATGACTCAAACACAAAATTTGAAGAAAAAAATTAAAAGTGGAAGGGGTAGAACATTTTGGTTAATTTTACACACTTTCCCTTTTTACCATCCCCACGCCGATATCGTATGCATGCCATTGTATATTATGTTTTAAAATCTTTAATTAAAACCATTCTCAATATTTTAATACCATGTTTTTTTAGGACTCGCCACAGCAGCAGAAGAGTCAGCTATCCCAGAAGAACTCATACAAAAACTTACAACAAATGGTAAAAATGCCATTTTAAGAAAATTATGATTATAGATAAAATTTGTCTATTTTTACATGATTTATGTAGCCTTACCATTGTATACATACAATGGTAGCTAATAACAAATATATTGTTAAACTCTTATTTCTTTTTTTATTTATATTAACCCATATAACTATTATTAAGAACGTACTATCCTTACATAGAAGTAAACGAATGTCTGTGTGTTCTTCTGTATGTAGATTAAGATCTCGCTAACTGAGGACCGATATTGTTCTTATTTACAGTGAAGCGTTTTATAGGTTAAGAGATGGTTTATAACCATTTTGGAGAGTGTATGGTACCTCAATCCTTGCCTCTGAAAATAATACCCTCCTAATTTTGTTTTCTTTTTCTTTTTAAAACTCAAATTGAAAATTGCTGTATATTAGTGTAGTTAGTCTATACATCAAGGTATAAACTTAGTTTTTTAATACCTTTTCTGATAATATTTAACAAAAATATTTTTCTTTGTCTTTTTTAAATGTACTATTAGCTTGTGCCTAATAAATATATGTATGTCAAAGACGCCTATAGTTGGTAGTAAGGGGAAGATTACATACCCCTCGCCCCCCCCCCCTCCCCCACCCACAAACAAATGTAGGAAGTTAAAAACGCGCGTTTCAAGCACGCCAGAGAGAATTTGGTTTGTGAATTACAATTTTAGAGCACAGTGTAATTCACATTTTTTGAAACCTACTCAACTCTACAACTAGGTCCTGACATTTTCATTGTGTACCCTCTATATCTCAGGGAGACAAATGAATGAGACAATGGCCGGTAAATTGATGTACATCCCCCATGATGATACACAAAATTACCCCTTCTGTAGATTACAATTGGTGGTTGAAACGTTTAAACACTCAACTTAATGACTAACTAATTAAAATTCAAATAAAGTCCCCAAAGTTGTTGTTCCAACAAATAAGAAAACCTTATTATAAAACTTAGGGGACTAGTGGGTATAAACCGCCCAATGACCCCTCCCTCTCTGTATACTACAACCACTTCACCCCTCCCCCTTCCCTCCAAGTTGACTTTGTGTAAAATTGCGCGCTTTTTAGTCATTTAATAAGGAAGTAAAATAAGGACAGGATTTTTAGTTAGATACAACAATTGTAATTCACAAATTTTGACAACCCATAAAACATTAAAAAGCGAAGTTTTCTATATTTATTTATATATGTCTGTAAGAATATATGCCCATTTAGGTTTTTAAGTATCGTCCTTCCTTTAAAAATCTACATGAAGATTCCTATGGGGATAGAGTATCATTTTGAAACCTTAGAAAATCTATGACTTACTAACAAAATTAATTTTTAAACTCATTTTTTCGACCAGTAAATCAAGACACAAAAATACTTACAAAAAATTGTTCTTCTAAAAGGTGATACCTAGACGATAGAATCTCACTAATTTTATCTCTTAATAAAACTTACGTAATTAATAAACATTTAACAAATTTCTCTACTTATGAACCATAGATTATTCTGACTTCTGAAAAAATACGTTTCTTTCATAATTTCATCAATGATAATGTCTAAATAATTGATTTTATGTATGTTTTCGTCCTTGTTTTTAGTAAGATAACCTTAACAATGTAGGGACGCTACAGGTCCATAATTAGACAAATAACAATTAGAGGCAGCTTTATATATTTAGTATATTAGGGTAAACCACTAGAGGGAGATGGGGTCATTGTGCCGACTCTTAATTGTGTCAATGAAAATAAACCAATAGTGTCGGGTATATTAACACAGCCAAGTAGCAGAAAACAATTTGCAAGGAGACGAAAAAGGTCAATGAAAAATGGAGGGAGGTAATTTTTATTACATACATCTATTGCTGAAAATTTCGATATTTTAGTAGCGTAGTTTTGGCGTAAAGCTTTGTTTTTGCAGTAACCAAAGGTTAGTGGGCAAGAATGGGGGGGGAGGGGGTTGAAGTGGGCAAGAATGGGGGGGGGGGGTTGAAGTGGGTTAGAGGGCAATTTTCACCTAGAATTGTTTGTCAGAATCCTGGTCTGTTGTCACTGATATTTAGTATCAAAGCTATTCTTTAACCCTTACAGATCGGGCCCCTATTCCCACCTTAATAGATCGGGGAAGGGGGGGTCATATTGACCCCCCCTCTATCTCGGCTTCTGTTACAGATAAAGACGTAAAATTTTTTTTCTGGTGGTTCATGTGTATTTTTAGAGAAAATTACTTTTTCTAGTCATAGCGGTCAGGCCGCTCCTTAGCCGTTTTTTAGCGGCCAGCTGCTAAATTTTGAAACAGCTGTAGAGCGGCCAATTTTGCAGCTAGGATGACCAAATTTTAGGACGAACTTTTATTTTTCATAACAAAAAAATTACTTTTTCTGATCATCGCCAAAAAACGGAAAATAACGGAAACCGCCATTTTCGGCGGTTACGGCGGTAAAACGGCGGTTGGCGGCGCCAATTAATATTTTTATCTGTTTATTATTGCTCAAGGATTTACCAAAAAAAAATAAGGGTCTCTAGCTGTAATAGAAGCCACGATATTCATGATATATGTCTGTAGTAAAAGCCGGACAAAAATCGGTCATAAAGTCGGTCAGGGTGCGGTCAAACGGTCATAACACCACTTTTCTCATAAGGTCATTGATATTCACCAAAAAAATTTTAGGTTTCTACCTTATATATAAAGTCATAATGTAGAAATTAAGACTTATTTAGAATTTTTTTAAATTTTGGTGCTACCCAACCGACTATGACCAGACACCACGACCGACACAGACCAGATATCGTAATAAAATCAACTTTTGCTGACGTGTAATTACTAAACTTAAAAAGTCATGAAGTCACAACTCTCTATCTTACCTACAAAAAAATGACATTGAAAAAATAGGGGGGGGGGTCAATATGACCCCCCCCCCCCCCGATCTGTAAGGGTTAACTGTCCTTCTGTCTCTCTCTGCCTGTCTGTCGGTGATGATTTCAATTATCTAAATCATGTGATAATCTAATACGACTTTTCCTTTCTTGTGTACTTTTTAGATTTTTAGTAGCGAAGCTACTCTATAATTCACTTTGTTTGTCCGTACGTCCGTCCGTCAGTCAGTCCGTGACGCTATGGGGTTAACGTGATTTTCTCGGCTTCTATTCAAGAGAGACAGGTGAAACTTTTATTGAAGATTCTTATAACACATGCACATCTAATCTATACATTGTTTTGTCCTTCTGTCTGTTAATTGGGTTGCTAGATAGATTCCTGGATTTTCACGCGTCCATAATTTTCTTTGCTCTTTTTAAAAATAAACGACGAAGATTTACAGGAATTAAATAAATTCACATTCCGCATATTTTCACTAAATTACATTAAGAATTGTATATTAATTGCGGTGCTAGATCAATTATTAAGTTTTAATAATATATGTATCTTATTGGCAAAGAAGGTGTATCAACTATTTTTTTTATAGCTAGCCGGTTCTTTTAGTAAGTAGTAGATGTAAAATTTTTCATAGAATTCAGATATGCAATCGGTTTTTTTGTAGACCTCTTATTTTTTAAGTAATTTAAGTTTTAAAAAAAAAAAATTAAGTCGATTTTAAGGTACTAAAATGCAACAAAAAAAAGAAAGAAAATGGTCATTATGAACAAAAATAGTAAGATCTTTAATTTGACACCTTACTTTTTCAATTCTGTCAGGTAATTATTGAAAAAATCGATTTTTTTAAACCCACGAGAATAAAAACTTTGAACTTAATTTTATTATTTCACAAATAAAAAAATATGGGTTCATATATACCATTAGAATCAGAAAAATATTACGAATCCATTGTAAGCAAAATTGAAAAAAAAAGTTTACAATATAGTATATAAACTACAATAAAAGGAATTATATGAAAATATCATATTATGTTGTACAGGCAACGTCTTAATTCTTCAATTGAGTATAAAAATGGGAAGGGGGTAAAGAGGGGGTAAAGAGGGGGTAAAAAAGGGAAGACAATAGTGTTGTCTGAACAAAAAAAATAATTGGCCATTTCTGTAATTTTTTAATTTTTTATTTTTTTTCAATTTTGCTTACAATGGATTCGTAATATTTTTCTGATTCTAATGGTATATATGAACCCATGTTTTTTATGTCTGTTTGAGAAAATATTTAGGTCTAAAGTTTTTATTATACCGAGGTTAAAAAAATAGATTTTTTCAATAATTACTCAACAGAATTTTAAAAGTAAGGTGTCAAATTAAAGATCTTACTATTTTTGTTCTTACTGACCATTTTCTTCTTTTATTTTGTTGCGTTTTAGTACCTTAAAACCGACTTAATTATTTTTTTTAAAAACTTAAATTACTTAAAAAATAAGAGGTCTACAAAAAAACCGATTGCATATTTGAATTCTATGAAAAATTTTACATCTACTACTTACTAAAAGAACCGGCTAGCTATAAAAAAAAAAGTTGATACAACTTCTTATAAAGAAGTTGATACAACTTCTTTATAAAATTATATCTGGAGTTGAAAAAGGTGCAGCCTTTTTATTAACATTCCGTAATCCGTACCTACAACTTGCTGTTTCAAATATGTGTTGCTCATTATAAAATACACTCTAGATAACTCTAATATTAGACAGTAGTCTAACTTTTGAGCTTTCTAGATATTACTTTTAGGGCATATTTTGAACCTTGAAGTAAGTTTGAATTTTGTTTTCAACATGAACACATCAATTAAGCTTATGGTTAGTCTATTTTTTTATTTTAAGTGATATTCTTTAAGCATTTTTACCTCTTTTGATAACTTAAATAATAACGAGTGGATACGCCCCTAGAGGCCTCTAGCTGGCAAGCATTTGACACTTGAAAAAGCAAAACACAAGGCTCTTGGATTGAAATTAATGTTCGCTTGTTTCAAATTTATTACGTTTACAAGCCTATCATATGGATTGTCCATAAAAGTCTGGTAGTTTAAAGCTAAGGCTTTATGAACTAGACATGGGTGATGAACTACATTTGAATAATCGGTGCTTTCACAAAAAGAGCCTGTTGAGCCCTATACCCTTATTTTTAAATGAATTGTGAAAAATGGTGGGGGGGGGGGAGATAGCCTATACCTACGGTGCACTAACCCTGCGGGTCTACCCAGTTTTATATTTTAATTTATTTCAAAAGAAAGTGGAGGGAGGTAGGTCACCAGCGCTCAACAAGGCATCTTGTGTGAAAGTTCTTTTACCTCTATCTTTCTTATTATTATAGGTATTCTGTTGTTTGCAGTTTGTAAACGTAATAGAAGCACGTACAGATAAAGCTTTGACATATAACAGAGCTCTACCTTCTACTGAATTTGAGGTTCCAGATAATGTTAGACCAGTTAAAGTTCCAGATTACGAAAATGCTCCAGTGGAGTATCCACCATATTGGACAACAACTACAGAATATCCCTGGTATCCAACATATCCCTGTCCTTCTTATGGCCCTCCTTCATTTTCAAATATAGTCGAAGTACGTCGCCCATATGACTGTAGCCCACATCCAGAGTAAGCTATTTTACTAGATTTGCCACTAGCCTTTATGAGTTGAGCATGCTCATAACTTTGCTAAAAATATGTAAAGGTTTAGGGATTTTTTTAAATTCATAATTTGTATATCTAGCTATAAGTATTTGTGATTGTATGTTTGTTTTTCTTTTTGTTATTCTTTCTGGCTGTCTATGTAATGTAATTATGTAAAAAATTAAGTATTGCATTAAATTATAGAGAATTATCTACGAATAATTTCAAGTTTGTAAGCGCAAGCCTTCGGCCCCTTAGGACTAAAATAATAGAATTATTCTTATAGTTATCCATTTTACTATCCGCAGAAAGCTACCTATATCACAATGCGGTAAATAACCATTTCTTTCTCTAATTCTTGCAATGTTTGGCTGTAAATTTTCTAAAAGAATACATAAATAGAAGAGAATATGCACAACAATGACTTTTGCTCTAATTTAGGGATGCTTGTAGCAACACAGCTAATGAATTTCTACGCAAAGTTTGTGAAAAAATGGAGAGATGTTTACAACTTTCGTCGAACTTTTACGAACACAGCGACTGCCTCAAAGGTAAAAGTAAGGATCAATAAAGGACTTAAGTTTATCCTAGGGGAGTGGGGGGGGGGGGGCAGGGAGAGGAAACAGTGTCTCTTGAAAATATAAAAAAGATAAAAAAAAGCAAAATTAACCGAAATGAACAATTATAAAAATTGAAATTCGTTTTACCGACGTATTACCGTTGTTCACCGTGGTTTCACGTCAAGTTCCAGATAAACACTGCTTTTCTCCTTCCTTTTAATTTAAAAAAAACATAAAAATATGTAGGGGGATATTTTTTGTATGCCTAATCCATGCAAATAACTAAAAAAATAGAGGTGTGGGGAGAGGGGATGACTGCTCAATGAGGTACTTTGAGTGAAAGACTTATTACATCCTTGCTCTGTAGAAAATGGATTATATGATGAATCTGGCCCTGATTATCCACTACCTGCACTAGAACCAGTGACAGTCACTGAAGAAACAAATGGACAAACCTGCTATGAAATGGAATCTCTTAAAACCTGCTATCAGAAGGACAGCCAAGGCTATGAAGTTTTCTACTACACTAGCGAAAGTGTACAAAGGTTTATTATTATACACATTTATTATTTGACAGAAAAAGACAACATGCTTTGGTAGCAAAGCACAAAAAAAAATCATTGACGGAAGGATAAAGTTATTGGGCATAAATTAAGAATTTGATTTATAGAAAAAAATCACAAAACCTTTCACTTGTGTCTTTTACACGTTTTAACCCTTACAGATCGGGCCCCAATTTCCACCTTAATAGATCGGGGGGGGGGGGGGGGGGCTCCAAGAGCCCCCCCCCTCTATCTCGGCTCCTGGTACAGATAAAGACGTAAAATTTTTTTCTGGTGGTTCATCTGTATTTTTAGAGAAAATTACTTTTTCTAGTCATAGCGGCCAGATCGCTCCTTAGCCGCTTTTTAGGGGCCAGCCGCTAAATTTTAAAACAGCTGTAGAGCGGCCAATTTTGCAGCTAGGATAACCAAATTTTAGGACGAACTTTTATTTTTCATAACAAAAAAATTACCTTTTCTGATCATCGCCAAATAACGGCAAATAACGGAAACCGCCATTTTCGGCGGTTACGGCGGTAAAACGGCGGTTGGCGGCGCAAAATAATATTTTTGTCTGTTTATTATTGCTCAAGGATTTACCAAAAAAAATTATAGGTCTCTAGCTGTCATAGAAGCCACGATATTCATGATATATGTCTGTAGTAAAAGCCGGACAAAAATCGGTCATAAAGTCGGTCAGGGAGCGGTCAAACGGTCATAACACAACTTTTCTCAGAAGGTCATTGATATCTAAGTATTCACCAAAACAATTTTAGGTTTCTACCTTATATACAAAAGTCATAATGTAGAAAACTATTCAGTTATAAATCTTTCTCAACCCAATTTAAAAGGAAAAAAGTCTACTTCATCGTTCCGAAATATATTTCAAGTAAAAAATACTCATTATCAATCGCATCTGGAAAAAAAACAACAAAATAAGTATATGATAAAACATTCTTTAAGGGTAAAACATTTAAACCTAACTTTGATAACAAAAAAATATGATAAAAAGCATTATTTAGGTACTAACAATTCACTAAGAAAAAATATGTATGACTTTACTATAAGATGGTTGTACAAAAAATGAAGGGGAAGCGGTCAAAATAATGTGAATTGAGAGGGGAAGGGGGAAGGTTTGAGTTTTGTGGGGTGTCTATAGTAGCACAGCTGCTCTATAACTGGTGATTTTAAAAAAAAATTGCAACTGCATTTTTAATAACAAATTTACATTCTGCGATTTAACAAAGGTTCAAGTTTTCTAATATAAAATTTTTCTCTGGCTAATCTTACCCAAGGATTATTGCTTTTAATTTGTTCAAAAGGAATAAATTCACAAGGACTCTGGTAGAAAATTGACAACTTATTCATACGTACTGTACTAAATCAATCATTACTTGGACTAATTTAACCAAATTAGTTTTTTTTTTAGGTTTTTGATATTTCATACAACCCCCTTGAGTTATTCATTACAGTAAAATACAATTTTAAAATTTATTTAATGTGTAAATATGCATAAATATGACGTTTTTACTGACAATTATGTTGATTTTTACTCAAAGCATATATCTGGTAGACAATAAAATGATTATAACTTTCGTTCTATTTGAGATAAATTGATGAAATAAAAAGTACATTCAATTTTATTAAGCTGAAAAGTCACTTATTGATATTAAGAAATAATAAACCCCTTTGAGTGGGGGAGGGGGGGGCCTTGAGTATCGAAATAAGAAACTAATGTAAATTTCTTTTCTACGGTGGGTTTTAATGATTCATATAGCAGCCAAACTGTTTTAGGCAATACCCATTTGTCTGTCTGTCCCTCTGTCTGTCTGTCCTTTTGTCTGTCTGTCCCACCACTTGTCTGTCTATCTGTCTAACTGCCTCTCTTTTGGATTTCAATGAATCATCTAGCATAGCCTAATTGTAATTTGTTAATGCCTCAAAGACTCTCTGTTACTATTTACCTGTCCCTCTGTCTGTCTGATCATTCACAGGTTCTCTATTGGATTTTATCTAATTAATTGTCTACTTTAGTAAAACTTTGATAGTTCTTCTTGCCCGTCTGTCTGTCTATCTACTGAGTTTCTACCCTTGGTATAACAGACTTATTCACTTAATTTATAAAAAATTAGATTTACCTAATAATATGGTGGTATCTTGTACCAAGAGATACACAAATAACCTTGTGTTGAAAAAAAACAAATAAAAAATGATTCAATTTCTTCTATGAAGAAAAGTGTAATACATGTTCCTTTATTCTCTTTGTACATCAAAAATATGTTTCAAATTTATAATATCAGGTTATATTCCATTAATTTATTAACAACTAAATTTTTTGACACCCCACTTATGACTTTTAACAGCCCCCTTTAACTAAAATCAAGGGTGATTTTATTAAGATTTTACCAAACCTACTTTACATAAGAAATTTATTACATTTTAAAATTTTTTTTTATAAAAAGAGGATTGGGATATATCTCCCTCCCAACAATAACTTTAAAAACTATTGTAAAATATATTAAAAGTTATAAACATATATCTATCAAGATCATTAAAGGAATTAACTCAAGTTTGAGGGGGGGGGGGGGCTTAATGCAACCATCTCGTAATCAATGCACAAATTGCACTTAGAATTCAAATTTTGTTACAAAACTTGGCATGAGTAATTCTTGGTACATCTATTTTCCCAAAATGGAACAAAAAGTTGCAAAAGTGACAGCTAACAGCTGGCGGCTCAGTCATTTAGCCGTTTTTGGGCTTTATTAAGGGCGAAACTATCATTAATTGCATAGGAATCAACTTTTTGAAACATATTTTTGCTTTAAATATCCATTTTTAAAATTTCTTGTACCAGCTGCTAGAACTGGCTAAAAATGGCTGGGAGTGGCTAAGAGTATGAAGAGTATATAGGGGTTGTGACATGTCTAGGGGTAGGTTTTTATTGGTACTGAGCTCAAAAATACTACTATAAATAGTGGGGGTCCATCCATTTGGCAGCTGGGGCTGTTACACAGACTGTTAAAAACCTACCTAGAGACACGTCACAAGCCCTATCTACTCATTCTACTCTTGGCCGCTCCCAGCTGAGCTGCGGCCATTAGCAAGCTGCCAAATGAGTTTTTTGTGGTATTTTAAAAATTAATAAAATAAAATTAATGGTCTTCTTATCAATAAAGGGGGGTTTGGTGCTGGAAGGTGGGCAAAATTGATATATATTGAGCTAAAAATTTTAAACTACCTTGGTCCAGTAGTTACTGCATCTAAAAGAAAAACAAAATTAAATTTTTTTAAGTTAGGTAAGAAAAACTGCAAAAATGGAATTTGACTTTACAGATTTCTTGCTACACCTTCATATGTTATTATTGAGACTGCTCCATTTTTTTGGTAAATTTCAGGTTTATATTGACATACTAGAATTGAAATTTTGTAAAAATCTTTAAAATTGAGATCACACAAAAGAACTAAAAAAAAACATTCTTTTTGCAGATTTCAAAAACTTTGAAGTGCTCGTGAGGTCACAATTATTGCATCACAGAAAAAAATATTTAGCATGGGTCATTTTTTTGCTTAAATCAACCACATTTTTACTGGGGGCAAAAATTTTTTCAAAATTTTTTCATGGTGGGATGATTTAATCTACAATATATACTTTTGGCTGTTGACAGCTGTTCTCAGCCATTTTTGGCAGTTTTCAGCTGTTATGACAGCGAAATCTAGAAATTAAAAAAGTGTTTTTAGTAATATGTCCTTGTCCATGACATAAAGTTATAATGTTAATTAAGAAAAGTTTAATTCCATGGAAATATTCAATTTTTTATATCCTTATAAGCCATTACCCAGCTGCCACTATTTTTGGTAGTATTTTTCAGCTCAACACCCCTTAAAACCTATCCCTAATGGATGATTCCTACGTAATTATTGCTGGATTTGCCCTGAAAATAGCCCAAAAATGGCTAAACAGCTGAGCAAACAGCCCTAAGCCATTACTTTTCCAAATTTTTGTTCCATTTTGGGAAAAAATCTACCAAGGATTACTCATGCCAAGTTTTGTAATGAAATTCGAATTCTAGGTGCCATTTGTGCATTGATTACATGATGGTTGCCTTAACCCCCCCCCCCTTAAGCTTAACTTTTTGTTAAATTTTGAAAAACAGACCTACTAAGGATTACACATGCCAATTTTCATAACAAAATTTGGATTAATTGATTATGGGATGGTTGCATTAACTCCCCCCCCCCCCCTACATATGTATGAGAGTTTCCTCATGTCTCAATTTACTAATTAAAAGTTGTACAGTACAGTTGTACAGAATATTGCAAGATTTTTTTAGTAAAGTCTGGTAATTAATTTACCTAAAAGTAGATAGCATAGAATTATCTGAATCAGTGACTTGCTTAAATACACCCTCCTTAAACACCCCCAACCCCACTTTATTTTAAAGGGTGTAAATTTATTTCCTTTATACCCCCTTGGAATTTATAGAGGGGTGTATCTGAGGGTGTTGGCTCTTGTCAAGAGGGTGGACATGGGTGGACACCTAGGGAGGTGTATCCATCCCCCTTAATTTTACAAGGGTGGTGTAAACAACCCCTATACCAACCTTTTGCGCGCCTTTGATCTTAACTATACTTTTAGAGTACATAAAGTTGTAAATTCAGTAACTATTCTACAAAAATTATCTTCCTAAATTGATATATGATTTTCAGGGTAATCTCCGGTGGACTAAACATTAAAATTTTATGGAAAAAAAGATATCTTTGGAACATGCATGTCTTGAAATTATCCCCCCTTTGTACTCAATACGCATTATTAATTCTAAGTGCATCAATTTTGCGTTTAAAGATACCCTTAGTTTAAGCATTAATTTCTCCAAAAAACGATGAAAAAAGATAAATTTTTTTTTGATAAAATGATAAAAGTATGTAAAATGAAATAACCAGCAAAAAAAATTACAAAATTACGTTAAATAGAACGAAAATTAGAGCGTTTTGTATGCCTTATAAAATGCGTATTTCTCATGAAAATTGTAACGATTTAGTGTGTTGAGTAAAATATTTACAAACTTCCCGCTTTTATAAGAAGCTAGAGCCTTTGTGAATTGTAAATGACTGAAATTATGGCCACTTTCTGAAAAATGTTGGCCAACTGCTGTGATTGCATTAGGTGAAATTGAATTTTTATGCTCAGAAAATCTTTTGACTGCTTTGCGGCCAGTCTGTCCAATATATTGTGGGTGTGTTTTACAATTTCCATTGTCTTTGGTACATGTTATACAGTAAATTACATTCTCTGAGTCACAAGTCAAATAAGATAAAATTGGAATAGTTTCATGTGTTACAGATGATACAATATTTTTAACAAATTTAGGCGAAAATTTACATAACATACAATTGAAACCACATTGTTTAAACCCTAGTTTATTTTTGGAAGGTCTATTGTCTTTAGGCAATTGTGCTCGAATCAAAAATTCTCTTAAATTTTTTGGCCTAGACCAGCACACCATCGGCGGTTCTGGGAAAACTTTTTTCATTTGGGGATTTTGTATCATAACCTTCCAGAATCGAAATAAAATATTTGAAATATGGGGAAGGCGGGGATCATATTGTAAACTTAAAATTGGCCTGTTTACAACTTTTTTCTCAACTTTTTGAAGTGCTGTTGCTCTGCTGATTAAAGATACACGTTCAAATGCTTTTAATATATAATTAAGTTTATAACCACGAGATAATAGTTTACATTTCACAAAATCTAATTGTTGTACAAAATCTACATTTAAACTACATATTCTTTTTAATCTAAGAGCAAGTGAATAAGGGATGTTCTCAGTAATGTGCTTTGGATGTGAAGAAGATAAAAGTAAATAAGAACATCTTTTGCCAGGTTTTACATAAAGATTTGTTTTTATAAAACCATTTGAATCAATCGAAATTACAGTGTCCAAGAAAGCTACAGATTTTGTCTCAAAATTATACGAAGCTTTAAATTTGAGAAATGGGTGAAAATTATTAAGGTGTTCTATAAATTTTAGCAACTCTTGTTCTGTGCCATTCCATAGAAAAAATATATCATCAATGTAGCGTTTATAAAGGTTAGGTTTTAAACCTTTCCAAGATTTTAACATCATATATTCAATACAGCCCATAAAAAGGCATGCAAACGTAGGGGCAACACGGGTGCCCATGGCAGTTCCAATAAGCTGCAAATAATGTTGACCATTAAAAACTAGAACATTGCATTTAAGAACTAATGTTAGAAGTGTTATTAGGAACACTGTGGGGACACTTTTATCACTACGAGTGTCTAAAAAGGCAGTAAAGATTTCTATTCCTTGAGCTAGTGGAATATTAGTGTAAAGACTTGATACATCAAGGGTCACAGGAATGGATCCTGGATGTTGTAGCCCTTTTGAATTTTCTTTCTCAAAACAACGTAACATATCTGGTGTGTCTGCCCAATAACTTGGTAATGATTTGACAATAGAAATAGAAGAGTAGAAGAATATTCTGAACCCTTTTTTCGTCAAATCTAAGAGAGAACATTCCTAGCAGACAAAAGTATTGTTTACTTTCGACTCAAGCTGATGTGGATTCTTAAAAAATGATAGACTCGCTATTCAATAGTGAGGCAAAATTATTTTTGTGAAAAATCATCCAAAAGCACATTAAAAATCTACAAAAATTAAACAAAATCATATGTTAATAACCCTCTTAAGATTTTATTTCATTTTTGTAAATTTTTTTATTCGATTTTGGAGGATTTTTCACAAAAATAATTTTGCCTCACCAGCGAGTTGCCAGCCTAACTTTTTTTTTAAGAATCCAACTTTGTTTCAAGCTTTCAAATTGTAAACGAAATTTTTGGGCAATTAATTCTGATTCCGCAAAGCTTTCTACTAAGAAAATATACTGTTAACAGCTGACTTTTATGTATGTATGAAATGAAAAAAAAACATGCCTTCGTAGGAAAATGTGTACATAATTTCAACCAATGAGATCCAATGTAAATTCCGATGCGATTCTCCTATTGGCTCAATCAGACATTCCCTCTCTTTCTTAGTACCTTTATTGATTTGACTAGATCATTAGAGTGAATGTCGACAAAATGACTGGCATTTTCGAAAGTTGTACCACTAGCTGATTCGACAGGTCTTAAAGGTGGGGTTGTTGTCCCAGGGGGCCATTTTTCGGGATCAACGTGGTCTTTAACAAGACCATAGAGTCTACCGGGAATAGGCTCATCAGGTACAAGCCATTTGGCAATATCGCCATCTATCCATTTCATGGATTTTGCTTTACTAACCTCAGATTTTAATGTTTCAAAATCATTAAATTGTATCTGTGCAGCCTGGTTGGGATCTAGCTTTTGAAAATAAGGGTGATCAAAGCCGTCAGAATCTGTATGTTTAGCTAACAATAGAGATTCCATAGAGTTAACATAATCTTCTGTATTTAATACCGAACAACCACCTGTTTTATCATTCGGTTTTATACAAATTTGACGAGATTTTTGAAGTCTAATTAACTCATTCATAGCCCGTTTTTCACATTCAGGTAGGTTAGTGTGTGTTTTATTTAAATCTGCCCCTAAAATACAATTTAGAGAACCATTTAGAAACGTAGTTAAATCTGCATTTGGGGTGGACTTGGGAAGGTTGGTTTTAACTGAAGTCCACGGCTTTTTACCTGACATAGGTTCTATCACAGAATTTTCTATGTCATTTTCTTTAAAAAGTTCCTCCCTCCATTTCATAGATCTCCCTAGTTTTTGGAAACCAGCGTGTAGATCTGTTGTATTTACAGATTTAGGGGTGACAGCAAAATTTAGACCCCTATTTAAGAGGTTTGTCATGTCCTTGGTTAAAACTGTGTCACTATAGTTACAAACTAATGAATTTAGATTTTTATTTTGACGTTTTATTTTCCGTCTGTACTGTGACCTTTTCACAAATTTTCTGGACTTTTTAGAAGTAGAATTATTCACGGATGTATCACTATTAGATTGTAACTCTGGAGGAATGGGCTTATTACTTTTATTTAAAAGGAAACAAAGTTTGTTTTTATGAACATTATAGTGCTGTTTCTTCAAATTTAATTTTTCACATTTAAGTCTATCTTCTAAGAAAACATGTAAGCTTGGTTGGGTTATTAGGCCATGTAAAGAAATTTTAAGCTCACGTACATGTTTTTTACACAACTCTAAATTTTTCTTTTCTTCAACTATGCCTAATTTCAAATTTTCAAATGACACATTTTGCAAATTAGCTTGAAAAGTGTTTGAAGCTGTGTTAGAGAATCTAACATTATGTTTAGCTTTTATAACAGCTGTTGGTGGTAAAATATTGAATCTTACACATTTTTTCAAAAACCATATGCGAGAGGCACATTTCTCCTGCTTTGACAGAGCTTTGTGTAAGATAAAAAAATGTTTTCTATAAGAGTTATCACTGAAAAAAGTCTGTTCATCATTTAAAATGTTGTTTAAAGTAGACGGGGGGCCAGGTGTTATAGCCCGGGCAGCCTGAGAACTTGGAGGGCTGGGTGCAGGGCGGGGCTCGGCCACCGGCACAACACTGTTCTGCACTGGAGTCTCAATTATCATTGTGTACAAATTGTGGTTAGAATGAGTCTCAAAGGTTGCCAAAAATAAAAAATTTCATAATGTAGAAATTAAGATTTATTTAAAATTTTTTCTAATTTTTTTTGCTACCCAACCGACTTTGACCGGACACCACGACCGACACAGACCAGATATTTTAATAAAATCAACTCTTGCCGACGTATAATTAATAAACTTAAAAAGTCATGAAGTTACAGCTCTCCATCTTACCTACAAAAAAAATGAGATTGAAAAAACTAGAGGGGGGGGCTCTTGGAGCCCCCCCCCCCGATCTGTAAGGGTTAATATTGCCATTTTTGTAGCATGACTGAGATACTAATAGACCAAGTAAATTACAAGAAAATCACATTTAAATCCATAGCGTTACGTACTGACAATGTCAGTTATGAAGTACCTTCGCTACTAAAAAGATAAAATTGGAGAATCAAGACAAAGTTTTATTTAATAATTAGGGTTGCAGTGAAGGTTTTTGATTTGTTATAAGATTATTGGTCCTCATGGTTGAAGACAGGGGCTTCCAAGCTTTTTTTTGGGGGGGGGGGTAAAATGGCGCGCGAAGCGCGCCGCAAATTTTTTTTAACCCCCCCAAAATTTTTACCCCGGGGGTAAAATTTGCTTGGGGGGGTAATTACCCCCCTGAAACCTGTTGGCAGGGGTAAATTTAGTTTACCCCCCCCAAAAAATTTACCCCCAGGGTAAAATTTTTGGGGAGAGTAATTTAAATTTTATTAAATATATAGTATTAAAAATGCGCGCGAAGCGCGCACAAATTTTTTTTATTAGAGATTTTGGATCTACTGCAGTTCATGGTAAAATATTGCTGGTAACGAATGCTTCCTGTTTCCTGGCAATGTTAGAAGATTCCTGGATCTAGCATAACAAGAAATAATGCTGGAGCTACCATTGTTTAACTTTCCTGGTTGCCAGCAATTTATGCATATTCCTGGTCACTGCCATTTTTGAAATATTCCTGTTAAAAAGCAATATTTCCCTTTTTAATTCACATTTCCCTTTTATTACACTTACCCCACAATTAGAGGTTGATAAGATTCACAAAACTCAAAAGTGGCTATTTTGGCATGTTTGTCTGATGTGGTGGGGGGGGGGGGGGGGGAGGAGGGCAGTGGTGTTTCTCTGTAGTAATTGAGGGAGTTAGGAAAAGGTATAAATATTGCTCCGCTCTGCAACAATTCACAATAAATTAAAAACCTTAAACTGATCAAATGTAAATAATGAATTAGCGAAGGGGGGGGGGGGTGTGACTGAGACAAATATCATAAAAATTCCTTTTTTCTGATTTATCAACAGTTATTAATACAACGTTTATGAAGGTGTAAAAAGTAACAATATAAAAGTAGTCAGGAAAAACTTTAAGGTTAATAGGTCCTAGGAAGGTTTTTAACTATTTGGTTTATTTGAGGGTATCATCCACAATCCTCCTAAGATGAACCGCCACTAGAAAAAAATTAATATATTTTTTTGGTTCATCGGTTAGCAAGATCCCTCTGTGTACAAAGACAGTCAAACACACACAAAAATGTAATACTTATAAATAAGTATGAAACTCATTATGTAATTGTAACTTACTTTTCCTAAATATTTACTTTAAATTAAAATCCTTCGCTACTTTTTATGTATTGTAGATTGTAGCGGTTGCGCCCCTAGCATCATGAGGATCCGTTTTTAAATTGATAGAGCCTTATGAAGCTTCTCTAAAATGAAGAACTCAATCGAATCAGTGGTTAGTGAGATCTTAATTAAGAAACAAACAAAAATTACTTTATTGTCAACCTTGCTTGCTTGAGTTTACAAAGCATCAAAAGGAAGGAAGATAATTAGAATTTAAAACACCCGCCAAAAGTATCAGAGATTCAGAACATAAATTTTAAATTTAGAAATGGGTAACCAATTAGCTTTTTTGTCAAGAGGTTACTTTATCTTAACTCTAATACCCACCAATTAAAACCCCGCATTTTATAAGACGAAATAAAGATGCCATTCAAATTTTGGCGCAAAAGTGTTAAACTTTCCCCTAAAGTTTATACAGCCTTAAATAAGGAGGGGATGGCGTTAATTGAATTTAAAAACTCCCGCTCTACAGCTGTCTGTACAGTATTGAGTGGGATGGGTTGTAAGGTATAGTTACGAAAATTGGCGCCAATTTAATCATATGCGTGTAAAGGTTAATTGATTTACTTTTGAAAGTCTAAAAAAGAGAGGGAATAGAATAATTTGAAATAAAAATCTCCCGCCATAATCTAATTACTTACATGGTTTCATGGTCTGTACGTCACAGTTACGCTACTCTTTTTGTTGATTTATGCTAGAATTGTTGGCGTTATCCTCTTAGAATTTTTTTAAAAAATTTTGATCCTCTCCCCACCCCAAAAAAAAAAATAAACAATGAAACCTGGCCGCGGCACTTTTTTTTATAATTAGGTTAGTTTAGGTTATAGGGGCTAGTATTAAGTTTTGGCATTCTATAGGCGTTCAATTTCGTTGGTTTTACTGTTTGATTTCAGAGCCTCACTTAGAAATAAATTGATTTAAAATTACGAATTTATCTCCCCCACTTTCCAATATATTATAAAATAAAAAGGAGCGCCTAAATTTTGGCGCGAAAGTGGATATTAAGATAAAAACAATTAAACATATAGGTAAAGATCCAACTCTCCCTTATTAATCATTGCTGTTTACCCCCTAAGAAAATGTGATAAGGGGTATGGGGTAAAAACTCCTGTAAGCCAGTAATCTTCTCTCATTGCTGGTAACCTGGAAAATTTGCAGATTGCCAGCTAACAGGAACCTAGGATTTAGGGGAATGTGCGTGCTGCTGGATCCAGGAATCTTGTAATATTGCCAGGAACCAGGAAGCATTCGTTACCAGCAATATTTTACCATGAACTGCAGTAGATCCGAGATTTTTTATTTGGGGGGGGGGGGTATTTACCCCTCAAAATTGTTTGGGGGGGGGACGCCTATGGTTGAAGGTTGTCAATAGGTCAAATTATTATTAATAATCTGCGTTTCAATTTTGATTAGGCTTATCAATTTCCATATAGTTTTGAGTTGCTTTCCCTTAAAATGTTTTAAATAAATTGAAAATCAGACTAGATTTTTTTCCATATTCTTGACCACTGTAGGGTCTATACCTAATTTTCTATAACCCCGGAGGGATACTAAGTAACCAATATAACATGTTCTAACTTGACCTAAAGTAACAAAAATCCCCCTCCTCTGTATTTTCAACATTTTTTTTAAGAGAAGGTTTATTTTTGTGTTTATCAAAAGTCGTTTTTTTTTGTGTTATGGGATAAGTCTATATGTGAAAGCATAGCTAGTGTTTTTCTTAGAGACATTTTTAAAAGCGAAGCTTTTCTATAATTAGGGTCGGTCCGTCCGTCCGTCCGTCCATTTCGTTAATTTAGGCATGTTAGAATTGTCCGATTTCAAATTTTGCATGGTGATTCCTTTAATAGTTAGGTATGATTTAAAAAGCGTAGCAACTCTATAATTATCACTAAAATGTCCGTACGTCTATTTTAAACATGTTGTTTTTTTTACTTTTTTAACAACAAATTTTTATGTGATCTAATCATCCGATTGATCTGAATTTTGGTATGTTGATTCCTGGGACAACAAAGTATAATGTAATAAGCGAAGCAACTCTATAATTAAGTCCTAAAGTATGTAAGTATGTCCATAAACATTATCCTGAATCATGCAGTTTTTCAACATATTTACTTACAATTTTGCTTTCACTCTTATACATTTATATTATGATTATTCAGTTCTGACACTATACAAGTGATAATGTCTGTTTGTCCTACCGTTTCAGTGCTTCGCTTTTATGGATGTTGTCATCCTTGTTTTCATGAAAACTAATTTTTTTCTATAATGTAGGGAACATTGCCAGAAATGTTGCTACACAGATGGTAATGGAGAAGAGTCCTGTCACTACACACCAGAGTGGAATAACTAAGACACCTGATCAATCATCACCATAATTTCAGGAAAAATTGTTAGTTTAGATTGAAATTTTCAATATTATTTAACTTCCCTCTGACTATACAGTATACATACAACTTAAAATTATGTTTAGTAAGGTTAGCTAAAGAAGATAAAAGAGCAGTGAAACAAAAGATTTATATTCTTTATCAAATACTAGAGGTCACGTCCCTAGAAGCCTCTAGAAGAACTTAAGGTTGGGGGGAAGGGGGGGGGGGATAAAAGAAGACCAACCAACACTAATTAACAATTTAAGCTTTAAAAAAATATATATATATATATATTGTTTTTTTTAGGGGGGGGGGGATAATTATGTCCTAGGGTTGATTTTCCTTGGAAGGGTGGGACATACTCTAACTCCCCCCCGCCAAAAAAAAAAAAAAAAAATTATAAACCTTCCCTGGACCTATAAGTAGCTTCACTGTAAAGATATCCATATCTGTATAGCAGCTAGAGAAATCCTTTGCTACAGACAAAAAAAGCTTACTTCTTTATATAATGAGATTAATAGTTGTAAACATATACAATGAAAATGAAAATTTTAAATAATTATAGATACAATGATTTGGCTGAATTGCTTGGAACTCATTTTATTTATTGTTTTATTAAATGTTACTATCTGCATGGGAATGTCTTTGTTTTGTTTTATTGTTAAAATATATTTATAATAAATTATCCTAATTACATGTATCTATAAATTTAAACTATTGTCGTATTCCATTAAAAACGGAGTTGTTTCTGAGAATGAGATTAATTAACAGTTAATTTTTTTTTGCAGTTTTATATAACCTGAGATCAATGACGTGTATTTGGTTTTGGCATGGGGACTGGATGTGGGAGCCTCCCCCCCCCCCAACCTTATTTTTGAAATAAATTGAAAATAAAAGTGGGGCATTAGTTTTTGTTTGTTTATTTATACATTTGGTCAGATTATTATTATATGGGTAATGGTGTAAAACTAACACATCCTCCCTATTTTAATTTTTTTTTTTTTAAATAAGAGGGGAGGGAGAGTTATTAGTGCTCAAATGGCCACTTGTGGGAAAACACCACCGAAATAGTTGCTGATTTTATTACTAAAAGAATTAAGAATCTGTTCAGATTTGAGAACCCAACAAGAAGGAAGGAGGAAGGCTAGTCTCCACAAGGCAAATGTCATACCTTAAATATTAATCATTTACCTAAATTTCTTTAACTTTTATCCTATATTAAAAAGAAACTGTAAAACTATTATGGATAAATGAGTTAAGTACTTTTTATTTTTTTCAAAAAAATTTTTACCCCTCTCTTTGGTATTCTATTAAATTCAGATTAATGAAGTGTGTTGTTAAAACATTCAGATATTTTGAAAGTCAAAGATTCTGTCAACAATAAGTTCAATTACAGCTCATCTAAAGTAAATGACTTCCTTTTGTAGAATATATAGGGTAAAATATTAAAAGTTGATTTAACAAAACTTATGAATACCCTGGATTATTAAAGAGCATGTTATTTTTATCTCCTCATTGGGTTGAGTAAATAATCAATTCCTGGCAAATCCAAGCAAAGCCCAATGATGTATAATATCAATGTGATAGTACTCCAAGTTGAAATAGGTTTGCTTACAATCAATCTGTATAGCTTGTTATTTTCTATCAATGACATGAAGTATGTAGTAGAATAGGTTGGTCTGGCATCTGTTGTTCTTTCAGAATTGGAAAAATTTGGCCCTCCAAAACTAATTACTGCTCTGTCATTTGTTATGCTTTCAGCTTCTGAAGAATTTAGTACTTCAATATTAACTTCTGCATTATCAGTATTACCATCTTGTAATTCTCGAACATTTAATATTACTGCTGGCAGAGGAACCACTGTTGATGAAGGACTTGGACCAGAATAACTGGGAACTGTCTGATTCTCAAGAATGGGCCGTTGAAAGTTGATATTTGAACCACTAGTGCTTGTAACATCTATTGGATTATCTTAAAAGTAATAAATCTTAGAAACTATAGAATGCTGAGTTGGTGGAAATCTAATAACAAACCTAACATTTCTGGGAATCAATGATGTTTTTTTTCTTCATAAAATCGCGCCTTTATAGGACAAACATACTTCCGGGTAATGAGCATTGGGTTTTATTGCTGTAATAATATTATGCAACATTGTTACATGCATTTTGTTAAATTAAGAAAATTAAATCTTATAAAAGTACCTTTAACTATAAGACGATTTGAAAGCTCTTGTGCATCTGGAATTTGTCTGTTGTTACCTATCTTTGACTTGCAGTTTTTAAACACTTTAATTAACCTTAAACATTTTAAAAGTTATTTCTTTCATCGTATTATAAACTGCTTTCTGCGGATATAGAATGTACAATTATAAGATTAAAACTAGTTTTTTTAGCCCCGAGGTGCCGAAGGCAAGGGCTAAAAAAACTGGTTTTAATCTTATGATTGTACATTTCTATATTCGTAGAAAGCTGGATATAATATGATGCAAGACATAGTTTTTTCGTATGGATGAGAACCGGTTCCTATCCACCGGATTCATATGAATACGAGAAAAAAAATTACTATTACTGCAGCTAGTACAGTTTACAAATTATAAATTACAATTTTTCAACAAGATAAACTTTGAAGAGGGAGGTGGTATCTATGAGTTCCCTTCCTGTAAGCTTTTTGGAGTAATCCAAGGAGGATACCATGGTATCTTCTTTATACAAAATTTAATTTCTCCATTTTAGGGAAGCTTCAAAGAGATCCAAGCTTTGCTTTATGTTTATATTCAGATCATGTGATGGTTTTGAGCTATTTTACTACCCCAGCCCCAAGTATTATGGACTTAGCTACTAGTTTTTAAGATATTTACCATAATACAGACTCAGCTGGTAAAACAAGACACCCAAGTAAAATATATTCAGTAGGTAAGGCCGTAACAATAAGCTTCTTATTCTCTATGAAATCAGGAACAACAAATTCAATGGAGTCTATTATAAGATTGCTGCATAAGGATTCATTCAAAATTATTTGGAGTAATAAGATGAGTAGGGTTACTCCCAAGATGATAGTGAGCATACATAGTTTCAATCTACATATGCTAATTGTTAATATGAAAACCATAAAGTTATAAAGTTGCTACTCTTGTTCAATTATACTTTATTATTATTGAATTTGCTAAATTAAAAATATGTTCTTGTTATTAACAATTCCTTTCATGATCAAGATTAACATATCCAAATCCATCCAAAGCTGAGTAAACTCTAAAACCTAAAATTTATAGAACTATGATAATCTTATTAATAGATAGGTGGTGAATCAATAGAGGTGAACCCAATGTTTTAAATAAAATGATACACTTAAAATAGATAACTATAGTAAAATTACCTTGGAAGCTGAAAAAGCAGAGATAAAAGAAGTTAAGAATATTCCCACCGTTGAATACTGAACAGGTTAAAGTAGGAGCCAAGGTAAAAAGGTACCTAAGAAATTTTCAACAGTAATATTAGATTATTTTTAAGCTTTAAAGCTTTAAAGACATATGCGACAATTATAGCTGACTAATAATGTGTGGTAAGCCGAACGTTTCAGCTCACCGGTTGCGAGTTCGAGTCCAACGAGCCTTAGCCTTGAATTATTCTACCAAAACAAACTAGCAGGATTTAGTCATACAGAAATTATATATTTAACTGAATAATATTTACAATGGATGTTTACAATGCGCACCTAGCGCTACTCCTACACGGTACGGAAAAAACGCCGTAACTGGCGCTTTTAGCAGGCTAAATCTGCTTGCCGTAGGCCAGAGGCCTACACATTGCGTTCAAAATGATGGAAATTCGACCTAAAAAGGCCGTCTCACGGGTCAGTTGGCTTCTCAGTTGGCGGCTGACTGTCCCCTTACTTGCCAAAGGGTCCAATCAGAGGTAGAATAGGCTAATTTCTGTAAGGCTCGATTGAAACACGCTGACACCAAGATGTGGTAAGCCGAACGTTTCAGCTCACCGGTTGCGAGTTCGAGTCCAACGAGCCTTAGCCTTGAATTATTCTACCAAAACAAACTAGCAGGATTTAGTCATACAGAAATTATATATTTAACTGAATAATATTTACAATGGATGTTTACAATGCGCACCTAGCGCTACTCCTACACGGTACGGAAAAAACGCCGTAACTGGCGCTTTTAGCAGGCTAAATCTGCTTGCCGTAGGCCAGAGGCCTACACATTGCGTTCAAAATGATGGAAATTCGACCTAAAAAGGCCGTCTCACGGGTCAGTTGGCTTCTCAGTTGGCGGCTGACTGTCCCCTTACTTGCCAAAGGGTCCAATCAGAGGTAGAATAGGCTAATTTCTGTAAGGCTCGATTGAAACACGCTGACACCAAGATGTGGTAAGCCGAACGTTTCAGCTCACCGGTTGCGAGTTCGAGTCCAACGAGCCTTAGCCTTGAATTATTCTACCAAAACAAACTAGCAGGATTTAGTCATACAGAAATTATATATTTAACTGAATAATATTTACAATGGATGTTTACTATATATATACAACAGATTATAACAATGGTTAGGTTTGAAGGGGGTGTGGGACACAAGGGCTTAGCCCACGGCGGTAGACAATCTGCGGGGGTAGCTGTGGTAAAAGGGGAGGCAGCGCCTCCCGGTTGTATAATTGCGTGAGGGGCGCGTGATAGCTGCGTGTCCGTGCCCCTCCCCATATTTAGGCAGGCCAGTTTGACCGCTGGACAGCGGGGTCACCGGCGGTCATGAGGTAAATGGTGATATAATGGGATTAGTGCAGAAGGCTTGTTATGATAAGTCACTGCGTAGCAATTCTGTAAACTGCCCGTCCGTCTGTATGCCGTATTACCACAACCTCCCCTTCAAGGGCTGCGGGGCTCCCGAGCCACCAGGCCTTGAACCTGGGGATACGGCAACCTATGTCTGCGCAGGACAACATCTTCCTGGGGCACAGCTCGGTGGAGGACAGCTCTGGCTATACAGGCTCCGCGGGACACTCGCTGCTCTGTCTGGCTGTGGTTGGATATCAACATTGTCAACTCCCGGTTGGCTTCCAGCCGTGGGTTAGCGACGGCCAGGCCCCGTCGTTGGAAGTTCTGCCTTGTCTGCAGGACTAGTTCTGTCTCGGCGGGTAGCTGGACACGGAGGCCTAGGCTAACTCTGGAGGCTCCCAAGGGGGGAATAACGATGGATGAAGGCGCGTAAAATTCCATGGGGGCGCCTGCCTGGTCCAGGTTACTTGGCCTCCTAGCTCCCACTCGGATGGGGACGGCTGTCATCAACAGGGGGCACATCGCTTCAGCTTCGTCCTCTGGGGCCGCCTCTTCCATCTCAGTGGCCGCCTCTCCTCCTGCAGGCTCGCTGCTGGCCGGCAGGTTCTCCATGTCAGTATCAGGGTTCCAGATGGCATCTCTAGGTGGCTCTGGAGCTGGCGGCGGCGGCGGTGGTTCTTTGGGTTGGTGCTGCAGGTTCTCTTCTACAGGGTCGCGATCCTGGCCGCTAGGCTGTGGGGCGGCGGCGGCTGGCTGGTACACTGGAAACTGTCCTGGGTCACTAGCTGGCGGCGTTGCAGCTCTGGCAGGCAGCTCGGTGGCGTCCTCGTCGCCGTCCAGGTCGCCTTGGATGTCTGTTGGAATCTGGTGGGCAGTTACATCTCCAGTGTATTTGCGCAGTCGGCCTACATGCGCGGTGACCTCCGAGATCCTGGCTGTTGGAGAGGCAGGTTTGATGACATAATGGACGTCTGTGGCTTGTCGCACTATCTTCCAAGGGCCAGTCCATCTCTTGGTAATCTTGGCTGCCTTCCCTGGCACCAGGCGGGGGGCCAGATACCAGACCAGGTCTCCAACTTCGTACTTGGCCGTGCCTTCGTAGGCGGCCGCGCTCCTCCGGATGGTTCCCTCCTCTCGCTGCTGGATGGCGTCGTACACGGCATGGTAGCGTTGCAGGAGAGCTTGGACGTTGGCTGGGACCGAGGCATACTCCGTGTCTGGCAGCCGGAGCACCATGTCCACCGGAAGTTTGGCCTCTCTCCCAAAGTAGGCCAGGAACGGGGTCACGCCCGTGGATCTGCAGGCCTTGGTGTTGTAGGCGAAGGCAATGGCAGGCAAGTGTGGCTCCCAGTTGTTGTCGTCTCTGTCTAGGAACAGCCGCATGCCTGTGTCGAGCATCCGATGGAACCTCTCCACCCGGTTGGACTGCGGGTTGTAGGGCGGTGGATGTGTCAGGCCAATCTCGAGCTTGGAGGCCAGCTCCTTGAATACCTGGCCGGTGAACTCCATCCCATTGTCGGAGTGGATCTTCAGGGGACATCCGAACGTGGCCAGGTGGCGGTGCAGAAGGGCTTCAGCCACCGTGAGAGTGTGCTTGTTGGGGATGGCGTAGAGGCTGACAAACCGGCTGAACCCATCCTGACAGGTGAGGATGTAGCGGTTCCCGGCTGGGGTCTCTGGCAGCGGCCCCACCAGGTCAATAAACAGGACTTGCTGTGGATACCCCTGGCGGGAGGGCACGTGTATCCCCAACTTCAACCTTTCCTTGGTAACCTTCTGTACACACTCAGGGCAAGTCTGAACCATCAGGCAGACGTCACGGGACAGGTTGGGCCACCAGAAATGCATGGCGACGCGGGCAATAGTAGCGTCCATTCCAAAGTGCCCGGCCATGGGGGTCCCATGGGCTAAGAAGAACGCGTCCTGCTGGAGGGCCGAAGGCAGCAGGTATCTTGTTCTCTCTCCTGTCAGGGTCTGGTCAGTGGTGGTGAGGCAGCCATGCTCGTCGAGTCCCAGGGCTGCGAAGCGGCTGGCGTACTGCTGCTCGTATCGTTCCTTGCCGCGCAGCTCAGCCTTAGTTGGGGCTTTGCCATCGGCCACCCACTGGCGGACACGGAGCAGGAGGGGGTCCTGTGTCTGTGCCTCTAACACTCTAGCCGGGTCCAGCCGTGCGGCAGAGGGCCGGCCAGCTGCGGGCTCCCCTAGCTGGCAGAGGGTGTGAATGTACTCAGCTTGCTCTGCTAATTCTTCAGCGGTAGCTGTCGGCATATTATCGTCCTCCCGGCGGCTGAGGGCGTCAGCATTGGTGTTCTGGGTGCCAGGACGGTGGCAGACAGTGAAATCTAGGGCCGCTAGCTCCTCCTGCCAGCGAGCCACCATCCCTGTGGATGTGTTCAGCGACTTCATCTGTAGCAAGGCTGAGGAATCAGTGTTGATCTGGAAGCTGCGGTAGGACAACATGCCGTGAAATTTTCGAATTCCATACATAATGGCGGCCATCTCTCCCTTCCAGGACAGGTAGCGAGTCTCGGGGTCGGTTGTCTTGCGCCCCACGGCGGCAATCAGCCTCTCCTTGCCGTCCTGGCATTGACTAAGGATGGCAGAGATGGCGCGGCTGCTGAAGTCTGTGGTGAGCTGGAACACAGCCGGCAAGTCAAACCTAGGCGGCGCTCGGATGGGGGCTTGGCGAAACTTGTCCTTGAGCTGTAGCAGCTGGGCTTCCATCTCAGGCGTCCAGGTCAGTGTCTTGGCCGTTTTCTGCCGATTCATCTCGTAGGTGAGGTCGGCATACTCTGGGATGAACAGGCGGTAGTATCCAAAGAACCCCAGGAGCGCCAGCAAGTCCTTGGGGGTGATGGGGGCCGGCCAGTCCAGGATACGGTCAATATAATCCTCTTGCATGGCTATCCCCTCACGGCTGAGGGTGTGGCCCAGATAGTCCACCTTGGCTCGAAACAGCTTGGTCTTGGCTGGCTTGAGGCGGATTCCTCCCCTGCGGTGGGCTTCCAAGACTTCCCGGAGCCTAGCCAGGTGGGCCCAGGTATCCTGGTGAAAGGTCAGGACGTCATCAAGATATGACTGGAGGTTGGCCGTGCCTAATGGGTTCAGGACCCCTGCAATAAATCTGGAGTAGACAGATGGTGCCGTAGCGAGGCCAAAGGGCATCCTTTTCCATTGGTACAAGCCCCTAGGGGTGGTAAAGGCGGTGCAGGGCCGGCTGTCCTCGGACACTCGGATGATGTAGTACGCAGCCACCGCGTCTAAGGCACTGTAGACGCGGTGTCCTCCCGCTCGTTCTACCAGCTGCTGGATCCTGGGCAAGGGGTAGCTGTCCAGCTCAAGGCACTTGTTGAGGGCTCTGTAGTCGACTGCCCAGCGGGTGCTCCCGTCCTTCTTCTTGATGGGCACCAGGGGGCTACTCCAGGCGGAGTCTGAAGGCTCTATGACTCCCTCTTGCAGCCAGGTGTCCAGTTGCTTCTCCAGCTCAGCCTCCTGCCGCGGGTTCAGATCCCTAAATCTCTGGCGGATCGGCTGGGTCCCTGGTTTGAGGCGCAGCTGTAACTCTGTAGTTTGAGAAAACGTCCCTGTACTCTGATAACATGGTCCAGACCTCCTTCTTGAGCAGGGGGTCCTTGCGCAGAAATTCGTTCTCCTCCATCTCAAGGGCTTCCCACAGCTCCTGCATATCTGGGGGCTCAACAGGCTCTTGGAACGAATGGATACGAGGGGGAGGCTTATCAGAAACCTCCAAAATGTCAGGCTTTACCAGCTCCCCAGCCACCGGGAGGCCGGCGTCCAGCAGGAGGGGCGTCTCCCCTTCATTTACCACCAGCACTCGAAACACGCTGGCGGAGCCAGGCCTGTGGGCATACAGGCCTTCTGGGATGACAAGATCCTCCCCAAACCTCTGTTCTGGGGCAGATAGTTGGATGGCATCCTTAGTACGGTGCCCCACTAATTCAACAGGGACAGCCATGACACCGCGGCCAGGCAAGACCACCCTCTTGGCCGTACGGAGTTGGGGTGGTTGGCCATCAGTTGGAGTGACAGCGCTTAGCCTGTACGTGGCTGGCACGGGGTCAGCTTCGGCTCCGGGATCCACCGGCCGCGACTTGACGGGCTCGGCATCGGGAGGGGCTGAGGTGTCGGAGCCAGGCGTGGCTCCGAGGGCGTCCGGCCACGATTTGACGGGCTCGGCGCTGGGAGAGGCCGGGGCGCTGGGACCAGCCTGGGCTCCGTGGGCGTTCGGCCGCGACTTGACGGGCTCGGCGCTAGGAGAGGCTGAGGCATCGGAGCCATGCGTGGCTCCAGAGGCGGCCGGCCACGACTTGACGGGCACGGCGCCTGGAGAGGCTGATTCCTGGGGGTTGAGCGTGGCTCCAGGTGCATCAGACCGCGACTTGACGGGCCTGGACTCGGACTTGGCCGGTTGAATGGCTGGGGGTCCCAGGTAGAGGGGGCCAGGTGGACACGGCTGGCCGTTGATGAAGGTGTCAGCGGAGAAGATCGGTTCTGGAGGGCTGGCAATCTCGGGAAACGTCGTTGGCAGGTTGGGCACTGGGGGCAACCCCATGGCTAGCAGGTTGGTCCCCCTATGGGCGTTTAGCGCAGCATCCACCCAGTGCGTGCCTTTCTCAACCACACGCGGCTGCTCTGGCAGTGGGCCTGGCAGAGGCCCCTCGTAACTCAACTCTCTCTCGGCTGTCTCCCGGTCGACGGGGACACCACGGAGTGGGATGAACTCCCCACGCACCCACAAGCAGGGGGGTTGCATGTCGAAACAGAGCCTAGTTCCGAACTCCTTGAGAAAATACCCTCCTAGGTTCAGAGGGTGTGAGAGATTTCGTACCACAGTCACGTGGTACAGATGGAGTATAAGAGTGTGTGAAACTGCCATATATAATTCATATAATTTTCCGATTACCTGGAGGGGCTGGCCTTCCTCGTTAGCAGTCAGGATTTGGGTGTTGTCTGGAACCAACATGCGTTGCACGCCCATTGCGTGCATGAGGTGTTCAGAAATGACGGCAGACCCTGGTACACGGTTGCCAGAATCGACCATGGCATCAACCTGTACGTGCTGGGCAGGGTCAGGAGTGGGAAACCTCACCCTGATATGGCAGGGGAAGTGGAGGTCCTGCCCTTGAGACAGGGGGGCCTCCCGTTCGGCTGGGGTCGGCAGAAACTTCGGCGGTGGCCGAACCGCAGCTATGGTAGTATCCCTTACCATGGTGTGTAGACCGCTGGTGGTGGCTTAGACTGTAGCTTCGAATCACTAGAGCTTATCAATTATCACTGGGTCAACAATTTTATATTTCTTTTTATCACTTGGTTGACATTTATACACACTTATGTGTAGTTATCACTAGGAGCTCTAGGTGTGATTCTGGAAGCACTGGCAGCAGGGAATGTCCGTCCTGCAAGGTTCAGAGGGATGGCGGCGGCAGGGAATGTCCCGTCCTACAGCGCCGCTGGTTCGAATCCCGAAAAATGGCGGCAGGGAATGGCCCGTCCTGCAGCGCCTCGGGTTCGAATCCTGGGAGGCAGCGGCAGGGAATGTCCCGTCCTGCCGTGCCTTTGGCTCAGATTCTGCTGTCCGTCGCAGTGGTAGGCCTTACTTGTGTGCTGAAGCTTTGCAGCCACACATTGCCTTCTCAGGGAGACCAGCACTTAGCTGTCCGTCTCGTAGGTTTGGCCTGGGTGTCCTGGGGCTTGTCCCAGCTACACTTGCCAATTTAGACTCAGTTTTGTAGCCGTTTGAGCTAAATTATCCGATTACCGTGGCTGCGCACCTAGCGCTACTCCTACACGGTACGGAAAAAACGCCGTAACTGGCGCTTTTAGCAGGCTAAATCTGCTTGCCGTAGGCCAGAGGCCTACACATTGCGTTCAAAATGATGGAAATTCGACCTAAAAAGGCCGTCTCACGGGTCAGTTGGCTTCTCAGTTGGCGGCTGACTGTCCCCTTACTTGCCAAAGGGTCCAATCAGAGGTAGAATAGGCTAATTTCTGTAAGGCTCGATTGAAACACGCTGACACCAAGATGTGGTAAGCCGAACGTTTCAGCTCACCGGTTGCGAGTTCGAGTCCAACGAGCCTTAGCCTTGAATTATTCTACCAAAACAAACTAGCAGGATTTAGTCATACAGAAATTATATATTTAACTGAATAATATTTACAATGGATGTTTACTATATATATACAACAGATTATAACAATGGTTAGGTTTGAAGGGGGTGTGGGACACAAGGGCTTAGCCCACGGCGGTAGACAATCTGCGGGGGTAGCTGTGGTAAAAGGGGAGGCAGCGCCTCCCGGTTGTATAATTGCGTGAGGGGCGCGTGATAGCTGCGTGTCCGTGCCCCTCCCCATATTTAGGCAGGCCAGTTTGACCGCTGGACAGCGGGGTCACCGGCGGTCATGAGGTAAATGGTGATATAATGGGATTAGTGCAGAAGGCTTGTTATGATAAGTCACTGCGTAGCAATTCTGTAAACTGCCCGTCCGTCTGTATGCCGTATTACCACAAATGCACAACGAATTTAAAAAGTATACCCTTAATTACTACGATCTGTAAAATGTGTCAACCAATGAGATGTACATTTACTATTCTCCTATTGGATGATTTAGACATTACGTCTTTCTTTTCTACGTGTATATTTCAATATAATTGTTAATGTTTTCTCTTTCTTATTTCTTGAAGAGTTTTATATGGTTTAGTATTTAATATAATCCATGTTTTATCAATGTATAAACTTAGTTTTAACGTTTTTTACCTGACTAAACTTGGTATAAAGAAAGCGAGCACATCAAACAAAATCATATAATGAATAAACACTATAAGCATTGATAACAACACCCATCTCATTAGAGCGGCTTTGATATCTTGCTGTGACTCGGCCAGATTTCTGTAATATGTTTATTCTTGTTTTATCTTAATTCATGTTGTGGCCTAAAGAAATAATTTTCCACACAAAAATCAAATCTCCTCAGTACCACCAACACCATAGAAAATTTATAAGAAAAAGTTAGTTCAGACATTTATCTTTGATAGCAGTCTATCAAATCACACTTCGAATGTATTTTTAACATTAACAACAGACTGATATGACCAAAATGTTGTGCTTTTTGGTAAAATAATTCACAAATTATTACATTCATTTATGTAAAAAAACTCTTCTCAAAATAGTATGAACTGTGTTAACATGTATAATATAGGCGTAATGGTAATGTTTGCAGAGGAACAAACTTTCTAAATATGCCTTAGGTTTCAAAGAATAATATGTAATATTACAAAGTTTGTAATCATAGGGACTACATCCAACATAAGACTACTGTAGACCTAAATATAGAAAAGCCTTGCTTTTATAAACACTATACATTCCTGTAGTAAGAGTACAACCATGTCAATACAAGAGAACTGAAAATGCCAACTAAGATTTCAACAATAATTGTTATCCAGGTATGGATGAATGGGAGACTGGTAAATAGATTTTGGTTGATATAGAACATGGATATGTGCTGAAAGAGGTGTTTATGATTTTAAGACCAACCTTTTCATAAAGCTTAACACCTCACAGACTCGACAAAGTGGCTGAAAAAAAGAGCTGTGTGACGTCAATAGATCCATCTCTTTTTAAGGGGTTTCCCTTTCCCACTTCTCCTTTCATCTCTCCTTTTTATGATGCCCTGCACAATCACATGGCTTATTTTTACCCACTTTGTCGAGTCTCTTAACACTTTCCTAAAGCTAAATCTAATCGTGAAATTATTTTACATCCATCTGCATAAATTTATTTTACACCCGTCCCACCCTCCCCTGAGATTCACATTACCTGTTACCTCATGAGTTCAAGGTCCTCTTAAACTTCAAGCGGTTGTCATAGGACTTTTGTCATTTATTTAAACTGAATGAGTTTACCCACCCAAAGAAATTAGATTAATGAGTATCCAACAGACAACCTACAATTTGATTTCAAGTTCTATATTCTAGAAGTTTTGTAATGTGTTGCGCCAGTATACAGGCCAAGACATTCTATCTAGTTTAACTAAGTGGCATAACAGAAGTAGGTTGCTTTAAATAGACTCTAGTATGACGTGGGTGGTCCTGATGAAAATTCCCCAACAACATTCAGTCACACTACCATTTTATAATGCAGCAGGTAGGTTTATGCTCAAAAAGTTGTCAAAATTCATGAATGTGTTACTTTAAATATCCGTACCCCTTTTAAAAACTCTGCAATTATAAAATTGAATTCGTTGTGACTGACAAATCTTTGCCAGGCCAATATGCTATCTAATTCATTAAAATTTTGTGTTTAAAGTATGGATAACTAGTATAGATCTTGAAATAATTGGGTTATTTAATAGCAATAGTCTTAGTGCTTTGCATCTGCTTCAATATCAAAACCATCCCTTGCTGTAATTATTACAATAGCCAAGAAAAGTAAAAACCCGCCAAATTTTCTTTTAATTTCTTCTATTTCTGGCATATTTGAATTCTGAACCTAGTAAAAGTGTCTGACTCTGATTATGACGTAAAAAAATAAAGCCAATAAGAGGCCAGTATACACTGTAATTGACCAATGGTAAAATTTATAGTGGCCTCTCATTGGCTAATTTTTTTCACGTCATAATCAGAGTCAGACACTTTTACTAGGTTCTTTAATTCTCTGAAACAAAGACAATTTATATTTATAAAAAACATAAACAAAAATAAATCCAAAATTAAACATCACAGCAGAACTTTAAATTAAAGGCCCACATACATAACTAGAATTGGGAATTCTTAGCAATCTATCTTTGGTGACAGCTAAGAAATTAACTATCGTTCCATAGACAGACTGACAAAGTTCATCATATACCTAGATTATATGCTTATTTTTCACTTATCTTTTCACAGAAAAAATTCATCGTATTTTTTAAGTAAATTCTAATTTGAACAGCCATTCAAAGTTATTTTTAGAGAAGCTTTGCTACAAAAATATTTTTTAAACCTTATTTTTTTTTCAGCCACCATGGCGCAAAGTTAAAAAACTTTTAATAACAAAAAAAAATATTATTGTTATATTTTTATCTCCAAACCTCTTCATAAATTTTACGATTAATTTTAAAGGATTTGTTGTTTTATTTTCAAACATAGTTTTCCAATATACGATTTGATCAAATTTTACACATAATTGCATTTTACGGCGTAGCTCCTTTTAAATTTGGGCATCAAGCATAAGGAAAAAGGATAAGAGGATGAATACTCACCCCTTTTTCATGGTAAAATACTACTTCCCCATCCCTAAATTTAGAAGCAGACGAAAATCAAAAACCGCCCAGGGCTTTTTGTAAGTCAATCATAAATAATAATGTGAATAAAAAGAAAAGCGGTATTTAGCAAACAGCCGTGGGCGGTCAGAATCAGCTGAATGTTCATTATGAAAAAAATTTCCCCCTTTTTATAAATAAAAGGATTCATCTTTCATGAAAAAATTTTTTTAAATAAAAATAAAATTCTATGTAATTTTTAATTAAAACATTAAAACGAAAATATCTAATCTAATATTCTTGCCCTAAATATGGAAATAGTAAAAAGTAAAAAAATATTTTTTTAAATAATTTTTAATCCTCCCATTTGAAAAGTAGTGGAATAGCAATAAATTTTAGCGCGGCAACAGCGCTGAGTAGGCCTCTAGGCCCACTGCCTATTTTCATCTTCTAGTTGCTTCGATTCCTCTCTTTTATTTTTTTCTCTATGGCATCAAGTCTCACTATGTCAGTCACAAAATATAGATAATAGAAGGTTTCGTGATTATTCATTTAATTATGATTCAATCTTATAAGCACGGCTACTCTATAAGTTTTAATACAATTTTATAAAAGTATTATTATGCATGAGTTTTTATGTTAATTGATATGTGCAGTGTTATGATGTATAAAAACTAATAAAAAAACTTTTGTGTAATATTATGCGAAAATGTTTATTGGTCATTTTCAGCCATATTTGTATTTTATTTTGCGGAAGGCGCCTTTTAAGAACTCTAGGTGCATCTCTGCGAGAAAGGGATACCCCCCTCTAAACTCATAGATATTAATAAAGTATAAGACTGGAGGGGTATCATCTTATCTTTAGATGGTTGAGAGACCTTTCCCAAAATAGAACAAAACCTTATTTGCCTACATTTCAACATAAGATGCCCATGCTTTAGACAAACTCAAATTATAGAGTAGTTTCTACCAGCGATTAGGGTTGGGCCGGATATCCGGTCTGGCTGGTTATTCGGTCATTTTCAATATCCGACCGGATACCGGATATTAAAACTATCCGGTTACATAATATCCGGCTGATTTTTGACGCCGGATATCCGGTTACATAATATCTGGCTGATTTTTGACGCCGGATATCCGGTTACATAATATCCGGCTGATTTTTGATGCCGGGTATCTGGTTACATAATATCCGGCTGATTTTTGACGCCGGATATCCGGTTATCCGGCCGGTTATCTGGTAATTTGCCGGATATCGAACATTGGCCAGATATCTGGCCGGAACCGGATATCCGGCATTATAAATCAGCCTGATATCCGGTATCCGGCCAATAAAGTATCCGGCCTAACCCTAGTTAAAATCACACATATGTTGATGACCTAGCTTTTATTAAAATGTAATTGTAAACTAATTGTCAAATTAGAATTGGCTTATCCTCCTATTATAGAAAAATAAATTTAGATTATTAAATTAACAAATTATCAGAGATCCAAAGGGATAAGACAATGACTGATAGATTGATGTAAATTCCAAATGATGATACACAAAATTACCCCATCTGTAGATTACAATAAGTGGTTGAAACGTTTGGAATTTCAATTAATGTATCACAAATCAAAATTAAACAAAAGTCTGCAAAGTTCTTAAAACAACTATAATAAAAAAATATTATTGTAAAGCTTTGGGGACTAGTGATATATACAGCCCAAGGCCTCAGCACTCCCTGACAAACAGACAAAATAATTTTAAAGTAGATACTGATTGAACTACTAAATCTTTACACAAAAATTCAGATTCATATCCTTATGAAAAGCTAAGAAAATAAATCTTCACACACAAAAGTAACATAAGCAGCTATCTGAAAAGATGGAATAATACTAAATCAATATTTTTTTGAGAGAGAAAACAATTATCATATTTTAATGAAAGGTCGATAAAATTGTTAAGCATACACTGAAGTTGGTCAATATCGAAACCGCCAACAAGGACCATAATACCTCTAGTTTATAAACTGATTAAGCATAATCAAATGAAACCTAAAACCCTTACAGATCGGGTTAAACTCCACCCCTCCCCCCTAGTTTTTTTAATGTCATTTTTTGTAGGTAAGATTGATAGTTGTGACTTCGTGACATTTTAGGTTTAGTAATTATGCATCGGCAAGAGTTAATTTTAAAAGAATATCTGTTTTGTGTTGGTCATGGTGTCCGGTCAAAGTCGGTTAGGTGCATTATGACTTTTGAGTAAAAAATAGAGATATATTTTTTTAATGAATACTTAGATATCAATGAACATCTGAGAAAAGTGGTGCTATGACCGTTTGGCTGTTTGACCGCTCTCTGACCGATTTTATGACCAATTTTTTGTCTGTTTTTTTTTCTATAGATATATATCATGAATATCCTGGCTTCTATTTCAGCTATTTTTTCTGGTAAATCCTTGAGCAATAAGGAACTTCCCTGATTAGGAAAGTCATGACCATTTGACCACTCCTTGGCCAATTTTCTAGAGAGCGATCTTACGAATAGGACTAGAAAAATATATTTTTTTTGTTATGATAAAAAAAGCTCCACCTAAAATTTGGTAATCTTAGCTTCAAAATTGGCCGCTCTACAGCTGTTTTAATATTTAGCAGCTGGCCGCTTAAAACAGCTGGGAAGCAGTCAGACAACCATAACTGGAAAAAGAAATTTTCTCTAAAAATGTCCATGAATCACCAGAGAAAAAAATTATGTCTCTATCTAGAAAAGGAGCCGAGTTAGAGAAGGGGCATAATAAGCTTTTTTCTTGGGGGGTGGGACACCCCCATCCCCTCAAAAAACAAAAAATTCTCCAACCCCCTTTTTTTGCTAGGCATCAGCCTGTAGCAAGCGAAATTTTAAAAAACAAATCTGTACAAGGAGCCTATTTTTTAAGAACAAATTCTATATAGGAGGGTTGACTTCCCCTTACCTCATAGGGCTAAGCCCCTAAAGGCTAGTGGCGAAGCCGCTAGTAAGATTAAAAAACATAATTGAAAAAACAAGATTAGGATTTGCAGGACCATACCTGGAGCCTATAAAGTTAAATAATAGTTATTTCTCGCATCGTATTATAAACGGCTTTCCGCGGATATTAAGTACAATTATAAGATTAAAACCAGTTTTTTTAGCCCCGAGATGCCGAAGACACGGGCTAAAAAAACTGGTTTTAATCTTATGATTGTACATTTTTATATTCGTAGAAAACTGGTTATAATACGGCGCTAGACATAGTTTTTTTTGTATGTATGAGAACCGGTTCCTATCCACCGGATTCGAATGAATATGAGGAAATTAATTTTTAACATTTCTTATTATTATGGTATATTTTAGCACCTTGCATAACACTTTAAAAGTCTAATAATTATTGATTTCTATCTTTTACAAAAAAAAATGGAAAGGTGGTTGTCCCCCTCCCCCACACACAAATAAAAAAGCTTAGATGGCCTTTGCCTCTATGATATAAAAATTATCCTACCCCCCCCCAAAAAAAAAAAATTTAAATTTTCAATTTTTTACCCCTCGCCAAATAAAAGAGCTTGAACGTCCTTGCCCCCAACCCCCCAATCTTTTAAAATATTATAAGATACGAATACATTTTTTAATGCTTACCAAAATATAAAATTACATAATTTTTAATTATCTTTACAAAATTGTTAGCAAATATTTCAAAAATCAATATGTAATTATATTCTTTCTAAATGTTTAATTTAAACATCAATACATAATTATCTTTTATCTAAATATTGATACCTCCACAGCCAGAGGGCCCCTTTTCAGATAGTAACTAACTGGAAGAATTCTGACCAAATTAAAAAACCTTTGCTTTTATGTTTTAAACTAATAAACTGATGGCTGACAGATGCAGTTCCTCTGTTTAATAAATAATTTTCCTTCGCCATTTCTTTATTTAATAATTTTCGATTTAAGGTCTTTTTTTTACGGCAGCGGCGGCTGTCGTCGGGAACACAGCAAAGGATTTTCACAAAATTTTGATATATTATTCAAGTTTCAACTCACAGTGGTGTGTAACCAAAAGACTAGAAAAGTGAGTAAGTACCTATTGTCTGTTGGCTGTATTCAAAGGGGGAAAGAGATATCAAAAAATACCCTTAAACCATCATTAGATAAAGTTAAAAAGATAATAGCCATAAACCATTTAAGAATCTACATGGTTTTAAAAATTTATTTAAACTTTCTTTTTATAAATACAGGATGCAGCAGAGATTTTGACAACGTGAATGATAGAGTAGATTCAAGGATATTATAACTAATATATATTGTCTACTATCGGCTAGGCCCCTAGAGGCCTCTAGGGGCACATCAAGAGGGGGAAATGAATTAGATAACCTATGTTTCTTTTTATTTTAAATGTAAAAAAAGACGTAAAAAATTTTTGGGGTTGACTCCAAACCTATAAATTTTTTATTTAAATCTAAGAAAAAAAATTTATTTGGGGAAGGGCTAATTTTTTTCTAGGGATGATTTTTCTTGGTAGGGTGGTAGTAACCTCTCTCAAAGTAGTTATAAACCTTCCCAGAACCTTAAAGAAGATACTATGTAAAGGAGATTCAAGCGGTTAGCGAGATCCTTTGGTTATTGTCCAAACATACAGAAAGACAAATAGACATCCTGTTACAATATTATAAGGATTTTTTACTTTGATTTATAAGTTAATTTTTTACACTTGAAAAATATTGTGGTAAGACGGCAGCATACGGACGGGCATTACACAGAGTTGCAACGCAGCGGCTTATCAAATCAAGCCTTCAGCGCTAATCCTATTATCACCATTTCACCCCTGCCCGCTGAGACCCCACAGGCAGCAGTCAGATTGGACCGTCTAATAGTGGGAGGGACGCGGCCACTTTACAACCCCGCGCCCCTGGCAACTATCCTACCGGGAGATGGTTGCCTTCCCCTTGACTGCAGCTTACCCCACAAATGCCTACCGCCGCAGGGCTCCGCCCTTGTCTCCCCACACCCCCTTCAACCTAACCTATTGTTATCATCTATTTTTGTATATATAGTAATAACCCTATTGTAAATGTATTCAGTTTTAAATATATCTTTGTAGTAGTAACTACTGCTAGTTCTTTATTGGTAGAATCTTCAAGGCTAGGGGCTCGTTTGGATTCAAACTCGCAACGGTAAGCTGAAACGCTTCAACTTACCACAATATAGCTATTTCCTTGAGGAAAAACAATTATATATACATTTCATAAAAACTTGATTTTGATTTTATAACTACTTACTAATTTTCTTGAAATTTTATTTTTTAAATTTTTATTTGTGGCGAACACTTGAGGGATTAATGGTGGAAGGAAGAATCCTACCTACCTTTTTTACTTTGTGGGTGTGAAGGGTGAAAAAGTCTGCTCTACCCAAACTAAATGGCGTGTCAGTTAGAATTTTTCAAATTAAAAATGGACTTCAGAGTATGTGTTGGGGGGGGGGCACAACATAGCAAAGCACACCAGAAAATTTGGGTATCCCCTCTAGACCAAAATTGACATAAGGGGCTTTAGGGCTTTAGAGGGTGCATTATAGACAACAAGAGGATATTACTTTTAGTTATAGGAGGGTGGATAAACCCCCTAAAAACTGTCTCTTAATTGTTAAATTGAGAAAATTTTGCTCTAATTTTTTTAACATCAATTAAAGAACGTGTGGCTCTATACCTTAATACCCCCAGGTTGTATTAGGGGGGTGTATCAGGGAGGTGTAAAGTCTTGAAATGGGGGGGGGGGGGTGCAGATGGGTGAAGTGAAGTGAATATCTAGTGTGTTTTATCCATCTTCTTGATTTTGACATGGGGGTGTATCCAACAGCCTAAATTTTGCCTATACTCGGTATTATACTATAAGAAAAAAATAGTATAACTTTTCAAACTTAAAAATATAAGTTTTTTTTTGTTTTTTAAACCTTGTCCTTAAATATTTGCAGTTTTCTCTGCAATACTATTTTAATAGCCCATATTAAAATCAAGTCTAGTGATTTCTAGGTTAACTCTTGCAGACTTTAATGCAATGACTTTTCGCAACGATTTAGAGACTAAATAACATTTTTTTGCATTTTCATTTAAAGTGTCAACCAGCCACTTATATTTTTTGTTTTGAAATAAGTAAAAAAAAAGTATTTTCTTCCTTTGCTTATTTTTCTTGGGAGGATTGAGATTAAATTATAAACCTTCCCTGATCCAAGAAGCTTCTCTGTAAAGGAAAACCACAATGGTTTTAGCAGTTAGCTAAGATAACAGCCAAGAAAATGACTTTAGGACCGACAGACAACCCAGGTTCTAATTAATACCATAAAAACACCTAGTTTTTACCACTTTTATGGTAAAATTTTACCAGCCTATACGATTTAAAAGGTGGTAAAATTTTACCGTAACCGTGGTAAAAACACTTTTTGTGGTACTTTCTAACGCTTTATACCAGCGATTTTTACCACAATTATCGGTAAAATTTTACCAGATTTCCGGTAAAATATTACCATTTTAGGACGCAAATTTATACCAGATTTTGACCAATTTTTACCACTTTTTTGGTAAAATCTTACCGCAAATTTCTGTAAGATTTTACCGAAAAAGTGGTAAAACTGTTCAACACCTGGTAATATTTTTGCCCTAAATTGGTAAAATTTTACCAGAAATAGGGTAAATATGGTAAAAATTTACCAAAAATTGTGGTAAAAACGGGTGGTAAAAATCATGAGAAAGTGGTAAAAAACGACTGACCTTAATTATAAAAAAACATCGCTTGTAGGTATAAATCGCAAAAATAAAAAAAAATTGTTTTCATTTTTATCTTTATTGATTGAAACAACACTTAAACATAATTTTCTTGATTCTACTGCTCTGGCCGCGAAAACTGTTGCGCAACCTCCTGGATTTGCTGGGCACCGGCCCCATTCGACCTCGTATCACTGATATTCAACCTGGAATAAAATTGCTCATTAGTTAATTAGATAATTACAGGGATATAAAGGGATAAGACAATGGCTGATAAATTGATGTTCATCTCTAATGATGATACACATCGTTACCCCTTCTGTAGATTACAATAAGTGATTGAAATGTTAGGACACTCAACTTAATGAACCAACCAATAAAAAATCAATAAAAGTACCCAAGGTTGTTAGGCCAAAGAATAAGAAAATGTTATTTGAAAACTTTGGGGGCTAGTGTAATTTACAGCCCAATGTCCCATCCCTCCCTACTAAATATCTAATCTATAATACAAAGTAGAACGATGTCTGTCCGTCCGTCCGTCCGTCCGTCCGTCCGTCCCAAAGATAAAGCCTATACTCGCTGTTTACGCAAATGTGTCAGAACTTCCCCCCCCCCTTACTCTCACACCTAAATTTTTTCTTTTGAAAGCAAAAATAAAAGTGTGTAGGTTCGACTCCCCCTCTCCCCCCTCATTCATTTCCTACAGGCATCTTGACACGTGGCAAAAAAATCAGCAAACTTATCTAACTAAACATCTTTGAAAACGCAGAACGAGAAAAAATAAAGGGAAAGCTTACCTGGAAAACATAAGCAGTAACAACATCCCTGGCTAACAAGAACATGCTGTGTCCATACTACTCGGCATTACTGATTATATGCTTCACGTGGCGTATGGAGTCGTGGAACGCGGGGTCCTAAGTTATGGAGGATTAAATGAAGGAAGGAAGTGGACTGTTTATTACACTAGTCCCCAAAGCTTTATTTTCTTCTTCGTTGCTTTAACAACTCTAGGGACTTTTATTGAATTTTGAATGGTTGATTAATCAAGTTAAGTGTCTAAAGCTTTCAACAACTAATTATACTCCACAGAAGGGGTAATTTTGTGTATCATCATTGCTGATGTACATCAATTTATCCGCCATTGTCTTGTCCCTTTAGATCCCTGTCCCAAACAAGTAATAATATTAGATAAATTTAGACCTAAACCCCAGGCAGGGAGGGTAAAATATGGTGTAAATATCATAATGGTATCCAAAGTTTCAGAAACAAGTTTACTTATTCGTCAACTCAAAAACTTTGAGTACCTAATTTTTATTAGGTAAATCTTGATTTAATTTCAATACTTCGTCTTTTGTCCTATCCCATAAGAACCATGTTTCCCGTTGTGTCTACAGAAACGTAAATTATTTTAGTACAATCTTTTTTTAAACTTAAACAATATTTTACTTCGTCTTAAATCATTTAATAACCCATTCCTGAATAGCCTTGGTCCCTGGTCCACGTCTACCCGGGGAGGGTGGAGGTCCCCTGCGTCCTGGAGAATAGTCACCTGGTGGCCCTTTGGATGGGGGTGGTGACATGTACCTTGAATATTCAGATTAGTTTATAATAAGTAAATGTTATGTCGTTATCTATTAAAAATAACATATATCATCAAAATTCTAAAAAATACCTATTAAAAATCAAATTAGGTAAAAAAACTAGGTACTTTATGTCATTATTGAGAGGAGACAATGAACTGTTAATTTCATCAGTCCCAAAAGTTTTATTATAACGTTTTCTTATTCATTGGCTTAGGTAACTACTTTGGGGAGTTAATTAAATTTTGATTTATTGTTTCAATAAGTTGAGTGTTCAAACGTTTTTTAACCACTAATTTTATGTATCATCGATGTTGATGTTCATCAGTTTATCGGCCATTGACTTATCCCTTTACATCCCTGATATAAATTTGATTTTACCTTGGGGGTGGCCGACCTCTTGGTTCAGGTGAGTAATCCCTGGGTGGTGGGCCCCTACCGGGAGGTCCCCTCCTGGGTGACGGGGAATATTCTCTGTGGTGGGGGGGAGGAGGTCCGCGGGGGGGTCCTCGTGGCGACATATCCCTCATTGGCGGTGGGGGGCCTCTGTAACGTTGTTGTGGAGGGGAGTAGTCGCCCCTGGGGTGTGCCTCCCTTGTGAAGTAATGTGAGGGGGGTCCGTAGCCATCTCTCCTCTCATACCTGAAAAAATAAAAATAATTTACTTAAAAAGTTAAAATTCATTAAAAAAAAGGTTTTTAAAATTTTTTGATTGGTAGAAAAGGGAAGAACTAATAAAAAAGAGCATATCTAGGTAGGAAAGTTATTGTAATTTTAGAAAATCTTTAATAAAGCAATAAAAGAGATGGTAGGCATTTAAAGTTAGCAAATTTGGAAATTACACTAATATATTTTGTTTATATACTAAATTGTTTAAAGTAAAAAGGTTCTTTGTCTTTAGCTTAAGATTTCGATAACTACTAAACCGATTGAGTTCTCCTTTATAGGTAGGAAAGCTTCTCATATGACACGGAATGGTTTTAGACTATATTTCTGTCCCCTATCTATCCTTTTTAATACAGAGCCCCTAAATGCTAGGGCCGCAGCCGCTAGCAATATCTAAACTAATCTTAAAATTTAAAATTTTACCTTGGTGGAGGGGATCTACCACCCCCTCTGCCACCACGTCCTCTGAAACCACCCCTGTCCCCTCCACGGCCTCTGCCTCTAAAGCCACCCTTATCACCTCCCCTTCCTCTAGAGCCACCTCTGTTATTTTTAAATGTTTTCATTTTGAAAAAAAAAATTCGATGATTTTTAGTAAGTATTTTGGAAGATTAATTTTAAATTTTTTTATCTTAGGTACTGCTGTTTTATTAGCGCAGCAACTTTATAACAAAACTGTACGTCAGTCCATGGCGAAATTACAAAAAATGCATTGCTTTTAAACGTTACATTTAATAAATAAGCCTACCTAAAGATTTTCTAACTTTTACTTTTTAAAACAAAAACTTTCCTAGAGTAATGTGGGGGGCTGCGTCTTTCATACCTATCCCCGCCCCCACCCCGGCCTCTACCTCTGTAAGAACTGCGCCCCCTATCACCTCCGCGTCCTCTATCACCGCCTCCACGTCCCCTGCCTCGTCCCCGGGATATTTCCACTCTCAGCCGTTCACCGGCATATAATGTACCGTTCATTTCCTTAAAAAATAAAGTGAAGTAAAAATAACTTCAAGACCTGAAGTTTGTTTAATAACAATAAGGTAAAAATAAATCAAAACAATTCCCTATAACTTAAAAATACCTCCTACCCTTGTGGAATATTCTAAACCCTTCTTGATCTCCCTAAACCTAACTAAAAGCAGTAGTGAAAGTTTCAAACAAAAAATTCAAGTAATGAAAAGGTGAAGGCAAGCCTTGACTTTTAAGGGGGTGGCAACACCCAGCCATTTTGTTGTAAAGAAACCAAAATATTGTTTGTATTATTATACAGATCTACAAAGATAAATATAAGCTGCGAAACTTTTCTGTAACTTACTTCTTCAACTGCCCCCTATGTTTCAAATGCTGATCTGAGGTCTTGTTTCTTTACAATCTAAATAAAAGAATTTGTTATAATCAAAAACTATAGGTATGAAACTAAAAAAATACGACAAAAGTAGAAACCTTATACTTTTTAGCTAGACCAAAATAATCAGTAGGTAACAAGTTTGAAATAGATAGGACAATTCCTACATGCTTGAATTAATGATAATAGCTATGAGTTTCGTCCATACAGACCGGCCATCCAACACTAATTATAGAAAAGCTTCGCGTTTACAAAAAACATAATTCCCTTCCACAAAATAACAATGATAACGTTTATGAGAGTAAAGCTCTCAAATAAGACAGTGGGACAAACGGAATTTTGTTGGTAAAACTTCAAGGATTTAAAGGGATAAGGCAATCCCCGATAAATTGATCCACATCATTAATGATTATTAACAAAATTACATCTTTATAATTATAATTTTTTTTTAAATTTTTTTCAATTTTGTACCCCCCCCCCCCCCCCCCCCCCCCCGACTACCGACGAACAACTATTTTAGGTTAGGTTAGGTTTTAGGCTAGGGAGCCGAGCGCTGCGGCTAGGCAGGCAAGTGGGCCGAGCGCTGCGGCTAGGCAGGCAAGGGGGCCGAGCGCTGCGGCTAGGCAGGCTAGGGAGCCGAGCGCTACATTTCTAAAAGGATAATACCACCTACTCTAATGAATGTAGAATATACGTGGATATTACGACAGGGGGAAAAATTGTCGTTATTTTAGCTTGCTAACATGAAATTCGTTTATTGGTCAGTTTGTTCAACCAGTAGTAGGGTAAGGATTGGGTTTAAAGAAGGGGGGTATCTTTATTTTAGCCAGCTGTGAGCATCTCCTTATCAGAGTAAATGAAAATGTGGTACAACATCCCAGTAATAATATATCGATTATTTTTATAAACTTTAATGGAAAAAACATTAAAAAAATAATATACCTGTCTAGCTAACACTCTGGTAAGGGTTATCATAGTCTTAAACCACTCCCGGATTAATTCTTCCCATAAAGTTAGTCCACTCAAAACCTAAAACAAACGAACTTATTTTGACAGGTAGAAAAGTTGGTGGAAAAATAATTCATCTAAATTAATGAAGCAAAAATTCGTCCCCAAACTTCATTTTTAATTCTTGATACAGATTTTAAAGGGTGGGGCTTAAAGGGTGTTAACTCCACTCAACCCGTAAAACCCCTTATTTGTTTCCCTTCAAAATTAAAAAAAAAATATATTAGATTACCAACCTCAAACCTTTGAAATCCCTCATTTTATCCCTCTTAAAATTAAAAGCTTGACGTACAATCAACCATTGGTTGTCTTTAGGACGATTGGCAAATAGATCTGATTCCTGTACTGTAGAACAAATAAAACATTATGGAATGGATATAGAATATACGTGGATATTGATGACAGTGGAAAAATTGAAGTCAATTTAGGTTGCTAACATGAAACTCATTCAATGGTCAGTTTGTTTATCCAGTAGGACGGGACGGAATGGAGTAAAGGGGGCGAATTAGGGTTATCGTCATTTTAGCCCACTGGGAGTTTTACTTTATTAGAGAAAATAAAAATCTAGTGTAACATCCAAGTAATAAAATATCTATTTCTGCAGGTTATCTTAATTATAGTATAGCTAACATTACCTCTAGAAACTGATCCCAAAGTTCACAGGACACAACAACATAGAGATTAGCCTTGATCCATGTGACAATGAGGGTCTGGAAGATGGCCTGGGTCAACCTTCCTCCAAGGGTGTCCTCCCTGATAAGCATAGATAACTATTAACTAAAGATCCAAGAACAAATTAAATATAAATAGGCTATTTTTATTTAAGTGTGTAGGTAGGTATAAAGTATACTTTTTATCTAAAAATGGTATTTTTGTCTCTGATTTTATTTATCGCGTCGTATTATAGACAGCTTTCCGCGACTGGTAAAATGAGAAATTTTCAGATCAATAGCAATTTTGTTAGCCCCGAGGGGCCAAAGGACTGGCCTAACAAAGCTGGTATTGATAATATAATTTCTAGACTATTGTTCATAGAAAATTGTCTGTAATACGTAATTTTTCAGTATGGCCCAGAACCATTTTTAATCCAGGGGATATTTATCGGTTTCAAAGCCATACTGGAAACTCTTTGTTTAGGTCAAAACTACATTAATATCAATTTTTCTTTATTTTAGATTTAGTGTGCTGACTAAACAAACTAATTTCATTACTTCTTCTTTACAAGCAAAATGCTAGTGAATTTGTTCTTAAATACTTAAAGAAAATCGTAACTTCTCTATAATAATTATCTATATGCCTGCGTCTTGGTGGTGTTTCTGTGAGGGTGAGTTGAGTTATCTGCAGCAAGATAAAGAGTAACTGCTCCCATGTTCGCCCGTCCATCTTTACATTCATTACCATAAACCTGACCAAAATAAAATTATTGTTAGATTAGGAATATCTATTTCTTAAATAAGATTAACAGGATGTCTTTCTGTACCATTTGAAAAAGTTTAATTTTAGCTATAATGGGAGAAAAAATCGGCGTTATCCTCTTAGAAATTTTTTTTTCAATTTTTTTCAATTTTGTACCCCCCCCCCCCCCCCCCCCCCGACTACCGACGAACAACTATTTTAGGTTAGGTTAGGTTTTAGGCTAGGGAGCCGAGCGCTGCGGCTAGGCAGGCAAGTGGGCCGAGCGCTGCGGCTAGGCAGGCAAGGGGGCAGAGCGCTGCGGCTAGGCAGGCTAGGGAGCCGAGCGCTGCGGCCAGAGTTCATAGTTCGCTGTCGGGGGGGGGGGGGGGGGTACTCAAATTTTCAATATTGAAAAAAAAATTTCTAAGAGGATAATACCAAAAAATCAATTTAATGGACATTTTATATAATACAGAAAATTTCTTCCTTTCCCTGTACCTTATAAAAATCGTCGGAAAAAGCCGTTTTTTAAGCAAACAAAAGCGCGTTTTGCTCTATCTGTGAGATATTATGAATAAGATAATGTTAAGATTTGATATTAAGATGAGAAAAATTTACGTTCACAGTCCCTTTAAAGACACAATACCTGTAATAATAATGTACAAACTTTTCAACCACTAATAATACCCTGGCCTTTCTAATTATAAGCCTAGGCAGAGCCATGCTGGTGATGCTAGCTCAAGCGTGTACTGTGGTTTCTGTAGAACTGAGCTTGATCTTTAAATCGTTTTTATGGTGATTTAAACCGGGGCGATTCAGAGGTGAACTGTAGGTGCGTTGGTGTTAAGCCACAGCGCGCCTATAAAACATGGATTTTTAAAAGATTTTCGGTGCGGTGTTGTTAAATCGCCTGCGCACTTACTAAAATATCGATCCGTGCCAGTACAACTTTATTACTTAAGCAGTGTCAGTAAGGTATTTTATATAAAATGCCGTGTCCGTATGGTATTTTATATAAAACATTAATATATAATTTATTTTAAAAATAACTATAAAAATGTTTTCACGATAGTTTTGCAATAAAATATTAAAGTAATTGAAAAAAAATATTTATTTATTAAATAAATCACCCCGATTTGGTTCGGCAATGGCACTCGGTGAGTGCCATTGCCGCGCCGGGCCCGCGCCACTGCCCGATTCAAATCGCCCATGCAAATTCGATTTAAAGATTGATATTAATAATTTGATGGTGCGCCAAATGAATCGCCCCGGTTTAAATCACCTATAAACGATTTAAAGATCGAGCTCTGTACTTCTGAAGCCAATACAGGGTTACGAAAGTTTAAATTGATGTTTTTTTTTTAATGTTAATATTAAATGTAATATAGTTTTGTAATGACATATAAAATATATATTCGATAGAATATAAAAAAATATAGTGCATTCAATATTAAAAAAAAATATTTAAATATATATATAGTTGTTAACCATATATGAACATATATGAATCTATTTCCGGCCGGGTTCTTAAAAGATATTGCCGCGTTTTTTCGACATTTTTTACGCTATGAATAACAAGCGCGACATTCGCGAAATCTAAAAGAGTATACAATGATTTATTTAATTATTTCGCTTTTGATGGTACGGCCTTCATAGAAAAAAAAAGATTATCTTCAATCCATTTTTGCTGCATATTAATTAATGCATCTTTTTAGAGCTGTGTTAGACATTAGAAAAATTGCTAAAAAAATAATTTAAAATTCAGTATTTTTATGTTATATACTCTGTTTGAAATTCTATCGTCAACGTTCAATCAATCAATGTCTAAAAAACGCCGAAAAAATGTGGCATTCATCTTTTAAAAACCCATCTCGGTGGTATTTCCGGTTGGCAAAGACAACATAAATATAGAAATCATGAAACATTGTTGTTCCACAATTTTGCCACATTTTTAAACATCTTGCTTAAAAAAAATCTTCCTTGTAAATTCTACAAATTTAAATATTTAGAGAAAATTGAGTAGTAATTTACTTCTTGATTCAAAATATTTGATTAAATTGAATCAAAACTAATAATTATTTTTGGCACTCTATATTCAAATAATCATAAGCTTATCAATAGTGCGCATGCGCGCACAGAGGTGCCATAAATTTCAAAACTTAAAAATATAAGTTTTGTAGCGAAATTACTCTATAATTCGAAATCTCTGTCTTTCTTTTAGAAACATTCAGGGGAATATACGAAAGCTTATATTTATATTAAAGATGAAAAATCGATAAATTCAAATGCACACGGCACATCTGCGTAAACACACCCTGGATTTTTTTTCTTTTAATTTTAATTCGTATGAAGCTAGCTCAAATAAGTAAATATTAAATTTGATATATTTTTGACGATGCGGGAGGATGTTTTAAAAGAAATGATGAAATAATTTTCAAGGTTTTAAAAAAAAGTTAGCTTCTTTTATGCGAAAAAATTCAATAAAAAGTAAAAATTTTTACCAAAAAGTTGGTCAAATTTTACCAAGTTTTTTTTTTTGTTAAAGTCCAAAAATCTGGACTTAGCCTAAAAATTTACCTTGTCAATTTTTACCAAAAAGTTGGTCAAATTTTACCAAGTTTTTTTTTTTGTCAAAGTCCAAAAATCTGGACTTAGCCTAAAAATTTACCTTGTCAATTTTTACCAAAAAGTTGGTCAAATTTTACCAAGTTCATTTTTTTTGTCAGAGTCCAAAAATCTGGACTTAGCCTAAAAAAATACCTTGTCAAATTTTACCAACTTTTTGGTAAAAATTGACCAAATTGCATTTTTTGTCTAAGTCCGAAAATAGAGTTGTAAAATTGACCACATTTTTGGTAAAACTTCCAAAAGTGGTAAAATTTAAAAAAAAAAAAAAAATTTTAAATTTAGGCTTCCTTGTATAGAAGTCATTATTTTAAAGTACTACAACTGATTATGAAGAGCTGTTTTTAATTTAAAACACAAAAAACGGGTTTTTTTGTTTCGTCAAATTTTACAAAAAAAATGGTAAAATTTGACAAATTTTTTGGCTAAAATTTTTGCTGGTAAAATTTACCACGAAACTGGTATATTTTACCAGGTTGACCAGCTTTACCACTTTTCTGGTAAAACGATTTTTTTTTCTGGTATTTCGTAGAACCTGGGTTAAGATAAGTTCAAATATGTGTTAAATGCTTGTAGGTGTTTTCTTATTTGTAAAGTCTAAGTAGATTCACCAAATTTAAAACATCAATATTAGATGATAGTTCTTGAATATGCCTAGTGCTGGCAACAATGAAGGCTACTTTAAATTTTAAACTCTTTTGTTTCTGTGTGTTTTTCCTTGCCTCAATTGCTGAAGCATTAGGTAAAATTATAAGCTTGTTAGTAGCAAAGCTACTATATCATTCACTTTGTCTGTTTGAAACCATCAGTCCGTAACTATGTGGGGAAATGTGATTTTTCTTTGAATGATTTTTAAGATAGATTTTCAATAAAATTATTTGTGAAGATTCGCCATACTAGTATATAATAGCGACTACTCCCATAGAGACCTCTAGGTGTACTTGGTTCAAGAGGGGTGGGTAGTCGACTCTTCATTTAAAAATTTGCAAGACTTTGCAGCCGTGTGAAAGAGGAAGTGAAATCTTTATATTAAAACTTTAAAATTCCACTGGTAGTCTAAACTTGTTCCTAAACAGACAGTCCTTCTTATAGGAATTTTATTTTCTACACAAGCAGGTTTAATTGAGGCTTATGCGCGGCTGCTAAACCCTGCAATTTTCACTTCGTAAACATGTGACTTGTTATATTGATGAAGGAGGTGGAGCTAAAATCCTGTTAGCTCAGGATCAACAGCTTAGGACTGGGTCAACACTGCAGCTTACCTGTGATCTTACTGAGTTAGTTAAAAGACCTCCTTTTATCTGGTGGTAAAATGATTTTTTTATAATAAAAATTACTCTAATCTTTACCTAAGTATGTGTTTGTCAAAAAGACTCATTATGATCCTTATTTAATACATTCAGAAGAAAAAGAATAAAAGGTTGAACACTATTACCTATATCAACGTTAAGCCAATACTTGCCCATAGATAGCCATGGCATTAGATCATATAGCAAATTATTGAGTAGCTTCTACTAACAAATAACAAACCATGAACTCTCTCACCTCTACACTTATTTTTGAAATAAAATTAAAAAAGGTAATAGTTTTTTCCAAGGTCCAATCCCTGCAGAGGGCACTAACCCTGAGGGTACTAAAACTACAGTGCCCTAACACGGTCCTAATTAGAACCTAATATAACCTGGCCTAAAGTAATAAAAAACGAAATATTTTAATTTTAATTTTGATTAAGGTATAGAGATGAAACTGATGTCAGCTTTGATTCCGATGTTTACATTTCTACGGTAATAGAACCTCGGTATTATCCTTCTGGTAAGCCGAGCGTTCTCGGCCCACAGGGTAACGAGTTCGAGTTCAACGAGCCCTAGCCTTTAATTATTCTACCAAAACAAACAAGCAGGATTCAATCATACAGAAATTATATATTTAAACTGAATAATATTTACAGAGAATGTTTACTATATATATACAACAGATTATAACAATGGTTAGGTTTGAAGGGGGTGTGGGGTAGTTCATGTGAAAATGTGAATGTAAAATCAATTCGTGACATTTTTAGTGAGGTCAAGGACCAATCTGACCTAATAAAAAGTCTAAAACCTGCCGTGGAGACTAGTGAGCTGCGCGAGTTCAAGCGTGATTTGGATGAAGCTAGTGAGCAGAAAACTGTTGCAGATAAAGTCTATGCGTCGTTGGAGCAGTGTACAAAAATCCTGTACTGGCTTGACAATGATTCAGACGACGCGAGGTCAAGCACTGTCGCCAGGAACCTCGACGTCATTGAGAAGGTGAAGATGGACATGGGAGTGCTTAAAATTTCCGTGGAGTTGCGCCAAGAAGTACGTGATATGTACCGAAGGCTTAGAGAGATGGAACGTCGTTCATCTAACTTGGATGAGAGTGGGACACCTGCCATGCTCTCCAGAAGTATGTCTGCCGCGGATATTCGGAGTTCCAACCCGCAGTATGGGCGCTGGGACAACAGTTTGCTGCCGTCCTTCGACGGTACTGACACGGATTACCCAAACTTTAAACAGGTCTTTAAGGATCTATGCTCTGGTTACGGATTTGCTGACCAGAGGTTAAGTCTGATGTTGTGTATGGAGAAGGTGATAACCAACCCGGAACTACGCAAGCAAGTGTCAGCGATTAGAGATCATAATGAACAATGGTCGTTTCTTGATCAGATGTTTTTATCAAACACTCGCCGGTTCATGAGGATTTTAACTAAGCTGAACAAGATGAAACCTGTGGATAAACCTGTGGACGTGGTTAGCGCAATTGCTACCTTCAAGAGCATGATGCAGGAAGTAGAAGCCATCGTTGGTTCTGCAGCTAAGGATTACAACCACCTAACTCTTATTCATATTTTTAAAGACAAGTGCCCGGAAAATTTGAGAGAGAAAATTATGATGGAGCTAGGTAGCATGAACCAACCAAACATCCAGAAGATTGTAGAACTACTGGAGAGGACCAGGGGAGCCATGTTGGCCGGTGATATGTCCTATGACACTAGCGCCGGCAAGAGAAATCGTGACAGAGCTGCCGCCGCGCAAGTATCTGGCCGCAGCGACAATAAGAATGGAAAGGCTGGAAAGGACAAGGCTTCCAAGTGGAACAGTGCATGTCCGGTGGAGAGCTGCAAGGAGAAACACCCGATTTTCCATTGCCTCACGTTTAAGAAGATGGATGTGGTTGACCGAAAGAAAGTTGTCCAGCAGAAGAAGTTATGTGAACTCTGCCTGTGTGACGGCCATGCTGCTGACAAGTGTAATAAATCGGATAAGCTTGGTGTTTGTGGCACCAATAATTGCGACAGATATCATTCTAGATTGCTCCATGAGGCTAGTGCTGGTGTGAATACAGTCTACAAGTCAAGTTCTGCACCCAGCCCCTGTACCTTCTTACTTCAGTTAGTTCCTGTTGTAGCACCTGGCGGCGGCACCTGCCACGCCACTGTAATGTTTGACTCTGGTGCAAATTTGCCACTTGTGTCTGAGAAGTTATCCAACAAGTTGAAGCTGAAATCTACCGGCAGATATACAACTATTTCTGTAGCTGACGGCAGTGAGTCTTCCTGCCGCAATGTTGTGTTTTATCTGAAGGATAGGGACGGCAATTTGAGGGAGTTTGAGGCAGCTGTCATGCCTACCCTCGGCGGGGCCAACGAGATGCGCTCGGTCCACCCAGAAACTGCCGCCGAGATATTTAAAATGCCGCCAGAAAGATTTACATATATTAGTGGAGGCTTAGATATCATCATTGGAAATACACATCCTGACGTGTTTCCATCAACCTACCAGAAAGTGGGCCAGTCTATGTTGTGGCGAACCATTTTTGGTAGTGGTTTTATCTGTACGAGTGCTGACGGTGGAGCTGGAGATCAAAAGTCGGCATATAAGGCTGTCAGTGTCAGTGGAGGCACCTTACCAGACTTTCTGACGTCTGAATCGTTTGGCGTACAGCCGCAGGCACTTTGTCCAGGATGTACTGCCTGTCAAGAGTGCAAGGCTATGGCCGACGGCACTACCTGGGACCAGCGTGAGAGGCAGAGGATAATTGAGGCAGGTTTAACACTAGACTTGCAGTCCAACAAGTGGACAGGTCAATATGCTTACATTGAAGATCCTCACACTTTGCCCTACAATGAGAGTTTAGCCCGCAAAATTGCTGAAAAGGATCGTGCCAAGATGGTCAAGGAAGGTACCTATGGAATGTATGTGGAGGTATTCAACGACGCCATATCCAGAGGCGTGTTTCAAAAAGCCACGCCTGAAGAATTGCAGTATGAAGGGCCTAAGTCTTGTTCATCAATAGTGGTTGCTTTCAAGGAGGATTCAAGTTCCACACCCATGAGATTGTGTGCAAATAGTTCTCTGACGTTCAAGGGTACCAGTTTTAATAACATAATGCTGGGAGGCCCGCCGCCAATGCAGAAGATTTTTTATCATTTGTTGCTTTTCCGCGGTTACAAGGTTGGTTTAACCGCGGATATTTCCAAGTTTTATAACTCCATCCTGGCCACAGAGTTCGACAGCCAGATGAAAAGAGTTTTATTTTCCCCGACGCCAGACGGTCCACTTGAAATTTACCTGACTAAAGTTGTGAATTTTGGCGAGTTGGCTGCGGGAAATCTGGCAGTTACAGCCCTGAAGTTGATGTCCCGCCTGTTCGGCGGAAAGAGTGAAGCAGAGGTCAAGGAGATGTATGGAGAGGGGCAGATAAACGGTAGTGAAATTGTTGCTAAACCTGAATTATGGAAGGAGCCACAAATACCTACCTACCCTGAGGAAGATTTCAAGTTACCTCAGATTCCAGTTGCAGTCAAGCTTGAGAAGCACAGCTTCATAGATGACGTTATTTCGGGAGCAGGATCGAAGCCAGAAGCCAAGGAGATGATGAAAGAGGCCGACAGAATTATCGGCAAAGGTAGTTTTTCCTTCAAACAAGTCATTTATTCTGGAGATGATTGCCAACCAACCAAGGTTCTCGGGCTGATATGGAAGCCAGCCACCGATGTGTTATCCATTGCCACAAGAGTAAACCAAGATGGTAAAGTCAAGGGAAAGAAGGTGAAAGAGGATGCTGATTTGTACAACCTCCAGGACGCCTTGGACGAGAATCTGACAAAGAAGATGGTCCACAGGTTCGCCGCCCAGACCTTCGACCCGATCGGGCTTTGCAGCCCTATTCTGTTGAGAATTAAACTTGTCCTGCGGAAAACATGTTTGCTGAATTTGGGCTGGCAAGATTTCATTCCAAAAAGTCTACGGGATGAACTTGTTAAGTCGCTGGAGGACAGAGCTGAGGTCGCTAAATTGGAGTTTGACCGTTGTGTGGTCCCGGAGGAACCAACTGGCCTTCCATCCTTGATGATGTTTTCGGATGGGTCATCAGAGGCTTATGCATGTATGGCATATTTGAGGTGGCCAACTAAGCAAGGATTTGAAACGTTTCTGCTGGCTACCAAGTCAAGAGTTGCGCCGGTCAAGTGTGAATCAATTCCACGCCTTGAATTGATGGGTTGCCAGATGTCCACAAGGTTGTCAAAGTCCATCAGAGATGCCCTGCCCTTTGAGGTTATCAGAGTGATGTACTTTACTGATTCATCGTGTGTTTTATCACAAATAGTTTCCAACAGTGCTATGTTGAACACATTTAATTCTCATCGCATTGGAGAAATTCAATCTGCAACCAACAAGGATGACTGGAGGTGGGTCCCGGGGACGCACAATGTTGCAGATTTGGGCACCAGAAGCACCTGCAAGGTATCAGATTTGGGACCAGGTTCCAGGTACAGATTGGGCCCAGAATGGTTGCGCCAGGATGAAAGTGCGTGGCCGGTGAAAACTGCCGAACAAGTCAAGCAGGATTTACCACCAGAGGAGTTGAATACCAAAATGGTTAAGTTATGTTCAATGAAAGTTGCCGGAGAAGCTGCTGAAGATGTCTTTAGGTTTAAGCACAGGAGATCATTTGGACAGGCCAAACGTATTATGGCAGCTGTCCTGCAAGTAGCGAACACCTGGTTGAAGAAGCTAAAGAGCAGACAAGAAGGTAAGACTACAGCCGCTGGTAGTCATGTAGCAGCCGCAGATTCTGTGTACAAGCCGTCTTTGTACAATTTTATGGCGGCGGCGGAACTTTTCATTGTGTCATGTAGCCAACAGGATGAGTGGATAAATGACGCTAAAGGCAATTATGCGTCATTGAATCCATTAGTGCATGAAGTATCATTGACCTGGCCTGTCGTTGGTCCCGGAGGAAATTATGTGACCAGGGAGATGAGAATTCTTAAAATGGTTGGTCGTGGAGAGCCCGTCATTGACGCCATTACTGGTGGCCGTAAAATGATATTTGAAGACATGCCAGGTTTAATAATTTTGGAGCCTGGTAATTGGTTAGCTGCTGTTTTTATGAGAGAAGCGCATGTTGAGCTTCACTCTGGTGTCCGTGGAACTTTAGCTGAGAGCCGCCGTTGGTGCTGGATTGTGAAGGCAAGGAGGTTGTCCATCATGGAAGTGAAGAAGTGTTGGCCCTGCAGTGTTGAGAGGGCCAAGGAATGTCATACTACCATGAAGGATGTGTTACCTGACAAGTTGGTCCCGAGCAGGCCTTTTGAAGCTGTGCAAGTCGACCTGATGGGTCCGCTGGTTACGAGGAGAGCTGCCGCCAAAACGAGGAGTCAGACAGCAACGAAGAAGGTGTGGGTGTTCGTGGTGGTCTGCAGGTTCTCAGGGGCGTTATGGTTAGATGCCTTGGAAAAGTATGATACCAGCAGTATCCTGTTGTCCCTGCGCAAGTTAGAGGCTGTTCATTGTCTGCCGAAGGTTATAGTAAGCGACATGGGCACACAATTATCCGGTGCTCGCAAGGTTTTAGAGCAGAAGTTGGGCAGCCAGGTAGAGTTTTCTTGGTCTCAGATCCCGGCCCGAGCCCACCATTAGATAAAATAAGATAAGATTTTATTTCCTCTAAGGTGCATATAATTAGGGCGAGTTACTAATAAAGTTTTACAATTTTTTAACTATAGGTTTCTTCCTGAAAAAGATTGCATGTTAATTAAGATACTAGATTTCTTTCCTGAAAGAGATTGCAGGCAAGATAATAAATAAATTATTACATTATACAGTGAATAATAATTCATTAAATTGTAATTTATTAGCAATTTTAAGATCCTGTAGTACATTTACTATTTATGTACCTAGCTCAGGGTTGTAGTGAACTTCTCCTTCCCCGTTCACCTACATTTTACATTTTACAATACAATTTTATTATATAATTGAACACTGAGCAAGCTGTGAAGCGAGTGGATGGCTTAACCCCGGCCGGGGTTGTTGAACCGCAGTTCTTCGCGGCGCTTACCAAATCGTTTCATAGCTTTTTAGAAATAGTTGTAACAAATTATTTTAGTTACATATTGACATATATAAACACATATATAAGACTACTATACTACGGTATGCTGAATATACCATCTAACAATCATTCCACTAGAATCCATACGGGGTTTCCAAAAATAAGACCAATACAATTATGTTACCGGTGCCATGGAAGTTAGCCATGTTTTTTTTCCCGTTATAGACCGCGACTCCCACCGACCTAACGTTCCCGGATTAAAAGATTATAAGAAATGAGTAATTTAAAATCCTGTGGGATTCCAATCCCACACTTCTTTGATACCTGTAATTTATTTCCCAACCCGTCACCATATTCCTACATCCCTGATGGCGATTATTAAATAAGAATAAATTTACATATTTGAGTTTTTTGTTGGGTAAAAAACTGGAGGGCTTGATGGATTTTAGCCACATTTAAACATTTAACATTGAACATTGCAATAACAAGGAATGCATATGCGCGGTAGGCGCGCATATGTACCTAGTATGTTAAGTAAAACTTAAATAAAACCAAGTAAAAACTAAACAAAATATAAAAATTTAAGATTTTTAGAAAAAAAACTGATTTTATTTGGATTTTTGTCAGACGTTACAGGTGGCGATGTACTTAGGTATCCTAAGTTGATCGTGTATTCAATATTGGCTAAGCTAGTTGTAGAGTGGCTTTGCAGCTTTGAAGTTAAAAATCTTGTTAAGTTTGATATTAAGGAATTGTTTTTGCTAGATTCAATTTAAGAAGGCTAAAAATCATTTTAGAAACACATCAGTTTACTAGCATTGTTCTTCAAGTGAAGGTTCTTTTTGTAAGATTTATGAGACGTTAAGACGTTAAGACGTTAAGACGTTGAGACCTAAGGAGAGAGGTAAAAAGAGTTAGAGAAAGAGAGGGATGGCAGGTTTGGTGTCCGAGTGGCTGCGCACCCGAGTTCTGACCGCGGCAGTCGGTCCCTGGAATAACTTATCTGAGCGTTTAACAAACGCTTCCTTGTTGGCAGAGTTCTACCTCTGGGAGGTTTCAATTGAGGATGTTGTTTACCTCGAAATGCTTAGGATTTATGACGAGATTAATGAGTTGCGCTCATTTATCTTTGTCAGACAACCCCGTAGCTTGACAGGCTGCCTGTCCGGGTTGCGCTCTTTGCGGCGCACGCAAGCCGCCGTTCCTATCATCGAGGAACGGCTCATGGCGTGCGCGGAAAGATGCGCTCAGACTCTTAGTGGGCGGCGTCGGTCACCTTACCTGCCGGAGATTGTTGACGCTAATGAGGACTGAATGACTGAGTGATCTGATTTGGGGAGGAACTGACCGACGGTATGGCTGGTTGTGAATAGAGAGAGGAGTGTGAGAAGAGGAGAGTGGGCAACAGACTAAAGACTATGAGACTGAGTGATGGATTTAATTTTGGTTGAACCCTATGATATTGATGCCTAATTTTGTAGTGAATGAATGTACACGTGAAATAGTATGTATCAACCAATCGTTTACATATTTAGATGAGTCTGCTAGAGCCACCCAGCTCCAACGCTTGTTAACCTGTAATTGCAGCAACATATAAAGTAAATAAATAAAGTGATCGAGTTAGATTTGTTTGTAATGATTGTTGAAATAAATATTCTCTCCAATTTAATGGATTAATTTTTATGTCAACAACCCTACTGTTGTTGCAGTTGTCAGTAACCTGTATTGCTGTGTCCCAACTTCACACCTAAGCTTAATACTCAATGACTTAACAACTCAATAACGTCAACGCTGCTCTATAATAGGATGTGTCCGTGCGTTCGAATATAAGACTTCACGGCCTCAACAAAAAAACTATAAATGGATGACAATGAAATTGGTGAAATTATGAGTGATGGGAAAAAAGAGATTTTGGTGAAAATGATGTATGATGAATATAATGAGTATGAAAAACATAGTTAAATTTGAAGTTAGAATGTTAGAATGCAAGAATTTGGTGTAGTTTTGTAGAAAGCACTATATACCCCCCTCCCCCCCCTCCTTAACTACCCGGGTGAGAGTTCGGATCTTACAGATCCTATTTTTGGATTTTTGAGTATAGGACATGGATAAATAAAAATATTGATAGAACACTTACCATTTTTAAGTTTGTTTGTTATAGGTACCTATGTAAAATCTATTTGGTTAAGAAAGTGAGTAAAACATTTTCTATTGAATTCTTTTTCATTTACTATTTGCTTTATATTATTTGGGAGACTGTTAAAAATTGTGGGAAAAGAATGAAGGGGTGAATTTAGTAAAAAAGTTCTATTTACTCCATTTGCATATGCAAAGTTGTTTACATTTCTTGTATTATACCTGTGGCGATCACGGGAGATTTCCCAGGTATTATTAAAAATTTCTGGCTGTAAGCCATGTAGGTACCTATACATAAATTTACAGACGTTAAATTTTATTAATAGATTAATGGGCAATATCCCATTACTTTTAAAATATTCTGCTGTGTGTGCTCTGCTAGGTAAGTTTTCTATTATTCTTACTGCCGCCTTCTGTGTCTTCAAAATGGGATCTAAAAGATAGGCTGGACAGGCTGTGAACAGAAGGCAGCAGTATTCCACACTAGATTTAATATAGCTTGTATATAAAATCTTTAAGTGTTTCTTATCAAGCAAATGGCGCATGACACGCATAGAGTAAATAATCTTTGAAATTTTTGCATGTACTTTTTTAAGGTGATAAGAAAACTTTAATTTTGTATCCAAGCTAATTCCTAAGTGCTTTACAAAACCCTCATTATTATCATCTACAAGGTTTAACTTTGTGATCTTTTCAGGGATGCTTTCACCTACGTTGTTCATGTCTATGAAGACATTAAATTCCGTTTTTAATTGAATTTCTTCAGGGGTAAGATTTTCTCTGGGGGAAGTGAAGACCATAACTTTGGTCTTGAGGGGATGGATTAAGAGTTCATTTGCGTTATACCAGGCGGTCAGCTTGGGGATGGTTACTTTTGCGAGTTCAATCAATTCCGCTAATGAGTTCCTTTCCATGAAGGTTAGGGCATCATCAGCAAAAAGATTAATAAAAACTTCTGGGCTGCAATTTGCAAGGTCATTTATGAAGATCAAAAACAATATTGGGCCAAGAACTGACCCCTGTAATACGCCTATGATAATCTCTTCCAACGTAGATGAAAACAACCCCTTAAAAAACACCTTTTGACGTCTATTGCTATAATAAGAACGGAACCATTGTAATGGTAATCCCCTTATCCCTGCATTCCTTAACTTTTCAAACAACAAGTTCATAGGGATCATGTCGAAACACTTCCGTATGTCCAAAAATATGGACATACAGGAATTGTTTCGACCTAGACACTGAGTGATCATATTTGAGAGATCAAGGACATTATGGTAAGTTGAGATGTTTTTCCTAAATCCAAACTGTCTGCAGTTAAAAAAGTTTTTTTCATCCAAAAAATTTACCAAGCTATCGCATACGTACTTTTCCAGGGGCTTGCTCAGGTTATCAATCAATGAAATACCACGGTGGTTATCCATTTGATTGAGTGAACCTGATTTGTGAAGGACAAGAATTTTGCTTACTTTCATACCGTCAGGAAAGACGCCAGATTGGAGGGAAAGGTTATAGACGTGGCAAAGGGGGTGTGCGATAACATCCGCACAGCGAGAAATTAAAAACATGCTGACATCATTGATGTCTGTGGACCTTTTGGGCCTGATGTTCCTAATCAGATTTATTACTTTAAAAGGGTAAAGGGGTTCAAAAAAGATTGAGTCTTGAATGGGGGGGGGTAAAAATTCTGCAAAGTTTTTTTCTGTTGTTGGGATCTCAGGTTTAAGGGAGGTTCCAATCTGACTAAAATAGGAATTGAATTCGTTAGCGATAGCTTGGTCATCCTCAACTTTCCTATCCCCGACCTCTAAATATGAACACTCAGCACTCTTTTGATCAAATCCTAGCATATCTTTTAAACAACGCCATAACTTTTTACTATCTCTGCCGCAATTTCTTATACTTGACCTATAGTATTCTAGTTTTGCACGGCGTACATTCCTATTATAAGAGTTTCTATAAGAGTTATACAACAGCTCACTTTCCCTTGTTCTTTCCCTAAGAAAATTGTCGTGGAGGGTATGTTTATGTTCCCTCATTCTCAAGAGGTACTCGTTCATGAAAGGCTGCTGGGGCTGGACCCTAGAATTTTTTTTGACTTTTACAATGGGGCATGAGATGTTATATAACTCAAGAAACTTAGCTATGAAATTACTATAGGCAACGTTGACGTCGTTTTGGTTAAGTACGTTTGACCAATCGGTACTGAAAAGTGCGTCATTTAGTGAATTAATGTTATCATCGCCTAGCAATCTTTTTTCATAAGTATCAGGTTTTTTTGGTTTTTTGTTAGCATTAATTCTATACGCATTTATCAGCAACAAATGATCACTTATTTGTGATGTTAGGACACAAGACAACATGAGATTTGGAATAAAATTACCAACGCCGAAAATGTCAATCAATGTTGAAGTGTTTTTTGTGATCCTGGTGGCCTTGGTGATTGTATTCAAAATGCCGTTGAAATTTAGCGACTCTAGCAGACGCATACTAGGACTGTTGTTTTCATTAATCCTGAACAAGTCAAGATTAATGTCTCCAACAATAAAGAACGGTAGGTTGAGTGACATAATCCTATCCAGTAATTCAAGGTACATTTCAAAAAATTCATCAAGTTCAGCACTACTTTGATTAGGGGGTCTATAGGTGTTCAACACTAAGAATTTAAATCCATTAAACGAACATTTGAGACAGATAGATTCACATATACGTTCTTTGAAGGAGATATTGTCAAACATTCTTACTACTTTATAATGTTTTTGCACTAGTAATCCCACCCCTCCCCCCCTTTGTGTTTTTCTAAGGTTGACATGCCAGTTGTAGCCTTCAATATTATACACGTCAAAATTTGCATTGGAATTTGCCCAGAGTTCTTGACACGCAAGAACGCTGGGCCGTATTCCTTTGCAATTAAAATTATCTATACACGCCACCAATTCATCAAATTTAGAGTTTATCGATTGACAGTTTAAAGAAAATAAAATTATCATTTGTTCTCTAAAAGATTTCAATTTTGTTATTGCTTCATTTTCCGACATGTATTGACAATTAATACCAAATTCTTCATTAAGTCCATCAAAATGTTGGCCATATATAGGGTTTAGGAGGTCTAGTGTAGGGTTAAGATTTAAATTAGCAGGTACCTGTTCATTTAATCCATTAGGGAGGCTTGTAGGGTACTGGTGTGGAGTCTAAGTTTATCGCAGGAGGATTAGCACGTATATCAACCAGTGGGAACGACTGAAAAACAATATATATCAGCATACATAAAACATGAATATATTTACAATAGTAATAATAGTGAGATAGATAAAACATTTAGTTAGGAGGTGATGTGCCTCCGCTCTTTACTCTTTCCCCCCCCCCCCCCCGTGGTATTAGTTAGATACAAAAAATCTTTTAATCAATATTTTTATCTAAAAGTTGGCATAGGGGGTAGGTAGGTAAAATAGAGTTAAATTCTTTTTAGTTTTCGTTTTTTTAATCTTTGACAGACGATGACATTATGACATTATATGACAAGAAAATAAACGGATTAATTTTAGTAATTAATCAATAATCATTCATAATAAGGACAGTAAGTATTTGTTAACTGCAAGAAAGTACTATCTAATCATTTTATCTTACTGTCGTTGGTTTTCTTTGCAGTTCTTGCAGGCATAGATTTCAGCGGTGGTAGCGGCTGCTGTTTAGGTGGATCCGCTTCTGGCTCTCTGGCTGCTGGGCGGGCTGCTGCTACGCTGGGTGCAGTTGTTGGAGCTGGCATCTGCTCGGCTGCGTTCTCATCCTCGGCCTCAGGGACATCGGCGGCTGCCGTGTCAGAGGTGGTTGCGGACTCCAAGGGAGGGAACTCATCCATGTTGGCAGCGTTGGGAGGAGGTTCAAAGTTATCCTCGAAATCATCCTCTGTGATGAGGGGATTGCAGAACTTGGAGTTAGGGAAGAATGATCCTCTGTCTGCATAGGGCACGCTGTTGTATTTGATCAGGGGGGGCTCCATTGATGTGCTGAACAGGTTCTCAGTGCCAGGTATTGGTCTTGTCATACCGATTAAAGTGTCGGCAAATGGGTTCAGAACTTTTTGCCATCTGGTTCCTGTCTTGATTTGAAAACCCACAGTTTCCCCCATTATTTTGGTACGGGAGATCAGCTTTGTTGAATGCAAAAATGTCTGGACGTTTTTATTCAAACGTGTTGTGTCGTATTGCATTTTTATCATTCTACCTGGGAAATAGGGTGCAGGGGACACACTCTGGCTGGCAGTCTTGTACTGGTTCAACTTAGCTGTGTATTCCTCGAGGACAGGGCGCTTGGATATCATTACCGCTTGGAGGTGGACGCGGGAATGAAACCTGAAGATGGCCTGTGGGACTTCCTTCTTCTTGGGGTTAAACGGCAAATGATGCGCGTACTCGATGACGTCCCCCCAGTACTGGGGGACGAAATCGAGTAGGCCGTTACGGTGGGCTATTTTCAGTGAGGGCAGAATGAGTGCGTTGTATATCGACAGCATGGTGATCTTCTCTCGGCTGTGGGGCGACTGGAAATTCGTCACCCTCAGGGACCACGCCCTACTACGCTGCTCCCTGCAGGAGTTCTGAAAAAACGAATAGCGTTTAAAATTGTCATCGGTTTTTGCTTGACATTCGAACTTACTCTGGAGGACCGCAATACTATCCTTAATCGCTTTTAAAGTTTCTGCCGATATTTGGGCATCCTTAAAATTGTCAATTTGCTCAAGAACAGAGATTTTATCACTAAGTTCGGAGAATTGTTTTTTTACCGCATCTATTTCTTTTTTATGGCTAGAAATTGTGTTAAAAACTTCCTCATGTCTTACCTTGGCTTTATTTTTATCGTATTCCTCAAACTTTTTGTCGAAAATCACTTCCATTCTTTCCCAAAATGCGGGAGATGATTGTTCCGGCAACATTTTCAAGCGAGTGAGTGAGCGAGTGAAGCCGTGTGGCTAAGATGGCGGTGATTTCGAGTTCAATTAGCCAATAGGAAGCGAGGAAAAATTGATGACTGCCAATAGCGTGGTTTGTTGTGGACGCTACTTGCTTACTAGCCAATGAGAGAGCGACACTGGTTTGGCCCTCGTGTGATGTGGCCAAGTTTTAAAAAAGAAATAGATAAAAGTTTTGCGGATTTTTATTTCACTTGATTAGGCGATTATTCACAAGGATAGTATTAACGGTTTTACACCGGCGATTTTGCCTAGACGGCGGTGTAAAATATGGTGCCAAAACTATATACGAGTTTGCCCTTGGCTACCATATCTTCCCAGTACCAACATGCGGAGGGACCACGGGCGTGGGGTAAAGGGGAATTAGTAAAGAGCGGGGGGTGTGCTGTACAGACTAGTACATACACATGGGCTAGAGAGAGAGAGATGTTGTTTATTGGGCAAGCTGAGAAAATGGTGGGATTAACCAAGAGATTGCTGTCCAAGAAGTTGGTGAATAGTTCTGTTAATTTCAACGAGCTCCTGGTGCTGTTGGCAGAGGTTAGCAAGTTGATGAATAGCAGACCATTGACGATAGAAGCTGCGAACGACGTGGAGAATTGGCGGCTGATTACCCCTGGCCAGCTGCTGGGAAATGTTGACCGCCAGCCGTTGTGCAATGTGGCGATGAAACCGGAGGACCAAATTTCCTCCAGGTTGAAGTTGTTAGAAGATTTGTCTGCCCAGTTTTGGACTGCCTACCGCCAGGAGATTCTACCGAAGATATTACGGATGTCCAAGTGGAAGGATGAGATGGCGGAGCCACTAGCCGACGGAGATATAGTTCTGGTTACGAGTACCAACCCGCTGATGAGATGTTTGAGGATGGGCCGAGTGACGAGGATTGAGGATGGGAGAAAGACTGCAAGAGTCTTGTTCAGGCTGTCAGATAAATCTCCCCTGGAAGAACATGCTGTATCAGTCAGGCAGTTGTTAAAAATTATGATTAATAATTGATTCTTATTTTATGGAAATTGAGATTTTTTTTAGTAAAAAAAGCCACATTTTCATATGCCTATTTTTATGCCTAAAATAAGAATCAAATGAAATGCGATTAATTTTTATTCTATTTCATTTGCTCAAATTTAATTTTATTGAGTTTAATTTCTTTACAAAAGTACAATTTATTATAAAACTTACCTGAAAAGTTTACCAAAAAGGAATAAATGTGTCGAGGTTGCGTGATTCGATATTTATTCTAAGAAAAAAATCAAGTATTTTTTAGCAGATTTTTTTAAAATTATATATGAATTTCAATCAAGTAAAACATTTTTATTCAGATCAAGGAATGATTGAAAATTCATATTTAAAGTCTCATATTTTTTTACAAAGAAAAATTGGTATTTTTTTTCATAATTCCGATGAAAATTCCAACGAAGATATTATTATTTTGCTATTATTTAAGTATTAAAAGGTTTTATTGTTGATTAAGATAGTACAGTTCTTATTCATTAAGTTTGAAAAACTTTCTGCCCAAGGATTTTGAAATATTTTTTCTTACTACTCTTTTTGATGCTTAACAAATTTAGTTTTAAGTACCTATAAATCTTAATTTTCTTGTCTAAGATTTATTTCGTTTTATTTTACCATTATTGTTTACATTTCGACCTGATTTCGTAGGTACTTATTGATTTATTAATAATGATTTATTACCTATTGATTATGAAATGATTATTATTTAGTATAAGTTGTTATATTTACAACATCATGATTAATAGGATTATCTATTTTAGGATTTGTGTATGTGATCTTGTGATTGTCATGTGCATGGAATGTTGTATGGTACAAACCAATCCCCATCCTTTTATCCTAAAATGTGAGGTATTATGAGTCCTAGTGAGGAGTATAATATTGTGTATGCATTTCACGGGGTTTCATTTAGTTAGGAGCAAAATTGTCACGTTTTCGGGATGTGGCCATTCTCATGTGATTATGGTGAGTTGAGTTTAGTGAGAAATGTTGCTAGTGCTCAGCGCAAAAAAACCTTGAATCTCGTTAAGGAAGTTAATTTGACTTTCAAACGGGGGGTGTGTCTTAACCTCTTTTCGAGGAAGCTTTGTGTTTATCAAGTTCGAAATTAATTCCTTATCATTATCCTAAAACTAAGCGCAAATGTCGTCTTTTTTGGCTTTCCTTTCATAATGTGACGCGGCATGGATTGTTTATATATTTTGATGCGCATGTTCGTTACTTTTGAATGAGATATGAGTGTGTGAAGATTTCGGAGAACAAAATTGGCCTATCATTGGTCTCATAGTGTGTGAACGACCCTAGTATACCAGGGATTTGAAACCATAAGAACTTCAGGTAGAATTTGTTAATTTTATTAAGAAGAATGGTGTATAGGACGATTATATGTAGTTTTAAAAAAGGCTTTAGCCAGCTAAGCATGAAACTTAATTATGATTAATATATGTTTTAGTAATTTTTTATGTGCCTTTATTTTTGCATTTAACAATGATTTATTAAACCAAATAATTTTCCTTTAAAGCCAAAGTTTCCAAAGATTCTTAACCGTAGAGAAAAATGATTTTTAAAAAGCAATTAAGATTACGTGGTTATAAATAACTGGAATTATGAACTAATTGATTTTGTAATTTCAGGACTTTGAAATAATTTCATCAATAAATCTATATTCAAACCTGCTGTTGAAACTTGATGGTTCCTGGTATTGGGGGTTTGTATGTTCGCCAACAGATCTCGAGAACTTCCCGCTAATTCGGAAGTCATACTCAACCAAAGTGTCATGGTTGAGACAATATGTAAAACATATAAAATAGCCTAAAACCTGCAAAAGACAGTTGGACTGTCATGGTTGTTTCCTGTAATCGACGGGAAATTTAATTTTGATATCTATATCTGAAAAAATTTTGAAAATCGGATCATAAACACCAAAGATATGGAGAAAAATCTAAAAAATATAAAAATAGCCTAAAACCTGCTAAAAACTGGTCTGACCGCCATTGATGTTTTATAGTTAATTGTGCTCCTTAATGATGGGAATGTTGTCAAAAAGTTTCAGCCTTTTATCATTTGTACGAGCTGAGTAAACCCCATTTCCCCCATAGCGTTACGGACTGACTGACTAACTGACGGACTGACTGACGGACAAAGCGAATTATAGAGTAGCTTCGCTACTAAAAAGGGTGGTTTCTTTAATCCTTTTAAAAAGAGTTATTTATAGTCAAAGTCAGATTGGAAATTTAAGCTTCAGGGAGAAAGGTGGGAAGACTTCATCAACTATGTTCTATGCAGCTCTTTATAGTGCTATAAAAAAGGGGATAAAATTTAATAATTTTGGCCGAAAAATCTCGAATTACGTCATATTAGAATAATGGACTGTTCTTATATAGCGTCTTTGGGTATACTTTGGCCAAAAGTTTTGATTAATTCCCTTTTTTATAGACACTATGAAGAGCTTCATGTTCTATTATTCAATCTATTTAGAGCACTAAGATGTCAAATCTGACAATCACTGGAGTGACTGAGTCTAATTCTGGCATCTACTACTGTGTGCCAAGTGACAAGCAGCCAAGATCAAATCCTGTTCATGTTGAAGTGAAATCTCAAACTGTTGTCCAATTCCAGGTCATGAATTTAAATTTCATCTTGCACCAAAGCCCACGTATACTGCGTTGGGCTAATCTAACCTATCTACAGCACTACTTAACCTAACCCATCCAAAACTAATGACTATTTTTTTAATGGGTGTAATCCCTCATGGCTGCAATATTACATGCTAAGCTTTTAACATTTCTGCTCTATATTTTGGAATAGAGGTTTTGTTGACTTTTGTAATGATTGTTTCCCAGAATGTTCATCCCTTACTTTTCTGAGTAGTATAATTTTAAGCCCATACCTTCTCCATTCGAATACAGAGCAAGAGGTGCAGCTGCAATTATAATTAAAATAGGGTCGCTTACACACAAAGTAACCTGTTTAGCACTGAAACCCCTTCATAATTTTTTTCAACAAATTGAAAGAAAAGGGTGGGGGAAGTTTTCTGTAATTTTTGTATTTTACTTTAGTCTGATTAGATCGGCAGGGTTAGGGCGCTTTGAGATGATAGTCTTTGAAAATGGGGCGAGGTACAGTATCTGTCAAAAATCACTTTATGTGAAAGCACAAATTATGCCGAAGAAATTAGATATTCATTTTTAAGGTGAACAACTCTTGTTACATGAACAGAGGAGATATAACCTGGAGTAATGCATTCAGAGCCGAGGTTCTGGAAAATGTAACCACATTTGAATCCTGTTTTGATGCCTGTGTCAAGGCACCAACTTGCCTCGGTGTTACCTATGATGTAAGGTTTTTTTTGTATTATAGCTTCTCTATTTACTTTGTCTGCATGAAAATCATTGGGGAAATGTGATTTTTTCGGCTGTAATTTCAGATTTTATTGTGAAGATACTTCGTTCCATGCAGTATGCACATTTTACTTATCTAATTATATAGGTTTTGTAACTAGAAACTAAAATGACACATTACAATCTTTCCCGATTTTGTATTACTTTTGCGGAACATGATTCCAGTTACGTCATACTTTTCTTTCCCGAAAAAGGGAAGGGGGGAAGAAAATCTCTTCAAAAGAGATGGGGAAAACCCCTTTTCTCCCATCTCTTTTTTTCTTCCCCCTTCCCTTCTTTTCTTCCCCCCTTCCCTTTTTCGGGAAAGAAAAATATGACGTAACTGGAATCATGTTCCGCAAAAGTAATACAAAAATGGGAAAGATTGTAATGTGTCAACTAAAATATTAAATTTTTCATTCAAATTATTTTTATTTAGACTGATGATCAACTTTGCTCATTGCTCGACGTTTTCCGAACAGAAAAATCCTATCTGGTAAAAACAATTTAGTCATTTTCATTATCAATACTCTACAAGCCAGATTACAGATTAATGAGAGGACGGGGAATAGTATTAAACACTCCCTCTAGTTAAAACAAGGATGACAACATCCATAAAAGCGAAGCACTGAAACGGTAGGACAAACCGACATTATTACTTGTATAGTATATGAACTGAAAAATCGGAACATAAATGTATAAATGTCGAATCAAAATTGTAGGTAAATTTGTCGAAAAACTGCTTAAAAACAGGATAATGTTTATGGACATACTTACATTTTTGGACTTGATTATAGAGTTGCTTCGCTTATAATATTGTTCTTTGTTGTCCCAGGAATCAATATATCAAAAATCAGATCAAACGGATAATTAAAACACTTGAAAATTTGTTGTAAAAAAAGTAGAAAAATCAACATGTTTAAAATGGACGTACGGAAATTCTGGTAATGATAATAGAGTTGCTACGCTTTATAAATCGTACCCAACTACTACAGGAATCATCATGCAAAGTTTGAAATCGATAGGACAATTCTAAAATGCCTAAATTAACGAATAAAAGCTATCTATCTCGGACGGACGGACGTACGGACGGACGTACGGACGGACGTACGGACGGACGTACGGACGGACGGACGGACGGACCGACCCTAATTATAGAAAAGCTTCGCTTTTAAAAAATAAGTAATGGGGAAAAAGAGAAGATAGAGGCAAAAACAATACAAACATTTATTTTTCTCAGGACTTGCTACTTTTAATCCTGAAGTTTATAAACTTGTTCTGTTATTCGTTGGCTTAAATAATACCCAAATTTTAATAGAATATTTTCTTATTCGTTGGCTAAACACTGTTGAGTATTTCTATCAAATCTGGATTGATTTGTTTAAACAATCGAGATCAGTGTCCAAATATTTCAACCAATAATTGTAACCAACAGATGTTGAAATTTCTTTTTATCATTTTTGGAGATTTTTATCAGTTCATAGAGCATTATCGTATCCCTTAATATCCCTGAAATTATTTAAATAATTTTCCCAGAGTAGAGTAGAGAGTAGAACTATTGGTGATTATCAAGTTGAGAAATGTTTCCAACTCACCAACGGATCAACACCTCTTGAGTAAGGTTTTTGAAGCAAAGCTACTCTATAATTCAAATTGCTTTTCAAGAAATTGATTTTTTTTCTTTTGATTCTCTATACCAAGATTATTTGTTTGTATTATTTGCTTGTCGGCAACGTTCTGATGGGTATTTTTTGAAGAATTTGATTTTCTCTGCTGCTATATGTAGATAGACCAGTTGTTTATAACTTTATTCTCCTTGTCAACAAATATCTACTCTTTAGCTTACTTGGTGTGTCAGTCTGGCTCTAATAAGCTATAGGACATCAACTTCATATATGCCATTCTTATTGGCTATCACTAACAAAAATTATACAAAAATATCTACCTTCTTTCAAATATTACTCTATGATAAAAGTTCAGAAACAAAGCCACTCAATAGTTTATGTGTCTATCTGTGTCTCTTGGTGAAAATTTATGAGTATTTCAATATAATTACAACGTATAGTCACCTATGCTAAACTTTTTATAACTTTGAAATAAAAAATTTAAAGGTTTTCTGATTTTCAAAAAATGATTGAGAGGTTTTGTGATTTATTTTTAATGAAATGACAATTAAAGTTACTTTTCTTTAAACCACTGACGTGCACAGGTTTTTACCAAATTACTCAAAACTAAATAATGCACTACTTAACTTAAACATATATAACGCAATTGATTATTATACACACACATTTACACGTCGTCGATCATAATACAAAATATCAATATATATTTATTAAAAAGGTTTCGTGGTTTATACTTTACAGGTTTATATTGTTTTTTTTTGTAACTATGAACTATAAGTCACTTTGTCCGTTTGTCCATCCTACAGGGTGCGCCACATAAATCCGGACTTTTTTTAAACGGCCATAGCGCCAAAACTAATTGACCAATCAGGACGTTTGACCCAACTATAAAAAGCTTAGGTAATGACCTTTTTGCCCATGAAAATCTGTGGACGCGCATATGTTCAACAAGGCAGATTCGAATTGCGCAGATAAATTACCGTGGATTTATGACTTGGGCCTACTAAATCTGACCTCAGCCCATCTGATAACCCTATCTTAATCTTCGTGCCATTTTTAAAAAGGTATAAAACGTTGTTCTAGCTTAACTGTGGCCCAAATGAGAGCCGCCGTGTCAAAGGGTAGCTTTAAAGATGGGTTAATTTGGATCCTGCTGTTACTCACTCTTTAAGGAGATGTGGCCTCCTAGCAGCCCCGATGTTAATCTAATGGACTTTTGGGCCTTGAGCGCCATTAAAGCATGAACCAATAGACGCGACCATACCAAAAAGACCTCTCTCATTGCTCCTATCATGGAGTACTTCGCCTGCTTGAACAGGGACATGGTGACCAGGGTCGGCGGGCGGTTCAGGGGGCGGGTATAGGCGGTGATTGAGGCTGGCGGCGAATTTATCAAATAATCTAATAGGCATATACCTAGGTTGCTTCCCAGTTTTTAAAATTAAAAAAATGTGATCAAATCATTGGATTGATCTGATTTTTGGTATATTGATTCCTGGGACAACAAAGTATAATGTAATAAGCGAAGCAACTCTATAATCAAGCCCTAAAAATGTAAGTATGTTCATAAAAATTATCCTGTATCAAGCAGTTTTACAACAAATTTACTTACAATTTTGCTTTGACTCTTATAAATTTATATTATGATAATTAAGTTCTAACACTATACAAGTGTTAATGTCCGTTTGTCCTACCGTTTCAGTGCTTCGCTTTTATGGATGTTGTCATCCTTGTTTCTATAGAGGTTATGTGGTAAATGATTGTTTGTCCTCAGCTTGGCAGTGCAAGAAGATTCTTCAACTAGAGGTTAATTTTTTGTACAATATTTATATTTCAGTATCCTCAAAATCATCTTTATAATCACCTCGAACAAATTTGTATTTTTCTGTATAGGATATCTATAATACAAAGTAGAATGATGTCTGTCCGTCTGTCTGTCCCTTAAGATCTCGGTAACCACTGAGCCGATTGGATTCTACTCTTCAGGGAATATACTTACTGGTCCTAGGGTGGTTTTAGGCTATTTTCTTGGGGGGTGGGACACCCATAACCCCTTTAGAAACAAAAAATATCCCCCTCCCATTTTTTTGGATTTTTTAGGCAATTAATTTAAGATTAATGCAAAAATAATGGTCGCAGAAGTAATAACTATTTTTTAAAATTACCTCTTGGTGCAGAGCCCCTAGAGGCTAGGGGCGAAGCCGCTAGTAATACTATAACCTATAAATTTATATTCGTACTCGATTATTTAATGTCCTGCCCCTCCCTGAAATAAATAATACTTATATCATTTAGAGAAAATTATCAGAGCTGGAAGAAAGAATGGAAAGAAAATTGGAAGAACTTGCTAAAAATTAAGAATTTAAAAAATCAGGGATGACAACATCCATAAAAGCTAAGCTTAACAATTCAGACGGCCAGACATACGAGTCCTAACAAATATATGACAACAGTGTATTTAAAATTCAACATAATTTAGAAGTCTCAATATTAGTTAATCTCAAATTTATCCCAAAATTAAACTAATTACAGAATGCTTAATATTACATTTTTAAGTTTTACTTCTGAATTATAGATTCTTGACCCATAACAATGAGCCTAGTTGTTTTAAAATTCTATATCCCTAAAGCAAAGGTAATGTTAAAAATCAAGGGATAATTTTATAACAAATAAAAAGGCTAGGTATAAAATCACGATTCTCATGTTAAAAATGGACTTTTACCTAACTTTTTTGGTTGTAATGATGCCAACTTTGGGGACTTTTCTAATAATTAATTATAAGATCTATCTAAAACGGACTAATATACAGACGGACTGACCTTAGGTGTAGAAAATCAATGCTTTTAAAACCAAGGACTAAAATTCAAGCAAAGAACATACAATGACAGAAAACATTACAATCTTTCAGATATTTTGCTACGAATAAAATTTGGTACCTTTTTTGGCTTATTTTTAATTATAAATAAACTCTTTTTAAAAGAATGTTTGGCTATTTTATTCACTTTAAGCATAATTAGCCTGCAATAATTGAAGAGTAAGAGATAAAAGTTTTCCGGAATTTTAATGTAGGGAGGAGATTTGAAATCTGCATCAAATTTTAAGGATTTTTTATAAAATTCGTTTTTTGTATAATTCTTTATTTAAAAGCGGAAATACATTTTAAGTTAATTAATTTTGACCAATAGGATAGGTGGATTTAAAACTACCTGCGCTCTAATTGGTTGAATGATGTACGACATCCAATCAGAGCGCAGATTTTTTAAAACCACCAATCACGGATGCCAAAATTAATTAACTTAATTTGTATTTCCGCTTTTAGATAAAGAATTATACAAAAAACGAATTTTATAAAAAATCCTTAAAATTTGATGCAGATTTTAAATCTCCTCCCTACATTACAATTCCGGTAAACTTATATCTCTTATTGAAGAGCAGCTTTGATACATTTTTTTTCTTTTTTTTTTATGTAATCAATATGCATTCTTATAAATATCCATATTCTGTGTAAAATATTTACAGTAGCAAAGTTAATCTATGAATCGAAATATCCGTCTGTCAGCTACTTGTACTTGACTACCTAACCTGTGTTTTTTTGGTTTACTTCTGATGCTGATGATTAGTTTTATTGTACAGAGGAATAAATTTAAAAGTATAGATGTATATTGTAGGGACTTAGCTGTGTTTTTTTTTTATCTCCGGCGCTGTTAGACCCAATACCAATCTGGACAAAAAAAGCACTGATCAGCTTTTAACTGACAGAGATGAATTTAAAACTTAGAAGTGGTATATGCATGATAATATTAGGTTTGATCTCAAAGCATATTAGATACCAAATGCTGAAAGTTGCACCTTTGTAATTTACTTACTCAACATTTCATAGATTATCATAATTATCCAACGCTTAAGATACTAATTGTAGAGTAGCTCCGCGGTACGCCTGTTAAGATTTCAAATAAAATAAAATTTTGAAGAAATGCATCTCTGAAACAACGGTTGTAACATCCTTTTTTTAATATTCTTCAATTTTGAGTTCTAGAATAATCACTAAATGGTTTTATTTTAAATACAAAACTTGGAGAAAAAAAACAGGATGCCTGTTTGTCTTATTTCTATACCTTAAACTTTCTTAAACCATCAACCGATATGGTTCTCCCTTTTCACTGAAACTATTTAAGGGGAGGGTAGCTATTAGTACTTAAATAGCAAAACAGCTGTATGTATGTCTGCTAATATTCGTGACGGTTGGATCTATCATTCAGGAAAGGTTATAATCTGATTATTTAGGGGTTACGACACTCCCAACCTTTATCAATTATCAAGCTGTTCGAAATCTAAAAGCAACAAAATATATATGTGTGAAATAAATTCTTGAGCAAATAAAATGCTATTGAAATTTTTAAATCAAATTTCTTCCAAGAAAGGGCATTTTGGTTTTCATTAACATTAGGCCATTTCAAATATCTGTCTCACAGCAGGGAGTAAGAGATGGGACAATGGATCGAATATTCAATTTTTAGGAGTCTCAGACTTTGGGTATTAGCTTTCTCAGGAATGTTCAAGAATTTAGCAGTTTCTGACTGAGTTTGGGTACTAGCGCATTAAATGCCGCTACTCGCTGTGTTAGTTTTGAATATAACACACAGAGAGTAGTTTTACCCTCCTCTCCCACACCTCCCTTTTTTAAAGCAGACGATAAGGAAAAGGAGAAGGGGGGTAGGGGCAAGGGGCAAGGGAAATAAGTCGGATATTCTTGCCCAGCCAGCTACGGTAGGGTCCAATAATCTTGTAAAATAAAAATCACAACATAAAACCTCAATTTATTTCATTAGAAACAAGTTGTGATTTTGCCTGCCTGTCCCTTTTTTCCCTGTTCATATCCCTTTAATCTTAATTTATAGTTTATTAAATTCAACTAACAATCCATTTACAATTTCCTCCAAAACTTCTGGATTAATCTGGATTTCATAGCCTTTATTTGAAAACTCATAAATTGAATTAATTGCCCATTGTCCCCTCCTTTACTCCCTGGTCTGACAGAGCTTTTAAATTGGTGTAATTTTTACCTCCAATTTATTTTGTTTTTAAGCACACTATCTATATATCCTTCCTCCAAATATTTTTATACAATTCTGCCTTTGGTAGATTAAATTATTGGGGAAAAGATTCGAATATGGATATATGATATGATTGTCTTTTCCCTAAAAAACACTCTAGTATTAACTCAATTGAAATTAAGCCATGAAAAAAAGAAACGGATTTGATGAATTAGGTTTGGGCTTCAGAGCAGGGAGGGAGGGGACATTGGCCTATATATTGTACTGGTGCCCAAAGTTTTATGATTTAATTACTTTGCTTCTAAGCTTTTAAGACTTTTCTGTAAATATCAAATGGTAGGTACAGTTTATCAGAGTCTACAGAAAAAGGGGCATTTTTGTTTATCATAATGTTATGTTATCTTGCATTACCTTGTCCCTTGATATCCCTGGTCCGCTTGCTTGGGTTTCAAGGTGACAGGTGGATGCAATCATACAACAAGAACAGTTAATTTCATAATAAGAAAAAATGAGAGCTTTATAGAAGCAAAGCTATCCTAAAATTAAAGTTGTCCGTCCACAGCATTTTTAATTAATCTAATGACTTCCAATCAACATAGAAGGCGCATTTTTTTGTAAAGACTCTTGCAGACGACATGAGCATTAAGTCTTTAAAAAAATTTTAGACCTTGTTTTAATAGTAAAGACTTAATATGCTTATGTCATCTATCTTAATTGGAAGCAGAAAATATCATACAATCGAAGAAACGCCGAGAATGAAAAAAACAAAGACAATTGAAACAAGGTCTAATAATTTTTTAAAGATAATATAGGTTAGATTAGGTTGGGTTCGTCATCAGGTTCGTCGAAGGATATTTTAGCAACACCCCCCCCCCCCCCCACGCAAACAAGAAATTTTCACCCCCAGGATTGAGATTGAGATTTTGGACCAACAAAAAAATGTTTGGATGTCATTGTTTGTTATAATTATAAAAGGTTAGCCTCGGGTAGTAAGGCCAGGGCTTTAGATGGAATTCCTTGTGATAAAAAGCCATAGGAACCGCCATATTTGATGTATTTCAAAAAATAATATTTTGACAGCCCAAGATCATTACAAATCGACCTCGAAATTGAGGTTCAGGCAGGTTTAGGGTAATGGACAATAAATGTAAAACACAGCATTTGGAAAGTAAGGGAACTTGGGAAGTAAATATTGAGGAAAGTAAGGGAGGGAGACATTAAAATCATGAATGTTTATAGAAATATTCACATTCTAATCTAGAACTTTTGATGCCTTGATAAATTCCCATTGATATAGTTAGAGGATAAGAGGCAACTAATTCAATTTTATTTTTTTCACTTAATGTTCTTAAAATAGTCCTAAATAAGCAAAAATAATAAACATAGCGTTTGTTCTTATCTTTTTTTACCCAAAATAAACGTTTATTTTTAACTATTATATTTTTTTTTTAAATACATTGTCTCATTCCCAATTATGCCTCTAATTATCGAATTATTTTCTTCGTTGACAACATTTAGCTTAAAAGAAATAATATTAAAACATCATATTTTTTACATAGATTTTTCATATGAAAACTAGCCTTTCTTCATTGCTATATCCCCTCCTAAATATTTTTGTATAGCAGAGTTTTCTATGTCAAATCTCACATTGATTTAAACCAGATTTAGAAATTATGTTCACACAATCAAGTACATATATATTTACCTTATTTTAAAGAGAAGCTTTTCTACATTTAGAGTTGGTTAGCAATTTCGTGTATATGCGACTGTCTGAATTGTGCGTTATTATCCTCATAAAAAAGTAGCAGGATGTGTGATTGTCTCTGTGTCTATCTGTTTGTTTGTACCGACGGATCTCGCTAACCGCTGAACCGATCAGGTTCTCCTTTACAGGGCAGCTTTTTCTACGAAGAGACTTGAGTGCAACATAAATTGGTATCGTAGAGACTTAAACGCAACAGAGATAGGTATCGTATTATTTTTTAAAGAAACCAAACATTTAAAGTGATACTAGAGGCCTCTAGGGGCGTATCCGCTAGTGTTAGTATACAGTCATAGTGCTATAGTTTATCGATCAATTTTATCATTGTCAAATTGTATACTTTATTTCTTTTTAAATTAACCTAATATCATTACGTCAGCCACGACCACTTTTTAATAAAGCCATACAATCGACAAAAAACCCTTAACTATATAGTATAAAAAGGTATTAACTGGTTGATGTACAGTTCACTAACAGTTGAAGGGAAATCACATGCTCTATAATTGCTAACTTGTATGGACACTAGCAATAACTTGGTTATGAAATAGTTTAAAGGGCGCCAAATACCTAAAATACGAGGGATAAAACAATGGACGGTAAATTGATGTACATCCAAAATTTCGATATATTTAAGTAAGACGCCCAAGGGGGGGGGGGGGTGTCTGGGGTGAGTTGACCCCTCATAATCAGATTTAGTCTTAAAAACAAGAATTAAAAAAAAATGTGAGAGGTAAATTTTTTTTTCTAGGGATGATTTTTCGGGTATAGTCCTTTCCACGACATCCCTCCATAAGGGGCGATTCTTCGAATATTTCAAAGTAGCTTTTCTCCTATTTCTAGCCCCTGCGGGGGGGCTCTAACCCTGCGGGGCCACTTACCTAACCCTGTGGGGCAATCACCTAACACAATATAACCTAACACAATATAACCTAACATAACCTAACCTAAAATAACCTATAAAAAGCCATTTTAAAAATACGACTAATCGCCCCTTATGGAGGGATGTCGTGGAAAGGACTATACCCGATTTGGGTTTCTTGGGAGGGTGGTTTTACCATCCCTAAAATTGTTATAAACCTTTCTAGGAATTATAAGAAACTATATTGTAATGACAGACATACAGACAAACTAATAGACATCCTGTTCCTTTATGCAAGGACTAGCGGCTACGCCCCTAGAGGCCTCTAGTGGCCTTTAAATGTTTTTTTTTTAATTTTAAATACCTAATTTGAGAAATAACTTGTCTATGTTATCAATTGTTAAATTCATGCGTCTACGCAGCGCGACTATGCTAGCGACACTATGCGGCGGAAATATTTCAATTTTTTTTCGATTTTATTGTGATTTCTCTTGGGAAAGTGATGGTACCCTCCCCCAAAATAGTTAAAAACCTTCCCGGGACATATGACAATCTACCCTGTTAAATAGAACCCAATCGGTTCAGCGGTTAACGAGATCCTTCGGTACAGACACACAGACACACAGATACACAGACACACAGACATCCTGTCACTTTAGTATAAGGATTATGTAAATAAATTAAAATGATTCATAGATTTCTTACATTGGCATTTCCTGAAATAGTTTTGGCCCTATATAAATAAACTGGAAAAAATACAGGGACAGCAATGTCGACAAGCAGTGCAGCTTAATGGCAAAAACACGATGCTGTGAGTATTAGTGCAAAAAATATGACGTAACAAAAAAAATTAGCCAATGAGAGGCCACTATAAATTTTACCATTGGTCAATAACGGCCTCTCATTGGCTAATTTTTTTTGTTACGTCATATTTTTTGCACCAATACTCACAGCATCCAAAAACACACCAACAAACAAACAAATGTATACAACAGTGATATACCTTTATGTCCTTAAAAGTTGCCCAAAAAATATATTATCAAATCAAATAATTATCAACGTGTAGTAACTATTTAGCATTTGATAAAGTAGTCATTTCTGAATTCTGACATATTATCGACAGAACGTTATTATAATGACAAACTACATATTTATGATGTTGATACATGGAATTTTGACAGGGAATTTCATAGAGAAATCTGTGTCGCTTTTGGTAAGACCTTGGAATAATTTTAAATATGACACATAAAGGGTGTTTAAAAAAAAACAATCGCTTCACTTTCAATATAAACCTTACAGTTTTTGTCCAAGACCTCATAATGTTTGGGGGTTTTGATGGGGCATGTAAAACCTTTCTCTAGACACCTTAAAAGGGTTTCTAACATAATCCTTATCTTATCTTATCTTATACCTCAATGTTGGAAGGGTCTGTCTTATTTATCCCATATTGTTTTTTTTAAACACCCTTTTTGTATCTTCTTATGTCTTTTAGAATAGGAAAATCCCTTTCATAAGAGCGGTGTTTATCAAAATTAATATATTTTATTTTTAAAGTGTCAAAATTATACTATGAGCAATTGCCCCACTTACCGCTTAGCGGGGCAAAATTGTTTTCGTGAAAAATCCACCAAAATCACATTAAAAATCTACAAAAATTAAACAAAATCATTCTAAGGTTTATGAACATAAGATTTTATTTTATTTTTGAAGATTTTTTATGTAATTTTTAAGGATTTTTCACGAAAACAATTTTGCCCCACTAAGCGAATAGTGGGGCAATTTTTAAAGAATCCACTTCAGTTTGACTCTTTTTCATTTTTGTTATGCTTATCATTTAATTAAGCTTTGCTTTTTGGACGTTATCGTCCATTTAAGAATGACAAATTGAGTTTTTTTTGGTGTTGCGGCTAAACTATAACCTTAACAAAGATGTCAAAATGGTACCTACAGCTATTTTAGCTGAAATTTAGAATTTAAAGTAACCTTAGTGCTAATGTTTTGTTTTAAAAACATTTGCAATCTATTTACATAAATCTTTAAAACTTCTGGATAAACATTGTACAATAAAATGGTTGTTTACATTCTAATCGTTGAATTTAATAGTAAAAGTGCTACTTAGGGTACATAAATTATAACAAGGATGACAACATCCATAAAAGCGAAGCTCTGAAACGTTAGGACAAACGAACACTCTTGTATAGTGTCAGAACTGAATAATCAGAATATAAATGTTTGAGAGTAGAAGGTAACAAAATTGTAAGTAAATTTAATGAAAAACTGCTTAAATACAGAATATTGTTTAAATACATTGTTTAGGACTTGATTATATAGATGATTCGCTTATAACAATGTACTTTGTTGTCCTAGGAATCAGTATTTCAAAAATCAGACCAATCGGGTAATTTTATCACATAAAGATTTGATGTTAAAAAGGTTAAAAATCAACATGTTTAAAATGGACGTACGGACTTTCTGGTAACGATTATAGAGTTGCTTTGCTTTCTAACTCGTACCTAACTCCTAATGGAATCATCATGCAAAGTTTGAAATCGATAGAACAATTCTAACATGCCTAAATAAACGAAAAGAGTTATCCGTTACGTACGGACGTACGGACCGACCTTAATTATAGAACAGCTTAGCTTTTAAAAATGGTGACATAATCACTATATATAAGTAAATTGTGTATTTACACGACTAACGTACAGTGCATTGTTAAAGTTTAGTCCCGCCGTCTTAAAAGAAAAGACACAGGGACAAAAGGTGTGGGGGGGGGGGGTGGGGGGTTGTGAAATAGAGCTGAAATTATTCTACAACCCCCCCCCCCCAAAAAAAAAAAAAAAATACTAGCTTTCATAAGAAGAATTTCACACTTGGAATTTTGGGGCATTGATTGATTTGTCTCCCATTGTACTACCTATTTATCCCTGAGTAAAAAAAAGAAAATATTGTTGTAGTGTCACGTCTTATGACATATTTAGGTATTGATAACCATCGCAAGTCTGCATATCTAAAACATACACAGGCGGTTGAGTCCCTAGTTTTTATAGGTACTTAGCATGAAAATAGCCTAAAACCCCAAGGAGATATAAGAGATTTCCCTGAAAAGCAGAAATCAATTATCAAAGGCAACATCAAAAATTTTTATCCAACCTCTGCTTATACAGATATTCCCCCTATCCCCCCAAAAAGTAAATATTGGACATCCCTAGCTTTTAAAGAAAAAGCCTTAAACCTAAAAATAGATATGAGATTTCTCTTGAATAGCAAAAATTGATTACAGTTATCTAAAAAATCTTGCCGTTAATGCTTCATCCAAAAGCCAAAACTCTTGCATGAAAACAAGCGTACACACCCTAGCCTCCAGGTGCTATGTAAGGGGTAATATACTAGCCTAATATATATATATATATGAAAGAAAACAAGCGTACACACCTTAGCCTCATGGTACTATGTAAGGGGTAATATACTAGCCTAATATCTATATAAGAGAAAACAAGTGTACACACCCTAGCCTCCAGGTGCTAATTAAGGGGTAATATACTAGCCTAATATCTATATGAGAGAAAACGAGTGTACACACCCTAGCCTCATGGTGCTATGTAAGGGGTAATATACTAGCCTAATATCTATATGAGAGAAAACAAGCGTACACACCTTAGCCTCCAGGTGCTATGTAAGGGGTAATATACTAGCCTAATATCTATAAAGAGAAAACATGCGTTCACACACCCTAGCCTCCTGGTGCTATGTAAGGGGTAATATACTAGCCTAATATCTATATAAGAGAAAACAAGTGTACACACCCTAGCCTCCTGGTGCTATGTAAGGGGTAATATAATAGCCTAATATCTATATGAGAGAAAAATGAATGCCCCAAAGCATGACTAAATCGAAGCAGATCTAAGATTTAGGCGATCTTTTATTTTAAAAAAACCTTACTACTGTACATTATATCAAAAACCAAAGCCTTCGTCCCTAGAGTCTATGATCTATGAATAAATCTTTTAATTCGTTTGATGGTTTGAATATTTTTTTATGTTCATATTTTTTTATTTAAATTTTCCCTTAGTTCACTTCCTTTTTCCCCTAAGTGTATTAGAATTAACTTAGTTAGATTAAATCATCCATAACTTTTATCGACTCCTGTCTACACTTTTTAATAATAAATAAATTTTAAACTGATGTATGACCATATCCTATTCATATAGTAGCTGCACCACTAATAAAATCTATATTAGAATTTTATAACAATCTACAAAATGTAGTAAATTAGAAAAAAACTGGTTTTGATTAGTCTATAATTAGTTGGTCTGGTGCATGGTCGCTTTAATTTCTAAATAAGACAGAGACAATAAGAGAAAGGAAGAGAGAGAGAGAGAGAGAGAGAGAGAGAGAGAGAGAGAGAGAGAGAGAGAAAGAGAGAGATAAAAAAGAAACGAGAGGGAGAGAGAAAGAAAAAAATGAGAGAGAAAAAGAGACAACTAGGGGGAAAATTGTTGTAATCCTCTTTATATCTAGATGTATATTTCTTCCCTGGTGTTTTAAGAAACAAATAAGTGTAAACAACAGTTAAATTAATAATATATATACAGAAAAGACTATTTAAGTAATGATAAAAATAAGATAGTAAAGAATCATACAGTAATCCATTTTAAACTGTAAATATTATAAAGTTAAGTAAAGACGGAAAAATGTTTTTTTTTTCAGACGATATCTAATCAAATCGTATAAAAGATGAAGCTGATTTCTTACACTAACATGGACGTAGTGACATACAGACAGACAGACATTAGTTAATTGTAGTTTAGTTAGGTTCATTATTAAAAATGACTTTGACATTTTATACAATTTTGGTTATTTTAACTAAACACATTTCCCTTACTTTTTACTGTGGTGTATTCGTATGACGCGGTTTTTTGGTTCATTTATTTTAGTAAAGCCACAAAAAAATGAACCTAATAAGACATTGTATTGTATTGTTATTAAAGTATTTAGTATTTTTAGAACCATTCTTGTGGTCGTCATGGATTTTATTCTATCAAAAACTACGTAGTGTGGCCAAACTTAGAATTAAAATTAAAATCTTATTAAAAGGGGCTAGTCCTTATATAATAGTAACAGGATTTCTATCTGTGTGCCTCTCTGTACTAGGGGATCTTGCTAATCGCAATACCGATACGGTTTTCCTATACAATGTAGCCTTTTCTGGGTCCTGGGAAGGTTCATAACTATTTTTGGGGAAAGGTGTCCTCCGAAGCAAATGACAAACCAGCCAATAGATAACTTTACAGTCTACACTCCTTTTTATCAATTTAAAGATTTAATATAAATGCTTTACTACTTAAGTCTATAATAACCATTTAATTTATAAGTGGATCTTTCCAAATGGTTTGGCCACACTAGTTTGTCATAGTTCATAGTGTTTAGTTCATAGATGCTCACAAAATGTAGTAAACAATATTTCGAAGTAGCTGAATTTTTGCATGTGTGTCAAGAATTTTATGATAAATACTTAGTAATAATTATGTGCAGGTTTTAGCCTAGTTCATGACCACAGGGGAAAAAATAATGACGCCTAAAAAAAATTATGCAAAAGTAAAGTTTGCACTCTTTGCCTCTTGAGGCTAAGCAACTTGTGTTTTAAATGGTAGACCATCTTTTGGTTAATTGTTTTGAGCAGTTTGTGGGTGCAATTAGATTCCAAAGTATATAGGCATAGCCATATTTTTGGAAGGTTTACTTTGATATTTCGATAATTTTATGAAAATATTTTATGATTTTTAAAAAAGATATCCAAAGAAAAGAGTTAAAGCAATATGAAATAAATCATATTTAAAAGGTAAGATAAAAAAACTATTTTTGAATTTGGTTATTACTTATTACTTTATGTCAGCTTTAAAAAATTGCGCTGTATTTTGTGTGCACCTCACTGCTTGCTTCCAAAATGTAAAAATATGCTTCAGTTGATGTGAAGTGAGTTTGGCGGACGGTGGCTGCCACACACACACTCACAGTCACACACACATACGCTCAGGCCTATTCATGCATTTTGTATGTCTGTGAATTCATGCAGTGAAATTTATAGGGTGATTAGAAAAATAGTTTTTCATTTTTTTTATAAAATGCAATTTTTATCTTGTTCCTTGTATTAAAAAACATATTTTGCCGGTATAAGAAAAATTGTGTTGATTTTCTTCATTTTTAAATAACAGAGTTAACAAAATCAAGGGTTTTTGTTGATATTTTTATAAGATTGGTTTTTTTTTAGAATAGAGAATATTGAAAAAAATTGAAATTAAAAGAACCGCCATTTTGAGTAAAAATGTATTTTTCCACAAGGAACAAGAATATAAATACAGTCTTAAAAAGCCATCTAAAAAGGAAACCTAGCTTGGTATGACTCACCCTGTAAATCATAATATATGTTATGTGATTTTTTCATAGTGTGTGACTAATTCATAATCAAACTCTTTATTGAAAGTAATTTATGAACAAACTAAAAGTGATTTCAAAACAGTTATAAAGTTATTATAATCAGATGGGGAAAAGTGCTTTTAGAATCTAATGGCAGAACAGTGCAGACGAAGTTTCTTATAACTTTTGTGACACCAATGAAATTTGAATTGAAGTATTTTTATCTCAATTTGTTTCCTATATTATTTTCTAATGTTTTTAGAATCGCAGCTACTTTAATTATGTCATTACTGTACGTTGGTATGTTACTCAGATATGGTAATAAAGTACAATTTATTACTTGTTTATGGACAGATTTTAATCATTCAAAATCAGATAACTAACAATAATGCCACATGTATCCAAATTTTAAAAAAAGATTGGTCTTGTTTAAATTTTTTTAAATTTCATTTTAGCTTATTATTGCTGCACTAATTATGTATATAATAGTTATTGTTTGAATAATTTTTCGTCCTTGTTATGTAAAATCTGTGTATAAGTATTATTTTCGTGATGTTTAAGATAAAATATAGGATTAAAGATTATATAGAAAATAGTATTGTATGTACGTATTTATGAGATTGTTTGTATGTAAGTCCATTTGGATCTTGGAATACAATGCTTTTTTACAAGGCGCTTTTAGAAGTATTTAAAAAATGTGAATTAGAGAGTTCAACTTAATACTTTGATACTTTAAATTAAAGTTCTAAAAACAAAACAAAAAACAAATTTATGGCTCTGGAGGGGGGTTCTATTGTTAATTTCTTTTTTGGACCATCTCCTAAAATAAATAAAAACCTTCTCTGGACCTTAGAGAGTATCACTGTAACGCAGATCCATTATGTTTAACACTTTTTTGGGTCCTATGACAAACGCAGGAGTCCCAAACGCAGGAGTAGACACTTAACCTAACCTAACCTAACTAATTTTAGACCTTCTTTAAATTTTTTTAATGGCTAAACCCTGTGGGGGGCTTATTTGTACATGCATATCTTAACCTAACCTAATCTGTAAAGAAATACCTAAGTAAATTAATATTTTAACACTCCTGCATTTGTCCACTCCTGCGTTTTTGACTCCTGCGTTTGTCCTGGAACCCCTTTTTTATGTGGTTTATTAATTAAAAGGATAACTGTGCAGTGTGAAGATGTGACGGACAGTATGATAACTAATATCACACATGCTTTACTTATATAGGAGGTGCGCTATTAAAAAATTTAAACTTACAAAATGTCACTGACTGACAAACATAAACAAAATAAACAATTATGTAACAGGCGCAAACAATGATTAGATATAATAGAAAAATAATTTGATTCTTTAAAGTACTATAGTTATTTTGTTTGCTCGTCAACTAAGATCTCTCTAGTTACTGATCCGATCGTGTTCTTCATGGTATGGAATATTCTGTTTTTAGGTCATTCTATTTTCAAATTAGAATCTGGGGATTGTATTAGATTATTTAAATACAAACATTTAAATCCCCTTAGATGCTAAGGTCGCAGCCACTACTTTACACAAGTGTTAGATATTGAGAATTTTTTAAGAATATACAGCTCTTTTCGTGCACTTTTAAAATAAATATGTTTATGATGTTTCATGACAAAACCCTTTTTAATTATTCATAATGACATTATTCTGCACTTTAACACAAAGCAATTATAAAAAAATCTATAAATGGATAAAATGTCATAATTTTAATGATAATGTTTTTTTCTTCAAATTTACTATTTTTATAGTCCAATAATTTAAACATCCATTTAATAATACAAAGAAATTCCAATTCCAATTTTCATTTATTACAATTGTTACTCACTTAATTGTATTCATTACTTTAACATTTAAATATAATTATTAGAATTATAATTATTATTAGAAAGGGGGTATTGAACTGGAAATTCTCCTTATTCATTTTGCTAAAAACTTTGGGTACTTTTACTAAAACTAGATTGCATGGTTCAAACTTTTTCACCAATAAATTTGATATAAATAAGGGATGACTTTATTTATCGTAATTGAGGGTGTTAAACAATTTATCATTCATTGTCTTATCCATAAAGATACCTCTTTATGATTTAAGCAGTTTGATTGTGTTTCCTTGTTTATTAATTTATTTGAAAAACCTTAACAGGCAAATTTTTGAATATAAAATTTAAAAAAACATATCAACAATTTATTTTCTTTCTTCTTATATTTTACTTTATAACTATTACGTATATTTTTTTAGTATAATCTGCTTGTTTTTGATGCGCTACTGTTTTGTCTTTGTTGGGAATCAATAATACAAAGTAGTACGATGTCTGTCTTTCTGTCTGTCTGTCTGTCTGTCCGTCCGTCCGTCCGTCTGAAGCATAAGATCTTGGTAACCACTGAACCGATCGGATTCTACTCTTGAGGGTATATACCTATTGGTCCTGTGGTGGTTTTAAGCTTTTTTCTTGGGGGGGTGGGACACCCCTAACCCCCCAAAAAACAAAAAAATCCCCCCCTTATTTTTATTTTGCTCTGCTACAGGCTGCCCTTTATTATTTTTTATTCCAGCATTTATTTTGAACGAAAGAATAGCAACATTCTCTCACTAAAAACAATAAATATTAATTTTTTTATCACCTCTTGGGGCTTCGCCCCTAGAGGCTAGGGGCGAAGCCGCTAGTATATAAAAAAATAATTGGTTTGATAAATAGAAAATTTGTACATTTGACGTAAATGCAATTTGTTCATAGTTAAGTCTTGAATTTCATAACAATCAAAATTAAATTACTTTTTGAGTTTAAAGATTAAAATGAAGGCTCTTCTTTGTAGAAGAGTTGATCTTTCTCCCCTTCTCTCCTGTTAGATAGCTTTAAACCTGCCTAGTTTATTTCTTCTGAAAGTATTAAAACATAGGACTGATGGAAATTTCCCCTAGTATCTAGGGGCTCAGTATTCGAAAAAAGGAGAAGGGTAGAAATAGACTTAAACCAGAAACAATCAACATACAATTATTTGAAATTAAAATAATCCTGGTACCGAATTGAAGCAAGATATTTATGGACAAATAAATAAACTTACTACTTTAATTAGTAGGATATAGTTTGGTTTTTGTTCTACAACAATTTAAATTTTATATTCTTTTTTAATTAATATTAGTTTCAATTTATCTTAAAGTTAAACAAATGTAGTTAAAATGAATTAAATTCCGGTATAGTAACTTATATTCTTAAAATCAATTCTAGCATCTAGGGGCTCTGCATTAAAGGGGAGGTGGGCCTATGTAAAGCTTCCATAAAATGCAGAACTCAATCGGTTTAGTATTTATCGAAATATTAAGCTACAGACGAAAAACTTTAAATACTTTATACAATTGGATGGCTAATCATTTTACTACGATATAAGGTGTAGATTTTTCGTGTTGATAAAAATTGACCGACAGAAAAAATAAGAGGCAAAGTAGCTTTTGTTCAGGTGCAATATTGAATATTTATGCTTATTGTTTTAGGTAAGTTTTTATCATTATTTATTTATCATAATACCAATAACTATCCCTTGATGATTAAACTAAAAACAAAATAATTATGTCCGTATATAGCACAGAAACATGAAAAAAATATTAAATTTTGATATTGTAATAATTTAAACATTATCATGGTATAGTATTCAAACATTAGCTCAATTGACAAATACATGGTACTGATATATCACAGGCAATGTAGATAGTCAGACTTATGCACAGAAAATCCTAATTTTAATGTAGCTGCGCTAATTATAAGAATTAAGGAAGTAACCAAGATAGGATTAGTATATGTACTAACAGGCCTATAGGGATAGGCAAATTGACGAATAATAATTCTTTTCTCAAGTTTTTTTTTTTAATTCTAGCTTTATTAGTTTATAACTATTCGAGGTTAAAAAAGGGCCGTTTGGATAAATTTACAAATCATTGACCTATCCCCTCTCTGGTGTTTTATTCTACCAAATTAATTCAAATTAAATCTAAAACACAAGAAACACTCTAAAAAGTTTCATAATAATATTAAAAATTTTCATAATGTAAATATGATCAGGGTTGTTAGAATCTTAATTATACTGGTAACCAAAGTTTTATAGACACAATAACCCATTCGTTGGCTTAAAAACGTTTAAAATCTTGATTGTTTGGTTAAACTAGCAGTTTTAAAACTTTTCAACCAATAATTTGTTTACCATAATGAGAGATGTACATTAATTCATTGGTTATTGTCTTTTCCATGCTATTTAAAAGCGAAGCATCTTCTATAATTAGAATCAACGTCCGTTCGTCATTACGTGCTTTCGTACGTAAAAGTTAATTCTTACGATCCTTGTTTTCTATAACTGACGAGTATTTTTTTGTGTTGATTTTTTAGAGTGCGCCATAGACTGGCGCAAGCTAAATACATAGGAACAACACTGCAAAAATGTTCTCATTTTACAACAAAATATTTTTTTTTGCAAAAAAAATAGCAAAGCTCAATTTGACTTCAGCTTCAAAATTAATTATTATAGATAGAGCCAACCTTGTTAATATATAAGGTTTTTATTTCTTTTGCATTCTTCTATTTCACAATTACTCACCTAAAAGCACACTATTATAACTGTATATTAATTTGCTTTGTTTTTGATATTTTTACCATGGGCATAATTGTCCTTGTTTACAATGTTTTGTAGAAAAAATAACACATTTTGCTATCTTTTAACTTATCCTTTTTGTAAGTTAAAATTTTGCACAGGTTTTGTTCTGATATGGACTAATATTATGAAAATGTAACTGATATCATCAATAAAAAGGAAAACTCTAAAACGGTAGGACAAACGAATGTCAACACATATTATATATTTATAAGTTTAAACAAAATTATATGCAAATTTGTTCAAAATTCTGGATGATAAATCGGTGTACTATCTCAATGATAATAGACAAAATTACCACTTCTGATGATCGAAATTATTGGTTGTTAAGTTTAAACACTGATAGTTTGTACAACCTAAGCAAGATTTAGTAAACAACCAAAAGGTTTAGTACAACAATGATCGCATGAGAGAAAAAAAAATTTGGTACAGTCTCTTTCACTATTCTCCTTGGATGTTTTGATTTTCCTTTCAATAGCGTAGCAACAACACAAGTAGTTTAACAAATAATTTTTAGAATACTTATTCTTTTCCACTGTTCTTGTTTAATGGCATTTGGTGGTTACGCTAATTAGCCATATATTATTTTTTAAGTAGTGAAGATTTTTTATAAGTCTTGTATGCTGTTTATTTTGGTTTTAACATAGTTTACCATTTGTTCTTCTTGTTCCATTTCATGGACGTCCAATACATTTTATAATCCATAGTATTAACCCCCATAATACTTAGTACTTTATCTTTGGATGTCATTATATCAAGCAATTTTCTTAGCTGTGCTTCTTTTTTATATGTGCAATGACATACTTGTTTGCAAATGTGTGTATTTTCGCTATTAAGGATATCTCGTCCGTATTATTTGTTAGAATATAATAGATTATAAACAAGGGTTTGACAGCCGGCTGCGGATTGTAAACAAAAGGGGTGGATAGTGCGGCTTCATTGCGGATTATTAACTTCCTGAGGACTTTCCAATTACTTAAAAGTGCGGATTAATGCGGATTTCGATCCCCGATAAAATCATAAAATTGTAGTTTTTTTGTGCATTTTTTTCTTTGTCTTTTTATTATATTGCATTAATTGTTAACAATGTCAAAACTCTTTTTATTCCTTTTTTGTAACAACATTGGTTAATTATATTACTAGGGATTTAGCAAGGGGTGAGCGGATATTAGATTCATGATTGTGACACTACCACCTACAGATATACACACATCTTTCAGAGGGTGTGTTTTAAAATTATTTGCTCATAGATCTTTTTAGCACATCATTCGCGGAGATGCAAATAAGAAAATATGTCGCGCACTAAAAACCCGCTCCTGCTTATTTGTAAAATAAACCTAAAGTAAGGTTATAGTTTTTAGGTCTCACCCTTGCGAAGGGCGAATTACTGTGGAGGTATCAAATACCAGCGTTGATCTTATCCATCGGGGCTCTAAAGTACCTAATATAACCTAAACCAACTAGACATTCAAATTGGTTTGGATAATCTAGATGATAAAGCGAGGGTAGGTTTCTGGTAAAATCCGTAAAGGTTATGTGTTATAAGTAAAAAACAGTTGTAGAGAGATAAAAATTTATGTTAACGTTTAAAAAAAATTATTTGTCTATAGTTCTTTTCAATAAGAAATACACATATTTAGTGAATATTATCGTTCTACTACTATTTTTAAGCCTTAAAACACACACCTTTACGGATTCTACCAGAAACCTATCCCTCTCTTTAGCTGCCAACCTCAGTCGAATAATCATATTTTGCTCTGCAACTCGATAAGACGGACGGACGGACCTTAGTTGTATAACAGCCGCGCTTTTAATGATATTTTGACTAGTTTACATTTCCAATTTGTATACGATGAATAATTTAAAATTTTAATTAATTCTCTTTATTGTCTAAGTTAAAACAATTACTAAATAATAAAAAGTAACAAGGATGGTAATATACATAAATTTGAATTACGTTTTTTTTAAAGAAAAATTTTATTATATAAATTTTAATCTATCAATTTAATTTAATTGATATACAATACGAAATGTTTTTTATTGAAAACTATTAGGGGATGCCCCCCCCCTCTCCATTCCCTAATCACACTCTCTATTTAATGTATGTAAAAAAGGCTTAAAGTAAGAAATTATACCATCCCATCTTTCATATTTTTTTTCTTCATATATGCATAATTTTTAAAAATTTGTTTTTTCTGTGATTATTTAAAAGCTTTGCCGCCGTTGTATTATTCTAATTATAGAGGTACAAATATTAAACAATACATTTAATTTTAGAATTTTAAACTGTTTTCATAAATTTATGCACTTTGTTTGAAGCATAAAAAATATTCCAGTATTGACATATGATGCTTTTAAAGCTTCTTTTCTGCCCCCTTCCTATGGCTTTAAATGATAAGTCCTTAAACTGTATGGGCGCAGCCGATAGTTATAATCTAAACTACTCCCGTCCTAAACAGATTAAAACCTGACTATAAACATTCAGCTTCCCTGAAAAAACTTCTTAGAGAGATAATTTGATGCACGCATACAGACAAACGCTTACTTTTATATAAGGATATTTATTAGGGCATGAAACCATAGAACTACCTTTTAGGATAGTTTAGCTTGAAAATTAACTAATTTTAGCGACTTTTAACTTAACAGTATTTTTCCAAGTGTTTACATAAAAAAGTAAATATAAATACAGCTTTTAATAGTTATCGAATGTATTAATGATTTTAATGTACTCACATTACCTTTTTACATATATTGACAATAAATCATAGAATATGACATTTTTGATAAACATAACATATTTCTAGGGAACCTATACCTACTCATTCTGTGAGACTCTTCTATCCTTTACTCAACCTAACTTACTTAATGCATCAAAATTACGTTTTTTCTTCGTCAAAATGTTCTATTATGCACTATATCCGATTTGACGGGAAAAAATCCATTATTTTTTGTTACATTACTGGAACATTATCATATTCATCAATTAAAATGCCGCAAAAATTATATTTCCGCAAAAAACGCAGTTTGCTGTTATTTTTTTGGCTAATGATGGCCAAGTAACAACGGTCTTTTGCATAATAATAATAGTAGTAATGATAATAATGTGTTATTTTATAACATGATATCCTTATAAGTAATCCAGCTAACTTTAAAACTGTCATAGGTAATAGGTTATATTACCTACACACCAAGAAAAGGGGCGCTGCATATCAACGGGGTAGAAGCCTAGAACCATCTCCTGTCCAAAATTAAGATATCCTACATATAGCCAATTAATAAGAAACCTATGAAAATCATTTTTACAATGGAAAAATTAATCGGAGCAGTGGTTACCTTATTACTTAAAAATAAAAATAAAGGATTCATCAAATGCTCTAAATTATATTTTCTATTCTATTTTATAACGGTATAGCCTAAAACCAAACTTAGATATAAGAATTATAAAGCCTAAAATAATCTATTAAAATCTTAAGCTACAGACAAAAAAAACATTACTACAAAGTAAGATTAAAGTAGATTGGTATTGATGATCGCTTATGGCCGGACATAACGTTTTTGTTGTAATAAAACAAGGATGACAACATCCATAAAAGCGAAGCACTGAAACGGTAGGATAAACGGATATTAACACTTGTACAGTGTCAGAACTGAATAATCATAATTTAAATGTATAAGAGTCAAAGCAAAATTGTAAGTAAATTTGTTGAAAAACTGCTTGATTCAGGATAATGTTTATGGACATACTAACATTTTTAGGACTTGATTATAGAGTTGCTTCGCTGATTATATTATACTAATGATAAAAATCAGATCAATCGGATGATTAGATCACATAAAAATTTCTTGTTAAAAAAGTAAAAAAATCAACAAGTTTAAAATGGACGTACGGACATTTTAGTGATGATTATAGAGTTGCTACGCTTTCTAAATCGTACCAAACTATTAAAGGAATCACCATGCAAAATTTGAAATCGATAGGACAATTCTAACATGCCTAAATTAACGAAAAAAGCTATCCGTTACGGACGTACGTACGGACGGACCGACCCTAATTATAGAAAAGCTTCGCTTTTAAAAATCTTTATATAACCAAGTGACTAGGTACAGTGGTACACATAATAATTTTTACATTAATATACATAACATATGAAAATAATTAATCTTTTTGCAACATTTTTGCACAAAAACACAACCTGAACATGAAATAAGGATAAATTAAATTTACATTGAAAATGTAAAAAAAAAAGGGTAAAAGGAATCATTTGTTCTCTTGTTCGTTGGTTAAAAATTATTAGAGACTATTGAAAAAATGTTGATTGGGTTGTTTCTACGAGCAGTGCCAAATCTTTTAACAACCAATTAGTGTAATCTACAAAAGGGATATTTTGTTATTATTAGAGACGTACATCAATGTATCAATTATCATTGTCTTATCTTAAGATTCCTGCTATTCAACGATTGAAAAAAAACGCAAATGTGGAATACCCACATTGATAAATAAAATAAATAAAAGGGTTGGTTTTCTGTTTGAGAATACATGTCTCTATTAGCGCAGCTGCGTTGCAAAGTGTTTTTAATCTTGATTATATAAACTTTAATCTTGTATTATTTTGATATAATTCTCATATGTATTGAAAGTTGAAGCCATATTATATATCATCATAATTTCTTAATTCTAGATTTAATTTTAAACAAAACATTAACCTCTATGGAACACATTTACTTACAATTTTGTTTAGACTTATGCATTAATATAATGCTTGTTTAAGTGTTCGTTTGTTTCAGAGCTTCGCTTTTATGGATGTTGTCATCCTTGTATTCTCAAAACTTTTACAAAATTAATCTTAATTAAAATTGATCAAAAAGGATCTGTGTATTTATAAATATTTGTTATGCTTTTCTCATAAAGACAATAAGCCACTAGAAGTAAACAAAGAAATGATACATTAGTCATCTTAAATCGCATTTTTTCTACAAAAAAAAGTACATTTAGGGTAATACAAAAATGAATTTACAACAATTTTTAATAGTTTATTAAAATTTGAAATTTTTCTTCATGTCGACATAAGCTAATATTTTACATAATCGCAAATAACGATATTCTGATAATGCATTATGTTGATACGATAGTAGCACAAAATAGTTTTCATAAGAATAATGTTTATTCATTCAATAGGATTATTTAATAAATCGTCAACTATCTAGTGACATACCGACCTCAGTATCAAACCGAATTATAGACAGTTTTCCGCCGATAGTAAAGTAAAAAATTATAATAAAAATACAAATTTTTTGTAGGCGAACAAAATATAAATTAATTTTATGACTATTATATTATTTCTTGTGGAAAATTGTCTATAACAAGATTCAATATATGATTTTTCTGCATGGTTTTTCAGTTTGGCTCAGAACTGGTTCCAATCCAGCGGAGATTATTGGATTCAAAGTCATACTGGAAAATATTGGAGGATTTTAAAATCTAAGCAACTCCTTATAAATTATATATCAAAGAAGGCGTTGAAAAAAATCAAAAAAAACTTAAAAATAAAAATAAAAGAAATTTGTTAACATTTAAACATATAACAAGGATGACAACATCCATAAGTAGCGAAGCACAAAAAATCGTGGATGGAAATACGTAAAGGTAGATTTAAAGTGTATTTATCCCAAAAAAGTTTGAAAATTGGACCAAAAACACCAAATATATGGGGAAATATTTATAACATATAAAAATAGCCAAAAACCTGATAAAAGGCAGTCTGACCACCATGGTTGTTTTCTTTAAACGACGGGAAATTTAATTTTGATATCTATAACTGAAATTTTTTTGTAAAATCGGACCATAAACACTGAAGATATGGAGAATAATGTGATAAATACAAAAATAGCCTAAAACCTGAAAAAGGCAGTCTGGCCGTCATGGATGTTTTCTTTAAACGACGGGAAATTTAATTCTCATATCTATAACTGAAAAAATTTTGAAAATTGGACCATAAACACTGAAGATATGGTGGAAATGTGAAAAATACAAAAATAGCCTAAAACCTGCAAAAAGGCAGTCTGGCCGTCATGGATGTTTTCTTTAAACGACGGAAAATTTAATTCTCATATCTATAACTGAAAAAATTTTGAAAATCGGACTATAAACACTGAAGATATGGAGAAAAATGTGAAACATACAAAAATAGCCTAAAACCTGCTAAAAAGGGGTCCGACCGCCCTTGATGTTTTATTGTTAATTGTGCTCCATAATAATGGGAATATTGTCAAAAAATTTCAGCTGTCTATCTTTAATAGGAGCCGAGAAAATCACGTTTCCCCTATTCTGTCTTACACGGACGGACAGACGGACAGACGGACGGACGGACGGACATTTCGAATTATAGAGTAGCTTCGCTACTAAAAACATTGAACAAGGAAAAGTTTCCATAAAATTAACTTATCAATATTTTGCTTTTAAAGAAAATAATTTAAACTCTAAGATGTAAGATTAACTTGGTTTACACAAATAAAATAATTGAAGAAAAATTAATCTCACCCACCCCTCTCTCTCAATTCATGTGTCTTAACTTGATATACTTTAGCAGCTATTTTTTTCTGTTTTTTGTTTTCGTTTTTATGAAAACTATTCCCATTTATGGTATACAACTCTTTTAAAATCTTTGTGTTAAAACAAAGAAATTGTTTGCAGATTACCATTTTATACGGTGGTGGTGCGCGCGTAAAGTAACTAAAAAGTAGATAGTATAAATATATATCCTATTATATAAAGTAGTGAAATTTTTTTGTCTGAAACTTAAGATCTCAATAATTACTGAACTGGATTCTATATTTTGAGTAAGCTTCACCTAGGTCCTGAATGGTTTTATTTTACACTATTTTCAGATTAAAATCTTGGAATTGTTTAAAGCTATTTTTCTAGTCCTCTACCCCATAAAATAAAGGACCCCTAGATGCTAGTGGCGTAGCCGCTAGTAACATATATAGGGATATTATGAGACAATGGACAATGAATTTATGTACAATAGTACAACCTCCATTATGATTTTTATTGGAGAAATTGCTATTTTGTATCAACCAATTATTTTTTAATTTTAAGAGTCCTAAAATATTTAAGCCAACAAATGAGAGGATGTGTTCTAAATAATTTATAGCCCAATGAAGGGAGCAATCAATGGTCTGTAAATAAATCCTTTCCACACATATAAAAAATAGTTTATGTTTTAGTTTTAGGTTAGGAAATGTGTATGGTTAGGTTAATTAAGTTTAGTCCTTCAGGGGTATTTTACCTTTTCATTGGTCTGAAAGTTGATATAAGAATTTTTGCTTAATGCAGTTACAACTGTTTTTATTTGTAAAACACAGAGTAACCTACGAATGTACCGCAAAAAGTATTTTCGCAATTTAGCAAAATAATTAGTTAAATGGACTCAATTACAGGACTCTTTAATGAAAAAGTTTCAATTTTGTGTATTTTTGATCATAGTTTATATTTGTTAATTGCCAATAAATTAGTTAAAAATAAATACAATTTTGCAATAAAGACCTAAGATGCTATAGCAAAATACTAGTTTGTTGAAACGCATGGACAGCTATATTTTTCCAATAAAGTGTAACCTATGAAAATTGCCACAATAATTTTTCTCTCTTTTTCTTATTTATTTTGATTATTTTTTTAAAGAGCAGAAACTCTATACAACAAATTGCACGTTTGAAGGCAGTAATAATTACACAAATTTTGGAAAATTACTTTTACTTTCTCTTAAATGACGGATTTTTAAAGATATTAAAGGTGGATTTAACAAATTTAAATGGTTTTCTGTTGAAACGTCTTTTTTAACTGGCCATTCTGATGTTTTGTTAGATTTTTATTATGATCAAAACAAAAAGATAAAAGATTATTTATAATGGATATCTTTAAATCTATCAATCTTTTTCAATATAAGGAAAGGGTATAAGTAATCTGCAAAACAAAAACTTTTTTCCTCCCTTTTTAATTCATAGATTTTTTTCTCCTTTAAAATTTATGCTGAGTTTAAAATTTTATAAAAGTTTCAGATGACATATTACAAACTCTATACTGGTTGAGGTACTTTTTTGTGCCTTCTTGGTGAATACCATTGTAGATTGATCAGAAATCTTAACAGATACCTTGATAAACATTCCTCATTAAAGGCAAAATTACCCCTCCAACAGATTAAAATTATATTGGGTACCAGCATAAGTATTTACAGTCGAGTGTCCCCTTCTTCCCTGAGAAAATATCTAATGAAATCTTATCCATACATCTGATGATTGTTGTTTTAAACTTTAAATCGTGGAAGTTAAAAAATTACGGTTCCTGTTTGTTTTATCGTAAGGCGTAGCAACTATTTAAATAACTTTAACATCTTTTGCCTGCCACTCAATGTGTGTGTGTGTGTGTGTGTGTCTGTCAGTAACTAAAAATCAATCTAACGTCAGGAACGAACCTACTGTCCCAGAGGAAATCGCCACTAGAAAAACTCTTCCTCAAAAAAAAATTATTTTTGAAATTAAAATGGAGTGTCGTACTACCACCCTCCCCCCCCCCCCACCTCTTTAGAGAAAAGAAGAATGTTTTACATGTAGTTCTGTAAAGACCTCGCTAACCACAGAACCGTTGATTTTATGCTATTTTCTATCCCCATAACCGTAAGTTAACTAAAAAACAACGTAAAATTAAAACTTTCCCAATTAACAAATTAGCAAAATCGCCTTATTAATTCGCCCGTTGCATGTTGACATCCTTGTTTTTTAAAATATATAGAGATAGAGTTTAATGATAAATGTTGATATTAAAACATATATAATAAAGATATATTATAATAATAAATGAGATGATTTGATAAAATTTTTACTTCCTCTCTATACTATACATACTAAGATCAAAGATTTTAAATAAAAGTTTTCGTGTATTTTTGGTCAAAGAAAGAGGGGACGTTCTTTCAATCGTCGGTACAAAACTTTTGGTACTTTTATTTGCTCTTGAATGGTTGGTGTAAACTATCATTGTCCAAATCTTCCCACCAATAATTTATTTCTATAGAATGGGTATTTTTTTCTAATTCAGGGAGTACATACTACATACAGCTAATCCTTTTGAAATTCTAAATTTTATGAATAAAATATCTTTAACCATTTCATGACTTATAAGAAGCTCCCCTTAAAAGAAAAAAAACTCATACCATTCATTACATGCTGAAAACTTTCGTCTTAAACGGACAAACAGACCGAAGACATCGCAGTACTTGAAGATGACTTTAGAACCAAATGATAAAGGTCATGTTAATCAAGTAGCAAATCATAGTGGCGGTTTTAGCATGCTGGGAGACAAAACTATTTTTTTGGCAGCGCAGTTGCTCTATACTACATGTTTGTCTGTACGTCTGTCTGCAGGTCTCTTTAAAGTAGACAGCTTAATTTTATATTTGACGGCAAGCAAAAATGAAAAAAGTTGAGCTTTATGCACTAAATGTACAAGTGAATTTACAATCCAATGTCCCCTTTTACAACAAATAAATTAGCTATGTTCGGTTAGTGTTGAATTTTCATTCTTGTTTTAAAATTAACATTAGCAACTTTCAAATTAATTAAACAGCAGTTTTTTTTTACTTTCATTTAATGTTTTTATTTCCTTTCTGTAGAGGTTTTTAATATAGTTACTCTATTTTAATTTTACTTAGTTAGGCAAGAGAGGGGACATTCCATACAATTCTCCTAACCCAATTTTCCTTCAAACTGTTACAAAATGCAGGGCAAGAAACTAATTTTATCTCTGATTTTCTTGATTTTTTAATTACACAGTGATTACTTTTTTTCTGATTAATTTCTAGCTACTAAGCTATGTTGATGTAAATAAAAGTCTCGTACTATGATATGTAATTCTGTATGCATATGTCTTTTCTTTATGAAATACATATCTTTAAAACAAACGGCACCAAGGTTTCATAAAAAAAGTCCTTTAATTCGTTAGCTTAAAAAGTTTAGGTACTTTTATTTAATCGTGATTAGTTGGTTTAAACAAAAAGTGTCCAAACTTTTCCACCAATGATTTAAATCTAGAGTTAAATCAAAAATCAGTAGTCTATGATTGATAATCATTGTTTAGAATCGTTGTAAAAAAAGTTAAAAAGCAACATGTTTTAATTCAAGATTATAGAAATGCAATGCTCTCCAAACTGTACCTAAATGTTATAGGAATCATCATGCCAAGTTTGAAATGGAGAGGACGATTGTAACATGCCTAATGGACGATAAGAGCTAACCGTTACGGAGGTACGGACGGACCGACCCTAAATACTAAAAATCTTTTTAGTAAGACTGTTTTTGTTAGACCTTAAAGGATTGAATAAATTAACGTAACCTATTTAAAGACAATACGTTTACTTGAATTGTTTTCAAAAGTGATTATGTTATATCATGAAATTGTAGTGGTTGCCATATATTTCAACTAAATTAAAGATAAGCAAAAGTAGCATTTTGAACCTAAACCAGCAAAATAATTTAAAGATAAGTATATTGATGTAATAAATTTAGGGTAATGCATAGATTTAAATACTCTGTAAATAAATCATTAAACACGACTTTTAACAAAAAATGATTAAGAAATTCAAAAAAAGTTTTGTTAACTTTTGCAGGTGATTTGGTTATCTTAACGTTTCTACGTACATACCTTAGTTATAAAGGAGACTTTTAGTGTTGCTTCGCTATTTGAAATAAGTATTATTTTCTCTCCTTTGTCAGAAATGTAACATTATCAAAGTACTGACTATGAAATATGCATTTTTCAGGAATAAGCTAACTGTTAATAAACTTATTGTGTAATTTTCTTTAAGTTTATCCTTGTTTAAAAGTAACAGTGTGTGTGTGTGTGTGTGTGTACCAAAACTGGCTAATCGCTGTACGTTAGTCATCGATGACATTGACAGTTTAGTAATTCCGTCTGCAAACTATTATTAAACGCGTAGCAATTTTATAGTTAAAATATAAAGGTCAAGACGTCCATTTAATTATCATTAATTTAACTAAAGGATGATATATTATAAGGGATAAGACAATGGACAATAAATGGATGTGCATTCCTAATGATGATAAAAAAGTTCTTTAGATTAAAATGACAAGATACTGCTAATTTGAGCCAATCAATCAAGATTTAATAAGCGTACCTAAAGATTTTAACCCAATGTATGTAAAAACTTGTTTATAAAATTATGTTTTAAATCTTTGGACGTTGTTGTCCTTGTTTAAAAAGAATAACACAAGTGTCAATGAAATGAAAATAGCAAAATCGCATTTACTTTTAAAAAAGAGGCTGAGGCCTTTCCTTAGCCTCCAGGGGAGGCAGGAAAAGGTGAGGCACAATATACTAAAACCACAATTTTAAAGCTTCCTTAAAAAGTACACTCTTCTGCATTCTCTGAGATCTTTGGCTTCAGACAAAAACATGCCTACTTTATGTAAAACTTAAATGAAAATCAATACATTAAATTGCACAAAAAAATGTAAGCCTTATAAGGTCAGTTTTATTCAAGAAATAAATATTTAAGTCAACGTTAGAATAGGGAACGTTTTTAGATGAAAAGGATATAAAGTCTTCAAAAAATCATTATTTCAATTAAAAAGAAAACCAAATAAAAAGGTAGATAACATTCTAAAAATTGTGAAAATTTAGTAACTATAGAATGTCTAAAAAGACAGGAATCTTGAGGGATGAGACAATTTATGATAAATTGCTGGAAACCCACAATTATGAAAATGAAATTAATGGTGTAAATTTTAAGTCTCCGAAGTTTTTTTTCAAATGAATGTGAGGACGTGTTTATAAAACGTATAAACTATTATAATTTGCAGTCCAAAGTCCTCTTACTCCCCGTAAAAGAAGATTAATATGTATGTACCTATGTTTTATTGGACGTAATCGTCCGTATTTTGATAATCCATGACACGGAATTTGTAATATGAATGTTCTTTCTAACTGTGCAAAAATTCAAAACATCTTCTTTAAGTCATTTGCAATTTATCCGCGAGTGTTCGTTTAATACAGCAAAATTTACACAGCTGGTCTACTAACAGCTTAATTTTGCTTTATTAATATACATATACCGCAACAGGGCTTCCCCCTAGCATCTAGGAGGAGGTGAGTTTAAAAGTATAAAACCATAAGACCTAAATTTGAAGATAAAGCTTCCCTTAATTGAAGAACTGAATCTGTTCTGCAGTTTGAAAGATCTTAATGGACAGACAAAAAAACCTTACTGCTTATGATTATTGGATTTTATGCAAAGATTATAAAATTATGTTGCCGAATTTAAAAAATAAAAGAAAGACCTAAAGACAAAGTTTGTGCTATAAAAGTATTTATTAATTTATGTTACTTTGTGAGAATGCCCAATCCTTAAAGCATCGAATTTCTTAGAAGCCATGGATGGAATTTTAATACAAATGTATCTCTAAAAGTTTTTGTTTCCCTTACTTTTATTTCGAAAAAAATACGTACATCCCCAATGATTTTATAATTGCCCCTTCTAGTTTGGGTCTGGCAGTGCAAGTTTGTACTGCAGATTTCTTATTTTAATATTTTTTTAGGAGTGAAGTAAAAATTCAATTGGTAAAGGTTTAAAAATAAGTTATCTTTTTTTTGGCTCAAAAACTGATAATTTTGTTTATCATCATAAGTGTTTACATCAATTTAAAATTCGTTGTCATATCCCTGAAAATTCAATTCATCTTTGGACATGTCCTGTTCTTGTATGAATGAATGAGTATGACACAAATTTGCACATTGAATTCAAACATGTATGCATAAAAATCTATTATTACAATACAATGTGTGTCTGTAACTTAAGATCTCACTAGCTGCTGGTACGATATGGTTCATCTTTATATTTAAAACTATATAAGGTCTAGGGTAGATTTATAGCTTTTTAGGATGGGTACCTTTACCTTCTCAAGATAAATCGGCCAATATTTTTACTTTTTCTTTAAAAAATTAAATGAAAAGTAAAGGGTATATAATCACCCCCCTCCCCACCCCCTCAAGTGCCCCAAGAAGCCACTAGGAGTGTGTGAATTAGTAAAGGTTTTTATCAAACGAGGCAAAATATCTCGAAAATTGTTCTACCCCTGCATCCCTGGAATAAACTTGCTTTCTAATAACCTTCAAAAACTTGGACTACTAACATAGATGATAAGGTAATAAAAAATATAGTTTTTACCATTTAGATACTAGCTTTAAAACTAATTTAAGTAACTTTAGTAATTATCAAAGTGCAGTTTAAGGCTGTTGGGCGGGGGTTTGCTACAAAAAAAAACCTGACCCAAAAATATTGTTTTTCTAAAAAAAATATAATATTCCTAAGTACTTAAATGGACAAAACCTCTCTAGGCTATTGGCGAAACTACTGGTAAAATTGGTTGCACCACTTGAATATACAAAATATTTAATGATATGAAAACACGCAGCTTTCTAAAGACCTTCAAAAGTTTATATTTGTGTTGCATAAAAGTCTCGGAAAGAGAAATATGTTTTCTAAAAATTGTTTGAATTTCATTTTCCTTATATAAAAGTAACAGGATATCTGTGTGCCCAAATAGCGAAATATTTCGCTAACTTCTCATGCACAGTATAGCTTCTTATTGGTTATATCTTTGTCTGTCAAGTTTTTTCATTTATTTTTGATTATATTTTTCTTTCTCCATGAAAAGTCTGGCTTCGATAAATGCATGATTTGTAGCATAATAATATTTATATTTTTATTAGTGTTACTAATCTATAACAATAGTTTGTCCGTACATCCGTTAAAATTCCGAAGGTCGGTTACTGAATGAATAAGTAAATTTAAAATAAAGATTAATTGTCAGATTTTAATAATCTTAGAACCTTCAACTTTATTACATTTCTCCAGGGAGGAAGCAGCACACTCCCCAAAAATAGATTTAAACTATCACTGAATCTATAAGAAACTTCACTGTAAAGGAAAACCATATCAGTTTAGTGGTTTGTGAGATTTTTTGTTACAGACAAAACTACTTTTTATGATAGGAGGATGCAAAGTGAAATGATGAATGTGATGTAACTACAAATGGTGAATTATAACATTAACAAGAACATTAATATCTATATGCTGCGAATCTAAGTGAATAAATGAGAAAATTAAGTACAAAAAGAGATCTCTAAAATGTGAGACTAGGAGAAAAGTTTTGGTTTGTATTTCCGTCAATAAATTGGTAGTAATAGTAACTTTTACGTACTGAAAATTACAAAGTGATGTAGTAAGTACGTGCATATACCAAATTCATAGAGTGGTTACGCTATTATTAAACAATGTTATTGATAAAACCAAAACCGCACAATTCAAAGATAAACTTAACTTGTGTGGAGAGGGATAAATTTTCCAAACAAAAGGGAAACATTCCAAAACTAAATCTATCTCTTTTTTCCTACTTTCTCTCTTCTTTCTTTCTTTCTTGTTCTCTATTTTTCTCTTTTTTCTATCTCTAATGTCTATCTTTTCTCTTTTTATTTCATGACCTCTATTTATTATCTCTTTTCTATCTCCTTTTGTCTCTTTTACTTTCTCTCTCTTTTTCTTTCGTTATCTACCTTTCTCACTTTCTCTTTCGCTCTATTTTATTTCCTTTCATTTTCTTTCTCAAATTGTAAAGTTAATTTGTTATATATGTCTGTCTCTTGCTGGTGGTATAGTTTGACCGTGACTCTAGACACATATCATGCATAAGTAGGTATATTAAGTTTATGCTTTATTGATTCTTATTTGATATAATAAGATACACGGATCATTTCGGACAATTAATGTATTTATCCTTATATAAACAGGATGTATGTGTGTCTGTCTGTGTGCCTTTAACTTAGAATATCGCTAACCGCTGGACCGATAGGGCTTTCCTTACCATTAAAGCTTCTTAAGTCCATTGATGGTTTATAATCATTCTCGGTGAGGCTTTATTCACCCTTCCCAATATTCCCCCCGCTTAGTACTTTTCATATTAAAACTAAATTGAAAAGTACAGGGTCGACTTCCCCAACCCTCCACCCTTAACAGATAAGACAATGGACGAGTAATTATTAACGTATCCAATGTTGATATGTTGATATTGTTTCAACTAACCAATCAAGATTTGACTTGTTAATAGAGTTTATAGAGTTTAAGCCAGCGAATTAGAAAACGTGTTTAGGTTCTTTTGATAAATATTATGTGTCTAAAAAGGTTTTCTGTTATGGGACATAATCATCATTGATATGAAATATTCTTTTTCCTAAATTTTCTGTTTCAAATAAAAATAGGACATTTTGTGCTGATTTTAATATGGACCACTAAGCATCTGGACGTGAACATGAATAATCACCTTAACATATATAATTACGAGGGAAGGAGATAGATATTCTGAAATATAAAGAATGCAAGGATCTTAAAGGATAAGACAATGGACAATAAATTGATATTTACCCCTGATTATTATCGGTTGAAATGATTGGACACTGGTAGTTTATTTAACCCAATCAACATTTGATATAAGTCTCAAAGTTTTTTATCCAAAGAATAAAAGAATTAGAAAATGTTTTGATAATCTTTTTTGAAAATTTATTCTTGTCTTGCTAATTACTATAATAATATCTTACATGTCATTTGTTATAAATTTTTATATAATTTATTAAACATTTGGAAAGTTGATTTTATATAGATTAGGTCAAATAGGTGAAATTATTAAACAGAGATTAAGTATTGGAGAATACTTTCTTTACTCTTGACATAATTTTGATAAAATGACGAATTCCTTATGACAAACAAAAGCCACGACTGTAGCGTAATACGCAGTGCACCCTCTCGTAATTTTTTTTGAGGTTACGGGTTTGAATCTCGGCACAAACTGTGTCAAAACTTAAGAACCTAAAAAGTTGTACCAACTGCTGTAATTTAAAATGCACGAAATCAGTAGTAGATTTGAGTAGGGGGAATGCCTTAGCCTAAAAAAAGCGTAACTGAGTATCATACACAGTTATGACTTCCAAATAAAGGTCAAGCAATTAAAGTGTTTGGATCTTAGTGCCTTTAGAAGAAAAAAACTTTGCTAGGCTATACACTAGACTATATAGGATGGAAAGAATTTTATGTTATAGGTAGATTTAAAATCTGCATCAAATTTTAAGGATTTTTTTTTAAATTCTTTTTTTGTATAATTCTTTATTTAAAAGCGCAAATACAATTTAAGTTAATTAATTTTGACATCCGTGATAGGTGAATTGAAAACTAATTGCGCTCTAATTGGTTGAATGATGTACGACACTGAAGCTTCTTCAATCACAGATGTCAGAGTTAGTTACCTAAAACTGTATTTGCGCTTTTAAATAAAGAATTTTAAGAAACCGACTATTATAAAAAATCATTTAAAAATCCTTAAAAATAACATTAAAATTCTTTCCATCTTATATAGTCTACTTTACACTGTAGCGAAAATGACACATAGGCAAAACAAATTATTGCAGTTAAAGAAGAGCTTTGCTACTAAATTAAATTCTCGTGCCAGATGACATTATGATACAGTTTACCATACAATTAAATATATTATACAATAATAACTAGAAAAGTGCATTTTTAAACTTCCAGTCATACAGGGATAGTTCTATAGCTGAAAAAAGGTTAAATTCTTGTTTTTGTGTTTTCAACACTAGATGACAGATGTCGTCATTATTATATTCCTTCTAAGAAAACTTCTCATTGGTTGATTGATGTTCTGCTAACTTTTGAGATTGGATGGAAATATATTTTTAGTCTGAAATATCAACCAATCATAAAGCAAGTATATGTAAAAAATTAACATGCTAGCATGATAAAGTTTATATTGTCACATTTCATACCAAAAATTTGATCTTTATTCTCTAAAGGCTAAATTTAATATGTAATATTTTCATCCTTGTCAATGCATAAAGTCAAAAATGTCGGTAGTTAATGGATTTTATTATTACTTGGATCTTACACCAGTTTATCATATACTCTAATAAAAAGAAACTTTTAGTTGGTAAAATTAGCAATTCCCCCCCCCCCCTTCTATTCCTCTTACACAATCCCCCCTCCCTCATACTGGATGAACGAACTGACAACAATTTTTCCCCTGTCATAATATCCATGCATATTCTATATCTATTCGGTAGATCCAGTTAGGCAAAAGAACATTATTCTATAAAAAAAAGCACTGCAACTCTTTAGGCTTATGAAGATTAAAATGTAAATTTTAAATATGATTCTTTACAATTATTATTGCTGCGCTTCTTCTAGACTTAATAATTTTTGGTTTCGTTGGCAATGTTGTCAGCTTGTTATGAACATAACAATTCTTGTATTTCCTAATAATTATTTTAGAACTTTTATTGCTGTGCTATTTATGAACATAATTGTCCTTTTTTTCGAAACCTGTCTTTTAGTCAGGGATCTAAAGGGATAAGACAATGGCCAATAAATTAATGTACATCCCCAATGATGATACACAAATTACCCGTTCTCTAGATAACAATTTGTAATTAAAAACCTTCTAACACTCGGCTAAATGAACCTACAAATCACAATCCAATAAAGTCCTCAAAGTTGTTAAGACAGCGAATACAAAAACGTTATTATAAAACTTTGGGGAATAGTATCATAAACATCAAAATGTTCCCTCAATCCCTGCCCTATAGTGCATAATGCAGGCCTAATTGCTCACACCAAAAATGAAGCCTTTATTTCGTGTCTTAAGAAAATGCAAATTTTGGACTTTCCACAATAAAGCTGAAAAGTTTTTTTTTAACACTACCTGCCTAAAATTGAAAATAGGGGGTGAAGGATGGGGATGGGGTATTAATTAATCGTTGATGTTAACTATCCCATCCCTTTATTTTTGATAAAGACCTTTTTTATTTTTGCTTTTCTACCCCGTTTTTGTTGCATTTGAAAAACACTCTTTACAGTTATAATATTTTTTATGTAGAAAAATTATGCTATAATATTCAAAATAGATCTAATAACATGCTGAGTAAATGAAAAATAATCCTTTTCAACGCAATTTGATAAATTTATGATCATAATTTGGTAATATAATGGAGCTTTAAAAGCTCTAAAAAATCGGTTGTTTTCCAATTTCAATTTTCAATAGGAGGGAAACCGCAACCGGCCCTTGTAAATAATCAAATTATTTGCAAGCTAGATTTGATAAAATACGGAACTGGTAATGCAACGCTACTTAAGAACATGTATGTCCTTGGTCTTTAAGCATTGTTTTGTTATTGCTGCGCTTCTTATTGGCTTCAATGTTCTTAATTTGAAAATATTGCTATTGCTGCACCAATTATGGGCATTAATGTTCTTGGTTTTAAAGTATTGTTATTGTTGCGCTACTCATGGGCATACATGTTCTTGGTATTAAAGCATTGTTATTGTTGCGCTACTTATGGGCATACATGTTCTTGGTTTTAAAGTATTGTTATTGTTGCGCTACTTATGGGCATACATGTTCTTGGTTTTAAAGCATTGTTATTGCTGCGCTACTTATTGGCATACATGTTCTTGGTATTAAAGCAACATGTTGTGACCAAAGTGATTAAGGCACTTTGCATTTTTTTTATGCAACAGCTATTTATTATTTCTTCAGTTTTACCAGCGAAACTACTTTACTAATCAATTATGTGTGTCTGTCCTACCATTTATAATTTTTTTTATTACATCTTTCCAAGGCTCCACTTTTAGGAGCTACATCTTGCGTAGAAGGGTGATATAAAAAGAGGAAGGTAGCAAAAATGGATAGGGTTGACTGCCGTCCCTAATATAAAAGCCCAATCAGTTTTGGAGTTTCTGAGATCTTAAGCACACTATTGTATTTTATTTACAAGATTTTTACATCACAATGAATAAATGTCCTTATAGTTTTAAGCCAACGAAGGAGAGAACTGTGGGGTCCTTTGTAACACCCCACACCCCCCCCCCAAAAAAAAAAAAAAAATCCCCCTGCCATTAAAGCCTGAGAATAATGATATTATTTCTTTAAGAATCTTAAAATAGATCATATATACAGACAGACAGACATCTCACCTCTTTTGAATTCAAATTATCTAATATTATATAAAATTGAAATAATTGATAATGTAAAAAATTCTAGGTCAAATCATATTTTTATGGGAACAAAAAATAATACTGTATGAATCAAAGATATGGATAGTTATTCTTTTCTTAAATTGAATTTAATTAGAGAATTAAGTTTGACATACTATCGACATTCTGTTTTTATGTTTATATCTACATTACATAAGATTATCATGTTTACCAGTTTTCTCAAATTCTTATGTTTAGATTACTGTTGTAAGAGTTTATGTACTACAAGCGGCTTTCCAGGGTAAATTGAGGAAAGGGGGTTCATTTTCTATGTGCGATTCCCTTTGGAAAAGTTGCTGTACCCTCCCTAAAAAAAGGTCATTAACTTTCTCTTTAAGCTTCAATTAAAAGGAGAATCATATCGGTTCAGCATTTATCAATAACTTTCCAAACACACACACCAACAGATGGACACACATCCTGTTACTTTTATTTAAAAATGGGACGTAATCGTTTTTTATATAATAATTATCTCTTTCTTTTATATTTGACTGTTAAGGACACCTTTCAATCTAATTTGATGCTATTTAAAATATTTTTGTCCAGAAGACAAATTATAATTGATTAAGGATTTTTTATTTCCAAAGTGTGAACACAGTAATAGTGTCTGACTGATTATGACGTAACAAAAAAATTAGCCAATGAGAGGCCACTATAAATTTTACCATTGGTCAATAACGGCCTCTCATTGGCTAATTTTTTTTGTTACGTCATAATCAGTCAGACACTATTACTGTGTTCCCAAAGTGTTCTTATTAAATAACATAAATATTAGGATATTAAAGCAGATTTGCATTAATTGTTGATGATAATAACAGAAAACAATAATATGTTTACTTTTAATCCTATTATAAAAGTAACAGGAAGACTATCTGTTTGTTTTTGTGTACCAAAGGATCTCGCTATATGGGTCTTATAGGTCCTGGGAAGGTTTATAACTATTTTGGTGGAGGGTATATACTACTACCCTCCTTAGAATAATAACCCCTCAAATTTTTGGAGTTTCTTGAACATTTAAAAAAAAAAGTTGGAACGCATTTTTTCAGCGGTTTTAGAAACATCGATTTTGTGACATTGTCACGGATTTTATAACAAATTATAAAAGATTTGTTTTGTTTAATTTCTTATATCGGAAAACTTCAATCAAATGGCATAGACTAGTTTATATTTATATTGGAAATATCTCACGGATAGCGAAACCGGTTTTTAAGAAAATAATGGTTGTTGTATTAGAAATTTTTATTTTTTTTATCTAAATTCTTTTTTCATTGTATTATTAATAGAATAATTTTATAAAAAATGTAGGTATTTTTTATCTATAAATTTCTGAAGTTTCTGAAAATGATAAAATTACATGATAAATTATTCATATTTGAAGGATTTTTTATGTCAAAATTAGAAGTCAATTAATAATTGTTAAATAATCAAAATTTCTTGTAATTTGTGGAAAAATATCAAAGGATTCTCTGACATTTTCTCTCAAAGTCTCAAAATTAATAGGAAATTTTGGATATAGTCCCTTTCGTGACAACTCCTCTTAAGTGGCGTTTCGTCGTATTCCACAGTAGATTTTGTTTCTATTTCTAGCCCCTGTGGGCAACCGACTAACTTAACCTATCCTAACTTCAAATAACGTAAAATCAAAAGCTATTGTGAAAATACGGCGAAACGCCCCTTAAGAGGCGTTGTCACGAAACCGACTATACCTGAAGTTTTCTTTCATAACCACAAAAGCCCAAAAAAGCTTTCCCAAAATTACTTTTTTTTGTTGGGTTTTGGGAGAGATCTGGATGGATAATGCAAGGGGCGATAAACTGATGAACACATACAATTATGACGTTAAATCTAACCCCTTCTGTAGATTAAAATTATTGGTTGAAGTTTCGAAGTTTTTGCAAACCAATAAAGATTTCAGTTTTTGAGAAAACGAATGGAAAATGGTGTTTCTAAAACTTTGTATAACAGTAATGAATGCCCCTTCCCACCCTGGATTTAAGGTTTTGGTATTTAGTCGCTTTCTTATGCAAATTATTATACAAATTATTTGACAAAACCTCAAAAAATAATTATCGTCGATGCAAAGTTTGTCAGTTAAGGAGGGGACTTTGGACTGTAAATAATAATATAAGCCATTTTTTTAGTTGTGACTATTATTATTTTAATATTGTATGAACATTATTCCATTTCAGAATAAGAATGATAATATGCAAGAGAGGCGAAGCTTAACATCAGATGAAGAACAAACGTGAATCAGAAAGCATATGGTATTGAGGTTGTGGTAAGGTAGGCCAGAGGTCAGTGAGATCTTAATCTTCATCTATGGACAGACGGATAGACAGACAGACACAAAGCTACCATGTTTTAGCCTGCAAAGCGTGTTCTATAAAGATTGCTCTCCCTAATTATATATCTAGTTATGTAACTATGTAAATCATGTCTTATATTGGAATTAAATTTGTTATTTATGGACAGAATGTTTAAAATAGGATTTAAATAAAAGGGACAATTCTAATATGCATAAAGATAGCTTAACGTAACGCCGGAAGAAAGTACATACCCTAATTACTGATTAGCTGCACTGCCAATAACCAGTTAAACCAAGTTAGACCAGAATTGTTAAAACATTGAAAACCACAAAAGTTAAATAATTAATTTGTTAAGAAGAGAAACACTGACTGTAGTATTTATATTTAGAACAATAAACAATAAAATATTAATATTAGAGTTAAAGTATAATAAAAGTATATTTTTTTTCAGGAATACTTTTTTTGGTAGGGGAGGGGCTTCCATATCTACTTGAGAAAAGTTGGGATGTAACTTACCGCAAAATAGCCTAAAACCTACTCTGAATAACAAAATCTTCCCTGAAAATTTCGAAATGTACCTGCCGTTCACTATATCTTAATAGACATACAAACAGATATCCTATTATTTTTGTATGATTAGTAATGTTTTCTAAAATAATGAAATATTCTATTAACCAAAATTAAATAATCAAGGTTGATTTAAAACAAGAATGTTTATAATTTCCATGTTAAAACGTGCTATCCTATTTGTTTGTAGCACAAAATCTCGAAAATGCCTAGTTCCAATATGGTTATTCTTTACAGGGAAACGTTATTATTGTCTGGGATAGTTTAAGGCTATTTCTGAACTCTTTCCTGTAGAATATGATTTTAAATCACTATAAGGAGGGAGGGGACTTTTTACTACACTAGTCCCCAAAGTCTTATAGTATCGTTTTCTTATTCGTTGGCTTACCAACATTGGGGACATTGTATTTAATTGGTTCATTAAGATCCATTATTTATAGAAGCTTCTTGTCTTAAAATGCAAATATTTAGGGAACCTAAGCACAAAGAAAATGTGATTTTGAAAACAGGTGTCTCAAATTCTTATACTTTTTTTTTGTTCAGTCATTACAACAGTATACACGAATTTAAAACAAATGGATAAACAGTCTTCAAATATTTTTTTATGATATAGCAAGCTGAATCTCTCTCTTAGAGTACTAAAGGACTTTTTAAAAAAAGGGTCGTGTCATGTCCGTGATGCCTTCTCCATAAGTTTAAATTAAATATTCATCGGTTGGTTGAAATTTACAGTGACAAAACTGCTCAACCAATAATTTTTATCAGAATAAGGCACAATTTTGTTTTTTATGAGTCAATCTACTATCATTTCTTCTCTCAATTTTACAAAATACCAAAGTTAAGAATTGGTTATTTTTTCTCATTGCACTATCACTGAATCCCTAATAAAGAAAAACATTAGATAAAGTTCATTCATTTCGCACCCTCCCTTTTCTCTTTATTCTTTTAAAAGCGAGGCTTTACAATGAGTGATGCGGTCGTACGTTCGTAATCGTACAATTGGGTTTGTAAGAATCGTCCTATCGATTTCAAACTCTGCATTAGGAAAAGTGTAACAAAAAGGTACAATAATTAACAGAACGTTTTTAGGTTTTTTAGATCTGTCATTTTTATTTCATATGTTTTGACATCAAATTTTACGTGAAAAATTTGTGTTATTAGTAAGATTTTTTCAAATTGTTTTACATAAACAAAAAGCTGCGCTTCTTATGGTCATAATTATCCTTGTTTCTCTATGATTTCTTTTATCTCTTTCTTTTTTTATGTCTCTCTTTTGTCTACTAAATATGTAAGACACCCTAATACCACCCACCTTAACAGAGTTGAAGGGATATGGCACCTATAAAAATTATTACTCCTTCATATGCATAGCTAATCTATAACTAGAACATAGTTACGTTAACTTTTTAATTGCATTTGTTTAGAAATTTAAGTAGATCATTAGCTTAGAATCAATAAGCCAGCAATGTTATTTAGCCCTTTGACCCTATTTTTTAGGAAATAGCTTAAAACCTTCTTATGGTCTGCTGGTATATTCCCTGAAAAGTAGATCATAATTGGTTACCTAGATTTTAAGCTTCAGACCGACAGACAGAAGAAGAGATAGACATCGTACTATTTTGAGTTGTATATAAACTATATTTTTACTACTATTCTTATCAATTTTATTATCTTGAAATTACTGCGCTACTTATGAACAATAACATAATTGTCCTTGTTTTATTGTTGTCAGACCAAAGGGAAAAACGCCTCAAGACAAAGTTTGGTTTTTCAAAACTATTTAGATCACACACTTACATACAACCACACACACATACACACACACACACACACACACACTCAAGTGCTAAAAATATCTAATATTAAATGACAGAAAACAAAACTGTTTATTTTTTCCAACAAGGATGGCAAGAACCAACAGTTTAAATTTTTTTTATCTTTTTTAACAAACTCTAAAAAATATCTTTGAATTAATATCAAGGAAATAAGAATACATAAATTTATCATCTATTTCTACTTATATGCATTCATAATTCATTATTTTAAAGAGATAAGTCATTTGGACAATAAATTAATGTACACCCCCAAAATATCAAAATTCCCTTCTGTAGATTAAACTTTCAGGTGAAAAAGTCTAAATTTTCACCCTGATACCCATTTTCTCTCTGAATATCTTGACTCAATAAATTCAGATGTCTGTACTTACAAACAAAGTAGATTATAGAACATCTTTACTTTACCAAAAAAGGTGGAAAAATGAAAGCTGTCCATAAAAAAAATCTATGAACCCAGTAGAAATGTGATTTATTATTTGTCTTCGGGCCATTTTCTCATAGAATAAGGGATAAATAGTTGAGCGGTAATGGTGTTTCAGGCACAGGCACATAACAGTTAGCTTTAAAAAGGGAAGTTATGACCTTTGTCTCGAAGTTCTAACTTAGAAAGGTGAAGCTCTTTATAGTGCTTAAAAACTTTTGAACGAATTATCCCGAATGACGTTATATTAGAGTAATGGATTATTCTAATATAATGTCATTCGAGATAATTTGGCCAACATTTTTTTAATTATCCCCTTTTAAATTGGCATTACTAAGGGCTTCTAGCATGGTAACAAGTTACTTTTGTTTATGAGCCAAGACAGTCCCCCTAATCTTGCTATTAATTACATCCTTTGCATAGCAAAAGCAGCAGTAGGTACTTATATTTTAAACATCTCTAATACGACGCAGTATATCTAAAAGCCTCTGCACAATGTTCAAGAAGAAAAAAACCGCTAGTTCACTAAATCTTATAAAACACATATATACATGTTTATTGTTCTATTTCCATCTAAAATAGTGTTCACTTTTCTAGCTGCGCTACTTAAAAAAACATAATTGACATTTCAAGCTTTGTTTCTTAGGAATAGAATTTTAATTTTTGATTATCCGTAAATTCCTGATGTTTTAAGTGTTGAGATGACAAACTTACTTTCTAACCAGGATCTCAAGGGATAAGATAATGGACGATAGATTGATTTGCATCCCCAATAATGATAAACAAAATAACCTAGAATATAAATTAAAACTGATGGTTGAAAAGTTTGAACCCAATTAGTTTAAAAACCAACCAATTAGCATAAACCAAGGCATCCAAAGTCTTTTGGGTTGACGTTGTTATAAAACTTATGGTAACCGTGTAATTTATTGTCCAATATCCCCTCCCTCCCTGTTTTTGAATTAGATGTGCATTCTTTTCAGCAAATGCAAAATATTATCAGACTATCTGATTAATACAATTGCACAAATTGCACATTTGCATCTCCATACTCTTACAAATAAAATAAAACTGTAATTCACTTGTGTGTTTAACAAATATGAATAACTCTTTTAGACTATTTGATAGAATCATAATGAATATTATGTACCCATACCCGAGAGGAAATATGCTATACATTTATTTCCAATTAACACCTTTATTGTACATCTAGTGTGATACTTCTAGTATTGTACAAACAGTCAAAGGTCTAATTATAAGTTTTTTCAATGACGATAAAATTATTTATTTGTATAATCTCAGCTACTTTACAACCACAGTTATGGAATCTCGACGACAAAGATTTTTTTATCCAATCTTGACAAGTGAGGTATTTTTGGAAAGAGGAATATATATAGAAAACGCCTATGAAAATTAGAAAATCCGCAGAAATCATATTTGCAAGTTATTTGCAAAAATCTGCAATATTAATTTGCAAAATTAATTTCATGCCTTAAATGACTCATTTAAAAAGAAATCTTTTTATGAAATGTGTTTATCTATAAGTTTAGAACATACTTAAGGCAAAAAAAATTTCTTTAGTGTTACTTTTTTCACCTTATATATGAAAAAAGCAGTTTCTCACATTTTATGATAAAAAAAGGTACAGGAACAAAAAATATGTTTTTTCTTGATGTAAACACAATAATTGGCATAAAATCTATCATCCTAAATGTAAAAATCAGATATAGAATCCTTTTTAGAGCAAAAATAGTGCAAAAAGTAACCAAGACATTTTTGCAAAGTATGAAAATCTGAAGAAAATAGTTCTTTTTGATTTTGATATACATATCAGATAAATGTATATAAAATTAGTGATCAAAAACTATAAAACAAGTTATAACTTTTTCAACCCTATCATTAATTAAAATGCACTTTTAGGTTTACTTGTTACCAAAGTAGCACATAAAAACTCTCTTTATTAAGTTATTAAACAAAATAAATTCAAATCAACAATTAGGCGTTTTTTATAATGCAGTAGACCATTTTGTAGTTGGTTTTTTGGCATTTATTTTGTTTAATTACATCATTAAAAGAGTTTTTATGCACTACTTCAGTAATTCTTAAACCTAAAAGTGCAATTTAATCAATGACAGTGTTGAAAAAACTTATAACATGTTTTATAGTTTTTAATCACTAATTTTATATACATTTATCTGATATGTATATCAAAAGCAAAAAGAACTATTTTCTTCAGATTTTCATACTTTGCAAAAATGTCTTGGTTACTTTTTGCACTATATTAGCTCTAAAAAGGATTCTATATCTGATTTTTACATTTAGGATGATAGATTTTATGCCAATTATTGTGTTTACATCAAGAAAAATCTTATTTTTTGTTTTTATACCTTTTTTTATCATAAAATGTGAGAAACTGCTTTTTTCATATATAAGGTGAAAAAAGTAACACTAAAGAAATTTTTTTTGCCCTAAGTATGTTCTAAACTTATAAATAAACACATTTCATAAAAAGATTTTTTCTAAATAAGTCATTTAAGGCATGAAATTAATTTTGCAAATTAGCATTGCAGATTTTTGCAAATAACTTGCAAATATGATTTCTGCGGATTTTCTAATTTTTATAGGCGTTTTCTATATATATTCCTCTTTTCAAAAATACCTCACTTGTCAAGATTGGATAAAAAAATCATTGTCGTTGAGATTCTATAACTGTGCAACTAGAGGTTTTTAATGACCGTAATATTTCATCAAAATTAATTAAATGGCGCAGTTACTTATAAATGGGTTAATTATATCTGTCTTTCAGTCATTTGTGAACTCACTTAAGAGTGAACCAACCACGCAGAAAATTTAAAAATGTTTAGCAATATTCATAGATTTCGCTCTTATAGATTGTTATAATGCTGTTCTACTTATGGCATTATTGTTCTAGTTATCTTAAAATATTAATAAAAACAAATATTTATTAATCATAGCAGAATATGTTTATGCTATATTTTTTTTACGTAAACAAACACTTGAGATGACGAAACAAAATAAAAGAACCTTAACATTAATATATTTCAGAACTTTTATATTTCCTTACACAATTGAAATTTGAACATAGTAATAGTGTCTGACTGATTATGACGTAACAAAAAATTAGCCAATGAGAGGCCGTTATTGACCAATGGTAAAATTTATAGTGGCCTCTCATTGGCTAATTTTTTTTGTTACGTCATAATCAGTCAGACACTATTACTGTGTTCTTGAAATTTCAGATTTAAATTAACTTTTTTTTTAAATCTTACTTTCTTAAAAACAATTTTGCATTAAAAATAATTTTCTAAAAAGTAATCCCTTGTCAAAATATATGTAGTGTTGCCATTTTGTCATGATGTGCCGTACTGTCGTTAATATGTTAGCTATGGTCTTAGATTCTAGTCAACGATGTTATTTAAAAATTGCATATCGATATCATGTAAGCCATGTTCATTTCAATTACTATAGTTGGCATAAACCATTTAAATATTGATAGTTGCTACAAACCCACGTGACAAATGCCATTAAAACTCACAAATAGTTTTTTTTATAGTCTTACAAAAAAAAACTATATAAATGGCATTTGAACAATGGCCAAATTTCATAATTTTCTTTAGAATTTTTCATATAATACAATTAACACTGTTTTGTTACGCCTTCTCTAAACCAGAACTTTTTAGAAAAGTGATAAAATTAAAGAAAAAAGAGTTGACACTACTTGTTTGTTGAACCTAATCAAGATTAAATAAAGACGATAAATTTTTGCACTCTTAATGAAGAATGAAGATAAACAAAAATACTCATTTTGTAGATAAATTATTACTTCAAAAGTTTGAATGTTACCATCCTGGAACCATTAGAGTAAAACACTAGAGGGAGAAAGGGTTAAATAACTGTATCTCCCCATCGCAATCGTCTTGTGCAACCTTCCTATTGGGTCATTGAAAATCTACCAATGGTATCGCTTATATTAACACGGCTAAGTAGCAGAAAATTATTTAGAAGCAGACGAAAGAGGTCTTTGAAAAATGAAGGGAGGTAGTTGTCTGTATATACATCTATACTATAGATCTGTTCTGGAACCAAGAAAACAAAATTCAATAATAGTATCCAAAGTTTTTTTTATGCAACGCATGATATTATGTGCTTACAAAGCTATGTGAACTAGTAAAATTTAAAATCTCCAAGTCCCCTTGTTCCCTAGTCAATCCATTGACTAGGAAGGGAGGGGATATCTTTATCCCTGTCCCCAATATAATTATTGATATTATTTTTTTGTCCTTAATTATCTATTATAGAAGTCATTTTCTTTTTCGTGTTTTTTAAAAGTTAGAAATTATTTTATTTATCCTTGATCTTTTCCCTCAAACTTCTAAAACGATATGGGCCTCCTTTACAGTAAAACTCAGTGAAGGTTTCTTACTATTTTTGGGAAAGGTTACCTTACTCTTCCAAGAAAAATCGTCCCTGGAAAAATACCCTGGTATTGCTGCTTTAGTTGTGTACTTTAGTATCCTTGTTTTTTACAATATAAAGCTTTTATTTAGCTGTGTTTTTTAGGAGATTAATATTAGTTATTTTGTAAGAACACTTGAATGACCTAATGTTGTTACGAGTAATGGCAATTTTTGACCATTAAAATTTATTTAACACAAAGGCTCTAGCTACTTATAAAAGCGGGAAGTTTGTAAATATTTTACTCAAGACACTAAATCGTTACAATTTTCATGAGAAATACGCATTTTATAAGGCATACAAAACGCTCTAATTTTCGTTCTATTTAACGTAATTTTGTAATTTTTTTGCTGGTTATTTCATTTTACATATACTTTTATCATTTTATCAAAAAAAAATTTATCTTTTTTCATCATTTTTTGGAGAAATTAATGCTTAAACTAAGGGTATCTTTAAACGCAAAATTGACGCACTTAGAATTAAAAATGCGTATTGAGTACAAAGGGGGGATAATTTCAAGACATGCATGTTCCAAAGATATCTTTTTTTCCATAAAATTTTAATGTTTAGTCCACCGGAGATTACCCTGAAAATCATATATCAATTTAGGAAGATAATTTTTGTAGAATAGTTACTGAATTTACAACTTTATGTTCTCTAAAAGTATAGTTAAGATCAAAGGCGTGCAAAAGGTTGGTATAGGGGTTGTTTACACCACCCTTGTAAAATAAAGGGGGATGGATACACCTCCCTAGGTGTCCAATCATGTCCACCCTCTTGACAAGAGCCTACACCCTCAGATACACCACTCTATAAATTTCAAGGGGGTATAAAGGAAATAAATTTACACCCCTTAAAATAAAGTGGGGTTGGGGGTGTTTAAGGAGGGTGTATTTAAGCAAGTCACTGATTCAGATAATTCTATGCTATCTATTTTTAGGTAAATTAATTACCAGACTTTACTAAAAAAATCTTGCAATATTCTGTACAACTGTACTGTACAACTTTTAATTAGTAAATTGAGACATGAGGAAACTCTCATACATATGTAGGGGGGGGGGGAGTTAATGCAACCATCCCATAATCAATTAATCCAAATTTTGTTATAAAAATTGGCATGTGTAGTCCTTAGTAGGTCTGTTTTTCAAATTTAACAGTAAGTTAAGCTTAAGGGGGGGGGGGGGGGGGGTTAAGGCAAACATCATGTAATCAATGCACAAATGGCACCTAGAATTTGAATTTCATTACAAAACTTGGCATGAGTAATCCTTGGTAGATCTTTTTTCCCAAAATGGAACAAAAAATTGGAAAAGTAATGGCTAAGGGCTGTTTGCTCAGCTGTTTAGCCATTTTTGGGCTATTTTCAGGGCAAATCCAGCAATAATTACGTAGGAATCATCCATTAGGGATAGGTTTTAAGGGGTGTTGAGCTGAAAAATACTACCAAAATTAGTAGCAGCTGGGTAATGGCTTATAAGGATATAAAAATTGAATATTTCCATGGAATTAAACTTTTCTTAATTAACATTATAACTTTATGACATGGACAAGGACATATTACTAAAAACACTTTTTTAATTTCTAGATTTCGCTGTCATAACAGCTGAAAACTGCCAAAAATGGCTGAGAACAGCTGTCAACAGCCAAAAGTATATATTGTAGATTAAATCATCCCACCATGAAAAAATTTTGAAAAAATTTTTGCCCCCAGTAAAAATGTGGTTGATTTAAGCAAAATAATGACCCATGCTAAATATTTTTTTCTGTGATGCAATAATTGTGACCTTACGAGCACTTCAAAGTTTTTGAAATCTGCAAAAAGAATGTTTTTTTGGTTCTTTTGTGTGATCTCAATTTTAAAGATTTTTACAAAATTTCAATTATAGTATGAAAATATAAACCTAAAATTTACCAAAAAAATGGAGCAGTCTCAATAATAACATATGAAGGTGTAGCAAGAAATCTGCAAAGTCAAATTCCATTTTTGCAGTTTTTCTTACCTAACTTAAAAAAAAAATTTAATTTTGTTTTTCTTTTAGATGCAGTAACTACTGGACCAGGTAGTTTAAAAATTTTAGCTCAATATATATCAATTTTGCCCACCTTCCAGCACCAAACCCCCCTTTATTGATAAGAAGACCATTAATTTTATTTTATTAATTTTTAAAATACCACAAAAAAATTCATTTGGCAGCTTGCTAATGGCCGCAGCTCAGCTGGGAGCAGCCAAGAGTAGAATGAGTAGATAGGGCTTGTGACGTGTCTCTAGGTAGGTTTTTAACAGTCTGTGTAACAGCCCCAGCTGCCAAATGGATGGACCCCCACTATTTATAGTAGTATTTTTGAGCTCAGTACCAATAAAAACCTACCCCTAGACATGTTACAAGCCCTATATACTCTTCATACTCTTAGCCGCTCCCAGCCATTTTCAGCCAGTTCTAGCAGCTGGTACAAGAAATTTTAAAAATGGATATTTAAAGCAAAAATATGTTTCAAAAAGTTGATTCCTATACAATTAATGATAGTTTCGCCCTGAATATAGCCCAAAAACAGCTAAATGACTGAGCTGCCAGCTGTTAGCTGTCACTTTTGCAACTTTTTGTTCCATTTTGGGAAAATAGATGTACCAAGGATTACTCATGCCAAGTTTTGTAACAAAATTCGAATTCTAAGTGCAATTTGTGCATTGATTACGAGATGGTTGCATTAAGCCCCCCCCCCCCCTTCCTCAAACTTGAGTTAATTCCTTTAATGATCTTGATAGATATATGTTTATAACTTTTAATATATTTTACAATAGTTTTTAAAGTTAATGTTGAGAGGGAGATGTATCCCAATCCTCTTTTTATAAAAAAAATTTTAAAATGTAATAAATTTCTTATGTAAAGTAGGTTTGGTAAAATACTAATAAAATCACCCATGATTTTAGTTAAAGGGGGCTGTTAAAAGTCATAAGTGGGGTGTCAAAAAATTTAGTTGTTAATAAATTAATGGAATATAACCTGATATTATAAATTTGAAACATATTTTTGATGTACAAAGAGAATAAAGGAACATGTATTACACTTTTCTTCATAGAAGAAATTGAATCATTTTTTATTTGTTTTTTTCAACACAAGGTTATTTGTGTATCTCTTGGTACAAGATACCACCATTTTATTAGTTAAATCTAATCTTTTATAAATTAAGTGAATAAGTCTGTTAGACCAAGGGTAGAAACTAAGTAGATAGACAGACAGACGGGCAAGAAGAATTATCAAAGTTTTACTAAAATAGACAATTAATTAGATAAAATCCAATAGAGAACCTGTGAATGATCAGACAGACAGAGGGACAGGTAAATAGTAACAGAGAGTCTTTGAGGCATTAACAAATTACAATTAGGCTATGCTAGATGATTCATTGAAATCCAAAAGAGAGGCAGTTAGACAGATAGACAGACAAGTGGTGGGACAGACAAACAAAAGGACAGACAGACAGAGGGACAGACAGACAAATGGGTATTGCCTAAAACAGTTTGGCTGCTATATGAATCATTAAAACCCACCGTAGAAAAGAAATTTACATTAGTTTCTTATTTCGATACTCAACGCCCCCCCCCCCCTCCCCCACTCAAAGGGGTTTATTATTTCTTAATATCAATAAGTGACTTTTCAGCTTAATAAAATTGAATGTACTTTTTATTTCATCAATTTATCTTAAATAGAACGAAAGTTATAATCATTTTATTGTCTACAAGATATATGCTTTGAGTAAAAATCAACATAATTGTCAGTAAAAACGTCATATTTATGCATATTTACACAGTAAATAAATTTTAAAATTGTATTTTACTGTAATGAATAACTTAAGGGGGTTGTATGAAATATCAAAAACCTAAAAAAAACCTAATTTGGTTAAATTAGTCCAAGTAATGATTGATTTAGTACAGTACGTATGAATAAGTTGTCAATTTCCTACCAGAGTCCTTGTGTTAAAGAAACATTTGTAAAATTATTAAAACCGCCAATTTTACTTAACACCCCTCCCCCTTATTTTTTTGCCTTTTTTGTGGGAGAGTTGTAACCAAAGTCATATTAACACGTTTTTTCGCTCTCTTGCTTAAATACTTTGGGGGACTTTTATGAAATTTTGATGAGCTTGTAAAACACTTGATTGTGCAAACTATTTCACGAATGATTTTAATGAAAAGAATAAGTATTTTTGTTTATTATAATTTGAGGTATACATCAATTTATTTTCCATTGTCTCTTCCCTGAAGGTCCCTAGGTTATCAATGCAGACAATTTTTTGTCCCATATAGACCAATAGCTGAGATATTGACTTGACGTGATAACAATCAAGCGAAAAATACTTTGAAAACAAAACTGTACAAAATATTTATTGTTAACATACAAACCCTTTGTATCAAACTAATTTTATTATATAAAATGAGTATGATATTTATTTGTCTGTTAAGATATTGCTTACTTCTAAAACAATTGAGTTCTCTATTTTAGATAAGCTTCATATGTTTTAAAATTGTTTTTTTAGGCTATTTTACAATTATTCCCCAATTATATATGTCTAAAGGTTAAGTGACTATGTCATTAGTAGAAACTCTTTATTGGGTATTTGTAATGATAATGTGCGGAAATGAATAAACACCAAATTGAAACCCTATCAACGCCATGTGTTTTAAACGAGCGTAGTCACTCTATAACCAATATTACTATCTAGGAATCTAAAGGATAGGACAATGGACGCTAACTGATGTTGTACTTTCTTTAATGATGATAAACAAGACTTCCTTTTTTAGAGATTAAAATTACAACGTTGGTTGAAAAGTTTGAACACTTTTAATAAACCTATAGAATCAAAAGTTTTTTAGAAAACTACCAGTAATTTTGGTTATTATCTCTAATTTAAATAGGCTCAGCATGTTTTTTTTTGTTTCTTGTTGCGCTCCTATTTTAATAATTTACCCTTGTTTTTTCCAGCCATTCATGAACTGAGATAGCCTGATATCTAGTTGCCGAATGTGTACGCAGTTTCCTGAGTGTTTCCTCATCCTCGCTCAATATTTACTACTAGCTACAAATCTTCAAACTTCCATTAAAAAAATCAAAATTTGAATGTGTAAACGATTTATACAATATACATTATAAATTTGAATTTTTTAAATTTTGATTTTTTTTTTTGAAGTTTGAAGCTTTTTTAGCTAGTAGTAAATATTGAGCTAGGATGAGGAAACACTCAGGAAACTGCGTACACATTCGGCAACTAGATATCAGGCTATCTGAACTGAAATTAAAGTTATAGAAAAAATACAATAAGATTTCCAGTGGTCAATGTTTTACAAGATTATATAAAAGGACAATCGGCTGCGCCTCTGGCACCCAAAGGATATGTATTTAAAGAAAGTAGCATGAAACCACATAAGCTTAAAAAAAAGGCTTAAACCAATCTGGGACCTATTTGAAGCTTTCCTATAATGAATAACTCAATAGTTCAGCGGCTAGCAAGATATTTAGGGACAAACAAAATAGGAGTGGGCAATGAACTCTAATTATACTCTTTATTGGGTAAACTTTTTAATCGAAAGTTCTAATCTAAAGATGGGTAATTTTTTTTATTATTATCCTTCAAAGCAAGGCTGTTTTTGCTACTATATAATTCTTAATGTTCGTTTGTCTTATTTGAGGTGCTTTGCTACTGTGGATATTATCATCCTTGTACTTTATAAGTTTACTAGCGGCTTCGCCCCTAGCCTCTAGGGGATTTGCCCCAAGAGGTGATAAAAAAAATTAATATTTATTGTTTTTAGTGAGAGAATGTTGCTATTCCTTCATTCAAAATAAATGCTGGAATAAAATATAATAAAGGGCAGCCTGTAGCACAGCAAAATAAAAAATAAGGGGTGGGGATTTTTTTGTTTTTTGGGGGGTTAGGGGTGTCCCACCCCCCAAGAAAATAGCTTAAAACCACCACAGGACCAATAGGTATATACCCTCAAGAGTAGAATCCGATCGGTTCAGTGGTTACCGAGATCTTAAGTTTCAGACGGACAGACAGACGGACAGACGGACAGACAGACGGACAGACATCGTTCTACTTTGTATTATAGATAGTAAAAGTACTTCTTGTATTGGTAGGTAAAGTTTAATACCAAAATTCCAGAAAAAAAACTTTTACTTTACATGTTAAATGAAGCGAAAGAAAGCCTTTTAAATAAAATGTAAAAACATAGCAAGGCTTGGCCACCGTGCAGTTTTTTAAAATCGAAGCTTTTCTATAATTAGGGTCGGTCCGTCCGTCCGTACGTCCGTAACGGATAGCTTTTTTCGTTAATTTAGGCATGTTAGAATTGTCCTATCGATTTCAAATTTTGCATAGTGATTCCTTTTATAGTTAGGTACGATTTAGAAAGCGTAGCAACTCTATAATCATTACCAAAATGTCCGTACGTCCGTTTTAAACATGTTGATTTTTTTACTTTTTTAACAACAAATTTTTATGTGATCAAATCATCCGATTGATCTGATTTTTGGTATATTGATTCCTGGGAGAACAAAGTATAATGTTATAAGCGAAGCAACTCTACAATCAAGTCCTAAAAATGTAGGTATGTCCATAAACATTATCCTGTATAAAGCAGTTTTTCAACAAATTTACTTAGAATTTTGCTTCGACTCTTATATATTTATATTCTGATTATTTAGTTTTGACAATATATAAGTGTTAATGTCCGTTTGTCCTACCGTTTCAGTGCTTCGCTTTTATGGATGTTGTCATCCTTGTTTTCTTAAGTTTTGTAAAGGTTTCTTTTAGCTGCAATTGTTACTTCATTTTCGGATAGGGCTCAACTAAACTCTAGGGAAATCCAAGCGGTTGGCTAACATATGTGACGGATTTTGCTATAATTTTGTAAGCAGCTGCCGCTATTTTGCGGAAATTGTTGCAGATTTTCCGGCTGACGAATTCTACCAATGGCGCGCTGGTGCGTATCTAGATGGTTATGGGGAAAACAATTACACTTAAGTTGGGTATGGATATCTCCTTTCAGTCCGTATCAGCACACCTATGCAAAAAAAAAACCTACTTTATTTTGAGAATGATAATAAATTGAGACGTAAAACTGCTGCTGCTGCCAAGCCCTGATAAAATGTAAACTTGTTCTAAAATGATATTTTAGAAAAACGAAGATTATTTCATTACGAATTAAGGTTTTAAATCCATTTAGCATCGTTTAAATATTTTGTTGTTGTTTTAGCAAAGCTAATTTATAAATAAATTGGTTATTAATTATACAGTAACATATAGCTATATAAACACGTTCCTCATTCGTTTGTATAACTGTCATTGTCCAAACTATCCAACCAACAATCCCAATCTACAAAAGTAGGGGTAAGATTGTTTATCACCAATGGGGAAGCACACAAATTTATTATCCATTTTCTTAACCCTTAATCTCTGTAATGAAGTACAAACATGCATGAAATATTATGAATTAGCAACAATTTATTTGTCTATCATTTATTTTAAAATTGCAAATAAAATATAATAGCTATCCGTCCCACAGTAAGGACGGACACATGCTTTTCAATTGTACAGAATTTTTTTTTAACATTAAATAATTTTATATTCTAAATACTATTTAATTGCAGCTAACTTTTAAATGGTTAGTTTTTATCAAGCTATCAAATTACTTCGCTTTGATGTATCTATAGCACAGATATTTATCAATTTCAATGTTGTAGGAATAGGAACATTTTTCCTTAAAAAATATTTATATAAACAAGAATGACAACATCCATAGGCGAGGAAGATCTTTAAGAAAAATAACCAGAAAAGGCTAGCTCCTTTTTACAGACTTTTAAAGAATATTTATAGCAATACTATTCTAAGATGGGGAATTTGTTCGTTTGCCCTTTTTTTTGTGCATTTCAAAAAATAACAGAAAATTATTTTTAAAATAAAAGGAAATTATCATAATCTTATCAAACTTATTAGCGACAATTATATAATTGATGTTTAAACACACTGATTTGGAAAAGTTTTCCTGAAAATGAATTTGAAAAGTTTCATAATTGTTTTGGTATTGTTGGGGACATTGAAATGTAAATAATACCAAAAGTATTTTGAAAGTTTGGGTACTTTTATTAAATCTTGATTTATTGGTTTCAAACAATAGGTCAAAACTTTTCAAACAATATTTTAAATCCCAATTATTCTAAACAAATTTTTAGCTTCTTTAGATTAATACTAGCGGCTACGCCCCTAGAGGCCTCTAGGGACACTTGAAGAGAGAGTCGAATTTAAAACCCAATTTCTTATTTTAGATTTTAAAAGAAGAAGTAAAAAAAAAAAAATATTTTTGGGGGGGGATTTTTTATTTTTGAGGGGGGTTGGAGGTGTCCCACCCCCCAAGAAAATAGTTAAAAACCTTCCCGGGACCTATGAGAAGCTACCCTGTTAAGGAGAACCCGATCGGTTCAGCGGTTAGCGATATCCTTCGGTACAAACAAACACACAAACACACAGACACACAAACATCCTATTACTTTAGTATAAGGATTGTTGGTTGAAAAGTTTGAACACTTTAAGAGCCAATCATTTAGTAAAAGTTCATAAAAAGTTTTTAAGTTAACCAAAATAAGAGAATATATTCTTTAAACTTTTGGTTCGTGTATGATTTTCAGTCCAATGTCCCCTCCCTCCCTGTTATTGACTTCATTTAATACTTATATTTTCGGGAACTTTTGTTTAATGAAACCTTCCAATTTTTAACATTTACAAAACAGCCTGTTTTATTGCATCAAGATCCACGACAGATCTATATAGGAAATAAATGTCTAGAATGAGCTAGTGTTTTCTTAGTGACAAGTGTTTAAAGCTCATAGTGCTCCAATAATCCATAATAAACTCTCATTGACCAGAACAATAAGACCCATTATTTTACTGTATTAAGAATAAATTCATTTTTTTTATTTCATGTTGCTATTTGAATTATATTGAAGTATTAAATTTCTATTCATAAAAAAGAAAATTTAAATTAATAATATAGTAAATAAAAGAAAACTTAGTTTTAAAATAATTTGATACTAGCAATACGTGCGTAATGTGTTTAGATATTGAACTAAAATTTAACAATTAACTAAACATTTTAACCCTTTCTGGACGATAATTTGAGATAAAAAAATATTATGTAAAATATAATATATAATTTTAAAAAAAGATTTTATAGTAATATAGAGCGTATTTTGTATTGTAAAACCAAAAGAAAGTAAATAAAACATAAATAAAATAGCGAGATAATTATATCGAGGTAACTCTAGTATATTATATTCTCATAATCACGCTTAGGCGATACAACTGACTAATATCGATAAAAAAAAAACTAAAATACAAATTGACCTTAATTTGTCTCTTTCCGTGTTAAACGATGCGAAATGGTGAAGACCTACATTATAATTAGATTAAAGTACAACGATAATATGCAATTAATAAGATTAACAGGTTTAATCTGTTATATTAAAACAGGGATGAAAACATCCATAAGAAAAAAGGGGAATAGTCCTTTTCGTGACATCGCTTCTTATGGGGCGATTTATCGTATTTTTAAAATGGCTTTTTTTAGGTTATTTTAGATTAGGTTAGGTTATATTGGGTTAGGTGATTGTCCCACAGGGTTAGGTAATTGGCCCCGCATGGTTAGAGCCCCCCACTGGGGCTAGAGAAAATCTACTGTGAAAAATACGACAAATCGCCCCATAAGAAGCGATGTCACGAAAGGGACTATACCCGAAAAAAGGACAGACAAAGAGAGTAAATCATAGCTAGCGGTTTTTTCTCGAAATATGAGAAGTCTATCGCAAATAGCAGCAAAAAAAAAAAAACTTTAGATATCCATTTCTTCTATAAAATTTAGCATAGATTGGCAGACAAATGTGCTTGTATGAGCTATCTTAAATAGAAGCCAAGTTAGTGCAATTTTAGGGTATAGTCCCTTTCGCGGCAACGCACCTTAAGGGGCGATTCTTCGTATTTTTCACAGTAGCTTTTATCCTATTTCTTGGCCCTGCGGGGGGCTCTAACCCTGAGGGGCCAATTGAATAACCCTGTTTAGCAATCACCTAACCCAATATAACCTAACCTAACCTAAAATAACCTATAAAAAGCCATTTTAAAAATACGACGAATAGCCCCTTAAGGGGCGTTGCCACGAAAGGGACTATCCCCCAATTTTCTTTATCCACTTCATTAAGGAGAGCCAAAACGACAAACTAACATTTATGATTATAGAGTAGCTTTGTTTTAAAAATTGTTTTACTAATAGTTTCAATTATTTATATAAAAGGTTTATCGCTTTAAATGCAACAAATACACATAATGCTGTCTGTGTGTTTATAATTACGAGTATAAGTAACTTATAAGGTGGTTTCACACAAAGTTTTTTTTGATTACTGACATCCTCCTCAAAAAAATCCTTATTTTCAAGATGGTAATAATACTTTTTGTGAAAGAATCGCTCATAATATTTTTTACTTAAAAACTAATATGTAAGTGTCTGTGTGTTTATTATAAGTACAAGTATAGGTGTCACTTGCTATTTATTACTTTAAATGTATTTTTGTAGACGTTTTCTCCTAGTAATTGCAATTTACTTTTTTCACATTAAAAACAACTTGTGCTTTTAACATATTTTTAAGAAATCTTTTAAATCATAATTTACTTTAAATATTTGTCATAGGTTGATTTTTATACCTTTTTCAGACAAATTTTTTAAGTTTATAAAGAAAAATGTGAAGTGAAATAAAAATGTTGATTCAGTTGTAAGAAATTAATGGAAAATGGTACTTTCGCTTAAATGTCTAGCGAGCAAGAACCTAATATATATGTTTTTTTAAATTAAACAGTAAGGGGGAATGGGGTTGATGTAGTTTTTTTTATCCTTGCCGAAGCTAAATTAACAACCAACACATAAAAACCTCCTTCCTTTTTATTTATCTAAAATAAAGGAAGGGTTAGTTGCTCGACTAGACACCCTAAGGGAAACCGCCTGAAAGTTTTATCCAGTTAGTAAAATCTGTTCAGTGCTTAAGTTTGATCCTAAGTGACACACACCCAGGAAAACTTAGGAGATATTACTATGCACAAAAATTGAATTACATCCACAATGATGACAAACAAAAATAAGCCTCTTTAATATAAGTATTGGTTTAAAAGTTAGAACACTACTAGTTTTAAAACAATCAATTAAAATTTAAAATTGATCCAAAGTTCCTAAGCCAACGAATAAGATAACTTGGTTGTACAATTTCCAGTACCAGTGTAATTTACAGTCCAATGTCCCTCCTTTGACCAATTCCTGTATCTTTTTAAAAATCTGAAAAATTATAAAATATATCTTGACAAATTTATTTTTATTTTCAGAGTTATAAAAATGCCTGAATTGATGTAAATAAATAAATGCTAGCCACATTTGGGTGAGTCAGTTTTTATTAAGTACAGTTTTTCTATAGCTATGGTATGTCTGTTCATTAAGCGAGTTAAAAGAAAAGAAGGGAAAGACAATGACCGACAAATTGATACACATTACAAGAACTCCAAGCTTTTTTTTTTTGGGGGGGGGGGGGGAAGGTAAACACCCTCTTATCCCCCCCCCCCTTGAAGGTACCTGACATATTCCCAATCATCCTTTCTGAAGATTATAATCTTGGTTGTAAATTTTAGACACTGCAAGATTTTTAAAAACATCTCAAGTTTTTTCGATAAGGAATGCGAGAGCGTGATTTTAAAGTACCCTTAAAATTCAGAACTACTTCTACTTAGATCACTTAATTTTGCTTTCAAATATTACCATTTCTTATTTTTTTATTTTCATTTTTGTCTTTTATTATTTGTAAGGTCCTAATAAGCTTTAAAAAGTCCAATGTACCTTATTGTATAAATGATAGACGGATGGACGGACGGACCTATTCTCATATTATTTGTGAAAAAATATTTGGTTCTCATATCACAAATACAAGCTAAGTATATCTTATTTTGAAATTACATGTCACACATAGCATTACCGACAAACCTTCATCAATAGCAGCTGAATCATTTTATAGTGATACGGAATGACTCACAGCCACAGTAAAATATAGAGTAGCTTTGCTACTGAAAGGAAGGTTAAGAAAACATATTTTACAGTTTATGTATCCTCATATATAATTATACTCAATTTAAGTTTAAGTTTTAAAGTGCATTCTAAAATATTATATTAAATTACGGCAAAATCGTTATATTCATTTTAATTTAGTTGTCATTTTAAGTTTTATGCTAAATTGCTTTGGTACTTTTGTTGTTTTTTAATTGGTTGGTTCCAATCTAGTAATATTTAAAGTTTTAACTCCCAACCAATTATTTTAATCTTCAAAAAGTGTTTTTTTTTGTTTATCATCACTGGGGGTACATAAATTTGTCTTTTATTATCTTATCCCTTAATTTCCCTGGTTTAAATATCATTGCCTCATAATTTAAGATGTAAATATTTAAAGGTCGAGGAAGATAAATTTTGACAAGGAAAATTTTGTACATACGTAGCAAAGCAACAAGAATTTCATAATAATAAAGAAGAGTAATTCAAAAGCAGTAATAAATAAAAAATGATAAGTAAATACTAGCGGCTGCGCCCCGACTTACTAGAGGCTTCGTAGGGGAGGTGAGTACTAGTAGTCAAAGAAAAAGCATAAACCATCCCAAGAATTAAATCTAAAAATATAATAGCCTAAAAGCATCTCTTAATTGCGGAATTAAATTGGTTCAGTGGCTAAAAAAATCTTGTGGGACAAAAGCTTACTACTTTAAATATTGGATGATGTATATAATAATGATAATCGCTACTGTAAGCGCATTCAATATATTATACGTCAAGAAAGATTCTGTAGACATTATAGAGACTGTATTCGAAATAATCAAAGATACATTTGAACGCATATACCCAAGCTATAGAGTAGCTTCGCTACTAAAAGGTCTTTTGGGTTAAATAATAACTGTCATTAAATACGCATTATAGTTGAGAAACTCAAATATAAATTTCCTTTCATTTAAATGTCGTTTCTGGGGACAATTATTCGTAAAACAAGGATGACAGCATCCATAAAAAGCGAAGCTTTCAAATCAGACAATTGGACAAACGAACATTAGCATATTATCTACGTAATAAAGAACATCCCAGTTGAGTAGATTCTTTTTGTGCAGCCACCTTATATCCTAGTTATAATAAATCCCAACTGTGTCGTATGGAAAAAGTTGCAATCTTATATTCAGAAAAAGAATATATTCCACATATAAGCCATAAAATTTTCTCCAAATAAATCCACAGAAAATATCATCTTTTTAAGAATGTAGCTGTTCAAAATTAGTATTTATTTTGAAACATTGAATATTTTTAGGACCCGAAAAATCTTTTAAAATATTTTCAAAAAATCGTCTAAATTTTTGATAAATATTTTAATATCCTTCTGAATAAAGAGATTAATAAAATTTATGTGAAATAACGGTTTTTTATACAAAATTTTATATAAAGTGGTGCAAAATTTCGAATTAGAGCATACTTACATTTTTAGCATTTGTATAGTACTTATAAATTACGTTGTATAAAAAAATTAGTGTCAATAAAATTTAAAATCAACCATGTTTCATATGGACTTATATGGACTTTCTTTTGGTGATTGTAGAGCTGCTGTGCTTTTTAGATAGTTTCTAAACTGTAACAGGTATCATATGCCAAGTTTTAAACCGAAAGGACAATTCTAATATGCTTAATTAACGATAAGAAGTATTTCCTCGCCAATGCAAATTATAGAATGTCTCGTTTCTAACAAGGACAATTTTGCATATAAGTCGCGAGAAAAACGGATGTTATTTATGCAACTTCTAAACTATTAAGAAACAACTTTGTGTTCTTGACATATTTTTTTTTATTTGTGGCTGTTTTTTTTCTGTTTTTTTAACTTGCTGAAATGCATGACAACCTATTATTTTATTGTCAACAAAACAACAATTTATAATTTTCTTAAAATTAATGAACATTGCAGGATAAAAGGACCAGAATTTGATTTGAAAGCGGATGTGCCCCTAGCATCTAAAGGGTTTTACATTAAGAGGGATAAGTGAGCAGTGGGCAAAAAATGACCTAAAACCACCCAAGGGCCTAAATCTGAATATACATAAATTGCCTAAAACGAGGAAATACAAACTGTCCCAATTTTGTATAACTTTTGCGGAACATGTTCCCATTACGTCATATTTTTCATTCCCGAAAAAGAGAAGGGGGAAAGAAAAAAAAGGGAAGGGGGAAGAAAAAAGAGATGGGAGAAAAGGGGGTTTTCCCCATCTCTTTTGAAGAGATTTTCTTCCCCCCTTCTCTTTTTCGGGAAAGAAAAATATGACGTAACTGGGACTTGTTCCGCAAAAGTTATACAAAATTGGGACAGTTTGTATTTCCTCCTTAAAACCATCCCGGGACTATATGAAGCTCCCATAATAAGAAGAACTCAATTATTTCGGTAGTTAATGAAACTTTAAGCTTATGACAAAAAAATACTTCTTTATACAATAGGATTTCTTTCATGTATCCAAATGAACATAATTATTTTATGATTAATTTACATATCTTTTTTATTTTTTTTTATGTTTAACAATGGATAATACATCTGTCCATTTTGATAATACATGCTATGATATATTACACGTTATGTTAATGATAGTGTAAACTACAATATTATTTATTATTTTGGTGGTTTCCCTAAACTCCCACATAGACCAACAATTAAAAAACTTGATTTTGAACTCTTTTCTTGGTTAGGTTAAGTAAAGGTTAGAATATCCCCACAAGGATTGACCCAAGCATACAGGGTGCGCCACATATCCTCGGACTTTTTCTAAATTGTAAACAAATGAACATAAAATCGTCAATTTTAAATATTTCATTAAATTTTTAAAACTGGGAAGCAAACTAGGTATATGACTTTTAGATCATTGATTAAAATCGCCGCCAGCATCAATCACCGCCTTTACCCGCCTCCTCAACCGCCGGCAGGCCCAGGTCAAAATGTACCTGTCCAAGATGGCGAAGTTCTCCTTAATAGTGGCAATGAGGGAGGTCTTTGTGGCATGGGCACGTCTATTGGTGCATGTTTCAAAGTAGCCATAGGCACAAAAGTCCATTGAATTAAGATAGGGCTGCTGGGAGGCCCCATTTCCTTAGGAATGTGAGTAACCGCAGGATCCTAATTCACCCAACTTTCAAGCTACCATTTGACACGGAGGCCTTTATTTAGACCACAGTTGAGCTAGAACGACATTCTATACCTTTTTAGAAATGGCATGAAGATTCAAATAGGGTTGACAGCACAATCCATGGTCTAAAATAAGTTTTTAAGTTCCATATGGGTCTCTAAAGTCGAGAACCGAGAAATTTTCACGATTTTACATGATTTTTGACGTTTTTGACATCTCTAAATCTGTCACGTTTAACTTTGCCGGAGTACTACATCCAAGCCATTTTAGATAGAGAGCTCTAGTCTTTTCTAGTGTCTTACTTATGTATCTAACAGTATCCCCAGCAAGTTGCATAACTCTACCTCATCTACAGATGGGCTGAGGTCCGATTTATTGGGCCCTAGTCGAGAATCCAGATTATACCGCCGGCGCAACTCGAATCTGCCTTGTTGAACATAAGCGCGGCCAGCTCGGAGTACGAGCCTATCTTCGTCCAAAGATTTTTTTGTGCTTAAAGGTCATTACCTAAGCTTTTTATAGTGGGGTCAAACGTCCTGATTGGTCAAGTAGTTTTGACGCTATGGCCGTTTAAAGAATGTCCGAGGATATGTAGTGCACCCTGTATATGAAATATGTTATTCTTTCTTCAACAAAGATGACAACATCAATAAAAGCGAAGCCCTAAAAAGGTAGGACAAACAGACATTAACACTTGTATAGTGTCAGAACTGAATAATCAGAATATAAAAGTATAAGAGTCGAAGCAAAATTGTAAATAAATTTGTTGAAAAACTGCTTGATACAGGATAATGTTTATGGACATTAGGCCGACTCAAGATGCAAAATTTTTTGGCGCGCTATTTTAACCCATTCTATTCATAAATATAAGACTATAGATACCTTTAAAAGTGTTCTCAGACTATTTTTTCAGCAATATGTCAAATTCGAATTTCATAAAAAAGGGGAAGGTTCCCCCCTGGGGGTGAAATTTTTTTTTCTTTCAAACCATGCCTTTATACACCTTCCTGAATTCGTCTTGAAGAGTACATTAAGAATCAAAAAACGTTTTTTAAAAATATTGATCCCAGAAAAAGTTATCCTCAAATAACCGTCAAAATCACCTGATTTTGCTAAAATGGCCAAAATTGTTAGTTTTTTGAGAATAGCTCTTGCTATGATCAAAATATTTTAAAATCGTTTTTTGATCCTTAATGTACTCTTCAAGACGAATTCAGGAAGGTGTATAAAGCCATGGTTTGAAAGAAAAAAAAATTTCACCCCCAGGGGGGAACCTTCCCCTTTTTTATGAAAATCGAATTTGACATATTGCTGAAAAAAAGCTACCAGAACACTTTTTTTGGTATCATTGGTCTTTATATCATAAAAGGAATGGGTTGAAATAGCGCGCCCATTGAATTTCAAAAAAAGTGGTAATTCTGAGTCGGTCTAATGGACATACTTCATTTTTTAGGACTTGATTATAGAGTTTCTTCGCTTATAATATTTTACTTTGTTGTCCCACGAATATATACCAAAAATCAATCAAACGGATAATTAGATCACATAAAAATTTGTTGTTAAAAAAGTAGTAAAATCTACATGTTTAAAATGGACGTACGGACATTCTAGTAATGGTTATAGAGTTGCTACGCTTTCTAAATCGTACCAAGCTACTACAGGAATGTCCATGCAAAGTTTGAAATCGATAGGAAAATTCTAACATGCCTAAATTAATGACAAAAGCTATCTATCTCGGACGGACGTACGGACGGACCGACCCTAATTATAGCAATGATGTGTCTACTACATATTTAAAATATTAAGTATTCCAAACCCTAAACGTATCGTATTTCGAGAAAAATCAAAAGGGAATTTAGAGACATGATAATATTGAAATTGGGGAATATTAATTAACGTCGCCAAGAATTCTATGTCAAGAATATGATATATATTCCCCTCTCCGTTCGTTCACAAATAGCTCCCTATTTATATTTTTCTAAATATTCAAATTTCTTAATATTTATTTACGAAGTGCTTCGTAAATAAATACTAGATTTTGAAAAATAATAAATTTTTACGTTGTATATTTCTATTTCTGAAATAAATCACGCAATCTATATTTGACTTTCAAAAGTTAAGTTCGTTAAATATTAAAATTTAAAACAATTCCGATATAAAATTTACCAAATATTAGACTTTTAGGTTTTTTAACACTTCAAATTATGAAATTTGTTTTATTAAGATTATATATGATAGATGCCTATTGAGTATAGGACCTGTCAAAACATAAATACAAGGATATTTCAATTGGTTGGTTAAAACTAGCAGTGTCTTAACTTTTCAACCAAGTGATGATTTTAAATATTATCATTGGGTATATCTAACATTGTCTCAAATAAAGGTAAAAGTTAATTTTTGTTTCTATAAATGCTCATATTTAAACTTCCTATTGTAAAGGATTATAGGGGGTGCGGTGTTCACAGGGATTTTACCCCCCCCCCCCCCCATATTCGATTGAATATGATTTACTTTACAGTTTACTACCATTCTCTGACAAAATAATAAAAAAGGTGAAACAAGGCCAATAAAATCTAAAATATTACATTTATATAGTTCATAGAAGCGAAGCTCCTCTATAATTAGGTTTAGCCAGTTAATCATTAAACAGCTTCCTTAAAATTAAGTTATCCATCTTAGGTAAGCTTCATATAGGTCCCCGTATAGTTTAAGGGAAACCATAAGGGATAAGACAATGAGCGATAAATTTATTTACATCCCCAAAGATTGATGCTCAACTTAATGAACAAACCATTAAAGTCCCCAAAGTTGTTAAGCCAATGAATAAGTAAACGTTATCATAAAACTTTGAATTGACAAAATTGTCCTATAGGAAGAATTATTAGGGGGGGGGGGATGTATGAAGTGAGAGAGAGTGAGTGTTTATTTAACTCCTCCCCCCCCCCCCCCAAGAAATGCTAAGATTGCATTCCTAAGATACAGGGATAGAGCAATAATTCAGACCAGAAAATTGTAGACTGATCATTAATGATATTGTCTTCCTATTGAAAACTTCGGATCATGTAACTTGTAGATGCAGCGCTGCACTTACAAGTAACATGTTGTTAAGCCATCAAATAAGAAAATATTATAAAACTTTTGGGATTAGTGTAATAAACATCCCATTGTCCCCTATCTCTTTGAACTTTGAAAAGTATATTTGATGAAAATCTTCGTAAAAAAATCCGACATAAATCTTTAATAGTAACCTTTTTATAGACGAATGTTAGGAGTTATACATTATAGAATTGTAGAATAGCTTTGCTATTAAAAAGTTAAGTAGTATGTAGTTGAAATATTGAGAAGATAAATAATATCAATGGTCAGGTTTTAAGCTAGTTTCTCTATAAAATATAAGATATCCCTAGGAACATGGGACGAAGCTACTAGTAAGTTAGAAAGTTTCCCCTCCTTCCCCTAACAAATTTTAGTTACAAGAAACAAAATCCTTTTAAGTTTTGCTCACTAATTGTTTTCCCCTTTTTTAGTGGCACAGCTGCTCTATAACTAGGTTAGGTCAGTCTAAAAGTCAAAATATCTTGCAATCAATATTAAGAAAAATCAGGGTTCTAAAGAGATAAGACAATGGCCAATAAATTGATGTACATCCTCAACAATGATACACAAAATTACCTTCTATGAATATGTCACTCTCTAGATTAAATAACTTAAACTACAATACACAAATAATCTTGTTGTATGTATTTCTATCAATGATTTTGGATCTAGTCAACCTTGTTTTTATTATTGCATGAAAGGATGGGGGAGGGGAGGGGAGGTCATGTTATAATTATCAAATTACAATATGACGTCTATTTGGGGGGGGGGGGGGGAATGACATGTATACACGGGTCATTTAATGTGATTTAGATGTACACTTGTACATTTAAATTATGCTTATTTTGATATTCCGACCATAAACACCAAAAATAGAAAGACAGAAGGACATTTCAAAATATAGAGTAGCTTCGAAAGTTTGGAAAGTCAACTCCTAAGTCTAACCCAGAAGAATGAAGGGATAATAAATAAAAGTAAAAGTTTTCCTCCCCCACAATCTACAATACAAAGTAGAATGATGTCTGTCTGTCTGTCCCTTAAGATCTTTGTAACTGCTGGATTCTACTCTTCAGGGAATATACCTACTGGTCCTGTGGTGGTTATAGGCTATTTGTATTGTGTGGGGGGGGGGGGACACCATCAACAACCCCCAAAACCTATGTGATATTTTGTTAGCAGAACTAATCAGGGCAAGTTCCAACCTTCTCCCAATCACACATAACACATGTTTTTGTAGTTTTACAATATACATATACTAGCGGTTACGCCCCTAGAAGCCTCTAGGGGTACTTAAGGTAGAAGGGGAAAAAGTCGACCTCATCCCATTTTAATATTAAGTTTTGAAAGAGTAAAAAAATAATATTTTGGGGGGGAAGTTTAAAACCTTCCCAGGACCTGTAAGAAGCTTTACTGTAAAAGAGTACAATACCGGTTCAGCGGTTAGCGAGATCCTTCGGGACAGACAAAAACGCTTACTACTTTATATAATAGGATAATTAAAAATACTGCTCCCCCCCCTCCAATTATTTATCATTACTTTTTACACTATCTACTTTGAGAAAATTACAAGGATAACAACATCCATAAAAGCGAAGCTCTAAAATGGAATGACTGATATTAACTTTTGTAGAGTGTCAGAACAAATTAAGCATAATATTTTTGGATTATTTTTGACAAAATTATACGTTATTTTTTTGTAAAACTGTTAAATACAGAATAATGTTAAAAGGACAGACCTACCGACCCTAAGTATAGAAAAGCCCTGCTTTATAAAAAGTAAGGTTGGACCCCTTGCTCATATCAAAACCTCAACTTCCTGTTGTTGTATTAGTAAAGAAATATGGGAGGGATATTAAATTAATCTAATGATTTTATAAGTTTAAATTTTTAAAAGCGAAGCTTTTCTATAATTAGGGTTGAACCGTACGTCCGTCCGTCCGTACGTCTGAGATGGATAGCTTTTTTCATTAATCAAAATCAGAAATCAAAATACCAAAAATCAGATCAATCAGATGATTAGATCACATAAAAATTTGTTGTTAAAAAAGTAAAAAAATCAACATGGTTAAAATGGACGTACGGACATTTTGGTAATGATTATAGAGTTGCTACGCTTTCTAAATCGTACCTAACTACTAAAGTTATCACCATGATTATTTTTCCATGCTTCTTAGTTAGTTTAATATAATTTCTTGTATTCATTCGAATCCGGTGGATAGGAACCGGTTCTCATCCATACGAAAAAACTATGTCTAGCATCGTATTATATCCAGTTTTCTACGAATATAGAAATGTACAATCATAAGATTAAAACTAGCCCCGAGTTTTAATCTTATAATTGTACATTCTATAACCGCGGAAAGCCGTTTATAATACGATACGAGAAATAACTATTATTGTTCATTTTCTTTAAAGACAAAATTATTTTCATATAATTTAATATAATGTTAAACATCAGTTGATTTTTAAAAGCGAAGCTTTTCTATAATTAGAATCGGTCCATTTGTCCGAGACAGATAGCTTTTTCCGTTAATTTAGGCATGTTAGAATTGTCCTATATATTTCTTGCATGGTGATTTCTGTAGTAGTTAGTTAAGATTGAGAAACTCTATAATCATTACCAGAATGTAAGTACGTCCATTTCAAACATGTTAATTCTTCTACTTTTTAACAACAAATGTGATTTAATTATACGATTGATCTGATTTTTGGTATAATGATTCCTGGGACAACAAAGTACAATATTATAAGAGAAACAACACTATAATGAGGTCCTCCTAAAAATCTGAGTATGTCTATAAACATTATCCTGTATCAAACAGTTTTTCAACAAATTTAACCCTTACAGATCGGGCCCCTATTCCCACCTTAATAGATCGGGGGGGGGGTCATATTGACCCCCCCCTCTATCTCGGCTTCTGTTACAGATAAAGACGTAAAATTTTTTTCTGGTGGTTCATGTGTATTTTTAGAGAAAATTACTTTTTCTAGTCATAGCGGTCAGGCCGCTCCTTAGCCGCTTTTTAGCGGCCAGCCGCTAAATTTTAAAACAGCTGTAGAGCGGCCAATTTTGCAGCTAGGATGACCAAATTTTAGGACGAACTTTTATTTTTCATAACAAAAAAATTACTTTTTCTGATCATCGCCGAAAAACGGCAAATAACGGAAACCGCCATTTTCGGCGGTTACGGCGGTAAAACGGCGGTTGGCGGCGCCAATTAATATTTTTATCTGTTTATTGTTGCTCAAGGATTTACCAAAAAAAATTATAGGTCTCTAGCTGTAATAGAAGCCACGATATTCATGATATATGTCTGTATTAAAAGCCGGACAGGGAGCGGTCAAACGGTCATAACACCACTTTTTTCATAAGGTCATTGATATCTAAGTATTCACCAAAAAAATTTTAGGTTTCTACCTTATACACAAAAGTCATAATGTAGAAATTAAGATTTATTTAGAAATTTTTTTAAATTTTGGTGCTACCCAACCGACTTTGACCGGACACCACGACCGACACAGACCAGATATCCTAATAAAATCAACTCTTGCCGACGTATAATTACTAAACTTAAAAAGTCATGAAGTCACAACTCTCTATCTTACCTACAAAAAAAATGCCATTGAAAAAACTAGAGGGGGGGGTCAATATGACCCCCCCCCCCCCGATCTGTAAGGGTTAATTACAATTTTGCTTTTACTCTTATACATTTATACTCTGATTATTCAGTTCTGACACTATATCAGTGTTAATGTCCGTTTGTCCTACACTTTCAGTGCTTCGCTTTTGTGGATGTTGTCATCCTTGTTTCTATATATAATTTTGTTTGTCCATAAAGCCCATAACAGATTAATTTTTAGGGTGATAGACACGTCCTTCTTGTTTCAAGCCTTTTATAATGACTCATATAACATTTCAGCTTTTTAATTTGAATTTAGGTTGCAATTACGCAGCAGTCTAAGTAATGATTTCTCCCTTCCCCTTCCCTTCCCTACCCCATCCCCTCCCCTCCTAATGAATTATCGAACTAACCACCAAGGGAGTTCACTGTTAGCAATCTAAATAGACCACTATTTCTCCCTTGTCATAATATCCACGTATATATCCTTTTCTACAATAGGCAAATGTATGTGTGATTGTCCAATAAGATCTCATAATTGTCTAGACCCTGCAATAAATTTGTCAGTACTATGTCAACATAAGTACCTATGTAGTTATATTATAAAAAAGTTAATATGTCAATATTATCTTTATATTCTTTTAAAACAGCCTAAATCAAAAGTGCGACCAACCGAAATCAGTTGGTTTAAGAGAACACCAACAAAGTTCAAGAAAAAGGATAAAAATCTAGAATCCAAATGGATAAGTCAATGGCCGAACAATTGATTTACATCCCCAATCATGATATACAAAATTTTCCCTTCTGTAGATTACAATTGGTGTTTAAAACATTTTGACACTAAATTAAATGAATCAACCAATCAAAATTCAATTTATTGTTTAGGTCTTGGGATGTTTTGAAGCAATTTTCTGATTTCCCTAGCTTCAAAATACAAATGAGAAAGATTTCTAGTTTCTACAATAAGAAGAGGCGCTAACATTTAGAAAAATTAGAACTAATACAAGAATGACAACATATATCAAAGCGAACCTCTGTAATGGTAGGACAAATAAACTTTATAATTACTTGTAAGTTGTAGAGTGTTAGAACTGAGGGCAGAATATAAATAGATATAAGGACATATAAGATTTTTAGGACTTGATTAGGGAGATGCTTCGCTTATAACATTACTAATATTATGCATGGTTAAAAACTTAAACATTTTAATAGATATTGAAAACAGAAATATACTTTTAATTTTTCATGACTCTATACATGTTTTTTTTATTATCTTTGTCTTAAGATGTATTATGTGTTAAACTTATAATTATTAAACTTTAAAAATTGTAATTTACAGAAGGGGTTGTGTATGATCATTGGGGATGTGAATCAATTTATCTGCCATTGTCTTATCCCTTTAGATCTCATATAAAGAATACAGGACTACAGCCCCTCCACCCCCCCCCCCATCTAAGGTAATATGATATGAGTTGTCCATCTGAAGTCTATTATTAGGTTTGTTTGTTTTTTTTTTTTGGGGGGGGGGGAGGCTTATGTTCATCATAGCTTAGACATTTTAAAGGCGAGGCTTTTCTATAATTAGGGTTGGTCCTTCCATCCGTCACAAATGGATAGCTTTTTTTGTTAATTTAGGCATGTTTGAGATATCAAGCAGTTTTTTAACAAATTGACTTACAATTTTGCTTCGACTCTTCTGACACTATACAAGTGTTAATATCCGTTTGTCCTACTGTATCAGTGCTTCGCTTTTATGGATCTTGTAATCCTTTCTAAAATTTTCCATGACTGAGTATATACATGTCATACATTTCCCCCCCCCCCCCCCCCCCATAAAATGGGATTATCATCATCATAAATAATTAATGGGGGGTGGGGGGAAAGAAAGGAAGGGGTTGAACATAGGAATAGTGTGATCAACAGCTCATTGTCCCCTCCCTCCCTGGATATTAATTTTTCCGCCTCTCTTTATGGCTTATAGCCTTATCCTTTTGCAAAATGAGGGTTTTATGGATGTTGTAATCCTTGTTATAATTTTTCCTGACTTTCCCTTTTTATGTTTTAGGTTATGTCAGTCTAAAAGTCAAAATATCTTGCAATAAAAATTAAAAGTAAGAAAAATCAGGGATCTTAAGAGATAAGACAATAGCCAATAAATTGATGTACATCCCCAACAATGATACAAAATATGGTTCTGATATCACAAAAACCAATCAACCAATATTATTTTTTTTTATAATTCATTCTATAAAAATAAAAAACTCATCAATATTTAATTTTTAAAAAAAATTTGTATAAAAAGTAAAAAAAAACACTGAGAAAATATTAGGTGTAGAGGTTTCGTGTTCTTTCTAGACAGCTATATTGGCTATTTTTCCAAATTTTGACGGAACGAAAAAATTTATTGGAAAATATCAGTAAATATTAACTTTCAGGATCGTAAAAATTTAGAAAAGAATTTAATATTTCTGTTTCATGTCCATTTTCAACCCTTTCCCTAATTATTATCAACGACTTTGGACCGTTCGTAGATAGGGGGAATATCTGAGAAATATTGACCCGTGGGTTTCAAATTTCCATCGTCAAAGATATATTGGATTTATTTCAAGTAGACATATGTCTGAATTATAGGAAAGCTTCGCTTTTTTAAAATTGTAAATAAGGGGGAGGAGAGTTTGGTAACCCAAATTTTTTTTATTTAAATGGGTGCTCAATTAAAGTGATAGTCAATTTTGCTCTTAAACAAAAAAAAGGGGGCTGACATCTGAGGGTTTTTTTTGCGTGTTAGAATCGTCTTATCGCTTTTAAGCCTTGCATGGAACTCAGTAAGTTTGATGTTCATGCATTTATCATTATGACTCCTTTACAAGGTGTCATTGTCCTTTAAACTTTAAATAAAGATTCCTAGGACAATTGTAAACAATATTAGAAGAACAGCATCTGTGTAATCATTTGTGAAATGTTTTTTTTTAATTTACCTTCTGTATTTGGGACGTTGTCATCCTTGATTTTCATAAATGAAACTAATAAATCACTCAGTGAAAAATAATATAATTTTTTTAAAAAATGAAGCAGAATAATGAAAAATTATGAGTGAACAATACTTAACATGTTAACATAAAGTATTTGCATTTCCATAGAACTGCAGCTGTAACAAGCAAACAATATTTCCATAGAAGCGCAGCTGTAACAAGCAAACAATATTTCCATAGAAGCGCAGCTGTAACAAGCAAACAATATTTCCATAGAAGCGCAGCTGTAACAAGCAAACAATATTTCCATAGAAGCGCAGCTGTAACAAGCAAACAATAATTTCCATAGAAGCGCAGCTGTAACAAGCAAACAATATTTCCATAGAAGTGCAGCTGTAACAAGCAAACAATATTTCCATAGAAGCGCAGCTGTAACAAGCAAACAATATTTCCATAGAAGCGCAGCTGTAACAAGCAAACAATATTTCCATAGAACCGCAGCTGTAACAAGCAAACAATATTTCCATAGAAGCGCAGCTGTAACAAGCAAACAATATTTCCATAGAAGCGCAGCTGTAACAAGCAAACAATATTTCCATAGAAGCGCGGCTGTAACAAGCAAACAATATTTCCATAGAAGCGCAGCTGTAACAAGCAAACAATATTTCCATAGAAGCGCAGCTGTAACAAGCAAACAATATTTCCATAGAACCGCAGCTGTAACAAGCAAACAATATTTCCATAGAACCGCAGCTGTAACAAGCAAACAATATTTCCATAGAACCGCAGCTGTAACAAGCAAACAATATTTCCATAGAAGCGCAGCTGTAACAAGCAAACAATATTTCCATAGAAGCGCAGCTGTAACAAGCAAACAATATTTCCATAGAAGCGCAGCTGTAACAAGCAAACAATATTTCCATAGAAGAGCAGCTGTAACAAGCAAACAATATTTCCATAGAAGCGCAGCTGTAACAAGCAAACAATATTTCCATAGAACCGCAGCTGTAACAAGCAAACAATATTTCCATAGAACCGCAGCTGTAACAAGCAAACAATATTTCCATAGAACCGCAGCTGTAACAAGCAAACAATATTTCCATAGAACCGCAGCTGTAACAAGCAAACAATATTTCCATAGAACCGCAGCTGTAACAAGCAAACAATATTTCCATAGAAGCGCAGCTGTAACAAGCAAACAATATTTCCATAGAAACGCAGCTGTAACAAGCAAACAACATTTTTAACAAACACGGATGACAACATCCATAAAAGCGAATCACTGAAACGGTAGAACAAACGGACATTAACACTTGTATAGTGTCTAAACTGAATAATCAGAATATAAAAGTATAAGAGTTAAAGCAAAATTGTAAGTAAATTTGTTGAAAAACTGCTTGATACAGGACAATGTTTATGGACATACTTATATTTTTAGGACTTGATCATATAGTTGCTTCGCTTATAATATTGTTCTTTTTTGTCCCAGGAATCAATATACCAAAAATCAGATCAAACGGATAATTAGATCACATAAAAATTTGTTGTTAAAAAAGTAGAAAAATCAACATGTTTAAAATGGACATACGGACATTCTTGTAATGATTATAGAGTTGCTACGCTTTCTAAATCGTACCTAACTACTACAGGAATCATCATGCAAAGTTTAAAAATAAGATGCCTGTTGTACACAGCAGCCGAATATATTTTGATTTATTGAACACTGTTGGCTGCGACCGCAGCATCTCGAATGGCGAGGGAATGGGATGGGGCAGAAAAATAGCCTTATCTATCAAAAAGTTGAATTTAAAATCAGCCACACTCAGCTATGGCCGCAGGAGATAATCCTTGATTCTACCATTCTTTCTATACATCTAGGTGATATGGAAGGAGGTGGTGAGGGGGGCGGGGGCGGCGGTAAAGACGACCCCCCAGAAACAGCCAACCCCCACAGACGACACCCACCGCTAGTGCCGCAACGCTCCGTCAACGGTGGAGGTGCGCACGGCTATGACGGCGGGTCGGACTACTGCCACGCCAACGGAAATCATAACGATGGTCCCCGCCATGAGCAGCCGGGCCGACATCATTTTGGACGCAAGAATTCTAACGGCGGCGGACAGACTTATAAAGCTGAGGAAAATAATGTTTACAGGTAAGTTTATTTTTTAAGAGTAAAATTAACATATAGGTTTTGAAACGTAGTAAGTCATTGTTAATTTAAAATTGTCGAATCGATAACTCCACAAAAAGAGTATACATTCAATGTATGTTTTAAGTATTTGGAGGAAGAACAGTCAGCAGATTATCTCCTGATGGCTAAATAATAATCCTTCCCCCCTATAAGTTTTTTCATTTTTTCAAAAGTAATAAATAGGAGGGATAGCGGGGGTTCTATCATAATGTTTTTCTGTTAATCAGCGCAATCGTACTTTTTAAGAAGAAAAGAGAGATATATTTAATTTCAAAGCATTTTAAACTACCAATCGGTTGATAAACAAAGACCTTAAAATTCTAATAAACCTACACACTAGATAAAATCCTTCAAATCATCTGTGAACTATTAATACCCCCCCCCCCCCACACCCAATGTTTAGCCTCAATTGGGGTTTAACACTGTAGAGTCCTGCTTCCTTCTTGAATCTAACCTAATCTAGGTTCATGTTGGTTTCCTTCAAAGTGCATAGTCCGTGGGTTTGTATATTATTTTGTGTCAGGTTAGGTTAGGTCTTATTGGATAATAATGTATAAAAAAGAGCTCGCAACTAACATTCTAACATATCATACATATATTGTACTGTCAATCTAATGATGTGCGAAAGCTATCCCCGTTTTTGTAAAATCTACACACACAAAATATTTATATATTTCTTTGAAGCATAGATGATTAGAGTTGTATTGATAGTAGCTCTGATAATAAAAAGGATGACAACATCCATAAAAGCGAAGCGCTGAAACTTTAGGACAAACGGACATTAACACTTGTATAGTGTAAGAACTGAATAATCAGAATATAAATGAATAAGAGTCGAAGCAAATTTGTAAGTAAATTTATTGGAAACCTTTATAATGTTTATAGACATACTTACATTCTTAGGACTTGATAATAAAGTTGCTTCGCTTATAATATTGTTTTTTGTTGTCCCAGGAATAAGTATACAAAAATCAGATCAATAGGATAATTAGTTCACATAAAAATTAGTTGTTAAAAAAGTAAAAAAAAATCAACATGTTTAAAATGGACGTACGGACATTCTGGTAATGATTATAGAGTTGCTACGCTTTCTAAACCGTACCTAATTACTACAGGAATCACCATGCAAAGTTTGAAATCGTTATGCCAATTCTAACATGCCTAAATTAACGAAAAAGCTACCAGTTACGGACGGACGTACGGACGCACCGACCCTAATTATAGAAAATCTTCGCTTTTAAAGATAAAAATAGTCAGGGGGGTTGGTTGGGAAAACACCAAGTAGAAGGGATATTGCCAAGCACACCCCAAACTTTGAAAACCGAATTTGCGTGAATATTTATACATTTAGTTCATTAAGATTAAGAAAATAAGAAAGAGTCAAAGATAAGTAATCTGAAAAAAAAACTTATTGCCACGCCACTAGCGTCTAGGATGCCTAGGCGTAATACTTCCCTTATATGTATAAGAGGCATTGGTGTTACTATTTATTTAGATAAAGCTATCTTTCTTCTTAACCCGCGACCGTGGCTCAACACGTAGCGCATCCGCTCGTCGTCGGGAAGGTGATAGGTTCAAATCTCGGTCCGACACCGCGTCATAACTAAAGACGTTAAAAATGGTTCCTACTGCTGCTATGTCAGGTGCGCGACATAAATAGTTAGAGTAGGGGGAATGCCTTGGCCCAAAACAGGCGCAACTCACTTCCATGCACAGTTAGGACTTCTCAGACAAAGGTCGTGCAATCAAAGGGTTGGTTGTCTGATATGGCAAATGGACGCTTTACACCGCAATCATAGGGCATAGAGCTGACAACCCTATCCTATATCCATAAAAAGCCACATTGTTACAGAAACACTGACAAATTGTCAGCGGCCTATGCTCCCCCTGTGGAGTGAAAAGGGCTTGTTACTTTTTGTGTTATCTTTCTTCTTTATATTACAAGCAAATAACATCAGTTAACTACCATATAAAATAGATTAAAACCTGCCCCAGACCAAAGAAATGTTATCTTCTCTGTTGTAAAAATTTGTTTTTCAAAACATGCTACCTGCTCCTGTAGAAACCTCCCCCTCAAATGACACCTACGAAAATTGAGGCCAATATTTTTGTGCATTTATTGGTGTTCATTTGTACTAGCAAAATGTTTTGTCTCGCTTTATGAAAAGTAAAATATATAGTGTAAGTAAATAAATACATCTCCTGTTAAGCTTTGGCTATGTTGATATATCCACTTATGTCGATGATATGTCAGTCATGCCAATTTGTTACCATTTACAATCAACTGTAAATTCTCTTATGTTTTTGCATCTATGTAAAAGTTTACAATTATGTCATTTTCGCGGGCTTAAATAAACACGTATTGTTTTTTAAGGCGTGGAATAGGCAAACTAATTTTATTTCAATTTTATTTAAAATAAAAATAGACAATTATGTTCATAATTTGGGAATTAAAAACAAGGCATTAGAAAAAAATTAATTTGACTTACTATTTTGGTTGGTTGGTTAGATCATTGAATTTAAAGCAATTAGATTTTTAAAATTCATCAATTATGAAGGTTATAGAATTTTTAAACGAGTGTCTTTCCCTAAAAATATTCAAATAGATTTAATTTTGAATAAATGAAAGTTGTTGAATTAATTTTTGTGATTATCATATTTAGGACATTTTACGTAAATTTTCGAGATAAGTTTAATTTAGCCTAAAGATTATGACTAAAATATTTGGCGTTATCCTCTTTTTTGAAAATTTGAGTGCCACCCCCCCCCCCCCCTCACCAGAGAAAAACTATTTTAGGTTAGGTTATAGGCTAGGGAGCCGAGCGCTGCGGCTAGGCAGGCTAGAAGGCCGAGCGCTGCGGCTAGGTAGGCAAAGGGGCCTAGCGCTGCGGCTTGGCAGGCTAGGTAGCCGAGCGCTGCGGCCAGAGTTCTTTGTCAGAGGGGGGGGGCCGGGGGGGGGGGGTACTAAAATTTTCAAAATTAAAAAAAAATTGTAAGATGATTTTACCAAATATTTTACATAGCAAAGCTGATGGATAATTCCAATTCTCTGTAGTCCATATCTGTCCATGTGTCTATGTATAACAAACAGTGTTTAATATTTTTTTTAAAATTTATTTATAACAACGAGGGATAACATCCAAACAATAACAAATTAAGAGAAACAAAGTGAAAAAAAAATCATGTTTAAAATGGGCATATGTTTTTCTGGAAAAATGAAAGAGTTGCTACGCCTTCTAAATTGTAACTAAGTTTTCCTACCAAGTTTAAAGTCTACAGGACAATTCTGATATACCTAAATTAACACTAAGAGCTATCCGTTAACGTACAGATGGACAAACGGATGTAAGGACCCTCAAAATTTTTAGAAAAGCTCCACGTGTAGATGTGCCACCCTAACCTACTGGCGCATATATGGTACACAATGTGTACCACAAAACATTAAAATTATTTGAAAAATTGAACATGAAATTCACCACATTAGTGCAGCAATGCATGTTCTGATGTTTTACCATTGTTACATATACATATGAATCCTATGAATATAGTAAAAGGATCTCTGTCTGTATATGTGTACCGAAGGATCTCGCTAACCACTGAACCAATATGCTTTTCATTCAATATGCTGGGAAGGTTCATAACTATTTTGGGGGGAGTTATAACCACTTTCCCAAGATAAATCGGGAAAATTGATCTTCCCTCAAAAATATTTTTTTAACGTTTCTTCTAAAACTACAATAAAAGAGTGGCTCCCTTCCCCTCTCAAGGGTCTCTAGGGGCGTAGCCGTTAGTAGTAGATAAAGAATAATTTTGAAACAAAATTATTCTTTCGTTGACCTGACCTAAATCAGTCAGAATGGAATGGGAAGGATTTATCAAACCCTCCCCTTGGGATCCAGAGTTAAGATTATTGAAAGACATAACATTTTCCTCTATATCTAAGAGACCTAGAAAGGTTTGCTGGCATCCTGTAGCCACCAGGATGGTGATATTCCAACAATTTGATTTATAATTTTGTATTTGGAAGTCTGTCAATTTTACTCTTCCAACTTTTAAACAGAAACAATATGTGAGTTTGTAGTAATATATGAACAGTAAAATTTATAAAATACTTTGTGGGGTTTTACAAGGTGACATGAATGGATCATTTAATTTAAATTTCTAAATTCAAATGTATTATTTTATATAAAAAAATAGTTCGCAATTTGCCCCTAAGAGGGCGTAGGGGTGGAGAAAATAGCTTAAAACAACACCTCGGCACAAGTAGGTATATTCCCTGAAGAGTAGAATCCGATCAGTTTATTAGTTACCGAGATCTTAAGGGACGGACGGACGGACGGACAGACAGACAGACGGACGGACGGACAGACAGACAGACAGACAGACAGACGGACAGACAGACAGACAGACATCGTTCTACTTTGTATTATAGATACTATTCAAAAAACATAAAACAAAAAATGATACATATTTAAACAAGGACAATCATGTATATTATTACTATTACTATTTACATTAGGGATGAAGCAATAACTTTTAGAAGGGTGATTTCTACAGAAGTTATGATAACAATTTTTGCTGGAATTGTCAATAAATCACTTAATTTGAAATTTCTGTAGAATAGCTTAACTAATTAAGTGCAGTATATATTTCAAATTCTTAAAAACATATCAGAAAGAAGCTGACAGTCAAATGAAGGGACATACAGACAGACATATTACGTTGTAGTTTTATTATGATTAAAAAGAAAGATTATGTAATTTTAATTTATAAAAAAAACTATTACTTTTAAAATTTATATTTACATTACTTATTTTGGTTATAGGCTTGATTGAATTTATACATAATTATTGCTATTTTATTTGCATTATCGATAGATATAAAAAGTACTTTTTGATAATCTTTTTATTGGACAGTTACAATAAAAGATGTTGTGTGAGGAAAGCGCATAAGCTCTATAACTGATAAATATGATGAAGCAGTTGATAGTGCCTAATAAAAAATGATGTCATATAATACAATGACAGGCCAGTATACATTGTAATTGGCAATTGGTAAAATGTATACTGGCCTATCATTTGTATTGTATGACGTCATTTTTTATTAGGCAATATCAACTGCTTCAAACATCTATAATACAAAGTAGAATGATGGCTATCTGTCTGTTTGTCTGTCCGTCTGTCCCTTAAGATCTCGGTAATCACTGAACCGATCGGATTCTACACTTCAGGGAAAAGAATCTAGGGGGGTTGGACATCCCTAACCCCCCGATCAATTTTTTTATATATTTTTTTATTTAAAACAGTGGTGGAGTGAGCGCTCTCCAGGTAATAAAAGAGGTAATTATACCTCTTGGGGCAAAGTTGCTAAGCACAAAATGAGAGCCTTTAGTTATAGTTTTGGGACATAGGCGCTCTGAAGGGGGGTGTGTGGAATTATCAACATGCCCTTACGACTAAAATTTGGAAAGCCTTTTATTAGGGTTGGGCCAGATATCCGGCAATTTTCAATATCCGGCCGGATATCCGGCAATATAATCTTTTATGTTATACTACAAAAATTCCTACTTTTTTATTTTAAATGGCTGTAATTTGGCAGCCAATTTTTATGAAGATTTTTTCCCTCCGTATATTAAAAGAATGCTTCCTCTTGGTAGAGCATACAAAAGTAGACTACACAAAACAAACAGCAAAAATTTGGACAAGTGATTTCAACGAGTTAGACTATCTAGTTTGAATGACTAGCATCTGATAAATTTACATACCAAAAATACAAATCCACATTTTTGTTTATTTACAGAATACCCTTCCCTTTCTCCAATTTAAATATGTATGAGTGACATATTATGCAACCTTAATTCTTGAATTAAAAGGAGGGGTATAGGGCTTCCTAAAATATAAAAGATATATTTTGTAAGAAGAATAAAAATGAGCAATGTACTATTATAAAGTTAAAGTATAGAACGGGGGACAGTTCAACTACTGTACCCCCAAAGATAAAGGACCTCTTAAACTTACATATATATTTATTTCTGTTATTCTAATCATAGGCCTCCAAGAAACTTAAAAAGGTTTCTTTTGTCGTAATTATTGAATTAGATATTTTTAGAATGTCTTAAATGTCTTAGTAGCATATTTAGCTAATTATAATTAATTTGTTGTTGTTCTTAAATCATACTTAAGTTTTAAGAAATTTTGTCAATATTTTGCAAGATGATTTGATGCAATTATTATATAAATTCAGTCAGGAATTAAAAGAATAACATATAATGACAAAAATTAATAAATTAAAATTTCAATTCAGGCAGGATTTCTAATTAAACACAGCATATGATAGTGTATCGTAAAGGAAGCGTTCCTTGAGTCATTCGTCGTGCTCTTTGTGAAAATCCTTATGCCTCCTAAACCTTATTCTGTTGAGTCAGTAAAGACGACATTTCCTCTAAAATTACCTCCGATAATGCGGCATTTTGATGCTTTGTATTTGTTAAATTAAATCATGATCATTTTAATTGTCTGATCTGATTATTGCATTATTTGACTGATGTATTTTATATTTTTTTCTCCCTCATCAGGCAGCATGTAGTGGGTCAATCGCCTATCAAGCGGTTTGACTGAAGGTGTAAGATATCAAAGTCATATTGCGGGGATGCAGATAGTTTTTGCTTTCCCTCAAAGTGACTAAAGTTTCCCCCCTTGCATTAGAAATACATTAAAAATAAAGGGAGAGGGGTTCTTATGCATAACCACTAATGGTGGCCATAACACTGCGGGGCCTATACAAGCGAGGCTAATTAACCTAACCTGACCAATCCTAATGTTATAAAGAAACAAACAAAAAACTACCTACACCTAACTTTCATCTTTGCTTCAAAATAAGAGATGGTTATGCACCTTGACGGCATTATATAATATCTACTCTTCTAAATTGATATGCTGAAATATTTTCAGCTAAATCTATTTCTTTGAGTGCAATATCCCTGTATCCCAGATGTAGGATAAACCTTCTTTTGGGGGGGGGGGGGGGCGCAAAATCCCTATTTTCCTGAAGTATGATAAACATTTTATGAATATATCTGCACAGTATTGTTAAAATCTTCAATATGTAACATTTTAAAGTGATTTAGTCAATTTTTCATAGCACATATTTTCTAGTTGTGTTTGCTATTGTTCACTGTTTTAAAGTTAGTATGTTTTTCAATCTATTTTTTTAAAAATACAAGCTATTCTAAGACTTAAAGATATATTTCCATTTTAGCAATCATTTCTAATTCATTTTGTCTCTTGTAGAAGTTAATTTTAGACTGCCTTGTAATTTTCTTTCTATGAATTTTAAGCCTAAGCAACAAAAAGAATCTTGTATCGATGAATTTTGGAATGGTGATACTTAAGTTGATTAAATAATAAATACCATGGTGTACTTGGATCATATAAAGCATATTGAAATGAATTGAAAATAAGGGGGTAGAGTAACCCTTACAATTTAGGAGGCGATGGGGGAGGTCCTAGACCTAAGAGGCCATCTATTACCCAATGTAACATAACTTTATCAAATATATCAAATAAAGGGAAAACTACCCCCAACTTTATTTTCAATTTATTCTAAACTTTGTGAGAAGCTTTCCTATTTCTGGATGTTGTTATCCTTGTTTATGTGCATTATTGTCATAATTTATCATATTTAATTTACTCATGTAAGTGAAGTCATACTTAGTATCTAAGTGTTCAAATGATTATATAGAAAGTAAGGCTTTGATCTCTAAACGTAAATAAAGAATATTTATTTAAATCCTTATGTTTTCAGTAGCAAAGCTGCTCAATAATTCATATTTGTCAGCTTTAACAAACGACCGATGTTTTAACAGAAAGACAATTGTGAATTGAACTCAGACAAAAGGACTGAAAAGGGTACCGTTTAAGAAATAATGATATTTTGTCGATTTATATCTAAATTGGCATGAATTGGCAACGACTGACTTGTTATCTTTATGTTTTTATTTCTTCAAACGCCTGAGAATTCGAAGATAATGTAAATTATATGAAATAAAATATGAAATTACGTGAATATTATTGAATTGATATATTGAATATTATTGATATTATGACTAAATATTTTTTGTTGATATGATTACTACGCAAGAATGAGAGCTGTAGATAAAATTGTCCTTGTATTTAGATTACTGGAGATGAAAGAGAAGGACCTGGAGCTTGCCGCAGAACTTGGAAAAGCTTTGCTGCAGAGGAATGAGGAATTGAGGAGGAAAAATGAGGAATTAGCTGAAGAATATTCTAATAAACTTGAGGTAGGCAGTTTGGAACTTTTAGATTAAATTTCATGGGTTTCTATTACCCCTAAGATAAAACTTTAAAAGATACATGTACACAAAGTTCCATAAATCAGGTTTTATAATTCATTTGATTAAAACATTGGGTACTTTCATAAATCTTCATTAGTTTGTTTATATTTTCAGTGTTCAAACTTTTTAACCAAAAATTGTGTTTTGATGTTTTGGCAATATCTCTCAAAGGGCCTCGTCAAGTCGACATACACCCTTCCCCTTCCCAAATAAAAATAAGGGGTAGTTTTTTGTATAACTTTAGGTCTGGTAAGTGTTAGGCCCCTATTTTATTTTTTATTATTTCTAAAAGAATGGAGAGGGCAAGGTGGGGGTCTGTGCCCAATAGTCACTTTCAGGAAAGCATTGAAGGTTTCAATACATAAATTGAAACATCTACAATATTTGGATATTTTTCAATTTTCTTTGTTTATCACATCCCGACTATTTCTGATAAAAACATTAAGAAATCAAGAAACAATTTTATTAAACTTTGTGCCAAATTTTTACCTTTTGTCTTTCATTGTCTTTTCACTTTAAGCAATTTATTATAAATGTGGCGTAAATAGGATTTTAAAAGGTGGTGATAGTAATATGTTGTCAATAAATCACTTAGTATGTCATTAGATTTTGGCTCAAACACATAAAAAAATGCATTAATATCTGACATACCCAAGAATATTAAGAGCTTCGCTGTTCTTCCAGTAATTAACTCGTCAGATAAAAAGCATGGATAAGGAATGGATAAGAAAATAAACTACATATTGATGTACATTCCCTATGATAATAAACAAAATGTTTGTTGGACGCTGGCAGTTTGAACCAACCACTAAAGTTGAATTGAAATAATTAACGTTTTGAAACCAACGAATGAGATAAACTGTATATAAAACTTTAGGCACCAGAATAATTCATATCCAATAATCCAATGTATACCCCCTTCCTAGATAAATGTACATAATTATAAAATAGCTACGCTACTAAACAGGAATTACTTTGATTTGATTTAATCAAAACAAAGAAATTAAACTTACAGAAATAAAATTTTTATAAAAAAAAATTTAAAAACTATTCGTTGAAATTGCCCCTCCCTAAATTTAGAAATTCAATGAAAATTTTTCTAATTTGATTCTTTGTTGGTTTTTTTTTAAATTGGTTTACTAAATATATCATCCCATATTTTTTTAGTGAAGTAGTCACTTTATAAATTGGAGTAAATGTACTGTAACTTTCTTCTATTGTCGAGTAGTAATGTCAGGATTATTTGCTTGAAATAAAAAATGATATTTTTGCGAAAATTATAATTATACTAAATATTTTTAATTTTACTTTAATGTTAATTTTTTACCAAAAATATTGTCATTTTCTGCTACGCCACTAATGTATCTTATTGTTCTTTTTTGTTATATTATTTAGTTATTAAATTTCTTGTTTGTAAAATCTCACAAAAATCAATTTGTCTTAACCTCTTTTCGAGGAAGCTTTGTGTTTATCAAGATCGAATTTAATTTCCTTATTCACAATTCCAATTCAGCGCAAATGTCGTCTTTGTTTGACTTTCCTTTCCTAAAGAGACGCGGCATGGAATGTTGTTTATGTTTTGATGTCTCCACGTTCTTTACTTTTGAATGATATGTGAGTGGATGAAGATTTCGGAGAATAAAGTCGGGCCTATCATTGGTCTCATAGTGCGTGAACAACCCTAGTATACCAGGGGCTTTAACCATAAGAACTTCAGGTAGATTTTGTTCATTTTATTAAATTGAATGGCATATAGGACGGATTTATTAAGTTTGAAAGGCTTTAGCCAGCTAAACATGAAACTTTATTATGATTCAATTATTATGTTTTAGTAATTTTATGTGCCCTTATTTTTGCATTTAACAATGATCTATTAAACCAAATAATTTTCCTTTAAAGCCAAAGTACCCAAAGATTCTTAACCGTAGAAAAAAAGATTTATAAAAAGCAAATAATATTACGTGGTTATAAAAACTGGAATTTTGTATTAATTGATTTTGTAATTTCAGGACTTTGAAATAGTTTGTGTCAATAAAATCTATACTCAAACCTGCTGTTGAAACTTGATGGTTCCTGGTGTTGGGGGATTTGTCCGTATGATTAAGATCTCTAGAACTTCCCGCAAATTCGGAAGTCATACTTAACCAAAGTGTTATGGTTAAGACACAATTAGCCATTTAAATAGTTTTAATTCTAATGATCAGCTATGCTTTAGGCCTAGTTAAGGGGTTGGGAGAACACTTCCTACACAATAGAGGGTCAACTTTTACTAATGGGCAACCTTCCGACTTACAAAATAGCCAGAAACCTGCCTGTATTGTAAACCAATTTTATCGAATGTGGCACAAGGATTTTTAGACTTTTTAACTTAATTACATTCTACGAATATCACTAATTACAATAAAAAAAATTATCCCATCTGTAGATAAAATTATTGATGAAAAAAATGACAGTTTGTTCAAACCAATCAAGATTGTCTACAAAAATATTTGCCTATGAGCTAAAGATCTTATTTATAAAACTTTGGGTAAAACTAATTTAATAAATAATATTAAACCAATGTCTCCCCCCCTCATGTTTTTTCATTTAAACTTAAAGCTCCATAAAGTATTGATTTTTAACCTATTTGTTCTTTACTGCCTGAATAAAAACAAAGAGCTAAAAACCAATTAATATTGTCTACAAAAAAAATTTGCCAATGAGCTAAAGATCTTATTTATAAAACTTTGGGTAAAACTAATTTAATAAATAATATTAAACCAATGTCTCCCCCCTTCATGTTTTTTCATTTAAACTTAAAGCTCCATAAAGTATTGATTTTCTAACCTATTTGTTTTACTGCCAGAATAAAAACAAAGAGCGCACAGTGGGATCTTTTGAAAAAAATCGGGACATCCAAAAAATCTAAAATCGACTTTTATATATCCTAGGACCTAATAATGGCTGTAAGTAGACAGCTAGAAAAGAAATTTTTAAAAAATATTAATTTTTGGCGGGTTTATGCCATTTTTAAAAAAGGTAGTGAAAAATTTCTTTTCAGTTTTGATGATTTTCCAGATTTTTTTACACAATTTTTTCAAGGCAACAAAAAATACATTTATGTTCATCTTATGAAAAAAAAATTTATTGAGGTACTTTTCAGATACCTGTACCAATGTCTAATTAAAGAAAAAATTTAAAAAAATATTTTTTTGGTGGTGTAAATTGACATTTTGTGAGAAAATTTCACCAAAAATATTAAGATTTTTAACCCCAAAAAATCAGTTTTCTCCATTTTACCCAAAAACGGACAGGAGGCCCCGGGTTTTGCAATAATAATATTAATATACAACATGTATTGTGTATAAAACAGTTTTCACAACCTGGGGCTTCTTGTCCGTTTTTGAGTAATTGAGCATTTTACATTGCATGGTTTGAACAATTTCGTTCTTGTTAATTTCAAATTTTCCCCCGTTAGAGGGGGAAGGAGTCATTTTAGAGCCCAAAGTCATCTCTGCAATATTTTTATACTTATTAAGGCGGATCTTTCTTGACTTATGCATCATTTGCCTCTGGCGAACCGTTTCGCCGTTATTTGCCGCCGTTGGCATGATTTTTAACGATTTTTGCCGTTCTCGCGGTTTTAATGGACATTTAAGGGATAAAGGAGTCGTTAAATAAAGATGACTTAAAAATACTTTTATTTTAGCAATTAAATTTGCTAAATTTCATGTGTTCTAAAAAAATTTGTAGTTCTAACTGGTTTTGGTCCAGCAGAAATTCAAATTTGGAGATTAATTATAATATTGCAAAAACATTATATACGCATCAGAGAGAGAGAGAGAGAATTATACGTTTGAAAGAGAATATAATTTAAGTAATTATGCTTATATTCTTATACAAACTTTAAATGAAGATAGCTAGACCTAGAACAAAGGTATTAACACAAAATCAAAAGTGTTTTGAAAATTATGTTATTGTTGTTTATATCTGTAAAAAAAATATTTGAAAACATGCCTTATAAGTGTCCTATTTTACTTATACTGGACCTACCTAAAAATGCCGGGACTCGAAATGGGTGCACCTGACGCTATATTCTTGTTCACAAACATTGTTTGCATTGAAGAAATATTTACATAGACGTTGATTTTGTTAAAATATTCCTATCCTAACTAAAGTTATGAAGTTTTATAGATTTTTTAAAAATAGGGTAGCTTCGCTCCTCCAAAACAGCAAGACGTACTTACCAAATGCACATTAGAAGTTAACAGAGGCAAAATTTAAGTTATTTCCGAGTTAAAGCAAAAGAAATTACATCATTTCTTCAAATACAAGCTTATTTATTGAAGTTTACTTTTGTCTACTCTAAATGTCCCGTTTTTTGGCAAAAGATCCCACTGTGGAGCGCATCATCTATCATAAAATAGATGATTAGAAAATCATTATCTCAGAACCATAGTGACATAGTTCTTATTGTTCAGTTTAATCACATAACCATTGTTGTATGATCTAATGGGAAATTCTACTGTAATGTAACTGTAAAATATAGTCTTGAAATCGTCCAAATTAAAATCAATAATTTTATTTTTAAGAAGCGCAGCTACCCTATAATTAGAACTTTCAGATTCAATTTTTGACGTTTATTTATTGTAGAGGATTCTTGGGGGCACATGAGGAAATTGGAAAGAAAGGGAAAATATACCCTCCATTTCCATTTTTTTTCTCGCGGGAGATAGTTTTTCTAATGATGATTTCTCTTTTAAGGGAAGAGATACCGTCCTCCAAATTGTCATAAACCCTTCTATAGTCATATAAAAAGTTTAGATGTAAAGGAGAATCATATCGGTTCGGTGGTTAACGATCCTTTGTTACACAGATACACAATTATTGCAAATCAAAAATAATTCTTGAATATTTTTGTTGTATACTGTATAACAGTGTATTGTTCGTATTTCGTTTTAATGAAATATATTGCTCTACTACCTGTGGACATAACTACATTGTATAAAAATTAGAAACAAAGCAACTGCTGTCAATTTTATTTATATTTGTTTTTTTTGATAATTTGTAATTTGAGAAGAGTTTTTTTTATAAGGGATTTAGGAAGAGGACAATGGCTATAATAAAATTATCAACAACTCTATCTGTATACCCCAAAGGTAAAAGCTACAAAAGAAAAATTAGATATAATTTATGATTTTGAAAAATAAAAATTTAACTAATTTTTATCTCTGGTAATAGCAGGGATAGAACAATTCAAGATAAATTAAACTATACCCTAATTGTTATTTGAATAATTCAGCCTTTGGAAGCAAATATTAGGTGGAATAAAAGGTTGTAGATTTATTTAATCGCCATGTTTTCTATGATTATAATTTACAAAAAAAAACATTTGTCTCATTTTCTAGTGCTTTTTATTAGTTTGTTAATAAACTAGCTTCCATTATCTATTGCCTTGTATTATTCTTAGTGAAGGACATGGAAGAAAAATGAAAATAGCATAAAAGCCCCCTGGGACTTGTGTAAAGCTTCTATAAAATGCAAGTTAGCGAAATCTCAAGCTGTTTATGAGCTTCACTTTTACAAATGCATGTTATTCTAGTTTTTTTTTTCATATTTTGACTAAAACAAAAGTAATTGATAGCTTTCCCGAAGGTCGCATAAGCATATTAAAATCACTTTTTGCAACATTTAACATATTTTTATTTTATTTGCGTTTCATTGCCAATTTTAGTTTTACATAAAAGGATACTACAAATTTTAGATTTTTAAGTTATAAGTAAAAGTTTATTTAATGGGGAGAAGATGACAAAATATCATCTCCAATGCAGGGATGTAAGGAGGTAATTTTGTCCATCATTATTGGGAATTTAAATCAATTTATTCTCGGTTGTCTTATCCCTTATTCAATGTTAAATCTGGAGAATCAAATCATTGTCCGAACTCCCATATCGGCCCTATAAACTTGACTGATAAAATAGAAAAAGTTGTCAACTTAAAATGATAAAAGTAGTGTACCTTTGTAAAAATATTATTAACTCATAAAAGTAGGAAATTTAGAATAAGGTCATGATTTAAATAATAGCAATATTTATGAATATTTTGAGGTTAGTATTGTAGCGCAGCTACTCTGCCCTTTCTAGGGCTGAATTATAAAACGAATGAATTTGAGATGGAAGATCAGCTAGGCGTAAAAAAATAAGAAAGTTTGCTGCAAAATTTAATTCGTTTTTAATCCTGATTAGCGGTGGCTGGTTTGATTATTAATTTTTTGGGGTGAGGGACTTATTGAGACTGCGCCTGCCGAGCCCTAAATATAGTAACGTAAAATTTCAAAGTCTCATTCCATTATCTAATTTAATTATATTGCAAATTCAAAATCTAGAAGAAAAAAAACATTTTATGTGAATTCCGGGGGAAAATAAAAAAACAATCGCTTCGGGAAACATAGACTTAGATTTTTAAATAATTTAAATAAATTTAAAATCCTTTAAACTATCAAGCTAAATTGACCCTAGCATAAAAACCATAATTTCTTTTTCCTTTTTTTACAGCTTAACTATGGGTGATATATGACTGTATAATTATCTGTTGTACAGATTCTAGAATTCTTTTTTCTATCACAGTTAGCGAATTTTGTCTGTGCGCTACAAGAATGACATTTAACTAGATATAATCAGTTTTATTGCAATTTATAATATTGCAATGGCACAACAATTGTCTCAACCATGACACTTTGGTTGAGCTTGACTTCCGAATTAGCGGGAAGTTCACGAGATCAGTTGGCGAACATACAAACCCCCAATACCAGGAACCATCAAGTTTCAACAGCAGGTTTGAATATAGATTTATTGATGAAATTATTTCAAAGACCTGAAATTACAATATCAATTAGTTCATAATTCCAGTTATTTATAACCACGTAATCTTATTTGCTTTTTTAAAATCATTTTTCTCTACGGTAAAAATCTTTGGGAACTTTTGGCTTTAAAGGAAAATTATTTGGTTTAATAAATCATTGTTAAATGCAACAATAAGGCACATAAAAAATTACTAAAACATATATTAATCATAATTAAGTTTCATGCTTAGCTGGCTAAAGCCTTTTTAAAACTACATATAATCGTCCTATACACCATTCTTCCTAATAAAATTAACAAATTCTACCTGAAGTTCCTATGGTTTCAAATCCCTGATATACTAGGGTCGTTCACACACTATGAGACCAATGATAGGCCCAATTTTGTTCTCCGAAATCTTCACACACTCATGTCTCATTCAAAAGTGAAAAACGTGGGCGCATATAAACAATCCATGCCGCGTCTATTACTAAAGGAAAGTCAAAAAGGACGACATTTGCGCTTAATTTTAGTTTAATGATAAGGAATTTAATTTCGAACTTGATAAACACAAAGCTTCCTCGAAAAGAGGTTAAGACACACCCCCCGTTTGAAAGTCAAATTAACTTCCTTAACGAGATTCAAGGTTTTTTTCGCGCTGAGCACTAGCAACATTTCTCACTAAACTCAACTCACCATAATCACATGAGAATGGCCACATCCCGAAAACGTGACAATTTTGCTCCTAACTAAATGAAACCCCGTGAAATGCATACACAATATTGTACTCCTCACTAGGACTCATAATACCTCACATTTTAGGATAGAAGGATGGGGATTGGTTTGTACCATACAACACTCCATGCACATGACAATCACAAGATCACATACACAAATCCTAAAATAGATAATCCTATTAATTATGATGTTGTAAATGTAACAACTATACTAAATAATAATCATTTCATAATCAATAGGTAATAAATCATTATAAATAAATCAATAAGTACCTACGAAATCAGGTTGAAATGTAAATGTAAACAATAATGGTAAAATAAAACGAAATAAATCTTAGACAAGAAAATTAAGATTTATAGGTACTTAAAACTAAATTTGTTAAGCATCAAAAAGAGTAGTAAGAAAAAATTTTTCAAAATCCTTGGGCAGAAAGTTTTTCAAACCTAATGAATAAGAACTGTAATATCTTAATCAACAATAAAACTTTTTAATACTTAAGAATAGCAAATAATAATATCTTCGTTAGAATTTTCATCGGAATTATAAAAAAATACCAATTTTTCTTTGTAAAAAATATATGAGACTTTAAATATGAATTTTCAATCATTCCTTGATCTGAATAAAAAATGTTTTGCTTGATTGAAATTCATATATAATTTTTTTAAAAAAATGCTAAAAAAAATACTTGATTTTTTTTCTTAGAATAAATATCGAATCACGCAACCTCGACACATTTATTCCTTTTTGTTAAACTTTTCAGGTAAGTTTTTTTGATGAATTGTACTTTTGAAAAGAATTTAAACTCAATAAAATTAAATTTGAGCATATGAAATAGAATAAACTTTAATCGCATTTCATTTGATTCTTATTTTAGGCATAAAAATAGGCATATGAAAATGTGGCTTTTTTTTACTAAAAAAATCTCAATTTCCATAAAATAAGAATCAATTGTTAATCATAATTTTTTAACAACTGCTTTTATTTTAATATCTGCGATAAAAATGAAGGAAAGGTTAATTTAAAATATGCATAGTTTATCTTAAATTAATTCTGTGATATTCATATAAATAATAATCAATAATTTAATAATATCATACATCGTGTTCATTATTATAAATGCTTATCTCATAGAAAATAGAGTTTACATTTTTAAACATGAACGAAAATATATATGTACCTAAGAAAATAATTGCTATAAATACTTTCTCAAGGTTTAAAATTGTCCGAAGTCGCTAGGTACATATATTACTACGAATCTCTGCTCTCGGAATGAAGAAAAAATCTTTACGCGTGGATTATTAGGAATCCTTGCCTCCGGAGTGAAAGAAAAAACTTTATTTGCTTACAAATTAAAACAAATATCTTGATTTTTTGCGATAATCTTTTAAAAATAATAATAAGAAATATTTTAAACATTATCATAATAATTTTACATGTTGTGTTCTTTACTTTAATGCATTATCTCATATGAGAATCTGAGAAATAACATTTTTTTTAGCAAACGTGAACCATGAAAAATACCTCGAAAAATAATTTTAAAAATCTATTTTTCTCAATCTAAAAAAAATCTGCAAAAATCATTTGGTAGTTAATACACACAACTTTTGCTTTTCGAAGTCATACTTAAAGAAACAAAATCTTTTAAAATCTGCTTTAAAAGTCTAAACAATTTAGTAGAATTTTTGTGCTTAAATATGAACAATAAAATTAGTTGAATAATGAATACTTATTCTTTACAGAACCCTTTTAGGTTCCCTTCACAAGCTTAATATATAACTTGCAATATTTTTTCTTTAAAGATCATTTTCACATAAATAGTTTATGTTGTAGATTAGATATGTGTGGTTTGAAATTTTTCAATGACTTTCTGGCGGCAACACCCGCCATATTCCACCCGCCATTTGCAGGCCTCTTACCCTGTGTCGGGCGGCAAGGTTGGCAGCAGCCAAGTCGATTCTTGATTCATGACAGCACCAGGGCAAGTAATAAAAGTGTGACTGTCATAAAATTTAGAATCATCTACCGGCTTTTGTCCGGCCGGAACCGAAACTCCCGTCGGCTCTTGTCCGGCCAGAACCGAATTTCTTATTGGCTCTTGCCCAGCTGGAACCGAAACTCCCGTCGGCTCTTGTCCAGCTGGAACCAAAACTCTGATCGGCTCTTGTCCAGCCGGAACCGAAACTCCCGTCGGCTCTTGTCCGGCTGGAACCGAATCATTCAGCGGCTCAATACCCGCCGTAACAATATTCTCAACGGCTACAGTATCGTTACCAATATCATCAGGAATAACTGCAGCACAACTAACATCATTATCAATATTAGCCACGGCAACACCCACCGTAGCCATGTTGTCAACGGCTGCGGCACTAGCAGAACCAAAAGGTTCATCAGCAGCGTTACAAGCAGAACCAACAGGTTCAATAATAGCAGCTACGGCAGACCCAACCGGCTCATTATCAACAGCTACGGCAGAACCAACCGGCCACGCACTCTCATCAACAGCTACGGCAGAACCAACCGGCTCATTATCAACAGCTACGGCAGTACCAACCGGTTCATTATCAACAGCTACGGCAGTACCAACCGGCTCATTATCAACAGCTACGGCAGTACCAACCGGCTCATTATCAACAGCTACGGCAGTACCAACCGGCTCATTATCAACAGCTACGTCAGTACCAACCGGTTCATTATCAACAGCTACGGCAGTACCAACCGGCTCATTATCAATAACTACGGCAGTACCAACCGGTTCATTATCAACAGCTACGGTAGTACCAACCGGTTCATTATCAACAGCTACGGCAGCTTTAAACGCAGATTTCTGCTGACCAGCTCCATAGTCAGCACTTGTACAGATAAAACCACTACCAAAAATGGTTCGCCACAACATAGACTGGCCCACTTTCTGGTAGGTTGATGGAAACACGTCAGGATGTGTATTTCCAATGATGATATCTAAGCCTCCACTAATATATGTAAATCTTTCTGGGGGCATCTTAAATATTTCGGCGGCGGTTTCCGGATGGACCGAGCGCATCTCGTTGCCACCTCCGAGGTTAGGCATAACAGCTGCCTCAAATTCTCTCAAATTACCATCCCTGTCCTTCAGATAGAACACCACATTGCGGCAGGATGATTCACTACCGTCAGCAACAGAAATGTTTGTATATCTGCCGGTAGATTTCAGCTTCAACTTGCTGGACAACTTCTCAGACACAAGTGATAGATTTGCACCAGAATCAAACCTGACGGCGGCATGGCAGGCGCCGCCGCCAGGTGCTACAACTGGCACTATTTGCAGCAGGAAGGTACATGTGCTAGGCGCAGAACTTGATTTGTAGACTGTATTCACACTAGCACTAGCCTCATGCAACATACGACTATGATAACTGTCGTAATAATTGGTGCCACAGACACCAAGCTTATCCGAGTTAGATGAACGACGTTCCATCTCTCTAAGCCTTCGGTACATATCACGTACTTCTTGGCGCAACTCCATGGAAATTTTAAGCACTCCCATGTCCATCCTCACCTTCTCAACGACATCGAGGTTCCTGGCGACAGTGCTCGACCTCACGTCGTCTGAATCATTGTCAAGCCAGTGCAGAATTTTCGTACACTGTTCCAACGATGCATAAACTTTATCTGCAACAGTTTTCTGTTCACTAGCTTCATCCAAATCACGCTTGAACTTGCGCATCTCACTAGTCTCCACGGCAGATTTTAGACTTTTTATTAGGTCAGATTGGTCCTTGACCTCACTATAAATGTCACGAATTGATTTTAAATTCACATTTTCACATGAACTAAAACTTTGGCAGGCTTTTAGATTTTCATAAAACACTTTTATCTGTTCGTCAAACACCTCTAGCCTTTCATTGCCAATAGCAATAGCTCGCTCAATTTTCTGCTTTTTAGTGAGCACCATATTGATTCACTAGGTAATTATTTCACAGAAAAATTGTCAATGTTTTTTGCATCAATACACTATATGCTATTGATTTATTGAAGAATGCTAACGCCTATTCTTCAGATTCTTTGAAGAATGCTAATGCCTATTCTTCAGAACCATTTGAAGTTGCTTGTGCAGCTCCTTCAACCATCAGGTTATTTGAAATTTGCTAATGCCTAAACTTCAACCTTCACTTCTTTGAAATTCGCTTGTGCAGCTCCTTCAAACTCCAATCATTTGAAATTGCTTGTGCAGCTCCTTCAACTTCAGTATTTTGAAATTCGCTTGTGCAGCTCCTTCAAACTCCATTCATTTGAAATTGCTTGTGCAGCTCTTTCTTTTTTGCATCAATAATCTAGATGCTATTGATCTCTTGATGAATGCTAACGCCTATTCATCAGATACTTTGAAATTGTCTCAACCATGACACTTTGGTTGAGCTTGACTTCCGAATTAGCGGGAAGTTCACGAGATCAGTTGGCGAACATACAAACCCCCAATACCAGGAACCATCAAGTTTCAACAGCAGGTTTGAATATAGATTTATTGATGAAATTATTTCAAAGACCTGAAATTACAATATCAATTAGTTCATAATTCCAGTTATTTATAACCACGTAATCTTATTTGCTTTTTTAAAATCATTTTTCTCTACGGTAAAAATCTTTGGGAACTTTTGGCTTTAAAGGAAAATTATTTGGTTTAATAAATCATTGTTAAATGCAACAATAAGGCACATAAAAAATTACTAAAACATATATTAATCATAATTAAGTTTCATGCTTAGCTGGCTAAAGCCTTTTTAAAACTACATATAATCGTCCTATACACCATTCTTCCTAATAAAATTAACAAATTCTACCTGAAGTTCCTATGGTTTCAAATCCCTGATATACTAGGGTCGTTCACACACTATGAGACCAATGATAGGCCCAATTTTGTTCTCCGAAATCTTCACACACTCATGTCTCATTCAAAAGTGAAAAACGTGGGTGCATATAAACAATCCATGCCGCGTCTATTACTAAAGGAAAGTCAAAAAGGACGACATTTGCGCTTAATTTTAGTTTAATGATAAGGAATTTAATTTCGAACTTGATAAACACAAAGCTTCCTCGAAAAGAGGTTAAGACAACAATGTTGCGTTGCGAATTACTGAAATTCAGTAGCGCAGCTACTCTACGGTCAGACGTGTCTAGGGATCTTAATGGATAAGATAATGGACGAAACATTGATGTACAATAAGAGATATAAGTTTTCCGGAATTGTAATGTAGGGAGTAGATTTGAAATCTGCATCAAATATTAAGGATTTTTTATAAAATTCGTTTTTTGTATAATTCTTTATCTAAAAGCGGAAATACAAATTAAGTTAATTAATTTTGGCATCTATGATTGGTGGATTTAAAAAATCTGCGCTCTGATTGGATGTCGTACATCATTCAACCAATTAGAGCGCAGGTAGTTTAAAATTCACCTATCCTATTGGTCAAAATTAATTAACTTAAAATGTATTTTCGCTTTTAGATAAAGAATTTTACAAAAAACGAATTTTATAAAAAATCCTTAAAATTTGATGCAGATTTCAAATCTACTCCCTACATTAAAATTCCGGAAAACTTATATCTCTTAATGTACAACCCATATGGCAACAAACAAAATTGGCCATTCTGTATGTTAAAATTCTAGATTAAAAATTTGGTCACTGATTATTTTAATACAAGGAAATTGGGGAAAAGTGTTTAATATGTAACATTTGGGACCATATTCTTTTAGATTAATGCACCTCCCTCGCTCGCTAAAACATTTATTGGTCGAATAGCACCCTTCTTTTGTAGGTTTTCATTCTTGTTAAAAAAATGTAAAATAAATAACAAAATCTTTTATTGCCTTTATCTTATTACATTGATTTTAAATAATGAAGCTACTTTATAAATAATGCAAGTCCGTACGTCCTACTAATGTAATTTAAGATCGTTGTTCAAAGTAATTTATTAGAAACATTTCCTTGTTGAAAAAAAGAAAAAACAGAAAAATATTTTTGTCAAGAAAAAACGGGTGTTTTTTTAAATATTTCATTTTTTGTGGACATAAATGCCCTTGTTGTCATATTATGACTTTAATAAGGTCACCATGTATGTTCATATATGATTTATTTAACCATAATTGCCATAAATCTTTTTTTGGGATCATGTTGGGTATACGAAATATATTTTTGTACATTATTTTTTCTCTCGATATCCTAAAAGGATGGTCGAACTTATCAATAGATACAATGTTTAAAAAGAGCGCTTCAAAGTACGCCAAAAGAACCAACCGATTTTTCGTACGTTTTATCTAGTCGAGCGCAATTGTTATGAATTATTGAATATGATTTTTTGCATGTTTGAAGTAAAATGCAAAGTATAAAAATTTATACGGCGCATTTTTTACCTGATCCACTTTTTTGCAGCTTGACAAAATCTATCAACTGTAGAAATTCGTGCAATTTATGCAAAAAAAATTACCAGGAAAAAATATTTTTGTTTTCCGGCAACAATGTGAAATTTATTTAGCAGTTAAACTTTTCTAAAACAGCTTTTTCATCTGTCGGTCTGTTATGCTAATAATTGTGCTAATTCTACACCCCTGTCCTGGACAAAATGTTTATTTAAAAAAACATGCGCGTTCAGTTTTTTTCATTTCCTGACAGATTTTTGTCCCCCGATTCCAAAAATATCTTTCCCGAAATCCTAGCTGTTCTATAAGATCTCTAAAACTGCAAATTACTTATATCACTGATTTTTCAATATTTTTTTAAATAACTAATACAAAATTTTGTTCAAAACATGTTTTAGTGAACAGTAAAAAGTGTTTAACACACCTTAGAATATACATTACTAGAATGCCAACAAGACCTAACAGAATCAATAAAAATATACCTGCCCTTTTAACAGTTATTAACTGTTAAACAGAGCCAATTTTTGATGAACTGTTGCAGCAGTGGTGGAGATTATCTTCGTCAAAAATATATATAACAGCGCATAGCAACGTAGTGCCCATTCTAAGACAAAAAGGACTCATATTAAGGGAACCTGAACATCGGACACTAAAATAAAACCAATGAAGACCTAACAGAATTTAAGCCAAAATTTGAACCTGCCAATGATGGTTTGTTACAAAGTGGTGGTTAGCTCACTATGCTGTGGTTGGGAGAAACTGAGTTCCCACACAGACTTTGCACTTGGTTGACAAATGCTGCCGGAATTTGTCAGATTATGATCACACAACCATCCCTGAGATGCTCTAAGGTTGTAAGGAGGGAGATTTGTAGGAAGTCCTACATATCAAGCAGCTTAAACCATGCTTTCCCTCGTCCATGCTCCTCATATGAGAGTGCCATTAATTAGTGTGGCTTGATATGGAACACCTGCCAAAACTCTAGGCCAGGGAGATGTAATAATAAAGTAGCTTTCATGAAAATTGCAGGTCAGCTTGTAATGTAGCATAGAATACAATCAGGTGTGCGCAAAGCTTACCAGTCTAAGATTGGCCAAAGGATTCTCACTTCCAGTCTCCATGTGCATCTGAGTCCTAACTTCAACAACAACTATTATCAACCATTAAATGTCAGAACTTTCAGTTTTTCCCAAAGCAACTTAAGTAACTGTTTTTTTGTGCTTTAACAATAAACACAAAGTTGTAGAACTTGCAAGGCCTAACATTGACATTATTTGCATCTACCTTAAACACACTTTTCTGGACATTTTGAGCAAAACTGAAAATTGTGAAGTCTTTCCTGTCTAAAATTGGAGAATATCATTGAAATGTTTGGTTTTATTTACTTTTGACTCAGATAATCTCTACTACCATTGCTAGCAATTGTCTGTGAAAATTTGTGTATGCTGGATGGTCAGGTTGATGGCCAGTCTAAAGGTATTGTTTTGATTTCATCACTCAATGTTTTTTGATTGGTAAAAATTTTGTTTCTTGATGCATATGTTGTTCTGGGGCCATCTTAAGGTTAACAGTAATGAGTTTGAGAGTTTCTGTGATCTTTGTAACTTTTTCCAGCTGTTCTCTGAGATGACAGGACTACATTTGTGTCTATTTGTCCAAGTTTCAATTATGTTCTCCATTGTTTTCAGGATGCAATAATATTGGTGTGGTCTGAACAAACTAACAAACCAATGATGGCAGAATTAGATAAAAATTTGAACCCACCAATCACTGTTTTGACTGTTATTCACGTTAAACTCACAATTTTCAGTTTTTCTCAGAAAAGTGTTTCCTAGATGGATGCCAATAATGTCTATTATTATTAGGCCTAGCAAATTCTACAACTTTGTATTTATTGGAAAAGCACAATAACATGAGTCCTTCTAGTCTAAAACGTTGCTATGCGCTGTTTTATATTTTTTAGACGCAGATAATCTCCGCCACTGCTGCAACAGTTCATCTTACAACTATTGTTAGGCTTGGCAAGTTCTACAACTTTGTTTTTCTTAGTCAAGTCTGAAAAACTGCTCCTTCAATGTCGTTTCTAGTTAAAACCCAAATTGGCTCTGTTTAACACTTTAATAACTGTCAAAAGGGCATGTATATTTTTATTGATTCTGTTAGGACTTGTTGGCATTCAAGGAATGTATATTCTAAGGTGTAATAGACACTTTTTACTGTTCACTAAAACATGTTTTGAACAAAATTTTGTATTAGTTATGTAAAAAATTGTTGAAAAATCAGTGACAAAAGTAATTTGCAGTTTTGGAGATCTTATAGAACAGCTAGGATTTCGGGAAAGATATTTTTGGAATCGGGGGACAAAAATTTATCAGGAAATGAAAAAAACTGAACGCGCATGTTTTTTTTAATAAACATTTTATCCAGGACAGGGGTGTCTAGTGATTGACTTGGAGGAAGGGACATTTGTCTGTAAATTGTACTAGAACCCAAAATGCTATAAATACATTTTGTCATTCCTTTGCCTGATTTTTTATAAACTTTTATCAAATCTTGATTAGTGGATACAAATTATTAATATCAAACTTTTCCAATAACAGTTGAAATTTTCCTAGTATGTAGCAAGATTACCTTTTTTCTGTTCCTAAAATCTTAATTTGTCTCTGTTTTTATGTTACTATTTTACATTTTACTAGTGGGTGCGCCCGAGCATCTAGTGCTCCGTATTTGAAAGGAAAGGTTTGGACAGAAAAATAGTATAAAACCATTTAAAGACTTAAATAAAATAAAAATAGCCTAAGACCACCCTGGGACATATGTAAAGCTCCCCTTATATGGATAGAATTATAGAACTAGTAGTTTATATAATCTTCAGCTTCAGACAGAAAAAACTTACTGCTTTATTTTACAGGATTAGAATAAATTAGCCTCTTACTTTGCTCTTGAATAATTTATTAATCTTGTTTTAAATATCATTATAAATAAATGGATAAAATTTTAAATCAGAAGATGAAATGAATGGCTTGATCAATTGGTCAATGATTTTCAGATAAATATGTTATTGGTTCTGGCCAATGTTTTAGATTTTATGAATATTATCAGAAAAATCTAATAATGATTTTGCAGGCAATTAATCTAATATTAAGCAATTTATCATTAGATACAAGATGCATACACTACTTAAACTGTAAATATGTTGTGAAAGTAAACGCTCTAGTTATAGAGTAGCTTTGCTACTAAAAAAGTACTATTGCAACTTATTTACAGACGTATCAATTAATTAATATTTGATACCTAATAATAAATTCGGTATGCATCCATTTCTGCACATGTATCATATAAACAAATCATCAGAAACGCATTTTGTTACAACAGCACAATCCTAACAAGTAAACAGTCACTTTTTCATTTTTTTTGTATGATATTTTGCGAACTTCTAAACACTATTTACGAATGTGATAATATGCGGAAGTTAATGCACACCAGTGGATACAAATATCAAACATTAACCTCAACTAGGATGGAGTAATGATTCGACAAAAAAAACTACAGAGCCCACCACCATATTCTATGCAATAAAAATAAAGGTCTATGTTATTATCGTGCGGTATGTGGGTGTAGAGAGGTGACAATAACCCCCCTAAAAATTTTAAATCGAATTACCTGCCTTCTCCCTTTGTCCATCCCCTTCTGGCTTCTCATCCCTCTTATGAATTGTTGTGCACGCCACTGGTCTACTTATGTCATTATGACATTAAAATAAAGTGGTCATCTCTTCAGTTCTAATTTTAGTTTGTAAAAAAGTAAAAACAATTTTTTGTTGGAGGTGAGGGGGGGGGGAGGATTTTTATTTTATTTTTCTCTTTTGACTTTGGAGATTAGTTGCATATTCTCTGGACCTATAAGGAGTTTTACTGTAAAAGAGAGCAATATAGGTGTTAGTGGTTAGTATGTTCGTGTGCTTTACACAGACAGACACATAGACGGATAAATAATAATCAGAAACATCGTCAGCGGGCCTACCATTTGTAGGGGTGATGTACCTTAAAAATAGACTGAAGCCACGAAAAGCCCTAAATATTGATTATTAACTATCTCGAGACACATACAAAGCTTCCCTAAAATTCAGAGCTCAATTGGTTTAGCCTTTATTTAGAGCATAAGCATATCTGATCCTGGATAAATTGAATACGAAACGTGGTGATATCAAATAAAATATCAAATATAAACAAATTTGAAATTAATCTCATTTAATATTTATTTATTAGAGTTATTGTATTTTAGACTGATCGACACAGATTAGGATTTGGAAAAGTAGAGTGTGCAGGGTTAGGAAGGGGATATTTTACATGCAATGCCTAAACCATGCGGGGTTACCTATTAACCAATATAATCTAACCTAACCTGATCTAACGTAATAAGCAAACTACTCTCCCATCACTCATTTTCATAATTTTCAAAATAAGGACGGGGCGGAATGCGCCCGACAAAACACTGTAAGGAAATTATCGATTAATTACTCGGCCATTGTCCTATCCCTGGTAATTTTGACCTTGAATGAAAAACGGAACTAATCAGAAATAATATATAAATAAACCTCGAACATTCTATAAACGATCAAAACAACAAAAATATTTAAGAATACTTAGTACACTTCGAAAAAAAATCTATTATGTCAATAATTTGATAATAAAATTGCAAAAAGATTCTAGATCAAGCTACCTTTCCAAAAAGAACTCAATGGGTTTAGGGGAGATATTATTGGACAAAAAAACATGGTAAGTTTAATAAGTTGCCAAGCAATTATATTTTGAGAAAAAAAAGATAAAATCAAATTCTCGTTAAAAGGCTCCTTTCTGTGTCGTTAGATTTATATGACTCGCCTTAAACAAAGGAACCTTTTTACTTGTCGTCTACGGTCAGTCAGTCAGCAGGTTGAACAAAAGCTCTTTATAGTGCCTATAAAAAATTACGTCATATATAATACAAATAATAGACCAATACACAGACTAAATTACCAATGACAGGGCAGTATGACGTCATTTTTTATAGCCACTCTAAAAAGCTTTGATTGGACACACTCTTATAATTTGACAGTTAAAGTGTATGAACACTCACAAGAGTGTGCCTTGATTTCCACATAAAATCAGTTTGTTTAAAATAGCATGGCATCAATATGTATCACCTATTAGATTATTAGAATCACCTTAATCTAAATAACATAAAAACAAAAATTTATTCTTATCATTTTAGTAAGATTTTTTGGTATGTGTGTGACGTGATCCAGTTAAGGGAAGTCCTAGGATAGTTTTATTTAGGCTATATTGTTTTTCTTAAAATTCAACATATTTTTCTGTCGCCTTCAAATACAGTCCCAGATGATACATATCCAGTACTAGTTTTAATGATAGTATAATATTTCATAACCCTAACTTTCAAATTGGCTACTAACAGCCTTATTTAATATTTAGATTGGAGGGGACATATTGTTGCCTAACCCTATCTTAGGATCTATGTGTAGCCTTCCTGGTAATTCATCCGTTCAGAGGTCTTAATGGACAAGCTACGGCCTTAATACTTTTGTAGTACGCTAAATTCTTACTTTGACGGTATAGCAATTTACTGTGTCAATATTTTTGCGGTACTAATGGTACACTAAAGATACGACACATGCGATTAGACAAATTAACCTTTGTTTAAAAGGACACTTGAAAAATTTTAAAAACAATGCTTAATTTAAATAATTAATTAACCAGGGAAAGTAATCAAATAAAAAGTCTTTTTAAGCAAAGCTACTATATTTTTTTGCATCACTGTACGTCGATCTTTCTGACGGTCAATTGAAAATTGTATAAATGTTTTAAAAATACTTTCTCTTATTACTTGGCTTAAAACAATTTAGCAGTATCTATACTTTTTCGCCAATAATTTAAATCTACGTAAAGGGTGATTTGTTTATTATAATGGGATGTGCATCAAACTACTGCCCATTGTTGTAGCTCTTTAGATCCATGGATGCGGGGCATAAAAATATAAGGGTAAATGTATAAAAACCCTTAGGGAATTTAAAAGGGAAAGGCTTGACTTTTCGATTTCAAGGGGGTTGTTGGCACCCACCTACACCCTCATACCACTGTCTTGAAACAAAGGTCATGCAATCAAATAGTTGGCTTATTGTAATAATGGTAATGAATATAGCCAGTATTAATAGGGTTATGTCTTGACAGAAAAAAAAAACATAAATAGACAAATAAAATTTGATTATATGATACATCCGTAAATCTGAATTGTAAATAAAACACAGACAATAGTTGCCCTTAATTTAAATAAAACAATTATGCACAATGTTATCAAACAAAATATGGAACATGGAAATGTAATAAAAGAAACAAAATTTAAGATTAGATAATAACAATTATTTCCTTATTTTCAGTGTAAGTTGCACTATTACCCAAAGTTTCATTACCGCGGTATTTTATTCATAGGCTCAAAAACTTTGAGTACTTTTATTTAATTCTAATAATTTTTTTTTTATTGGTATCTTAACTTTTAAATCTATAATTTTAGTCTATATTACAGAAGAGATAAGCTGAAAATGGATTGCCTATTTCTTCAATAATTTCCAAATGTGTACAGTAGATAACCCAATTATTGCAAACGCTACTCCGACCAAAAGGAAAGGCGATATAATGTATAAACGTTTTATACATTATGCATTCAAAATTTTAATTTTTCAAATTTAGATTTTTTGTTGAAGTTTGAAGCTTTTTTAGCTAGTAGCAAATATTGAGATAGGACTCGGATGCAAAGTACACTTTCGGAAACTAAATTTCAGTTCATCACAGAAGAAGTAATTGTGTGTATCTTTTTTTACGGATGTATATAAATTTATCATTCACTGGCTTATCCCTTAAGATCACTGAGAATACCCTAGTTACAAAGAAAGGGCTATGCTAAAGAAATTAATAGTACAGGACTTTTGTTATTTTAATTATTTTTATTTTTATAAATACTTGTCACATTCCAAAAATCAAAATTCATAATTAACTTTTTGACATTTAAAATAAAATGTAAAATTATGTATCATTTTATATAATAATGTTAATATTATTTCATAATATCCTTGTTTAATTTTTAAAAGCGAAGCTTTTCTATAATTAGGGTCGGTCCGTCCGTCCGACCGTCCGTCCGTACGTCCGTCCGTCCGTCCGTCCGAGATAGATAGCTTTTATTCGTTAATTTAGGCATGTTAGAATTGTCCTATCGATTTCAAACTTTGCATGATGATTCCTGTAGTAGTTGGGTACGATTTAGAAAGCGTAGCAACTCTATAATCATTACCAGAATGTCCGTACGTCCATTTTAAACATGTTGATTTTTCTACTTTTTTAACAACAAATTTTCAAGTGTTTTAATTATCCGTTTGATCTGATTTTTGATATATTGATTCCTGGGACAACAAAGAACAATATTATAAGCGAAGCAACTCTATAATCAAGTCCAAAAATGTAAGTATGTCCATAAACATTATCCAGTTTTTAAGCAGTTTTTCAACAAATTTACCTACAATTTTGATTCGACATTTATACATTTATGTTCCGATTTTTCAGTTCAGATACTATACAAGTGTTAATGTCCGTTTGTCCTACCGTTTCAGTTCTTCACTTTTATGGATGTTGTCATCCTTGTTATAATAATAACTATATGGATTTTTATTTACAAAAAAAGATAATAAAAATTCTTAAATCAGAGTCTTAATGAAAAACATTTTCAGCATGGCTTCGAAACTGATTAATATCCGCTGGATTAGAAACAGTTCTCAGCAATACTGAAAAATCATGTACAGCATCGAATTACAAACAATTTTCCACGAATATAAGAATAATATTGATAAAATTAAAATCAGTATTAATCTTATAATTTTTCTTTTTAATATCCACGTAAAGCTGTCTATAATACGATGCTATAAATAAATATTACCAAACCTTTAGTAATAGAGTTGCTTTCCTTATGAGAAATAATTAGGATTAAGGTAGTTTTAACTAGTTTAATTATGATGCTTTGATAATAAATTTATCCTTTCAAATTTGCTCAGAAATTTGGGAAACCTTTACAAATTACCAAAATTTTCAAGTTTTGAGATAGCAGCTTATATGTTGATTTTCAAATTTAAAACAAGGATGGCAACAACCATAATAGCAAAGCTTAACATATCCGACAGTCTAACAAACGATCTTTAAAACTTAAAGTGTTTTTTTACTTTATTATCTAGAAGTTTAAACTAAATTTAATGTAAATATGTTGCAAAATTGTCTAAATACAAAATGCTTTTACAAGACTTAATTACTTTTTCTTGGACTGTAGTGTAGAGACGCTTCCTTAAAACATGAATGATACATGAGAAGCCAACAAAATTATTATTTAAAGATCAAGAAGTTGTTGTCAGAATAGCTAGTAAATCAACTTACTTAAAATGGTCTTTCTGTACTTAATGCCCCTAGAATCACCATGCATCAAATATAAAAGGTTGCGGCTTGTTTGGCAGGTTAGAATGGGGAGCGATTGTAACGTGTACCTAGTTTTTGGCTGCTATGGCTGCGGCCGCGGCTGCAAATTTTTAAAAATTGCTTAGCTACATTATTTAAGCAAAATAGGCAATTTGTGCAAATAGTTTTATCTTAAAGATTAGTATTAATCAGGGATACAAAGATAGAATAACGACAACAGATTTTCCATTCTTCACGCTTAAAATGTAACTTTTCATTTTACATTTTTGCTATTCTTTTGTGTTATTCATATTGAAAAAACACCCCAAAATTTTGAAAGCCTAAATCCCTCAAGTGAAACATATAAAAATTTTCCGCTTTCTGCAGAAAAAAATCTACAACACAAAAAAATAAAGAATAGTTTTGTCCATAAGTTGCGAAGCTACAAGAATACATAGTATTGATTGGCTAAAAAAAGAAAAGTTCAAAGGCAAGAAATAAGGACAATATATCAATTATGATTAATAAAAATACCCCTATTCGTAAACTATCACTATTTGATAATAAAGTATCCAAAGTTTTGAAGCCAACCATTACGAAAGAGTGTAAATAAGACTAGGTACCAGTAATAAATGCCCTCTTCCCTCAGCTCTGGTAGTTAGTCAGAGAAAAAAAAGAAGTTTAAACTTTGATGAGTATCTAAATTACACGTAGTACAAAATTTACATACAGATATGCCCTAATTAAAGAGAATCCTGGCTACTTTCATAAATTATCAATGTAACTTTTTCCTCGCTATGATCGGGCAATCATAACGAAGTTAGTGGTGTATTTATATGAAAAACAAGGTTGACAACAACCACATGAAGCAGAGGGGGAGGGGACATTGGACTATAAATTACATTTGTATCCAAAGTTTTATTATCACGCTATCTTATTCGATGAGTCCTCAACGGGTAAATTTGTTATAATAATTGAGTATGTACTGTACGTAAATACATTGAATAATCATGCATCTTATCACTTAAGATCCCTAATAAGTTGCAAAAAAAGTTCAACAAAGAAAGAGGGAGTAAAAGAAAAAGAAAGAAGGATATGATGATACTACAATATTGGGGTATAGTCCTTTTCGTGGCAACCCCCCTTAAGGGGCGTTTCTCTGTATTTTCACAGTAGCTTTTCTCCAATTTTTAGACCCTTCTTGGGAGTCTAACCCTGCGGTACCAATTGCCTAGCCCTGCGGGGTAATCACCTAACCCAATGTAATTTAACCAAACCTAAAATAACCTATAAAAAAGCCATTTTGAAAACATAAAGAATCGCCCTTTAAGGGGCGTTGCCACGAAAGGGACTATACCCCAATATTATCTTCTGCTGCTTTAATATCAAACTGACTGGCCAAGTAAGTTGTATAATTGATATTCTTTGGACATGGGTATCTTTTCAAAAAAAAAAGTCGCTGTCTAAATTAAATACCTGCTGAGAAAATCAACATTTCCCACATTTCTTTGCCAACTGACTGACGGACAGACAATTTAATGCCTTTCTAGTATGATCTTAATTATGATATTAATAGACAGCAATAATAAATACCTATTAATTTTGTACCATTCCTTGTGAACAAAATTATTATCAAAATTATTTTAGTTTTCATTTTAAAGTAATTTAGATTATTTTTTTTATTTATTTTGACGTTTCATGAATAATATGTCATTTTTCATGCAGGAAAACCTCGTCAAAAAATATCAAAATTTGATTTTTGACCTTTTTTTCTTGTTCATTATCAAATTATAAAATATTTACATTTCACTGGTTTACATCAAATTCGATGTAAAACTGTTGTTAGTAGCGAAGCTACTCTGTAATTCACTTTATTTTTACGTCCACAATGCTATGGGAAAATGTAATTTACTCAGCTGATATTAAAGCTAAAAAACAGATATTCTTGTCAGCATTCCCATCATTAGGACCCATATTTAATTATATAACACCCATGGCAGTCCGACTGCTATAAAACAGTTTTTTGTTGTTTTTTTAAAGTCTCTTACTACATAACTTAAGAATAAACGTGTTTGTCATAATTTGAGATATATGTTAATTTATCCTCCATTGTCTTATCCCTAAATATCCCTGCCCTGTAATTGACATTAAGATATAAGGAAATGCAATGATATGTTATTGTCCGCCCATCCCATATTGCATTTAGGGATTAATGAATATCCAAATAGGCAAAAAAAACTGTTGGATGCCAGGGGTGTGAGGGGTTATAATTTAGATAACAAAAAGTGTGTCATATTATCATCAGAGGTTTTTTTTGTAAAAAGTTGTGAGACATAAATGTATGAATGGTTGAAATACTTTTTTGTAGGGGGATGTCGACCCAGAACTTTTAAAATACTTCACTGATTTTTGTCTGGATCTACACACTTCTGTAGCATAAAACTTTATTTTATGTTAAAAAATCGTTTTTATTTCCATTGGATAAAAATCTGCCAATAGTGTCTATAAAACCGGCTTTAATTTTCGTTTCTCTTGTCGTTGCTGCGCTACTAATATTAAAAATCCCTTTAGCCTTGTTAGCATTTTTATAGTTTGCAACCCGTTGTTTTACATATGATGTTAAGCATCTACGCTGATTCGGATAAGGATTTTTAAAAATAATTTGGTTACATTTATTTCTCACTATACATAGATCTTAGAAATAACAAAACGCATAGTAAAGTTAATTGTAAGGAGGACTTTAGAATAGACTAATCGCTGCGCTTTCAGCATCCAGGGGCTATAGGAGGGGTTAGAAAAATTTAAAGAAATATATTAGCACAATCGTTAAGCTTTCTTTAAAAAAACTATATCGGTTTAGGGGTTAGTGAGATCTTAATGGACATACAATTTTTAAAAGAAATAATCCAAATCCGTGCAAAGGGCAAGTTTAAAGTTCAAGCATACAAGGTAACTTAATTAATGCAAACTAAACCAGAACAGGGTGATTAATAAATAAAAACCATAGAAAATTTAGGAAGAGTGCCAATTTTTTTGTAGGTTTAGATTTCTTAGTAAAACCCCCATTAACACCGTCCCCCGGGCACCCTCCCCCCCTCCCCCCCCCCTTAGATGTTCTCGGACCCTACCACCTAATAAAAGTAAAACTCTTCACTCTACATACAAACAACTAACGTGTAAAGGAAAAATTGGTCCCCATATAAAGAGATCTTTAAGTATAGACATGAGTTGCATATTCTTATCATAAATTCCTAATTATCTATTCCAAATTTATAAAACTGGGACACCCTGTGAAAAAAAGATGAAAATGTAAAGAAATAAAGAAGAGAGGATGTATAACACGCAATTCATGTGTCATAAGGATATGCACATGTCAGGATAGATAGATAGATAGGACATAGATAGTTTATTAGATAGAAAGATAGATTCGAAGGATTAAAAACTTTGGTTACTTTTGACAATTTTTCATTGGTTGGTTTAAACTAGCAGTGTCCAACTTTTAACCAATAACTTTTATCTAGTGGGATTGTAAATTTAAATCATTATTATTGGAAATGTACATCATTTTATTGTCATTTGTCTTATCTCTTAAGAAAGAAAAAATATTGGTTAACATGTGTGGTGCAACATCTTTTGATTCTACCCTTCATTGGGTTAAACCTTTAGAGGCAAAGGACGAAGCCAACAATTTGGTATACAGTAGAGAGGATAGATATTATTGCTGTGAGTATAAGAGAAGGATATGCAAATGTAAAGAAAAATAATTTCCTGTGTTACAAAATGTTAACATTGCAACCAACAAAGTTAAAGAATAGGAGGGAGGGCATAGCTGTACTCCAATACAGTATTGACCCACAATGCAATTGCATCTGATCTAAGATTAAAGTAAAAGGATAGAGGGGGCAGAGGTTAAATAAATGTTTGTTCATGGGTTGGGGACCCTGTGCAGACTCAATTGGGCTTTTGAATATCAGCCAATATCGTCAGAAATATTAACACAGAAAAGTTGCTTCAAAAGAGCAGAAAGCAATTTGCTAGCAGACAAAAAAGGTCCCTCCAAAGAGAGGTACACGTAGATATGTTTTTCAGCTTTTCGATAATTGGCAGGGAGAGAAGGGACATTGGACTATAAATTACAGTGGTACCCAAAGTTTTAAACCCGCTTTTTCTTATTCGTTGGCTAAAAAACTTTGGGTGCTTTCATTGAATTTTGATTGGTTGGTTCCAACAAGTAGAATCAAAACTTTTTATTAAATGATTTTATTCTACAAAAGGGTTCATTTTGTTTGTTATCATTAGGGATGTAAATCAATTTTATCCTTTAATATCCTGATAATTATGGATGTTGTCATTCTTGTTTAAAGAATAATAGACAGAAAACGTATAAATTGTAAAAAGAATCATTGATTTTGTTTCATATAAATCCTGTAGTATAGAGTTTGATGGACTGTAAAAATTACTAAAGTGTGACTTTTCACATTTAAAAAAAATCTTTCAAATGTTATATAACCTTTTTTATGAAAATTTTGATACTGTTTTTCCGAAAATAAGAGATTTAAAATATATTTTTTCTACTAGATGAAATACGTTCATCTCAATAATAGATGAAATAAAAATATCTTGATTATTTAAGTTAAAAAATGTAATTAAATGAGCTTTCTTAAAGATGTCAGTAGGTTGATGATGTTTTTTGTTGTTGTTTTGTCGTCCATTAATTAGGAAGTAATTTTTCTAATTAAGTTTGTAGTTATATTTCTTATAAAAACAAGCAAGATTCCGTTCAATATCAGCGAAGAGACGGGAAGGGACAATAGGGAAATGAAAGGTGAGGGAAAGAGGTTAGATGAAGGGAAGGGGAAGATAACAAATGATGGTCATAACCCCTTCATTACAGAATAAAAAAACAGACAGACAAAATAAAAGTCAGAAAGACAGACAAACTAAACAAGAGTCAGAAAGACAGACAGACAAAACAAAAATCAGAAAGACAGACAGACTAAACAACAGACAGACAAAACAAAAGTCAGAAAGACAGACAGACTAAACAACAGACAGACAAAACAAAAGACAGACAGACAGACAGACTAAACAACAGACAGACAAAACAAAAGTCAGAAAGACAGACAGACTAAACAACAGACAGACAAAACAAAAGACAGACAGACAGACAGACTAAACAACAGACAGACAAAACAAAAGTCAGAAGGACAGACAGACTAAACAACAGACAGACAAAACAAAAGTCAGAAAGACAGACAGACAAAACAAAAGTCAGAAAGACAGACAGACAAAACAAAAGTCAGAAAGACAGACAGACTAAACAACAGACAGACAAAACAAAAGACAGACAGACAGACAAAACAAAAGTCAGAAAGACAGACAGACTAAACAACAGACAGACAAAACAAAAGTCAGAAAGACAGACAGTCTAAACAACAGACAGACAAAACAAAAGTCAGAAAGACAGACAGACAAAACAAAAGTCAGAAAGACAGACAGACTAAACAACAGATAGACAAAACAAAAGTCAGAAAGACAGACAGACTAAACAACAGACAGGCCAAACAAAAGTTTGAAAGACAGACAGTCTAAAAAACAGACAGACAAAACAAAAGTCAGAAAGACAGACAGTCTAAACAACAGACAGGCGCAAACATCCTATACAATATCTTTGCTTCTAATAATTATCCATCCTTTTGCATGTCTAATTTCAAGTTCCCTTTCTCTGTCAATCTTATGTTCTGTTCAATTGCGTACACAGGTTTTTTTTGCCACTGGCACCCTCAATACCCAAAATTGGAAAACAACTTTCAAATTTTACATACTTTAAATAAACGAAAAATTGGTATTAATTCGTTGTAGGGTTTTACACCCCATTTCGTCAAACCACTAGATTTGTTGTATGGAACATTGTCGACTTAAAACATTGCAATTTGATGTCAATCAACCGTTATTGACAGGGTTCAAGCAATTATAATATTTCCTTGAAAGATTTACCATCTTAATGAGGTCTAGAATCTATGTGATTATTTACTAATGGCTGAGCTTCGATTTCAAGTAATCATCTAGAGAAGCCAGAGTATCAATAGCTTGTCATGGATATTAGGTTAAGTAACATCCAAATAGACAAACAACCCTTTGATTGCACAACCTTTGTCTGGAAGTCCAAACTGTGAATGGTGATGAGTTGCCTCTGTTGAGCCGAAGAATTCCCCCTAATCTCACTAATAACATCACTTACCAGACTTAACACCATTAGGTTTCAGTTTTAACGAACATCCAAATTACAGCAAGACATCTTATTACTTAAGAATAAAGGATTACTATTTGTTTAATAATACTTATTTGTTTATTCTTTTGAATATTACGTTTATATGAAATATTCCAGGGAGGGAGGGTACATTGGACTGTAATTTACACTGGTACCCAAATTATTTGGATCTAAAACTTTGGGTACTTCTATTAATTTTGATTGGTTGTTTGCAAACTAGTAGTGTCCAAACTTTCCAACACATGATTTTTATCAACAAAAGGGGTCATTTTGATTATCATCATTGTCCTGGAAATATCCTTGTTTTGAGGGGTAGGATGTTCGTATGTACGTCTGTCTACAAAGCACATTAAAAGATGATATAAAATAAAGATTGAGAAGATTGAAATCGATCAATACTTTTTATTAGATAGAACAGATTCAAACCTTTTTTCACAACAATAATACAATTATACTCTGGATTAAAATTTAATCATTTGGCCAAAATAAAATTTGTTGTTCAAACTACTAAACTTAAGTCTGTAAGTACGTTCGTCTGTACATCTTTTCTTATTCACTGTGTTAGTGTATTCCATATGTGGGTATCCGCGGAAAACAATTCTTGTGATATTTATCAATTTTCATGGAATTACACAAATATCACATTCTAATCCATGGTGCGTTCTGGTTTGAAATATCATTCGAATCGTTGAAGCGAGGGAAAAAAAACCTCTCGGGATGTTGAAACATAGCTACCAAGTTTTGTTAATAAATCACGCAAAATGGCACTGTCTGATTCAATTTGAAGAAATTGGACTTTTTTTTTAAAAAATCCGGTAAAGAAAAGTAAGATTATCTTTACCGTCTTTTCCTTACAACGTAATCAGCGGTTTTAAGGGATAAGACAATGGACGGTACTTCCCCAATTATGATTGACATAATTATCACTTCTGCAGATTATGATTATTAGTGGCATTGTTTCTATAAAAAATCAAGACTTAATAAAAGTCCCCAAAGTTTCTAATCAAACTTTGGACAATTATAATTTACCGTCAAAATTCCCTTTCCTTCCTAAATATATAATAAAATTTTGCTATTATTAAAATTATATGAAAAGTGTGGATACTTTAGGACGGATAGAAACAATAATTATGGTTCAAATTTGTCATTTTTGGCATCTATTATATCTTTCCATTGTTAGATATAAACTTTACTCTTAAACTTTATTTTAAAAATAAAGACTAACTTCTAAAAAATATATAAAAAACAAAGCTTCTTAAAAATGAAAAGTGTATGTACTTTCCAAAATAATAACGAAAACTTATTGAGTAATTTCCCTCTAATTATCTAAAACACAAAAACATTTAATTTCATAAGTGCTATGACGACGTTCGTTATAGAAAGATTAACGTAAAAAAGTTGGGAGGAAGGGGATATTTGATATTAAATTATACTGGTACCCAAAGCTTTATGATTATAATCTGGTTTCTCGACTTAAAATGAAAGCTTTATTAAATCCTGATTAGGTTTAACAAACAGTGTCCAATTTTTAAATCATGTGTTTTTGGCATAAATATAAATTTATAGACCAATGTCTTATCCCTTAAGATCCCTAAAAAGTAATCATAAGATACTAAAAAGTCATTATAACTATAATTTTTTTACCTGGGTGAACGGAGACATTGTACTTTAAACAGTACCCAATTTTAATTGGTCCTTAAATAGAAGTGTCTAAACTTTTATAACTTTAATCTGTAGAGCATGTTTTTTTTGTTTATCATTAATAAAGATGCATACCAATTTATTGTCCATTGTCCCTTGAGATCCCACGTTTTACCAAAATAAAC